>NW_027361697.1:17007500-18207500 GCF_039654945.1 Dendrobates tinctorius | reverse complement strand
TCACTGAAATTTTGCTTGGTCTTTGAGACCTTATCTTAAATTCCTGTTAACTGAAATTTCTTAATTATATTTCAAACTAAGGAAAAGAGCAACTTGAAAACGCATTGCTATCTTCTTATAGCCTTCTCCTGCTTTGTGGGTGTCCACCATTTTCATTTTCAGAGTGCTAGGCAGCTGCTTTGAAAAACTCTTGAATGCTGTTTTTTGGCACAAGGTTAGAGGAGGCTGGGTTTTTATAAAGCAGGCAAATTTGCATCGCCTGGCCTTTCCTAATGATAGGAAGAAGAAGCTGAGTGAAACATGCGTCGGGGCAGTGGGACATCTGGGGATATCCACCAGCCGCTACATTGGTATGTGCCATATACTTTAGTGCCATGTTTTATCTGTATATAGCATCCTATTCACTGCACAGTTAACATCTATCCACATAGGGTAAAGTTGCATACCAGCCTCTCTTGTTATTATTGTTATATGTTCATTGGGGCAGTCTATACTTATTAAGCAGATTATGGGTGTACGTTCCTTTCCTGTGTGGTAGAATATTGCTTCATTACTTGACAATGGCTTGTGAGTTATTGTGTATTCCATACCAGTGGGTTGTTTTTGGGATATTCTATGGCATTGTAGTCCTTCCTTTTTTGTCTTGTACCTTCTCTGTTATTTGGTTTTATTATACCGTATATCAAATAAAGGCTAAAATTTTATATTGAATATACCATATTTTGGTACTATTTTTTCACGTTTTGGTCACCATAAAAGTGATATTATGTGGCAAATGTTGTTTATTAACTATTTTGTATGATATAACTATCTGGTTTAAGGGTATAAAGATTAAAAGTTAGAAAATTGCAAAATGTTAAATTTTTTGCCAAAACTCCAATATTTTCGCAAATAAAAGCAAAAAATATCAGCCTAAATTTACCGCTAATATGAAATGTCATGAATGTGTCATGAAAAAACAGTCTCAGAATCACTGTGATACGTTTAAGTGCTCTATTACCACATAAAGTGACACTGGTCATAATTGTAAAATTTGGACTGGTCAGGAAGGAGAAAACTGTCTTGGCGGTGAAGGGAATAAAAGGAACATGACAGCTGATACATGCTGTCCAATCTGTGGGCAACATGTATCAGACACTGGCTGCATGACTTCAGCTAGGTATGTTTGACTTTGTGGTGCCACCAGTGGACCAAGCTGCACAGGAGACTAGTTGGACAGGCAGGTCACCGATGAATTCTCCCCACCCACTGCCCTGAAGTGACAAGTCTCTCCTTATACAGACAGAAATCTGTCATGCCAGGGGAATGAGTAGGGAGAAGTTACAAGGACCCGCCTGTCTGACTCCAGCTATGCCATACCTTCTTTAACCCACTAATGACCAAACCTATTTGGACCTTAATGAAGCACTTTTTATTCAATTAGTTATGTATTTTTATTCAAATGACTGTATGAGGTATTGTTTCAGGGGCACATAAATAAATGACTGCAGATATAGAACTAGATTCTTTTTTATTTTACTTTTTATACAATTCATGTTTCACCCTGCATCACCACTTATATTGCTTTTTAAAGTTATTACAGTTGTGTGGTTGCTTAATAATTGTAGTTTTTATGTTTTATGTAATGTAATACAAGATACAGTATGTATTTTACTCTAAATATTTTTTTTGCAATTTAAAAAAACACCCTATGTGGATTCTGTGTAATGCAACACTAAAAAAGTTAAGAAAACATCTGTCCATAGTCCATTGTTGATCTATAGGTCAGGGAATGATTTCTCGGCCATTTGAATTAAATATATTTTGCCTTCTAGTGCCAATGTGGTGCAGCTAAACTACACGAACAACCCATTCTCATCTGTTATTTTCTCCCAAGGAAAATTAAACCAGCTATACACCTGTGCCAGCACCATTGCAGAGACATTGGTGCCAGGTCTCCCAGGGATTGCATGACGCTGTTATGTCACATGATCCCTGCAGCCAATCATTAGCCACTAATGAGTCACTTTACTTTATTTCTTCATACGAAACTGACAACTGGAAGAATTGAGAGCTACTACTATTCTCTGACTTCCTCTAAATGACAGCTGCATCCAAAGGTAGTTGGAATGAAGTGTCCCATTATGGGCCACTGTAGATCTCAAGTAGCGTAACTACGTCACACAAGCCCCAGGAGACCTGGCCATGATGTGGGTGTAACAGCATGAGAGGTGAGTTTAGCCTGTTTTTTTTTCTACATGGGGGAATAAAAGCCCATCTCATTGTTTTGCGCATATGCAGTTTTACAGACAGGAGAGCAGGATCAGAGTGAAGAAGATCCTCCCCACTCCCTGTAATCCATCTAGGCATCTCTGCTGCTGGAGACGAATTTCATGTTACATCAAGAATTGGGCAGCAAGTTAGACCAGAGGGAGACACCTTGTGGTTGCCACTTTTTCAGTAATTTTTTTTTGGTGGGGGGATGAAAGAGAACATAATTTTAAATTAAGTGATCTGAAAAATGAGCTACTTATCACATTATTTGTCTGTCAAATGAGATCAGGTTTCCTGAATCTACAATGACCATTTTAAAAAGTAAAATATTTTAAAATTCCAGACCTGTTATGCAAGAAAAAAAAAAATTTAAACAATGACTTTATACAACAGGATCGGTGATCATTCTCGTGTGCTCTGAACATATTTATGGTTAAGCGGAGTGCAATGCTATAAGCATTAGAGGCATTACAAGTAAGGTCATCTCATTTGCATAATTGTGCAGTCTGTGCTCATATGACTGTGAAATTATTAAAAAAAATATAGTACTTTATGCAATGTAGCCAGCTGCTGAAAGTAAAACTCGTTCAGTAGAGGAATTTGCTCATCAGCCCTTCCATTGCTTGTGTGCCTTCAGCCATGTGGCCTTGACCTAAAGTCTGTGATCACTCTTTTCCTATAATAGAACTTCAGAGATAAAATTACATTTTTCCATCTTGGTTGCCATCTGTTACATCAAATTTTCTTTCAGCATATGTTATTAAAATATGATGAACCATAGCTTATTACTTAACTGACACACTGAGCAAAATCTTTAGCGAAAGCATGGACTTTAAAAGGTAGACGTGAATTATACTCTACAAATAACTGTGAGCGCAAGGGCAAAAGTGAAGAAGTTGTCCAGAAGAACATCTCAGATCATTGCTGCTTTCCTTGAGTTTCTGTTTTCCCTAAAATTTCCATTTAAAAATTAGCACAGATATCTGTCACCTTCGTCACTCTTTCCTTGTACTACTTTTTATAAAATTCTTCCATGGTTTTACTATCTATGGGACAGCCAGAGTTAGTCAAGTCCTATACTCAGATATCTCAGCCCCATAGATAATGACTAGACCTGTCAAACACATGCAGAGTTGTGCATTATTCCAACAAGGTACTTTAGAGCCCAGTTCTTGGAATCTGTGGGGATCCTGGCAATGACAATTCCTAATGATCAGAAAGTTATCACCTGGTGGATTGTGATATCTTGTTAAGTTGTCCCAACACCTTGAAAGAATTGATCAATGCAGAATTAGTGTACCTAAAAGACTTGAACCATCATTACATTTCTTCACCAACTCCTCCTCCTTCTCAAAATGGCTGTGTGCCCTTGGGGCTCTTCTCTTGGAACAAAGAAGTTCTGCATCATACCTAACAAATAACATCTATCACCTCAATGACATAGTATGCGTGGAGATGAATAACCCTTAAAAAATTCTCAACTGTATTGATTCTCTAAATTGTCTACATATATACAGATCTCAATTTATAAATTAAATCCCGTATATACTCGAGTATAAGCAGCTGACCTGAGTATAAGCTGAGGCACCTACTTTTGCCACAAAAAACTCGGTTACCTTAGTGACTCAAGTATAAGCCCCGCATGCATTGTCCCCTCATCCCTGTCCTGGTATGTATGGCTCCCCCATCCCTTTCCTTGTATGCATGGCTCCTTATTCCCTATCCTTGTATGCATGGCTCCCCCGTCGCTGTCCTGATATGCATGGCTCCCCATCGCTGTCCTTGCATGCATGGCTCCTTATCTTTTATCCTTATATGCATGTTTCCTATTAAAAAAATAAATATCCTACTCACCTTCCTGTGCGCCCTCGATGCATCTCGTTGGTTCTGGCACCAGAAGCATTTCCGGCCAAGCGATCATGTGGCACCACTCATTAAGGTAATGAATATTCACTCCACGCCTATGGGAGTGGAGCCATGCATATAATAATAAAAATCTTTATTTTTATATAGCGCTAACATATTTCTCAGCACTTTACAGTTTGCACACATTTTCATCACTGTCCCCGATGGGGCTCACAATCTAAATTCCCTATCAGTATGTCTTTAGAGTGTGGGAGGAAACCGGAGTGCCCGGAGGAAACCCACGCAAACACGGGGAGAACATACAAACTCCTTGCAGATGTTGTCTGTCCTTGGTGGGATTCGAACCACTGAGCCACCGTGCTGACTGTGCATATTCATTACCTTAATGAGTGGGGCCACGTGATTGCTCGTCCGGAAATGCTGCTGGTGCAGGAAACAACAAGATGCAGCGAGTGCGCACAGAAAGGTGAGTAGGATGTCTTCTGGAAGCTGGCGGCTGTGGATGTCAATGTGCGTGCTATAAGAGAAATGAATATTCATCTCTCTTTAGCAGCGGGTACAGTTACAGCTGCAGCCGCCGGCTCCTGCCCCTGTAACTCACTGCTCTGCTGTTCTCCCTTCCCTGCCGGCCCTCTGGGACAATTGACTCATGTATAAGTCAAGGGGGCATTTTCAGCACAAAAAAGTGCTGAAAAACCCATCTTATATACGAGTATATAAGATATGTCACTATAAAGAGAAAATGTATATAAAGGACACCTGTCACCAGTTTTTCCCAATATAAACTAAAGCCACCTTATTTAATACCACTTTTACAGCAGTCGAGCAACCAGCATATAAGGCCCCAACTCCCTCTGCATATTTATATAAAATTTTTTTTTCATAATACCTCCATCTAGAATGGTCCTATCTGATGGGTAGCGTTGGTCCTCCTCTATCTCTGCAATTGCCGTTCTCCTGTCTTGCTTATGTGGATTACACATTTCTATATATACAGTACATAGCTCTGTCAATCTTGTTCCCGTGCAAGCGTGCTTCGCTCTGCCCTACTGAGGACAGCACAAACTCTTGCAATAGGTGAGCATCAGGAGAGGACAAATAGAGCCGATGACTTTACTGATGAAGTAAAGTCATTGCATGCCCAAGGCAGAGCAAAGTGCATTTGCGCAGGTCTGTGCTTCAACTGCACAGGAGCGAGATTTGAGGTGCTGTATGGATGACTTTGGAATTATCCACATTGATTAAATAAGGAGGATAATGATGGCAGGGATAGAGGAGGTGCCGAGCAAGACCAGCGATGCCTATTGGACCAGACCACACCATATGATGCAATTATAAAGTAGGCATTTTTTAGGATGTGTGGAGAGAGTTGGGGGCCTATGTACATGTTGTTGAACTGTGGTAAAAATGGTGTTAAAGGTATTGAATTTAGTTTATATTTTGAAAACCTGATTACAGATTCCATTTAAAGGTATGACCTCATTGCCCATTTGGCCATATTTTCATATTAATGTGCAAGTAGAAGATTTACTGTACAGAACAGCTTACAGGGGAAAACAGGGCAATTCAATGGACACTTTAACAAATTTCATGGTTGATAAACTGCTGGAGAGTCCAAAAAGTTGGGAAAATATTAACTTATTTTGGAAGGATGTATTTCATATTTGACTAAGAGAACTAATGAGTTTTGCCTGGAAAGAGGGGTGGTGCTCTTTGTGGGAGCAAAGTTGTGGCAGCTGTGGCCATCATGCATCACTACACTTAACAGAATAGGGACCAACTTTGAACAGGTTGCAGAGATGTGGTAGTGGGCTTACACACTTTAACCAAATGTTAACTGAAAACCTCATGTTCCATTTTTTAAATATTCTGTTCTTGCCATAATATAACAATGTATAACATTTCTATATTTTTTTCTAAAGCTGCAGTTTAATAAATTTTCTCCTCTTCTCTGGATTAGTAACTAGGGGAGACTATAATCTCCTGATAGGTGGGATTCCGAGAAATTGAACCTGAGCCTATCCAACAATTTTAGTACGTCATTTTGAAATGTCATAAATGTCTCAGATGGTAATACCCTTATAAGCTTTTTATGACCCTTAGGAATGCCGTTATTCAGTATGAAAATATGACCAGAGATGGTCATTCAATCCTGGCATAGATTAGAACATTTTTTGGTAATGCAATGATGCCACCACAACCCTATGGCCATATAAAGGGTACATATAATGCAATGTAGTTGCAAGGTTATAAATATTAACTATCTTTTGCTCCTTAATAGATGCACAAAATAGCCTTAGATTTTTATTTATGATTGCGGATACTATACTGTTATGAATGGGTAACCGAGGAGGGAAAAAAAGACAACAAGCTAAGTCTCAGAAAACCAGAGACGTTGGTAACTATGCAGATTGCAGATCCCTGATCTTAACTGCACAACTAGCAGCAGTCGTGTAGCGTTCCTAAGATGGTCCTAGACGCCTCGTCACAACCAGAGAGCTACATAAGCCTAAAGCAGGAAAAGAGGAAAACTAACTGCCCCAGAGCAGACCCCAAAGGAAAGACAGCCCCCCACATGTATTGACGGTGAAACAAGATGAAAATACAAACAAAGGCAGGAAAATAGGCTGAGCAAACGATGGGGCCTGGCTAACTAAAAAGGACAGGAAAGGAAAGACACTGTCTGCAATCTGCCAAAAAAACCTACAAAAATATTGTCCAACACTTCTGATAGCAAAATTAACCCTGAAGTCACTAGACTTCTAAACCTATATCAGCACTCTGAAATATTCTGAGACAGAGCAAAAAAGAGGCCAATCTAATAAGGGACAAAAAGCAGATTGGCAAATACTGATAAATAGGAGTGGGAATTCAGCACAGCCCAGCCGGGGCAGGCTGATTACACAAAAAACTGAATTGACGAACAAGCACAAGTGTGAACAATAGCAAAAAACAAACTTAACTTGAGAAGACTGGAAGAGAGCTGAAGTCCATGACCTGAGAAGCAGACTGAATCACCAGCACCAGGATAGGGCGCCGACTGTCTTATATCCAGTCTGATACTCCAGAGATCCAATTGTTATCTTCCTCATCAGGTGGCAGATCACTACCACTTAAACCAACCTCACTACCTCCTGTCACCACCAGAGGGAGAACGGAAGGGGACCTCTCAACTGGTGGAGCAGAAAATGAGTTCATGACACTATACACTATAATTCCATAAAGTGCAAAAACTAAGAAATCAAATTAAACTTTTGATTATGATAAATTAACCCCATCAGATTGTAGGCTTTTTTTTCCTGTTAGCAATTTTACAGATGGGAATACAAAAAAACATATCGTAGATTTTATCTTTATTTTTTGTGATGTTTTACACAATAAACTCACACAGTAGCATTGATTTTACTTAGATAAAATACATTTATAGCAATTTACAAAGTTTTAGAATTTTTGAAAACATTTGCATAACATTTTATTAAACACAATACTTTACATACGGGTCTTTTTTTGTTGAAAAACATAGTCATATTTTTTTTTATATTCTTTATTCAATAAAGCACAGCCTCACAAATAAATTAGTGCCCCCTTTAGCAAGTAAGAAAATTAGAAATTTAAAAAGATGTCATCTGGTACTTGATTGTTTCTAAATTAAGGTATTAGTAGAATGTAAACAAGTGTGACATTTACAAAAGGCATTTTAGTTATCAAATATTCATGCAGGTGTTTTCTTGAAACAACCGATATATCTTTTCTAAACTGATGTTTTACCATAGTGTTATTATTATTATTATGATACGCCCTCTATAAAAGAAAAAAAAGAAGAAAAAAGTCAGTTTTGGCACTTTAAGTATAAAATGACTTACATGAACAAAGTCCATGTAAAGAGCACAGTTTCAGGGATTACTGAAACAATCAGAAATCATGTTTAAGACTTTGGAAAGTTTGAGGAGAAAAAAGTCACATACCTGATATACCGTACTAAGCTTACAACTTTTTTTTTAAGTTATGATTTAGGACCACCTTATAATTCACTGTCCAAATGAAGATCAATACAGGATGAATGTGTAAAAAAGGACAATGTAATTTTTCATTGGTAGTCAACAACACTGAGCCCATAAACAGTCTGTATAAACTCAATGCTAGGTACATAAAAGATGGGCATCACATTCATTCTGCCCTACATCCACATTGGTCTTCATCTGTTGACAACATCATCCATGGCTGTTCCAAATTTTGACAAATTATCAATCATTTATTTTTTCTTTAATAGTACTTTTACTCTTACCACCCAAAGTCTGTAAGAAATGTCAAAAGTGCTTAGTCTAAAATTGAATTAAGGGGCAGTGTATCATGTTACAGAAAGTCGAATGTTGGACACTTGATAAAAATGTGTCCATTCTGTATGACGGAGACGTCATCCAGAGAAACCTTCAGTGTAAACACATTACCATCCAAACTACTAGTCTAAGAAACACTTCTGTTTCCTATTTTGCAGTCAACACATATGCCACACTATATATCACGAAATTTTTCCTTTTGCACCCATCGTCCACATTTTTGTAAACATGTGCTACCATTTCCAACGGTACTATAATCTTTATAACTTTACATTTATAGTTAGAAAATATAACTTCATCTTCTATAATTTGGTCTGGCAGTGTTCTCTATATGTTCTCTTTATTTATTTTCTAGCTAACGTTGACCTTTGAAGATCACCGTGATGATACTTTTGAAGATCACCGTGATGACTATTTTACAAACTTCTTCTTTAAACCCTGTATTTATGAGATTATGAAATAGGAACAATCATGGAAAGTGGTAGGACATCCAGAAGATGTGAATGTCTCCACTACAGAGCACCTTTTTCTTTAGTATGATGTGCACTCTTGATAATAAGCAGATTAAAGAAGAACTACCTAACGAAAGAAAACAATTATACCATTGTAAGTGAATTACACCCACACTTTGTCAAAGTAAACTGTGAGGACAGATCAGCACAAAATTCTGGTAATGTCAAGTGCGATTATTCCACAATAACAGAGCTGAATGTTGTATTCTGTACAAAGGCAGTCACTACTGTCCTAGCCCAAGAACTGTTAAAAGAACTACATAGTAATAATGTGCTTATGCAGATATGCTAAGACTTGTAAAAATGTACCACCACTCCCCATATTAGTTCATATTCTGCAAAAGTAAATATTGTACATTAACGAAAATGTTGATTTATTATTATTTCTTTTTTTTGCAAATTTAAACAATTTCTGAGATTAAGGACCAGAAAATTTCAAAATTGGCACATTCATGAAATAAAGTGTTGATGTTTCATTCTTTTTTTCATTTAACCAA
Organism: Dendrobates tinctorius; assembly: GCF_039654945.1. NCBI lineage: Eukaryota > Metazoa > Chordata > Amphibia > Anura > Dendrobatidae > Dendrobates > Dendrobates tinctorius. Next base: position 18,198,035 of record NW_027361697.1, on the reverse strand, counting down.
TATGTATTTGCTTTTTTTTAGTCCATTTTTGAAAGTAACTGATTGTATGATGCTTTTATTCCTTCGCATTGGTTTCATGTATTTGCATTGTGCTTTCATTTTGTCCCATTCTGCACAAGTTTGTTGCATTTGATTGTTCGTGTTAGTATTCTCTATCCACAGACCATCTGACCACTTGTTATTTTGGCACGAGTAAAAATCATTTTCTGCTTTTATCTCCAAACTAATAAGAGCACAAGCTTTATCAAAGTAGGATACACTCTAGAAAAAAAATCAGTGGAAATGTTGCGTATTTTTCCTCATTCTTTATATGTGCGTGTTGGCGATGTTCCCTTGTAAAAGATGTTCCGAGTGCTTTCTGGGCTGTTACTCCTCTCAGGGATTAAAATGATGTTGCCTTTTCTCCTTAGAGTGGAGTCACGACTTGATGATATAGATACAGTCTCTGAGCCAATTTCACTCCCTTCTACAGGTGTTACTCGTATTGTGGTGATTCCATGAAGAAGGTGATCATTATCAATGTTGCTTCTCTTTCTTTCAGTAGTGCCAAAAGTGTCTTTTAATGACTCACAACTTTCAGAGTCTCTGTTGAGGTCATTCAATTCATAAGCTTGACGCAAAGTTCCCTTCTCAGGAGCTTTCCATTTCCATGACCCGCTCCCTTCACCCTCCAAGGGCATTTGGATAATTGGCCTATTATTTTCAGGATGGGCTTCAATCCGGACAATATTTGTTGGTTCATGTTCTGTTAGAGCTTTGTACCTGATTGATCCCGTACAGCTTACTGTACTCCCGTCTGAACTTTTCGGGCTGCCTTGAAGCATCCCTTGCTGTTTTGACATGGCTATAACTTGCATTATTCTTGGCTGACTGTTACTACGGCAAGCAACACTTTTTTCCGCCACCTTTAGCCACTTTGATCTGGCAGAGCTACATTTTGGAGACGTAGTTATGATATTTTCATGGGTTTCTTCAGGAATATGTACTAGTTGAGAGGAACCTGGACGTGATTGTATAGACACTCTAGGTCCTCCAGGGATACCGGTATTATTGCAGCCCGGTACACTTCCAGTTTGTAATTTAAGGTATGGATTTCCTGGTCCAATGTGGTCTCCATTAACACCAACCCTTACAGGCTCAGAGCTTGATCTCATTTCTATTATTCTTTGTGGTGAAAGTCCTGATTCTGTTTCAATGACCTGCAAAGATAATTTGCGACTTTCATTCTTAGTCTTCCATTGAGATAATAGCTGTTTAGAACGGGCAGAGTCCATTGAAGCATGAATAGTTGCATTTCTTCTTTGTGGATCCTCTAATGATGGGGTATGGACTCTGGGCAAGGTATTGCTAAAAGTTACCATGTTCTCCTTGCCCATGGGACTTCGAGGAGTTATAACTTCTACATCTGTACTTGCTCTTTTAATGTTTGTCAAAGAACTGGATTCTCGGTTATTTCTGTTGAGGATACTTTCAGAAGGATGTGAAGAAAGGCCATCACTGCTACAGCCATTTTTCCCAGGTAATATCCTGCTTGCATCTTGACTAAGGTCGGTTAACGACCTCAATGGTTCCCTAAGTGGAGGAGGAGGAGGCTTCTGTGGAATGTTGTCTTCACTTGGCTGAAAGTTTCCTACAGCATAAAGGCCCTGGAAAATTAAACATTGATGCTGTTATAATCTTAGTGAAGTGAGCAGAAAAATGTTGAAAAAAACAAGAAAATTCTAAAAAAGCAATGCTAATGCTTCAACTGTAAAAAGAAAAACAACAGCTTAGAAATGTTATAATAATACATCACATCCATCCAAAAGAAAATATTGATCCATAACAACTTCATTGACTAAAGGAGTTTCTATATTACAGGGAATTTGCCCTTTTCCTAAAATGCTATTTACCTGCAGATAAAGTGATAATCTGTAGCTAAATATTGTTTTAAATTATGTCTGAAAGACTTACTAGAACAGCGGCTACCTGGAGAAAATACCATTTTATTCTCTCTGCAACCACTCTTTTCCAGTCTTCAAGCTGTGCAGGGATCTGTATCAGTCACTAATCTCTACAGAGAGAGTGCAGAGCAGGTTGTCAGTAAATGTGAACATCAATCAATTTGAAATCATAGGAGTGAAAACAGAGCGCTCACTCTGTAGAGAGCAGTGACCGTTGCATCTCCCTGAATGGCTGGAAACAAGCAGCCACAGGGGGAATATAACCACATTTTCTACATGTAGCCCCTCTCCCAGTAACAATTCCTAACAAGATTTAAAGGCTATTTACCTGCAGATTCCTATTAAAACTGCAGGTGAATAGCATTATAGGATGTGACAGGATCCCATTAAATGTATGAATGCTTTTAAGCAGAGCTTGCGTTACTTTCACTTACAAAAGATCTATTCGAGTAGTTAAGTATGAAGGTACTCTTAATGGCAAAGCAGCAGTTCTAAAGCTTACTATTGCATTGTATGAGCTCTGTGAAAATAAAGTGTTTTTAATACCTTTCTTTTGATACATGACTGTTAGATTTGTGGACATCTCAAACCATTTTTCTTTGTGATCACTCTTCAGAACAAATTGTTTTCAAAAAGAGGTTATTTATTCTGTCCTGACATGTCTGCTTTACAAAAAACTTGCATACCCCATAAGAAAGATAAAAAAAATTAACAAGTCATTATCATTACCTTATTACTTTTAACTAGAGGATAACCCTTACCCATTATAGTGCAGCGGTGTCCTCACTGTGCAGTGAAGAGGCAGTGACCCAGGAAAGTTCAAAGTAAACGTAGTTTTAGTGTCCTAACAAAACATACAGCATCCTTCAGATCGCAGCCGGGAAACAAGGCAGTCTGTAAATGTGTACGGTTGCTGAGGTTGACTGCACCACCATATTATGCTTTGTGGTGTCAGGAGTTCACTCTGCTTGGTTCTGTGTTCCCTCACACAGACTAAGCTTTTGCACAGCCGTCTGCTCTGCACCTTGCAAACCCACACCCAATCCCCTGTTTCAGGGGATTTTACCAAAGAACTTGTGGCCGTAGGCCACAATGAAAACCCGGACCGGGGGAGGAAATGGACCACCCCTCTACCGTCCTGTAGTCCGTTTTAAAAATAAAAGCCCAGGGCAGGTTTTCCTAAATCTGCCTTGGACAAATAGTTTGCCCAAGACCATCACTCACTTTTATTCTGCATTGCAATCACAGCTATGCCCGTGACTGCAATGCACTCCCACGGCCTAAATATGCTTCTTTGCGCATCCTGAGGGACCCATAGTGACCTTCTCATATGACCCTGGTCACTGCCTCACACCATACACATTGTGTATTTAGTTTTACAGCTGACATTTGCCAGTAATTGGCATGAATAGAGCTTGCACTTATGACAGTTTAATCTGTTAAGTGCCATTATCAATACTGTCATAAGCATCTAAGTGGTTGAACCAATATGGGGAGCTCTCTCTCCCCAAAAGCTCCCCTCAACATGACTGGGCGATTAAGATGGGTATCTGCCAAGTAAGCACACCTATTGAGCCATGATTCGGCTTTTACGAAATTGCTAATAGGAAAATACACTGCAATACAAATATTTTATAGTGCATTGTGCCTGCAACCAAGTACCGTATTTTTCGGACTATAAAACGCACTTATTCCCCCCCCCAAATTTGGGGGAAAACGGGGGTGAGTCTTATAGTTGGGATATACTGTACTCATGATTAGAGAGATGGCAGCAGGAGTCTGGCGATTCTTCCTGTGGTCCAACCCTGCAGGGCGATGATCTCACTCCTATCCTGATGCAGCAGGTGTGGCAGGCTCGGCAGTGCTCGGTGGTGCTGGGCCTCTGGTGACATTTTGTGAAATCCCGGAGTCCGTACACTTCCACTGCCTCAAAGCTTTGACCTCCGGAAAGATGGCCATCGGAGGTGGTGCATACGCAGATTGAGTTCTCGGCAATCTGAGCATGCGTCGCCTTCGGCGGCCATTTTCCTGGCAATGGAAGTGCGTGGGCTCCGGGCTTTTACAAAATGTTGCTGGCGCCCTCGCACCACCAAGCAATGCTGAGCCTGCAGCAACAGCCTTGGGATGGGATTTCCCGGAGACCACCATATCGCAGCAATGGATGTGCGGGGGCTCCATGTTTTCACAAAATGTCGGCGGATCCCCTGCACCATCAAGCACCGCCGAACCTGCCGCAACAGTCTGGGTCATATCATCTCTGGACTACCATAAAAACCCTGTAACTCTGCTCCACCAGCGCTGTTAATCCTCCCTTAGGGTAAGCTGAATTCAGGACTGTAAGACGGACCCCTATTTGACGCAATCATTTTTTCTCCCCATTTTCCTTCTGAAAATTTGGGGTGCGTCTTATGGTTCGGTGTGTCTTATGGTCCAAAAAATACGGTAATTGCAGACTTAGGTCTCCTATTGGAACATCAACAAAAAGATAAAAACATTATTTTTTATATAAAAAATCGCAACAACAAATTAACATTTAAATCACCCCTTTTTCCCATTTTACATGTCTAAAATCAAACAAGCAACAAAAAAATCTTTGATATTTTCAGGATCATTTAAAAGTGAATTAAAGCTAAAGGTATGTTCAAACCCTGCTTTTTTCCTAAATCTTTTTTCCCCGCACATTTTTTTGCCATAAAAAATGCAGCATTTTGCTGTCCCAGCAATGAGAATGCGATTTCTGAAATCTCACGCACATTCTACTTATTTTTTCCTTGCACATTTGAAGCAGTTTGAAATCTGCAGCATGTTAATTTTTTCAGTGTTTTGAAAGTTTTTTACACCCATTATAATGCATGGGAAAAATTCATGCAAAAACAAGGCAAAAACGCTGCAAAAAAACATTTTAAGCAACATTTTTCCTGCTAACATCTTTATTTGCAGCAGATCTTCTGCTTCTGAGCAAGGTTTCATCTTAGGTGCCCATTTATAGGTAGAGGTATGGTATAAGTTTTTTACTTCTATTATTCACAGCTGGGTATGTTGCGTCATTCACCTAAGGAAAACTTGAAGAAAAAATAAAGAAAGATAAGGTAGGATGACGCATCTCATTAATCGGGGAAGTATCGGCGGACGCATTCTAGTTTAGGCAAATGGCATTCTATAAGTTGACAAGCACCTGCATAGTCTATGGATTCGCATGTGAACATGCAGTTTTTTTCATTGATATTAGAAGCTTTGTATGATACTTTCTTATTCCATACAGAAGAAAAACAGACTGATATGTATCAGCCTGATATAAGCCAAAATATACTTATCTGGTTTATATTAAGTAAATGGTGGCCATATAATACATTCAATGTATGCATTGGAAGCTTTCAGACAGATTTATTTTGAAATGACACTCCAAAACACATTATGATAGTAGCCCTACAACATAGATAAATGCACTCCTCAACATTGAAATTGCCACACCAAGAAGAAAAAGTCATGGGATTATGGAAATCAGAGAATAAAAAGACAAGTTAGTGATGTGCAAATGATGCAAAATGGAAATAAAAATATTCAGTGCCTCACAATTTATTCAATATTGAGTATGAACATCTCTCCAACATGTCAACTGAAGGTTAAATGATGCTCGTACTACTGTGAGCAGCTTGCATGGCCTAAATATGCTACCATGGCCTGCAGCGCCGCCGGACTTGTCTCCCATTGAGTAAATCTGGGACAACATTGGTCAGCAATTACAAAGGGAGCTGCCAGCAGCAGATCTTGATGATTTGCTACCCAAATGCATTCAACACAGTAGAACATTCCTCTGACAAACATAAGTAACCTGATTAATAGCAGTCAAGCCTGTAAATGCTGGGATTTCCGTACATGCAGCTCATACTCAATACTGAATAAGTTGAGACATTTTGAAAATTTTGTTTTTGTATTTTTTCATCATTTGCATATCTTTAACATTTCTGTCCATCTCAGTGTTTAGGAGCATATATATTAAAAAGACATAACCTAAGATAAAAACAAAATGAGCATATACCCTGATATAAGTAAAAAAGCTATAGTGCATATATATAACATAAGGCATTGTTTTTGATCAAAAAAGCGTAAAAGCCATCCCACCAATGCCAAGGTTTTCCCAGTCAGTCTGGTCCTAACCTCAATGTGAATAAGGAATGAGCAGGACTGGGGCCCAACTATGGACACCCAGCAGTAGGAGGCTATATAAATGTAATACCCAGCTCAGTGAAAGGGAGGGATGCCTTGTGTACACTGAGTGCAAAAACCTAAAGCAAAATCAAAAGAAATGAACTGAAATATACTGTAAGTCGATATACTGTACATGCAACATTTAGGGGCATGTTCACACTGGTCATTAAGCAGGCAAAACCTAAGATAGAAACAAAATGAACATATACACACATATATATATATATATATATATATATATATATATATATATATATATATATATCTCATGTATAACATATAAACCACTATTAACACTTACCAGATATATAGCTATTCCTCCACCCAGGAGAAAGCCGCTGTAAACATCTATTGGATGATTCTTGTACTGGGTAATACGGGTAAGTCCACATATAATCCCACAAATTATAAAAGAGAACACAAGCAATGGCTTCAGCAGTTTTGAGGAATCTGTAAGTGTCGCATTGAAATACATCTGAAAAGTGAAGAAGAAAAAAATGATAATGCTATGATGTGCACTTGTGGATCAGTTTTCATAGCTATTGTTAAACTACTATGGAGAAAACATAAAAAAATATTTTCAGTCTCCCTGGAATCCCCTACTTTCATTCCTACTGCAAATAACTTAGCATAGCTGTCATCTTCTCAGATTTCTCTAGATTATTCTCCATGAACTGAAGGTTCCTGTTATGATCATATGAAGCATAATAAACACAAGATGTAAAAACAAAAAAAAACTACACATACTCACCTCACTGCCCAACTATTTGGCCACCCCAATTGCTCTCTATCCACTTTCTGTTTATCTGCACCTCCATTATGTTGGATTTCTGGTCTGGTGTTCCCTCAAAGCCAGAAATTTCATCTGCGAGTAGACCGTCGAGGACACTGACTACGCATGTGACCGCCGAGGCCTGCTCATAGGAAAAAAGCCCAGCTGAGAGTAAACACTGTGGCCTTCTCTTGGCCAGAAGTCCCAGTTTTGAGAGAAGATTGAACCAGAGATGTAGCATGAAGTGCGGAGAACCAGACAGTGGACAGGGAGCAGATGGCTCTGTTTTTTTTTTTCTCGTAATCTCCTGCCAACCCTCTACTGTTTAGCAAGATGACCGCCACAGCTGGATGCCACTTTGCTGAGTTTGTGTTGAGATAATTACAAAAAAAATCTGTCTTCTCCAGAATGCAGATTTTCGTAAAATTCAAGTAGAATTCAATTGTATATAAAATCAACATTATAAATATTTGTCAGCACCAACAAGAATGAATAGGAAAAAGTGGCACACGTTTTCCTTTTTCTTTGACATTAACAGAGATGGGATAGAATTAAGCAGATAGGTCTCAATAGTATTGCCCATCAGCAGTAGGCTCTATAGAAGTAACTTGTACACAAGACCTAAACGTAAGAACATATAAAGGGAAATACATTGTTAATCAACAGTTTTAAAGTTTTGGCTATGGCACACTGTGGGTTAATGTGTAGGAGTGGGCAGAATATGAAGAATTAATTGATAGTAAGTAGGTTTGGCTGCCTGCCTCTCCTGTTTCAGCTGTTCCATCTGTAAGAGGGAATAGATGTATTTTCAGCACAGTTAAAAGCTTGTCGTCATGTCAATCAATGTCTGACTTTGTATTGCATTTAAAAGTTATCAGAGTATTTCTTATGCAAAATATGCTCTTTTACAGAACGTCCTTGACAGGTTTAGAAAGACTACCAAATGACTAGAGTTTTCTGTAAAACATTATCAATGTGTTGATTTTTATTGTATACTAGCTGAAGAGCCTGGTGTTGCCCAGGCATAGAACTTAACTGTGGGTCCCGCTATCCTCCTTAACAGCCCCGCTCTCCACCCACCATCACTCTCTCTCCTTCCGCAGCCCCGCTCTCCACCCGCCGTCCTGTTCTATCCCTCCGCAGCAGCGCTCTACATCCGTGTCCCGATGTCCACAGCCCTGCTCTCTTCTTCCACAGCCCTGCTGTCCTGCTCTCTCCCTCCACAGCCCCGGTCTCTTCGTCCACAGCTCTGCTCTCCCGCTCTCTCCCTCCACAGCCCCAATCTCTTCATCCACAGCCCTGCTCTCCTGCTCTCTCCTTCCACAGCCCTGTTCTCTTCCATCACAGTCCTGCTCTCCCTGTCCACAGCCCCGTTCTCTTCCTTCACAGCCCTGCTCTCCCGCTCTCTTCGTCCACAGCCCCGTTCTCTTCCTTCACAGCCCTGCTCTCTCCCTCTACAGCCCTGCTGTCTTCCTTCCTCCACATCCCCGCTCTCCATGCACCATGTGGTGACGCCCGGACCAGGAGAGAGAGGTGCGCAGATTGTTAGTTCGGCTGGAGTGGGTGGAGCTGGGTGGAATGGGCGGAGCTAGAGCGGACCTGCAGCCCATGTGATTGGGCGGCCTGCAGGGGCGTGGCCTAGCACGGTCAGCCAGAGTGGACGGAGCTTGCTGGAGTGGGCGGAGCTAGAGCAGACCTGCAGCCCATGTGATTGGGCGGCCTGCAGGGGCATGGCCTAGCGCGGTCAGCCGGAGTGGACGGAGCTTGCTGGAGTGGGCAGAGCTAGAATGGACCTGCAGCGCGTGTGATTGGGCGGCATGCGGGGGGCATGGCCTAGCGCTGTAGTAGGCCGCAGTAGAAGTCGGGGACTAAATTTAAGCCAGGAAGCTGCAGGGGAGAGGGGGGATAGTGCAGTTGGCGATAGGGGAGCGCCAACTGAGCCGGGACAGGGCTGGGAGGGTGCCGGCACTATTCGGCCCCTGTCCTGAAGACTGTCTTCCTCCACAGCCCCGCTCTCCCTGCACTGTCCTGCTGTATCCATCCTCAGCCCCGCTCTGCTGCTTTGTGACTGGTTGGTGTCCCACTCTGCTGCTTCGTGACTGGTTGGTGATACACACACACATTCAGATTTATATATAGAGATGTTGTATACATTGCAGATATGTAGTCCCCACCTGGCGCCAGTTAAGCAATTCTAAGTCTTCAAGTAAGTAGAGAGCTGAGGCCTCCATGGATCAGATTCTATAATTCAATCACATCCCATTGATGCTTTATTGCAATGACTCCTGGAAAATTCAGAGGCTATGTGGCCAAATCAAGACCTTGAACTATTTTTCACAAACCAGTGTGGAAAAGTCCATACTCCTGCTAATGGAATACCGCTGCCATTAGAAAATGCATTTGTTATGAAAAACCTGCCTTTTGGAAATGCTCTGTCCAAGTTGTCTAATCATCACAATTTGGCCCTTCTACAAATAGTTGTATCTATGAGACTTATGAATAAATGGCGAGATTAAAGCAAAGTTTAAAAGTAGTGCAGTACACACTTTTCATCTCCAAAAATTATAATAAATGCAATTTAATGACATTGATGATCAAACACTCTTCCCGATTGCTTCTTTTTCACTCCATCCCTCAGAAACTGTGTGTCAACTGTTGCTTTTTCTTAACTAATGGATCAAAGTGGTGAATCTAGTATCTAGTAGCAGTTGTGTAGTATTGGACCAATATTGAAGAAAAAGTAACATTGGCTAGAAAATTACAGATTGATCCTTGCCAAATTCAGATCCTTAAACTTCCCTTTTTCCTACTTCTAACACAATAACTTCAAGATCTGACTGTTCCAAGGTGGAGACCAGGCAGATCTCCTTCGATGGGATCAGCAGAGCCATTTTTAAAGTAAGTATTTTCTTGATCTAAAAGGACAGATTCTGGTCAGAATTTGGCACAAGCAGAATAAATCCTTGAATCCCTACAGTTTGATCTCAGCAGTGCAGGTTGGTGAAAGGGGAGTAATTTGGAATGTTTTCTAAACAAACGCTGGTTCCTCTGATATGATTGAATGGACAATTGGACAGCATGGCTTACCTAAGCATTGTGGCCAACCAAGTTCCTCTCTTCATGGCAGCTGGCAACCATATAGCAGGACACTTTCAGCAGGACATTGCGCCATACCAAAAGGACCATTTGAAACATGACAGCCAGTTTTCCTTGAATTCCTTGGCCTTCATTGTCCTATATCCCAATCCTATAGACAAATCCTGGCAAATTGTGTGAAGCTACTCTGTCCATTTGGGTCAATATACCTATCCAACAATTTCAACTACTGAAATACGTGCCATGATGAATTTCTGTGGTTCTAATGTTCAAAGGAGGTCCAACATGCCACTAGATTGGTGTCTCTAATACATTGGCCATTAATGTGTGATAAGCAGGACAGTATATATTTAAAGTCGAGAAGTAAAATTGCATTTTGGGTTTAAATTAGTAAAAAGAAAAAATATCTACTTACAGAAATGTAAACAGCTGCAAAGGCTGCCAGGGTGGCATGTTGAGAAGGGAATGATTTCCTGCCAAAAACGACAAGCAAAATTATAGTGTATTTGTAAAAGTTCCTTTAGAGACATAACCAATTACGCTTCCACAAGAAAGCCCTAATTAGTTTACATTCGTTTCTGAATTTGGTAACATATTTTAGATATTCAAACTAACATGCTTTAACCTTAAAGGAGCCAGTTATGTAAATAAATCCCTGAACACAATTGAGACACCAGGTTACAATTAACCTACATGAAGGGCATTTGTTAATTATCCATCTAATCCAAATCAATTAATTTTACAGAGGCAATGTCTTATAATTGTGTTGTATTATTTTTAGAACAAGGTAAGGGGAGTCCAATATCTTTGAAAATACATTTGCTAAGTGCCAAGATCTTTTGGATCCAAGAAAATATTGATATTTTAAAAGGTATTAGATGAAATATTTGTGATCGTACATTAAAGGCAACATACTAAAAACATACAAATACAAAATGCCTAAAAACTCTGATCTTAAATGTATTTTGTGTAAAGAATGCTGTCTAAAATTTTTTAAAAATCTGTTTTTACTTTAATCAAAATAGTGACGCTCTGGTCTATATCTGTTATTTCAGCTCATCTTAATTGAAGGAATTGTAATAAATTGCAATAACAGACACTCCCGATGGAAAAGAGCCACAATGTTGTTGGAATAAAAGTAAGCCTTATATCAATTCTCTGATACATCTTTTATCTATAGATAATATTGGCATAAGTCATTGGAAAATAGGATATGCCATAACCTTATGATTGATGGGGGCTTAACCCTCTGTGACACCCACCGATTTTTAGAAGGAATCCTAAGAAAAAGCCCAAAAATTCAGCATTGCAATCCTTTCACAGAGGCGCTCCAGCTACTGACTGCAGTGGAACTTCAGCACCGCTCCATTCCAGTGATGGTGGTTGGCGGTAATCCCTGCATAGCCAGCTATTTCAGAGTACCGATCTGTAAGGAACTAAAGCTGACCTCATTCACTTGGATGGAACTGCGCTGCAGTTCCCCTTCACAGTAGGTGGCAAGGGCACAAAATTAACACAGCCAACCTTAAATTTTCAAAAGTGTGGTGGTCCCAAAAGATGGAACCCCACTGATCATAGAATAATATCATATCCTTGTGCTATGCCATCAGGTTATAAGATGGGAGTGCATGTTAAACACTGTAGTTTTGAAAAAAGGCCTCCCAGCTTCTTTATTGAACCCTTGTGCAGATGATATTTTCCCTATACCAATATTATATATTCTGAATGTTAATGTCTACAGAACATTTTCCAAGTATATGGAGAAAACATTTTCTTGGCTTTCATTAATGAGCTGGACACCTATTATCTACCTCTATCATCAAAATCAATCCCCACATAAAAATGAGCATCATGTATAAAAAATAATTGATATTCGAGGCAGTGTTATTGATTTCTTTCACCCCAGAAGGAAGATATTAAAAATGTGTTACAATTATTTACTTTACCTTCCAGCGTTTATTATAGCGAGATCTTGCCCAGAGCAGATATCCTCTAGCACATATGGATTTTCTTTACAGGACACATTTAGAGAAGTGTAGTTGGGTTTACAGACTGTCAAGAAATATGGGGTCTGGTATCCAGTAGACAGTTGGATAATATCGGTAATGAGAGCAGTGGAGCAAAGTCCAAACACATGGACACCTTGGACACAAACCAAATAAAATTCTTAGAGATGGATAATTCAGAAATATCATTTTTATGCAACAGTCATTATTAACTGTTGAGTTGAATGAAACAATCTGAGCTTGTTAACATTTATACATCTTTAATATCAAAAAGAAACATCTTAAAAATCAAATCTCAAAAAATATATTCTTCATGCACAATTGAATCAAAATTATAATCCAAGACAATCATAGATTTTACCGTTAAACTACTTGGAGCAACTTTGAAAAGTCAACTAATTCTCCTTAAAAGAGTTCTCCGGGAATAGAAAAAAAAAACAAAATAACTAAAGGAAATGTCATTATAAAGAAATTCCTAAATAACTATAGAATTAAAATGGCCGTCATATTGTTACACTGATCGAAACCTGTCCTAGAATGTTAGGACAGGGGCTTTCGAGCATGTGCAGTAGGAAGCTCTGCCTTCCTTCATATGTAGAAAGATGGGCTCTACAAGTACTGCTGGAAATATCAGAGGTGCTGAGGTAAGAAGAGGCCGCTCACACTTATGTGTGCCCTGTCTTTCTGAATAATAATAAAAGTATGTCCCGGTCACAGAAAAGGAGCTTCCTACTGCACATGCTCACAACCATTTGTCCTAGCCCTGTAGGACAAGTTTCTGTCAGTGTAGTAAGATGAGGGCCATTTTAATTCTAAAACGACCAGCTGTCTAGACAAAACGATTGTGATTTGTTAGTTAAATGTATTTAGAAATTTATATGTAATGATCAGAGAACCACTTTAAAAGGAACCTGTCACCAATTTTTGAGCCTATGAACAAATGCCACCTTCTTTAACTTCTCTTAGTAACTGGCTTAGTGATCGGAACCAAAGAGTGGTTGTAAATGGCTGCACATCAAGTTGGAAGAATGTCTCAAGTGGGGTACCACAAGTCTCTGTCCTGAGTCCTCTATTGCTCAACATCTTTATCAATGATTTAGATAAAGGAATTGAGGGTAAACTGATTAAATTTGCTGATGACACAAAGCTAGAAGGGATAGCTAATACTAGAGAAGAGAGAGAGGATTCAAAAAGATATCAATAAACTGGAGCAGGGGGCTGCAACTAACAGAATGATTTTTAACAGGGAAAAATGCAAAGTGCTACATCTGGGCAATAAAAATGAAAAAAACATATACAAATGGGAGGAATAGGGCTAAGCAACAGCATATGTGAAAAAGACTTGGGTATACTAATAAATCACAGACTGAACATGAGTCAACAGTATGATGCAGCAGCAAAAAAGCAAATACAATTCTAGGATGTATTAACAGAAGTATACAGTGTAGATCACGTGAAGTTATTATTACCCTCTACTCCTCTTTGGTCAGACTTCATCTGGAATACTGTGTCCAGTTTTGGGCACCCCATTTTAAAAAAGACATCCATCAACAAACTGGAGCAAGTTCAGAGAAGAGCGACAAGAATGGTATCCGGTCAGCAAACCATGTCCTATGAGGAACGGTTGCAGGATTTGGGAATGTTTAGCTTGCAAAAGAGAAGACTGAGAGGAGACTGTTATGAGTGGGTTACCGAGGAGGAAAGCAAGACCAAGCTAAGCCACAGAAAACCAGAGAGGTTGGTAACTAAGCGGATTGCAGACCCCTGATCCTATCCACACAACTAGCAGTAGCCATGGAGCGTACCTACGATGATCCTAGACGCCTCGACACAGTCAGAAAACTTAATAAGCCTAAAGCAAGAAAGGGGAAATCTAAACTGCCCCAGAGCAGACCCCAAAGGAATAGCTAGCCCCCAAACATATATTGTCAGTGAGACAAGATAAAAACACAAACGCAGGTAGGAAAATAGACTGAGCAAATGATGGGGCCCATGCTAACTAGACAGGACAGGAAAGGAAAGACTCTGTTTGCAATCACGCGAAAAAACCTGCAAAAAATGCCCAACACGTCTGATAGAAAAATACTGAAGTCCCTAGACTTCGCCCACTATATCAGCACTCTGGTATATTCTGAAAGCAGAGCAAAATGAGGCCAGTCTAATACGGGACAAAAGCAAACTGGCACAAGCAGTAACATAAGGATGGAAATTCAGCACAGCCCCAGCCGGAGCTGGCTGAACACACAAAACTGAAATAGACAAAACCAGATCAAATGTGAACAATAGCAAAAGAACACTTAGCTGAGCATGCAGGGACTGAGCTGGAAACTAAGACCTCAGGAGGCAGGAAAAAATCACCAGCAGGGATAGAGGGAGTCGGCTGTCTTAAATCCAGTCAGAAACTCCAGATCTCCAGTCATCCTCCTCATTATCAGGTGGCAGACCTCTATTAATTAGATCAGCTCCATTACCCCCAGTAACCACCAGTGGGAGCCCGGAAAGAGAACTCGCGACCCCTCTGTCAATATAACCAGCTCCACTACCTTCACTAGTAACCAGAGGTAGGCCAGAAAGTGAATTCACAACAGGAGACTTAAAAGGTGTCTACAAATATCTGAAGGGCTGTCACATTGTAGAAGGATCATCTTTATTCTCATTTGCTCATCACTTTTTGATGGTTAAGGTGATCAATGAGTGGAACAGGCTGCCACGAGAGGTAGTGAGTTCTACTTCAATAGAAGTCTTCAAACAGAGGCTGGACAGACATCTGTCTGGGATGATTTAGTAAATCCTGCTTTGAACAGGGGGGTTGGACCAGATGGCCCAGGAGGTCCCTTCCAACTCTACCATTCTATGATTCTATGATTCCTGTGCTGCATTTCACAAACATGTCTATCAGCTTCTGACTCCCCCTGTATACACCCAAAAATGCTGTTTGATATGCTCCCGCGCTGTATGTAAAGGAAAGCGGTCCAGTCCTATGGGACATCCTCGCTGCGGCATCTGTGCCTTCTCTCTGCCGCTAATCATGTCCTCCTGCTTTGATTGATGTGGATGAGGCATCCTGCGTCATCCACATGGCAAATCGAAATCTTGAGCCTGCTGAGTAGCCTCATTTGGATGATGCAGCTGCGCATTTGCACAGTGCCGTTTTATGCTGTGCTAAAAATGGGGCAGAGCAGAGTTCAGCTGTGCAGTCCTGTAAGGCATTTTATTATTTGATGGGAGGGAGAGAAAGCGGATTACTGCACCGTCTGAACACTGTTAAAGAGTATCTAAATTTTAATTTTTTATAATTTTGTCCAGCATGGAAAGTTACAAAACCTTGCACATCATTTTATTATGCTATTTATTTTCATTAATACAAAGTCCAGAAATAGAAGGCGAGCACCATCACAATAGTCCACAAGTCCGAACCATTATACGTGTATAAAAGAGACGCTGGACGATGTATTCATTGTGTGGGACAGCCCCCCAGATGTATTTGACAATTTTGTGGAGTATCTTATCAATTTAGGTAACATGAATATGTCATTTACTTCCAAATTTGGGGGCACCTCAATTGAATTTTTGGACTTTTTTTAGAGGTTAGAGAGGGTTGTCTCTTTGCTTCAGTTTTTTGTAAACCATCATCCACTAATGCCATGCTTCACTATGACAGTTATCACCCTTTTAACATGAAAAATTCTTTACCATATAGTCAGTTTCTTAGACTAAAACGTATAAATAATACCCAGAGAGGCTTTGTTGACCAATCGCGAGAATTATATAACAGATTTTTGAAGAGGGGTAACCCTGAGAACCTGCTAAAAAAAACAGACCAGGTTTAAACAGAACTCAAGTGTTGAGGCGAATAAAAGGGTTAATTGCAAGAAGGATGAAAAGAGGTTTGTTTTTTCATTTGATTTTGGTCCTATGGACGGGGCAGACAGGTCTGCAATCCGTAAAAATTGGCACATTTTAAGTCACGATACTGATTTATCAGAAGTGGTGGAGAGAGGACCCCTTTTTGCTTGTAGGAATAGTGTCAGTTTAAAGGATATTCTTGTACATAATCGTATGGAAGACCCACATAGTAATTGGCTCAATTTGATGCCCCCGAAAAGTAATTATCGATGTGGGCAGTGTCCGTTTTGTTCTCATCACATTCTTGACCGTTGTTTAGGTATAGGTGTGGTAATTCATTATGTCACTGACTTTATTTCATGCAAAACTACCCATGTTGTTTATGTTTTATTTTGTCCTTGCAAGTTTTTTTATGTAGGGAAAACTATACGTCCTCTTTATGTTAGATTCAGGGAGCACTTCAATTCTATTTTGACGGTCAAAGGGGTCCCTAGACTTATTAACCATATGAGAGAAGCACACGGTGGCAATCCCGATGCATTATCATTTGCTGGCATAGAAAGGGTAGACCCTCACGGGGAGGTGATCTGAATAGGAATATATTGAAACGAGAGGCCAGGTGGATTATGCAAACTCGTACTTTAGAGCGTACGGGACTCAATGAGAGGATTGATATGTCTGTTTTTTTATGAAATGAAAAACATTTTTTTTGCAAATTATTATTTTTTCGCCTCTTTCTGGCTTGTGGTCTTTTCTCTTTTTTCTTTTGTATTTATGGTACTATTATATGTATTATATATTTTTGTTTTCACTTATGTGAACTATGTATATATATTTTTTTGTTGTTTTGTTGATTGCTCAGCAGGTGAGCGGCACCGTTGGGAGGGGTCCTGACTTCTGGTTGTGGGTATTTCATCCTTGGCCGGCTGCAGCTCACCATGTAACCTGTAGAAGCGCCTTTGCAGCGCGAAACAATCGTCGCTGCTATCTCCTTTTTGCACCCGTTCTCCCGCTGATATGCTTTTATAATAAAGCCTTGACTACACTACCTGGTGAGTGCCGCTCTTTTCTACTATTTCTTGCTATGTATTTATTTTCATTCCTGTAAAATAATTGCATATAAGGGTTTTTTTTTTTTCTGGCACCCGAGATCCCTGCTGCAAGGAAGACAGTCCCCAGTTTTTTTGTGATAAGCCGAGTGTTGGTGACAGTTTTTCTATCACAGAATACAATGTCACATGGCACCCTCAAACAATTTAAGCAAAATCTGAACTCCAATATGGCACTTCTTCCCTTCTGAGCTTTACACTATGCCTCAAAAGTAGTTTATGACCACATATGGGGTATCAGTGCACTCAGGAGAAATTGCACAATACATTTTGGGGATCATTTTCTTTTGCTATCCTTATAAAATTGAAAAACTTTGGGCCTAAACATCATTTTTGAGGGAAAAATATTTTTTTTTATTTTCACAGATCAATGTAGTAAAATTGTGAGAAGCACCTGGGGGTTGAAAGTGCTTACCACATGTATACATTCCTTGAGGGATATAGTTTCCAAAATAAGGTCACTTGTGGGGGAGGTTTCCACTTTTTAGGCACATCAGGGGCTTTCCAAAAGCAATATGGGGTCCACTCTTGATTCCAGTCAATTTTGAGTTCAAAAAGTCAAACGGGGCTTCTTCCCTTCCGAGCCCTGCCATGCGTCCATTCACCCACATATGGGGAATCTGCTCAATCAGGAGAAATTGTGCAACAAATTTTGGGAACATTTTCCCCTGTTACCATTGTGAAAATAATACGTACATTTGGGGCTAAAAGAACATTTTTTGTTATCATGAGTCACCAAAGGAGGAAAAAACAAAATACCAGCTAAGTCCAGAAAAACCAGAGAGGTTGGCAGCTATCGGATTGCAGACCCCTGGACCTATCCACAACAACTAGCAGTAGCCGTGGGGGGTTCCTACGGTACCCTAGACCCCTCGATCACAGCCGGAGAACTAAATAGCCTTAAGACAGAAAGGGGAAAACTAAACTGCCCCAGAGCAGACCCCAAAGCAATAGGAAGCCCCCAACATATAATGACGGTGAAGCAAGATGAAAGCACTAACACAGATAGAAAGATAGGTTGAGCAAATGGTGGGGCCCAAGCTAACTACATAGGACAGGATAGGAAAGCTGCTGTCTGCCATCCGCAAAAACCCTATCAAAATGAACCAACCGACTGATAGGAAAAACAGGCCCTGAAGTCGCTAGGCTTCAAAAGACTATATCAGCACTCAGATATATTCTGAAGACAGAGCAAAAGATCAACAGATCAGAGACAAAAATGGAATTCAGCTCACCCCCGGCCGGGGATGGCAGAACTCCCAAAAAACAAGGCAAAACAAAAACAAAACTGAATAGTACAAAGCAGAGCAGAAAAACTTAGCTTAGAGATACAGGAATCAGACTGGTCTCCAAGAATCCAGCAGGAAAATCACCAGCCAGGAAGAAGGGCGTCGGTAGCCTTATATCCAGTCCTCAATTCCAGCCACCCAGTTATCATCTAGCTGCTTAGGTGTTTGGTAATCAGTCTCACTACCTTCCTTCACCAGAGGAGGGAGTTCATCAGACCTCAATGATGAAGGGAAAAGTGAACTCACAACAATTTTTGCTTGAAAAATCTGATTTTTTATTTCACAATTCAACTTTATAAATTTCTGTGAAGCCCCTGGGGGTTCAAGGTGCTCACCACACATATAAACACATTGCTTGATTGGTCTAGTTTCCAAAATGGGGCAAATTTTTGAGTTTACACTGTGTAGACACATCAGGGGCTCTCCAAACATCATGTTTCCATCTCTATTCAAGCCAATTTTGAGTTCAAAAAGTCAAACAGTGCTCCTTCCCTTCCAAGCCCTGCGTGCGCCCAAACAGTAGTTTTCAGCTACATATTGTGAATCATCGTACCTAGGAGAAATCGCCCAACAATTTCTGAGGTCCATATTCTCTTGATACCCTTGTGAAAATAAAAAAAAGTGGGTTTAAAGTATCTTTTTGTGGTAAAATGATCAATAAACTTTTGAATGTGGCTTTGAGCTCTTGAGGGTTGCAGTTTTTAGAATGTTGTCACTTTTGGATATTTTCTGTCATGGAGGCCCCTCAAAAGTCACTTTAAATGTGATGTTGCCGCTAAAATTGTTTTGTACATTTTATTCCAAAAATTAGAAATTGCTGGTCAAGTTTTAACCCTCCTAACTTCAAGAAAAAGTTTAAAAAATGGTGCTGATATAAATAAGACATATGAGAAATGTTATTTATTAAGTATTTTGTATGACATAATGCTCTGATTTAAGGGCATAAAAATTAAAAGTTTGTAAATTGCAAAATTTTCTACAATTTTTTGATTTTTTTTTCCTTTGAATCATTCTAGACATATTACCTCATAAAATGACACAGGTCAAAATTGTAAAATTTGGCCTGGTCATCAAGGTGAAAACAGGCTTGGGCGGTAAAGGGGTTAAATGTTCAATATTAACTTTGAATTGCTACATCCAATAGATTGCTCTAATGTTCTAGTCTTCTTCCTCTCAGAAGAGTTCATTTGTATATTTAAATTCCCAGAGGAGCATTGCATGGCCTATATGTCTCCTTGGCATTCTGTACAAGGAGAAATTCTACTCCCTAGAACAAAGTATGAAGCTCTAAGTCCAGCTTCAGACCACTCTGGGCAATTTTCATTACTATGCTGGGGGCTTCTGATGAATCCCCAAAATATTTGATTCAGATGTTCTTCTTATGAAGTCACTGAGTCTTTTTAACCAGACTTAATAACATAGACACCCAGAGAATGGTGAAATAGAGTCCAAAGTTTCAGGGTTTGGACTTCATTTGCCTAACTGAAATCAAACGCTCATATGTGGTAAAGCAGAATCTTATTTTCAGTGATCAATACAGACTTCCCTAACAGGATCATGAACATGAATACAACCCATCCCAAGGTCCTGTCACCTCCGCTCATAACTTGTATTTGCTTTAATGAAAAAAGAAAGCCAAAAATAAGCATTGGCTTTATAGAATGTCTCCCATTGGTTAAATAGGTTTGCCGATCTTTAGAAAAGCCCCAATTTGGTTAAAATAATAAAAAAAAGCTTGTAATGATGAACTTCAATGCCCCTGCCAATCCTTTACTGACAGTTCAGAGTTTCTTTGTGGACCTTTATTACTGGACTGTATGAATCATTTATTGCACTCAATGTGTCACCATGGAAGTTAATCACTGACCGGCAACTGTGACGCCATGCTGTGGGCAGTAATTTGTTGACATGGTCATGTGTCATGTAATAAAAATTACTTCTACAAATGAGTCAACCAAGACTGACATCGTACTAAATTACTGTTGGTGTACAAGCAGCAGGGCTTTGCTATGATCGGTACAACGTAATTGTGATTGCATCATGCTGATGGTCTCCATAGCGACCCCAGGCTGAATAATGGCATTGGGGTCACCCAGGTACAGTGGCCTGTAAGTTCTTGCCAAAAGCAGGACCGGACATACCTCCTGCCTGTGTCCAGTTGACAAACTCTAATACCCTGCAATGAAAAAGCATTGCAGAGTATTAAATAATAATAATAAATTTTATTTTTATAGCGCCGACATATTCCGCAGCACTTTACATTTCGGAGGGGATTTGTACAGACAATAGACATTACAGCATAACAATAATCACATACAGTAGATTATAACAAATACCAAGAGGAAAGAGGGACCTGCTCGCAAGCTTACAGTCTATGAGGAAAGAGGTAGACACGAAAGGTGGGTGGTAACAGTTGCCCTGATTGTATGGACCAGCCATAATGTTAAGTGTGTGACAGTACAGACACAGAGGGCTAATGGATGCATAAAGCATGTGGGAACATGATGCGGGAAATCTGGTTATGGTAAAACTTTTGGCTGTGCCACACAGGGATAGATTAGGTTAATGTGTTGAGGCGGTAAGCCAGTCTGAATAAATGTGTTTTCAGGGCATGCTTAAAATTGTGGGGATTGGGGACTAATCGTATTGACCTGGGAAGTGCATTCCAAAGAAATGGCGAGGCACGTGTAAAGTCTTGGAGACGGGAGTGGGAGGTTCTGACTATTGAGGATACTAACCTCAGGTCATCAGCAGAACGGAGGGCGCTGGTAGGGTGGTATACTGAAACAAGGGAGGAGATGTAGGGTGGTGCTGAGCCATGGAGGGCTTTGTGGGTGAGGGTAATAAGTTTATACTGAATTCTGGAGTGGATGGGTAGCCAATGTAATGACTGGCACAAGGTAGAGGCATCGGTGTAACGATTAAACTATTAAACTAGCGATCAGACAACAGAAAGCGGGACTAAGTAAAAAAGCAAAAACCAAGTCAAATAAAGTTTGTAAAACTGTGAAATAATAAAAGGGGAAAATTAAAAAACTGGATAAATATTTTGCAAGTACAAATGCTGTCTTTCTGTAAAAAAAGTAAAGGAAAAAACTAGACATATTTGGCATCACCGCGTTTGGAAGGTACCAATCTATTAAATGGTCATATTATTTAACCCGTTTGGTGAACACCATAAAAAAAATGCCAAAAACATAGCTTTTTTTGTCATACTGACAATACAAAACATAGAATAAAAATTGAATAAAAAGTGATAAAAAAGACACATAAAAATGGTATGTATCATAAAAACATCATCTTATCCCACAAAAAAAGCAAGCCCTTATACAGCTCTGTTGACAAAAAAGGTAAAGCAATCAGAGTATGACAGGGGAAAAGCAAATGATTATTTGGGTCATTCCATATCAAGTGATCCAAATATGAATACTTTTTTTACCTGACGTATTTAGATTTTGTAAAATTTTTTATGAAGTAGAACTTTAGTTAATTACAAATTAAAAGTTTTGAATTTTTTCCTTAATCAGTTAATTTTTTACAGACTTCTAAAATTTTGAAAAACCGTGAATTTTGGCCTGATATGGCTTTGCATTTTTTATCATACCTTGGGCTAGAATTAAGATAAAGAGGTGAGAGAGGCATCATTTATGATAGAATGGTACCAGCTTTCATTTGATATGTCACAAGATTATGTTTCTCTATATTTTGTTTTGGAGAAATCAAATTCAAAATTTTGATGCCCAATTGTGAAAAAAAGTAGGTTTTAAAACTGTGAAAAAAATGCATGCATGTAACTTGTGTTCTTGTTTATATTTGTACAGGGATTCAACATATATGCAACAATAAAGAAACACAAAAAACAAATGCCGTGACAGAATAAATACATCTTAATCATTACACAACTTGCTCAGCATTTTCAACTTGAATGCATTGAACAAACCAAAAGAAAAAAGGTGATCATATCCTCAAGTGGGATTTTCTAAATACAGTCTCATCCTACACTCCACTTTACCCACACTCCTCGCCCTGGCAACAGACATGGTGGAGGAGTGGGTTTCCTCCTTTCTAAAAACTGCTCCTTCAACCCTATCCAACCCCCACCCTCCTTAATCCTCCCTTCTTTCGTGGTTCACTCTGTCCGTATCTACTCTCCCTCTAATCTCCAAATGGCTGTCATATACCGACCACCGGGCTCAGCCACTACCTTCATTGAGCAATTTTCCACCTGTCTCCTAAACTTTCTCTCTGCTGACATCCCCACCATCATCAAGGGGGACTTCAACATTCCCATTGACACCCACCAGCCAGCAGCCTTCAAACTCCTGTCACTTAACTCATCCTTTGGACTTACTCAGTGGTCCTCCACAGCCACCCACACAGATGGACATACATTAGACCTCATCTTCACCCGCCTCTGTTCCCTATCTAATCTCACAACCTCTCTCTTCACCCTATCTGACCACCATCTACTCACCTTCTCATCCTTGTCCTTCTCACCTGCCCCCATGTCCAGCCACTAACACATCCTCGCAGAAACCTCACACACCTAGACATTCACAGACTCTCAGACTCTCTTCTACCTCTGTCCTCCATATCTTCACTACACAACACGGACAGTGCCACCGCTTTCTACAACGCCACCCTCACATTATCCATAGACTCAGTCGTCCCTCTCATGCATGGCAAAGTGCGACAAACCAATAGGCAACCCTGGCACAACAACCTCACCAAAAAACTTCGACAAGCATCCAGAGTCGCAGAGCGGTGTTGGAAGAAAACACGTCTGCCAGACGACTTCACTGCTTTCAAACAAGCTACTCTTGCCTTTAAATCAGCCCTCACCTCTGCTAAACAGACTTATTTCACAAACCTTGTATCTTCACTATCCCACAACCCAAAACAACTGTTCAGCACATTCAACTCTCTCCTCCGTTCACCACTGCCACCTCCAACTCCCCTCATCTCTGCTGAGGACTTTGCCACAAACTTCAAAAACAAGATTGACCAAGCAAGGCAAACCTTTACAGTTCCACCACCCCAACCGCTCCACATACCAGACCTCTGCCCTTCCCTAATAACCTCCCTCTCCAACATCACTGAAGGAGAGCTTGCTCATCTCCTTTCCAAATCACGCCTCACCACCTGTGCACTTGACCCCATCCCTTCCCACCTGTTCCCCAACCTCACTAACATGATCATTCCAGCCCTAACCCATCTCTTCAACCTATCCCTAACTTCTGGTACCTTTGCCTCTGCCTTCAAACATGCCACCATAACACCCATCCTCAAAAAATCAAACCTTGACCCAACTGCTCTGCCCAGCTATAGCCCCATATCACTGCTCCCGTTTGCTTCCAAACTCCTCGCATCTAACTCCCTCCTTGATATCCTGCAATCTGGCTTCCGCCCCCCCACCACTCCACTGAAACTGCCCTGACCAAAATTACTAATGACTTACTCACAGCCAAAGCTAACAGACAGTTCTCCATCCTCCTCTTTCTTGACCTGTCCTCTGCCTTTGACACAGTTGACCACTGCCTACTGCTTCAGATTCTTTCTTCCTTTGGCATAAAAGACCTCGCCCTGTCCTGGATTTCCTCATACCTTTCCGACCGCACATTCAGCGTTTCCCACTCCCACACTACCTCCTCATCCCGCCCCCTCTCTGTTGGAGTACCCCAAGGCTCCTACTTTTTTCCATCTATACTCTTGGCCTAGGACAACTCATAAAGTCCCATGGCTTCCAGTACCACCTGTATGCAGATGACACTCAGGTCTACCTCTCTGGCCCAGATGTCACCTTTCTGCTATCCAGAATCCCGGAGTGTCTATCAGCCATATCCTCCTTTTTCACCTCTCGCTTCCTAAAACTCAACGTAGACAAAACAGAACTCATTATCTTTCCTCCATCTCACGTATCTTCCCTACCCGATCTATCTATTATGGTAAATGGCATCATGCTCTATCCCGCACCTGAAATCTGCTGCCTTGGAGTAACTCTCGACTCTGCCCTGTCCTTCAAACCACAAGTCCAATCTCTTGCCACCTCCTGTCGCCTCCAACTCAAAAATATGTCGAGAATCCGTCCCTTCCTCAGTCCTCAATCTACTTAAACTCTTGTACATGCCCTCATCATCTCCCGCCTTGACTACTGCAACACCCTCCTCTGTGGCCTCCCTGCTAACTCTCTTGCACCACTCCAGTCTGTCCTCAATTCTGCTGCCCAACTAATCTACCTCTCTCCTCGCTACTCCTCTGTCTCTCCCTTCTGCAAATCCCTCCATTGGCTCCCAATTCCCCAATAAATCCAGTTCAAACTACTAACACTGACCTACAAAGCCATCCACAACCTTTCCCCTCCCTATATCTCTGAACTGATCTCCCAATATCTTCCCTCACGTACTCTTCGATCCTCCTACTCTCCTACACACTTATTCGTTCCTCACACAACCGCCTCCAAGATTTCTTCCGAATATCCCCTATCCTCTGGAATGCCATGCCTCAACACGTCCGATTATCCACCACCCTCGGTTCCTTCAAATGGAACCTGAAAACCCAACTTTTCAGGAAAGCTTACAGACTGCAATAACCATTCTGCCGCCTCACCACCGCCTGAGCTGCCGCCTCATCACCACCAGAGCTGCTGCACCCCCCGACCTTCTGTCTTTTCCCCGCTATCCCGTAGAATGTAAGTCCGCAAGGACAGGGTCCTCATCCCTCTGTACCAGTCTGTCATTGTAAATTTGTTGCGGAAACTTGTTTACTGTTAACGATATCTATAACTTTGTATGTAACCCCAATTCTCATGTACAGCACCATGGAATTAATGGTGCTATATAAATAAATAATAATAATAATAATAATAATAATAATAATCCTAAAAAACAAGATTAAAAGAACCAATATTTTTACCACCTATTTATACATGTAACAACTTTTTTATTACATCACTAAACATGTCATTTATGAAGTGTTTAAGAAGAATAGTTCATTTGTTAAATCCTCGTTCTATAAAATATGAACTAATCAAACAATTAATAGTACGTTTTTAAACTGGCCTTTTATCATCAATTTGTCCCTTCTAGTGGGTGAAATGTAATCTTGTCCATAAGCGCTTACTAGCAATGGCCATTTCCTTTTGTGTCAAAGAGTATGTACGACCTGTCATGGTGTTCGGCTCCACCTGAGTTAATATCTGATTTTTGTTAACTTTTAAAATGTCTGGTTTTCTTGGATGCACAAAGGATGGCGCTGGACCAGAAGGATGCAAGAAAGTCACTTCTACTTCTTCATTTTCACAATCTTTGGAGAGTACAGTAGCCAGCCACCAGCACCAATCATATTCACAGGTCACATAACCAGTTATGTTATCCATTGTCAATCTTGTGCCACCTTCTACCACTTCATGGACTTCATGGTCCTGGTTTGTACAATACATGAACTGGATGTTAAGAATATTTTTCTCACTCCATTTAAAAAGTTGCATGGGTGTTAAGATTTGGTCTGAATATGGCCTCTGAAGGCTAGCTTGAGCTGCAAGGCATTTCATGGTGCCTCCTAAACCATCACATAAACTTTTGCCATGAGCAGTGGCAAAAAGTGCAATTCAGCTTCCACTCCAAAATCTTTCTTGTGATGGCATACATTTATAAAGTTTTTCCTGTTTTTATACTGTGCAGAAGAGCCAACCGAGAAGTAGTAGACCTTGCTCAAACTTGGTAGGATGTCCATTTTTATCACTGAAATCAATTTTTTTTTAAACAAATGAACAGCTATTGTATCATGAAGTAAGCACTCAGATATCATAACTACAGTTTTGTACTTTATTTCTCCATTCTCATTGTAATAGATCACAAAAGGGTGCACAGTTCCTTGCTCATTGTTCCAGTGAAATGACTGTGCTTCATCCTGAACAACAAAGGAATAGTTCTCTGAAAAGTCTAAGTTTATTACTGCCTCATGTTGTTTGATGCTTTCTTTGAGGTGATTGTAGTAATCAGACTGTTGGTGAGTTATAAATGAGTGTTTCTTAAGAACTATCAGCTGTTCACAAAAACATTCTATAAAATGTCCTGAACGTGTACAAACAGTGTAAAAAGTTCATCTGTCAACAGATATCCGCTGTTTATAAGCTATATTATCTACCATAGCCTCTTCAAAATAATTTAATAGAGAGAGCCAATACTGAAGGACATTTTTTGCAAATATTGAGGTATCAACTCCAACTCTTTTCTGGACACAATATTTGAGAACAGACATACTTTGTAAGGACTCGCCAATCTGAATATCTTTCATCTTACCCCCTTCAATCATGAGCTGGTGTGTTGTACATACGCATACTGAATGTGTACCACTACTACCAGCCAGGACACAAAAAAGTTCATAGGTTTCTTTCAAATTGGTAAGAACCAGCCTATCCTAGACATGAGTTTTCTTACCGTTCACTCTTATAGACACACAATCTTTCTTGCCAGGCATAATTCGGCTCACTTCATCACTATTGTAAAAATCTTTCACTTTACCCACTATAGCTTCATCTAATGTTTTGCTTGGTTTAGGATCAGGACAAGACATGAAATCGTTTTGTTCAACTAGAGATTTGGCTTTTCTAGACATTCTATTGCCAACGTTAAATTCATTTTCTATTCTTTTGCATGTCCAACTCTTTGGTAGTGTAGTCAGTATCATGAACTGTTCACTTCTGCTATGGGTGGATTTAAATTTATCTTTAAGCTGCAGAATGATCTCTGAATCAGAGTCATTTTTTCCTTCACCTTCTACTGTTTCACCTACCAGCTCAAGGGTCATTTTTTGTGTGAAGTTTTCTAATTTTTTATTGGCATTAACCTGGATAATGGATTTTTTTTTTGCAATGGGTGATTCTTCGATGTTATAAAGTGATTTATTCAAATACTCTATTGTTAAATCAGGGTTTATAAAATCCTCTGTGTTGGATGTTACAGGTTCTTCAAAATTTTTTGCCTGCATAGTATTTTTCTCTTTTGCAAGTTGCTTTCTACAGCTGTCACAAATTTTCATGCCTGCATTGATGGATTTATATGGAACATTCAATCTTGTACTGGCCTAAGATTTTTCAGATTTTTTCTTGTTGTGTGTCCAGTTTTTTCAAAAGGATTGCAACAGCATATATTATAAAATGCTGTTCCTTGAGAAGTAGCAGCCACTGCTGTGCAAGAAAAATACAGTTAATATTAAGGAAGATGGGTACTAAAAATAAAGATTTACAGTACACTTGAGATATAACTGTTACTATAAAGTGAGTATTAGGGCTTGGGCACACAGCTTTTTCTGTCTGTGGATAAAGACTACAGTTTTGGCAGCATTTTTCTACCAAGTTTTCACTATACCTGCATTAGTTTTTTAATCGCTAGTGAAAACGATGGCAGATTTTTTATATATAAAGTGATAAATGCTCCGTGTATTGCAGCAATCAAAAAGTAGTGCAAGCAGTGATTTACTCAAAAAACATTGCATGTGTTTAACCCCATTGAAATCAATGGGGGGGTGTTTTTCTGAACGATGATCACTCAGAATAGCGCTGTGTGTGTATTAGCCCTTAATAAGAAAAGCAATAAGCTATTAATATAAATTTACTCAAACTTTAAACACACTCACCAATATTGGAGCACACCGACTCCCTTGATGCCTGATTAGAGACCATTGTTTGTTCAAGAGTGAACATGTCCAGGCATGTCAGGAGATGAAAGCTCGGAAGCTCTGTCTTACTTCCTGACTCTGCGGTGGGCAGATACTTAACATGATTGACAGAGCTGCTGGCCTGTCATCTGCTCTGCATTCACTGTCTACCCCTGTTCATACTCAGGTTGAGCCCTAACAGAGCTTTCTCCTCTGTCCTCTCCTGCTTCTAAGCTGTAAAATATAAAATAATACAGTAAAATCTAAAAATCATGGATCATTTGGTAAATATAGACCCCACACTTTTAGACCACAGGCTGAACAGATGAATCCAAGATTTTCAAATTGACACTGTAATAGATATATTTTTAAATATGATCTCATCGCGATCCCAACCTGAATTTTGATACAGATGTGGCTAGGAGCATAGCAGGCACATGTGCATTTTTTTAATTTTTAAATTCAACGTTTTTTAGAAAAATGTGTTTTAAAATTTTGCTTCCTCATGGGTAAAATATTAACAAAGATACTCTTGTGACATATCTGGTGAAAGCCTGCAGTTCTGAGTAGGATGGTGTTTATTTTGTTTCTCTATCTTTCTATATTTCTCTTCAAGCCTGAGTTATGAGGAGAAATGTAAAGGCAGGCAACACCAAAATTTGCAGTTTTTTGAACTTTGAAAATCAATTTAAAAAGATCTAGAATTTTTTTTCTTCACATTTTGCATTCTCTGACACACTATTACCAAATAGCAAAATCTCAAAAGAATTAAAAATAGAGGTAAAAATCATTGGTTCACTTGACCCAATGGAATGACCCATTTGTAACAAAGAGTTTTTAGCGTGCAATAGAAGCAAAACATAAAAACTATATAGATATGATATCACTGCGATCACAATGACCCATAAAATCAAGTTTTCCAATCACTTTTACTGCATGGTGAATGGCGTGTAAACAAACAAACAAAAACATTGGTGAATGTCACTGCCACCTAAAAATAAAAAAAAAAATCTAAATAAGTTATGTAGTGTGAAATGGTATGAATAAAAACTTCAAATCATCCCACAGAAAGCAAGCCCCAACAGCAGAAAGATAAAAAACTTATAGCTCTCAGAATATTGTGATGCAATAACAAATATTTTTTTGTAAATCAGTGTATTAGATTTCAAAAATAGCAAATTATAAATATACTAAATACCCCTGGTATCAATGTAATTGTACTAACCTGAATAATAAAGTCATGTAAGAGCATTTACCTCACGATAAACAGCGTTAAATGGCATAAAAATGTAAAGACAATTGCTGAATTGCATTTTATTTGTTCATTCTCTCTTTCAAAAATTGGAATAAAATGGAAATAAAAAATGTTTTGCACCCCCATATTGCACCTATCCCTGTTGTGATCCATTTTTGGATTCATGGCAGCTCTGGTTCCACTATGTTTTAAATGTAGCCTTTCTGCTTTCAGGACAGCAGGGGTTAATGTCAGTTTCCCTTTCTGCAAATGCAGAGTTGCTAGGTCAGCCTATGTGGGTGGTGAGCATCCTTTAAATAGTCACCTGATGCATCAGCTGACTGTCAGTGATGGAGCATTCTATATTGACCAAGCCTGGAGTAAGGAGCTCTCTGGTTTCAGGGGTGCCTCTGCTGGTTTCATGAGTTTGTGATCCTGATGCCTTTCTTCTGCTGTGCAGTGCTTTGCAGCAGAGGAAGTTGTAAAGCTAAGTTTTGTGTTTTTATGTCATCTGTTTCATGTTTGTCACTGTCCCCTGTGCTGTTCCATCTGCAGTGGTGATGCTAGCACCCTTGCCGGCCACTGCACTGGCCAGGGCAGTGATAGGTGACAGCAAGGGACGAGGTTCCTGATGGCGGTGGGGGAAGGACCCACTTAGGGCGCAAGGGGAGTGCAAGGTCAGGGTCAGGTTTGAGTAGGAAGTGACCTGCCCAAATTTCCTTATCAGTAGGGCCTTCCTTTCTCCATTTCAATCCTGTTGTGTGTGTGTTGTACTGTCCTATGATCGACCCCCTGGTGGGATCATGACATTATCACCGACCAGTACTTTTTTATGGTGAACCGATGGCTCAAGCACAGACTTTTGCTGAGCTGATCCAGACCCTCACTGATGAGGTTAAGGAACTGCGGTGTCAGGTGATGCAGCAGCTTCAGCAGGTGTCGGGGTTCTGAGTCTCGGCTCATGTGCAGGCTCAACTGGAACCCAAGATATCTCTCCCTGAGAGGTTCTCTGGAGGGAGAGATAAATTTTTGGTCTTTAAGGAAGCCTGTAAGATATATTTCATGCTCCGCCCTTGATCTTCAGGGAGTGAGGAACAGCATGTGGGGATTATAGTTTCCCTTCTCAAGGATGATCCCAAATACTGGGCCTTCTCCCTGCTGACCGATTCATCATCTTTGCGGTCAGTGGATGAATTTTTTGCAGCATTGGTGCTGGTGTATGGGGATCCTGATGGCATCTCCCTGGCTGAGTTTGGACTCCGTAAGATCAAGCAAGGGGCCAGCCGCCTGAGGAGTCCTGATCAGAGTTTAGGAGATGGGCCACTGCTCTTAGGAGTCACTTGTGCCAGGGTCTGTCAGCTAGGCTACAGGATACTCTGGTGCAGTACGCTACTCCTGGGTTGTTGGATGCTGCCATGGCCCTTACTATCTGGGTGGATAGATGCCTTAGGGAGAGGCATACACCAAATCTGCCCCCCCTGTTGTTCTTTCTAGGGAGGAGGACACACCGGTGCAAATGGACGAACCGATGCAGGTGGGAGGAGCCTCTTCTCAAATGGGGTTGCCTGCTGTTTGCTGTGGGATGGGTTTTGTTTCTACTGTGGACACATGGGTCATTACATTAATGTCTGCCCATCTTGTGCCAAAGTTGGTACTCCATCACAAATGCCGTGTCGCCTTTTTTCGTGTGGAGGGAGGCGACCAGGGTGTGTATATTTCCTCCATCTTTTCATCCAATCCCCCCAAAAACAAGCCACTGCTTAGATCTGTTGTCTTTTATCAGAAAAATAGTAAATGTCCATTGTCCTTGTTATTTAGAAGCGTTGGACAAGCGACATGCATCCCCCAAAAAACAATCAAGTAAAATCCAAGCTTGGAAAGCCAAATGGCTACTTCTCCTGAGGTCCCCAGTGTATGGCACTGCTGCAAGGTTCTTCTGGTCTAATCATTCATGATCTATCCACTGGATAATTCTTCAATATAAGTTTTGTGGGGTTCTAATCAGCTTTCACCTATCAGCTGAAAACTGCTCTGGTAGGGTTGTCTCTTTTGAGACCTGTAGTATGCCCAAACAGAAGTGCATGACAACATATTGGGTACTGCAGTTCTTAGGAGAAATAGTGTAACAATTTAAGGGGTACTTTTTATAGTCATGGTAAAGATTAAACTTTTTTTATTCTAAATCTATCTATTATTGTAACAACTATAATTTTTCATTTTCTCACATCCCAATGGTAAAGAAATTGGAAATATACTTATGAGATAAAAATATTTATTGCATGCCCAGATAAACTTCTTGAAGTGTGTAGACTCTAAAATGGGGTCAGTTGTGGGGGGTTTCTCCTGTTCTAGTATCTCAATGGCATTGCAAGTGTCGCCCACAAATTACTACTGCCAAATTTGTGTTCAGCGATTCTTCTCTTCTGAGCCCTGTCATGTACACAAATAATAGTTTCCGATCACATATTGGGTATTGCTACATTCTGAAGAAATTGCTTTTTTATGCTGAGGTCCACTTCTTATAATTCCTTCTGAAAATGGAAGTGTTTTGGCTAAAACAACATTTTTTTGCAAAAAAATGTAACTTTTCATCTCCATGTTCCTATGTTGCAAAATTCTATGAAGCACCTGTGTGTTTAATATGCTCACTATATTACAAGATAAATTCCTTGAAGGTTATTATTTCCAAAATGGGGTCATTGTGGGGTATTACTGCAATTTGGCAGTACAAGGGTTCTACAAATGTGGCACGATGTCCACAAACTATACGAGCAAAGTCTGCTTTCAAAATCTTTCTACATAAGGGACATTAACGTACTCAGGAGAAATTAGAAAACAAATTGGGTTGTTCATTTTGTCTTGCTACCCTTATGAAAATTTGGGGCTAAAGCCACATTTTCAGGAGAAAAACAATTTTTTTTAAATTTTAACGGTCCAATGCTTTAAAATTCCGTGAAGCACTTGTGGGTTCAAGATGATCACCGCACCACTAGGAAAATTAATTGATGTGTGAAGTTTCCAAAATGGGATTACTTGTGGGGGGGTTTCCACTGTTTAGGCGTATCAGATGCGTTGCAAATATGACATGGTGTCTGCTATTGATTCCAGTCAATTTTGTGCTCCAAAATTCAAATGGTGCTCCCTCTCTTCCGAGACCTGTTGTGTGTCCAAACATTAGTTTTCCCATATGGGGTATCAGCATACTCAGTAGAAATTACACAACAAATTTTGGGGTCCATTTTCTCTTGTTATCCTTGTGAAAATGGAAAATTTAGGGTAAAACCAACATTTTTGTGGGAAAAATTTAATTTTTTATTTTTACCTTCCACATTCAATTAATTTCTGTGAAGGAACTAAAGGGTTAATACATTTCTTGAATGCAGTCTTGAGCACTTTGAGAGGTGCAGTTTTTAAAATGGTATCATTTTGGAGTATTTTCTGTCACATAGGGCCCTCAAAGTCTCTTCAAATGTGTTGTGGTCCCTAAAAAAATTGGTTTTGTAAATGAAAAATTGCTGTTACAGATTTATCCTTTTCTAAATTCCTAACAAAAAAAGTTTAAAAAATTATGCTGATGTAAAGTAGACATGTGGTTATTTTTATTAGTTAACAATTTTGTGTGATACTGGTTTAAGGATAAAAATTCAAAGTTTGAAAATTTAAAAAAAAGTTTAATTTTTTTGTCAAATTTTTGATATTTTCATAAATAAACGCAAATTATATTGATCTAAAATTTGCTACTATCATGAAGTACAATGTGTCACGAAAAGCAATCTAAGAGTTACTGGGGTATGCATAAGCGTTCCACGGTTTTTATGACATAAAGTAACGCTGGTCGGAATTATAAAATGTGGCCTGATCAGTAAGGTGAAAACAGGCTTTGGGATGATGGGGTTAAATGTGCAGAGATGTTGCAGGACAGACATTGAATGATAATCATACCTATAAACCTGACTGCTCTTCTTAGGAAGGAGTTGAAGTTGCATCCGCCAGCATTGATGTTTGCTTCTGCTCCAATCCCATTTTTCCTCTTTGAAAGACAACAATACAGAACACCTTCACCCACCATTATCTATAAAAAAGAAAACATAATAAATCAATAAATCCACAGACCATAAATGTTTAGCATACATAAAATAGAACAATGAGTAAATGTGAAACTTTATTTACAACTGCCAAGTGCGCTATCAAGTTGTTTGTCTTTAGGATAAATGCAAAACTGACATTCTTTTGTCCAGTTTTGTGAATCATCTCAGTGCTGAATCAAGGAAATGTTCTTAGGATCCTTGCAAAGATGTGCAAGCTATTTGCTTCTGTTCCTATTAACCATGAATAAATGCTATTATTAGATGAAAGCACGAAATCCAAATGGCTAGGATGGGCAATCAATATCAGGTCAGTGGGGGTATTGCATGTCATTGTATTAAAAATATGTACCAGATTTCAATTGATGCTGCAAGATCCTGTATACCAGCCAAAATTCCGCCAAAAACTTTTGGGTCAAGGTTGGCTGCTAAGAATATAGGCACTGAGTTGTAAACAATGGGAGATTTTCTTGCAATATATCAAGAAATCATCTTTCACAAGAACATAGCTCAGAATGTGGAAGGACTTAGCTAAACTAGAGCTGGTGTAAAGGTGGACAACCAAGGTTATGAAGGAAATTGGTGAACTGCATTACCAAAAATTTTGAAAAAAAAAGTGTTGGAAAAAGTTTGGAAAGAAATGCTTAGGAGCAATCTAATTACATTAAAAGAAAATATGGTTTCACCATAGTCCCATGAAGTGATGTTTTAGTGCATGAGCAGTGAGATTATGGAACTCTCTGCCACAACATGTGATGAATGGTTGGTTGAAGATGATCAAATGGAGATTAGACGTTGTCATTGAAAAATAGATAACACTTGTGAAATTGTAAGAGATTTCAGGAGATGAGACGTTGATCCAGATATTTATTCTGCATAATTGGAGTCAGTAAATAATTCCCTCCTTAATGTTGGTCAATAGGCAATTGAGTCATAGCTTACTTTTTGCCTTCCTTTGGTTCAAGACTGTAAGGTTATGGGTTTGACTTAAGGAACCTTTGTCTTTTCTTAACTATTAATAAGCATCATGAATATTAGCTCAACATGGTATAGAGTGTAGAACACCAGATTGCCTAAATCAGTGAATCCTATGCATATTGCTAATAACCACTCTATAGCTCATGCAGACGACCATATTTTCGGTCCTAGTGTGACTCGACAAAACATTGGATCGCCTTCAGACCAATGTTATTCTATGGTGCAGTGCATGTCTTGATATTTTATCTTGAACAGAGATGGTCCGAAGAAAAATTTGAAGCATGTCCAAATTCAATCTGATATTTGATGTCACCGAGGTCGCCTTTATGGCACGTCCACATATGCATTGCAAGCGGGGTTTCTCTTTGATGCCTTATGTCCCCAAGATGTTCCCCCACTCTTCTTCTGAACTCTCTCCTAGTTTTACCTATATAATTTTTATTGGCACGAACACGTGGCCATATAGATGACCCCTGTTGTCTTGCAGTTAGAGAAGTCACGATGATAGAGTCCGGTTAGCTGATTGGAGCAACAGTGGATGGGTGTCGAGGCAATTGGCGCGCAGAGACGCCATGCAACGTGAGTGGGCAGAGCTGTTGCTCTGCGCGGCGGCTTTAAAGAGGGGAGTTGCACTGAGTATCGGTAAGCTATTTGCACCTTTATGGGACACAAGATATCGCAGCATCGGGCCTCCTGATGAGCCTAATAAGGCGAAACGCGTTGAGGCGTTAACTGGTTGTTGGCAGGTGGCAGAAAATGCAGATGAGTATCGCTGTGGCAGTTCTGCATTTTTTCTGTATTTATACAGCAATGGGATATAGCCTTTATCCGTTCTGTGTGTTATGACTTATTAGAGTCAGTGCCTTTTCTATATATTAAGAGACCTTCTACATGAGATTGAGGCACTATTCACAAACTGTTTTTTCTATTATGATGTCTCTTGCTCTAATCTGACCACCGATTGCCATATGTGTTCTATTTAATTTTAACCTCTTTGCTTTGGGACACAGGGTCCTCTTTAGAGCAGCTTGGTCTCTGTCTAGAGATAGGGGTTCCCATATCTTGCATCGGGTAGAAGGGACCACTAGTGGCGGTAGGGCTTATCAGGGCCCCTAGGGACAGCCATCGTTGAGCGGGGGCGCCACAACGTTCCCCCCTAGGGTGCCAACCTCCGCGGACAGGCAGGATACAGCTTAGTCTTTACGAGGGATTCCAAGGTGTCACCTTAGTATGGGCTTGTTTGTTTGAACACTTTAATTTTTGTTTTTCATCTTTAGTCACGCTTTTTCTGGTGTATACCACATTTGTGGTTTTTTAAACAATAAAGTACCATTTTTAAGGGATATATATGTATGATTTGGTTTTTCATTTAAGACAAATTAAATGAAGATAATAATACCAAAGAATTTGTGTTTGCAATCATTTTCAGGAAGAAACAGAGTATTATCTGACAGAATTGCAGGGGTGTCAATACTTTTGGCCACAACTGTATATAAGTGAGTAAAATAAATAAATACATTTCTCACTACAGATTACCATAAAAAAACATGAATAATAAATTTGACTTGGTCTATGAAAAATTTTGGGACAAATTTCATAATATTGTGAAGTGGATTTGATTTAAAAAATTTTGGAAGATGAGACCCTGTACCGCTACTGCTGCGCACACACGGATGGTACAGTGATACAGCGAATGGTCATTGAAGAGTTAATTTTGCCTTCAGTCATGCTGAGCCATCAGATGGAATAGTCAGGAGTCCGAGGTCAAAAGTCAGGAAGGTACATCATAAAGGGAAGGAGGAGACAAAGGCATAGTCAGGTAATGTTCCAAGGTCAGAATACCAAGAGAATAGCTGATCAAAGCAGAAGGGGTTTAACAGATGGATGGTCAGAATGAGGTCCAAGGTCTGGCAACAAAAGATCTTCAAACAGAACCCAAGGCACAAAGAGACAAACCACATAGAAGCTGAATGTACGTCTGGCAGAGGTCTGGGAGTAACAGCCCAGTTAAGTAGCCTGGCAATCACCTGGGATAATGAACACCTGGAGACAGCCAGCGCCTCCTAGTCTCAGATTGGATGGCCGAGATGTCAATCAACACACTGACAGCTCAGCATGCCCCTGCACCAGACTGAATGACTGAGCTGTCAAAGTACTGACAGCTTCAGCACGCCCCTGTACCATATTAGATGGCTGAGCTGTCAGTAGCTGCATCCCAGACACACTGAGGGATGGAACCATGACACCTGCTTTGATGAATTTTCAATGTAAAAAACATGACTCTGTCAATGAATGCAAGGAAAGAAGCTATCATCTTGTGGACTGTGAATGACATGTATGTGACAAGCATGAACACTCATTTCCAGCAGATCATAAAGATATGGCACAACAAGATGGCAAAAAGCAACAACTTGACGGCCATGTCCATGTCTCTTATTTGATGCTCTCAGGTTTGGAAGTAGTTTTTAGGCAAGGCACAGGCACGGCTGCAAATTAGAAATATTTGTTTTTACGAACAGTGCTATCACAGGCATGGGTGCCTAAGAGTAGAAAAATGTGTTTGCATGCACAGTACTATCAGACACAGGGGCATAAGAATAGAAAAATTTGTTTTTACTCACAATACTATCAATGACATGGGTGCATAATAGTAGAATTATTTGTTTTGCCACACATGACATGACTTCCACAGACACGGTTGCAGGTTAGAAAAACTTTTGGGTACGCGCAAGTACTATCACAGACACGGGTGCAGAGTACACATAGAGAGTGTATTTGGAAAGCTGTGCACACTCAAAACTTAATATTGTCCCTCACTACAGCTGCATTCAGAAACCATTGGAGCACCAGGCAGAGGATGGCTTGACTTTGAGAGGGGTTGACCTTTAACTCCTGCAGTTTTGTATGTTTAGCGGTGTAGATTCTAAGCAAGAGTGATGTTGCTTTAAGATGAAGGTGTATAATATAGTATGCTGCTGCCTGGTGTGTTACTATGAGGAGGGTGGGGATTATATAGGGTAGGTAACTCAATTTCTGCCTGTGAAGAGAGGGGGGCTGGTCTCTCTTTGGGGGAGGGTGGGGGTTGGGCCCTCTCTGGGAGGATGGTTGGGGCTTAAATAGAGTAATTTTAGCTCTATCCCTTTTTCTCCCATCAGACGAACTCCAGGAGACATCAACAGCTCTCCCGCCCTGTTATAATCACTGTCCTAAAATGTTTTAATTGTTGTATGTATAAAGATGAATGCTTTATTGTATTTTGTGAATTCGCCATTGTATATATCTTTTACCAGGTCAATTTATTATTATTATAAAGAGTTATCAGTAGAATCAACCTTCTAAACCCAAGGGAAGGGCAATCCATCAGCCATGGTTCCCTAGAGGTTCTCTCCACAGGGTTTTTTTCCTCTCCTCAGCCCTGTAGGATGACTGTTTGTGAGTCGTAGATTTTGCCAAGTTAAGTCCCCTGAATGCTTTTGCAGTGACTTTGAGTTTATAAGTTAAAAAAATGATTAAAAAAAAAAGGTGTCAAATGCAACTTGGACTTTATATCCCGTCACAGCTCTGCAGTTTAGGAGCCAGGTGGAAGTTGCAGACAACTTAAGGTGGACTCATTGTAACTAATAGAGGATGTAAAACCTCATGGTGGTGAACAGGCTTGGCTTGGGTAGCCAGCCTCAAGGACATTGTAATGGTAATGTCAATCAGGGGCGAGCACAGCAGATAAGCACAGGATAATAGAGTCATTGGTGCCCTGAAAGTTTACTGGCTCTGCTTGAATTGCAAGCCAGTGCATGCCGCCCCTTTATGGCTGTCTGTCCTGGTTCTGTATGTCAGACAGCTGGGATATCACAGGACTTGTGAATCCCAATGTACTAGCACTTCATCTGACTCCTATTGTAATGGTTTCAATCCTGTGATTTAAAATTAAAGCTGTGGCCATTTTTACAACCAAAATAATGTGTTTTTGTGTAATTATTCTAGTGCCTAGGTTTCCTGTAGTTATCGTGGTTTTAAGATGAAGTGGTGTCCGTCCCATATCCAAAAGTCAAGTCGTTATGCTAAGCAGAGCAGAAATAAAAAACAATAATCTTGAATGCGTAAAAACAGGTCCAAGTTGAGGAGGTGACATGGCAGTGTAGGTGTAAGAGGCAAGGGAGGAGTAATCCAACACTGTTTGTGTGGGGTTCTTTTTGTTTTTGTTTTTTTTTTTTTAGTGCTTAAACAATTTTTTTGGGGAGGAGAATTTTGTTTATGGAACTGTTTGTATTTGTTTTCTTTAGGGAACTCACTTAAAAGAACATATAATGAACCCCCCAAAAACTAACAAGCTACAACCAAGGGTCGGGGGTCCAACTCAAGGAGGCGGACATGGCAGTGCAGGTGGGTGGAAGAGGCAGAGGAGAAGGTAGCCAACACTTTTTTTAGTTTTTTATTTGGGGAGGAGGTAACCAAATGATACAAATTGCAAATAGATTTGAATACTGGCTGTGTGGCTGGTATAGTTGTCTAGTCAATCAAAGGTATGGACAATTCCTGTGGGAGCCACACTTGGTTCATTTTAAGGAATGTTAGGTTCCCCACGTTGGATGTGGACAGGGGGATGTGCTAAACACATTTCGACAATACATTTGTGGCAGGTCAGGCCAGCACCTCAAACGCATATAGGGCAAGCTCAGGCAATGTGTCCAATTTGGAGACCGAAAAGTTAAATGGGGCAGACCCATCAGTTAGTACGTGGAGACGTGTGAACAGGTATTCTTCCATCATGTTGTTATAACGCTGCCTCCTGCTAATACAGGCTGTATCAGATGATGGTTGCGGATGTTGTGGCCTGCTCTTAAAGTTTTGCCACATTTCAGCCATGCTACTCCTGCCTTCCAAGGTGGTGGCAGTGCCCCAGCTGCATTGGCAATTTCCTCCTCCACCTGCCTTGTTCTTCCACTGAGCCCCAGCTGCCAGGTGGGAAAGCCATCAGTTGTTTCTCTAACAGTGAGTACTTTTATTAACGCATTTTACGATCCTGCTCCAATGACAGAAGTAATGATGGTACGTTGTCCTTGTAGCAGGGATCCAGCAGGGTGGCTACTGAGTAATCTGCACTGTTAACAATACGGGCGACTCTGCGGTAGGAACGGCAGCATGTACAGGCTCATGTGTGCCAGGCAGTCCAGAGGGAACGTAAAGCTCTCCTTAGTGGGAGATGTATCATCTGGGTCCTCTGTATCCCCCAGCCACACTCCAGTGATGCCCGTGAGCTGCTCTGAGTGTCACTCTGCTGTGAACACAGTTGTTCCTCCTCCTCATCATCCTCCAATACTGTTTGCTGGCTGTACAGCTGGCTACCTGGCCATTGTTGGGACAATAACCCACCCACCGAGTCATGTGTGGACGACAGGCCTGATACCGTTGTGAGTTGACTCTGCTACTCCTGATCCTCTTCCTTCTGTGCCACCACCTCATCCATCATCACCTGAATTATTTTTTCCAGCTGGCGTATAAGTGGTATATTATCGCTAATGATGGTGTCATCAGTGCTGGCCATATTAGTTGAGCATACAGTACGAAGCAGCACAAAACGGCACACATGTCCCATATGGAGGCCCACTCATTGGTGGTGAAGTGGTATTGTTCCGCAGAGCAACTCAGGCATTCGTGCTGCTGGTGAAACTCCACTATTGCCTGTTGCTGCTGCTCGCAGTCTCTCCAGCATATGCAAGGTGGAGTTCCACCTTGCTTGTCCATTGCATATGAGGCGGTGAGTTGGAAGGTAGAAGTGATGTTGCAACACAGACAGGTGAGCAGCAGCAGGGTGAGAATGCCGAAAGCACGTACACACTGCCCGCACTTTCAGCAGCAGCAGCTTTAACATATGTGGGTACTTTTTCAAGAAGCTTAGCACCACCAAGTTCAGCACATGCGCCGGCCAAGGGATGTGTGTTAACATGGCTAGGCCCATTGCTGATACAAGATTTCACCTGTTATCGTAAATGGCCAGGCCAGGCTTGAGGTTCATCAGCACCAACCACTCATCTGTCTGCTGTTTGATCCTCGTCCACAGCTCCTACGCATTGTGGGATTTGTCCCCCAAGCAGAGGAGTTTCAAAACAGCCTGCTGTTGTTTCCCCTGGCTAGTTGGTGGTGCAAATATTACTTTGACCAGATGAGTAGGCAGTAGAGGAAGCAGAGTAGGAAGAGGAGGCAGCCTAGACAAAGAAACGTCCAGCAATCCTCGTTGGTAGTAGGACATGGGCTAGAATGCCATCTGCCTCAGTAACAGACAACACTACATTTACCCATTTACTCATCCATGTATCGGTGGTTTTGTGAACCTTGCCACTGATTGAGTTGCGCAGTACATACTTGCACCTTATTTTGTTTGCATCTTGTGTGCAGGGCAGGGATGCATGCCTGGAAAAATAGTGGCGGCTGGGAAGAATGCACTGCAGGACAGCAACTGCCAAAAGTTTTTTAAAACTATTCATCTATACCAGCCAGAATGGCAGCCATTCAAAGGCCAGTAATTTGGAAATGCTCTTTGTCTTGAGGGTTAGAGGGATGGAAAGCTAAACACTTACATGGGACGGTGTGGAGATGCTCTTTGACATTGGTGGTAGTGGTGGTGCGGGCACATCCTCACTTAGAGGGGAGGCAGGTGGCCCTGTTGATCGTGAGCGGGAGGAAGAGGCCCAGATTGCAGAAGAGGGATCAGGAGGACGCTCAGATCTGTCATGCTTTTTAAGGTGTTACTCCACTGCACCTCATGCTTTGAATTCAGATGCCTCGTCATTCAGGTGATGGTCAGGTTCAAAAGATTTATGCCTCACTTAAGGGTCTGATAGCACAGCGTGCAAACCACCCGTCGCTTGTCGTCAGCACATTACCTCAAGAAATTCCACACTAGGGAGCTTTTTTGAGATGGCTTTGGTGTGCTGATTTCAATCATATTTTGGCCTACAAATGGCAAAGACACACCTGCAGAGTAGAATTATTTTTAGACACACTATTAGCAAAAAAACGGCTGCAGAAGAGTAGAATTTTTTTTGGACCAAAAATGGCAAACACAGGGTTGCAGAGTAGAATTATTTTTTAGACACACTACTAGTAAAAAAAATGGTTGCAGAGTAGAATTATTTTGTGGATCAAAAATGGAAAAGACACCACTGCAAAGTAGAATTATTTTTTTGGCACATTAGTCGTATAGACATAGTGGTAGAGTAAAATAATCTTTTTGGCCCACAAATGGCAAAGACACAGCTGCAGAGTAGAATTATTTTTTAGAGACATTGCTTGCAAAAAAATGACTGCAGAAGAGTAGAATTATTTTTTTGGACCAAAAATGTCAAAGACACGGCTGCAGAGTAGAATTATTTTTTCTGATCAAAAATCGCAAAGACACAGCTGCAGAGTAGAATTATTTTTTTGGCTCACTACTCGTTCAGACACAGTGGTAGAAAAAAAATACTTTTTTAGGACCACAAACTGCAAAGAGATGGCTGTAGAGTAGATAAAAAAAACACTGCTTGTATTGACACAGGGGTAGAGTCAAATTATTTTTTTGGTGCACAAATGGCAAAGACAACCGCAGAATAGAATTAATTTTTAGATACCTCTGGTACAGACACGGCTGCAAAATACAGGATTTTTGGAACAGTACTCCCACAGGTAGGTATGCAGAGTACACACAGAGGCTTAAAGACACAGTATTTCCACAGGTGGAAAAGTTCTCCTGGTTAACTGAAGTGAACTCACCTCTCACCGCAGGGAGGTCACCGCAGTTCAGTCCAGCTGGGAATGCAGCCTCAATGACTGGAAGTAACCTCAATGACATCGCTAGTCACTGATGCTGCGCTTGCAGCTAGAGATGAGCGAATTTGTTCGGATTTTGTCCCCGAGTCTGATTTTGACATATTCGAGCCATGTTCGAACAATATTCATGCCAAACGTATGTCTTATGATCGGTTCTGAACATATTCAGTAATTTCTACTCCCATTGACTCTAATGACGTTTGGCTGTGTTTGACGAATACTGTAAAAACAATATTTGATTCCGATCAAATTCGGAACCAAATCCAAACAAATTCGCACATCTCTACTTGCAGCAGCTCATTTATCAGTGGTTTTCAGCCTTGACGGTCGCATCTTGGTACCGTCAAGGTTGAAAACTATTTACCCCCAGACATGGATTACAGCATGTGACAGAATGTTGGACAGGTGAGGGATATGGTTGTTTTTTATTTTTGTTTTGTTGCAGGAGACCAGGGATTCATGGAGTGGGTGTTAGGCGAGTATAACTGTGTTATTTTTAAATAAAAAAAGGAAAAGTGTGTTTTGTTTTTATTTCAAGTAAAATACTTTATTATTGCTGTGTCTTTATTTACAATACAACTATAGGATTAGTAATGGATAGGTGTCTAAGGCCTGTTTCACACATCAGTTTTTCAACTTCAGTCAAAATTTGAAAATGGCGGATCCGCTTTTCTTGTGGCGGATCCACCTTTTTTTCCATTGAAATACATTAGTGGCGGTGAAGGGAAGGTGACCTGATGGACGGACGGACTTGTCAGAGTGAAGAAGGAAAGATTTGCACAGTGTAGGTAGGTGTCAGTTACTACAGTGGGGAAACAGCTAGGAAAGTGTAGTGGACGTGCAGTACCTGGGTTGACCATTAGAGGGCAGGGAGGAGTGTGAGCAAAGGACTTGACATCAGCTTAGGGCTTAGGGAACCGTTGGTCATGGGGGCAGAGTTACAGGGAACCGGGAAAGGTATAAATTTGAAGGAGGGTTCCAAATAGTTCCAGTCCCCAGAGGGGGCTAGAGTGACAGGAGGACTACGACAGTTTGTGCACTCTGAGGAGAACCAAGCCAGGGGGACTGAGGAGAGAGAACATCAGGGGGCTAGTGCT
The DNA here is from genome assembly GCF_039654945.1 of Dendrobates tinctorius. NCBI lineage: Eukaryota > Metazoa > Chordata > Amphibia > Anura > Dendrobatidae > Dendrobates > Dendrobates tinctorius. The sequence continues at coordinate 18,154,908 of NW_027361697.1, read as the reverse complement.
GACAGGAAAATACTGCAGTATAGACGAGGCACCGAGGTAAAGCATACCGTATTGAGAGAGGGCCACATCTTTTGAGTAGAAGTACTTTTGGTTTACGGGCCTAAGGCGGCCACAGTGACGGATCTGACAGGAGCGTCAACAAGTGAAGAGGGGCCGGTATGTATATGTACGTCCCCGGTGTAAAGTACGGTGTGCGAGAAACGGCTCTGGAAACAGAGAGCCGATAAGCGAAGTGAAGTTCAGTGAAGTAAAGTGTATTGAAGTGCGGTGTACTGCGGAGGCCATCAGGTGGACGGCGAAGAGAATAAAACTTGGACCTGTTGCACCCGATATTTGCCTCCATCGTGTCTCTGTTACATCTCTGCGCGGTATATCGAGGGACGACCCCCCCCAGCTGGGCCCACCGACCCTACACTTGGCGTAGTCGGTAGGATCAACGCCGCTAATACGTCATCTTCTGCGGCAGGCCTGCCCTAAAGGATGGAGAAAGACTTGGCCAACGCTGCTTGGATTACAAATACCTGTGGAATACAAATTACCCACCTGTGGATTACAATTTGGGAGCGCTGTGGCGTATCTGTGTCGCCGGCAGAAGATCCGGAGAGGTACCAGGACTGGTGCAAGATGGCGATGACGCTTCAGCGCAGAGGAGAGATTCAGGTGTTTGCTGTTGTTCCCAATGGACTGGGGCCCCCTCCTACATACCCCGGGGACCAGCGCTGTGTCCCGGGAGGCCGATGCGCCCCCATACTGGACCCTGACAAGTGGGTGGAAAGGCCTGCCAATGCCCCACTCAGCAGAGGGAGTGGCACAGAGCAGAAGTTTGGCTACGGCTGTCTGGCGCCATTTGAGTGCTGCCCACCGGGCGGTATGAGACGTTGCGGGTGTCGAGGCATTGGCCGCCTGGAGTGGCAATGGCGGCGGGATATTGAGCTCCACCAGAAAGTGACATCTTCGGAGCCATGAGCAGGCAGCAGGATGGTGAGCTGGGAAGCGGCACCTGTGCGAAATCAGTGGGAGCGGCCACCCAGAATACCGGCGGAGAATTTGACCGCGGATCCCCTAAGCCTGGAGGCTAGCCCCGTCGGACGCCAGGGTGAAGAGCAGAAACTGTGGAAGGAGCTGCGTGATGATGTAACGGAGGCCGCGGCAGAAGATGAGAGATCTTCCGGCCCCGCCAGTGGCTCCGCAAGTGGCCCCCACCATTCGGCTGCTCCACGCGATAGCCTGTACACCCAAGAGGCCGGTCACAGGAGGCCCTTCCCTCTATGCTGAACTGAGTGGGGCCTCCATCCCTGAACCACCCCCCCGGAGACGCCACGCATGGTGCCGCCGGAGCGGAGCCTGATCCCAGAGGGCGCTGTTGCACTTCCCCTGCCACCAGCGACCTCATTTGTCAAATCGGTCACTACTCCGGCCCTGGCTGAAACGTCGAGTGCGGCCTACCCTGCGGCCGCGGTTATGCCAGAGTTGGAACTGGCTGCAGCCTATTTGGCAGGCCCTGTGCCCCCACCCACCAAGAACCCGGCTGCCCCCATTCGCCATTCGGCTCCAGCGGCCGCTGGGCTGCAGAAACCATCGGCTGCCTCTGCCCTGCCCTCTTCTTCCGCGGAGCCCCTCCTATCGGACTCTAGAGCCTGCGTTGTACCCTCCATGTGGGTTGCGGAGGTTATTAAGGGGAAGAAGGCACGGGAGCAAGCGATTTGGAAACAGCTGCATGAAAAGGGAGAGGCAGGTATGGCGGCTAAGAGATCGAAGGGACAGCTGGTGTACACCAACGTGGCAAAAGGCTACGGTTTCATCCGAGATCAGACTGGTCAAAAGGTTTATGTTAACGTGGCCTCCATACGTCACGGCCGGGCTCTGAAGGAGGGGGACTTAGTGTCATATTATAAAGAATACTGCCCCAGCGGATATTATGCGGTGGCAGTACTGGCGGAGCCCGAAGAATGCGAACCCCCGTAGAGAGGTCTGTAGCGGACACCCCTTACACCCCGGGAGTTCCTCGGCTGTGGGACCCCTTGCTGCCGGCCGCCTGGGAGTGGTTTGAACTCTCGATATTTCGTTGCACTGTTGTGCAAAGCATAAGGATAGTTGATGTATACGTTAATGAAAAGTTTGAAATAAGAAGTTGTTGGTTATATTAAGCCTGGCAAAGTGGGGGTGTCAAGAAGCGAGGGAGTGCATATGTCCAAGGAAGGGGGGGGGAAGGAAAAAGCATGTGTTGTTTATTTGTTAAATGCTGGTTTAAAGAAAATGAGCAAAAGAAAATTAAAAAAATATATATAAAAATGGGTACTTGTGCTATTATAAAGTTGTTTAATGTATAATATGCCAAAGTAAAATGCAACAGGTCCGGGTAAGGGAAGGTCTGAGGGACCAACGGGAAGTGTGAGATCCGAAGAGGGGTCTATGTGTGAAGAGGGTCTGGGAGACCAAGTCGCCGACCATGACATGTAATTGAAAGAAAGGTACAAGAGGTGAAAGATGTGAAAAGATAGCCGTCCTAGGTCAGATCCCCGACACCACGGACACCCCTGAAGGAGAAAGATGGACGCCGGCATTGATCTGGTAGGTGTGAGGCCTCGATCATGGCGTACCAGACAGTGGAAGGTAACAGAAGGGGAGAGTAGGGGAAGGTACATGCCATAGAGAGAATATGGGTGTACCTAGCCCAACTTGAAAGACGCTGTCTTGTTGCATGCGCGCTGGTGAGTAGCAGGAGGCTATTCAGAGCATGGTGCTCCCAGTATGGTTCGGCCCCCGTAGGTAGTGGGTTTGGCCCAACAACTGGTCCGACAACAGAGTGTAGGTGAAGCTTCAGAACGACGAAGGCAGGGATGACGATTATTGAGGACGACAATAGACAAAGGAAGGGAGAGTGTAGGGAAGGTGACCTGACGGACGGACTTGTCAGAGTGAAGAAGGAAAGGTTTGCACAGTTTAGGTAGGTGTCAGTTACTACAGTGGGGAAACAGCTAGGAAAGTGTAGTGGACGTGCAGTACCTTGAGTTGACCATTAGAGGGCAGGGAGGAGTGTGAGCAAAGGACTTGACATCTGCTTATAGCTTAGGAAACCGTTGGTCATGGGGGGGAGTTACAGGGAACCCGGGAAAGGTATAAATTTGAAGGAGGGTTCCAGAAAGTTCCAGTCCCCAGAGGGAGCTCGAGTGACAGGAGGACTACGACAGTTTGTGCACTCTGAGGAGAACCAAACCAGGGGGACTGAGGAGAGAGAACGTCAGGGGGTGGTCCTGACAGGAAAATACCGCAGTATAGACGAGGCACCGAGGTAAAGCATACCGTATTGAGAGAGGGAGACGACTGTTAAGTAGAAGTACTGTTGGTTTACGGGCCTAAGGCGGCCACAGTGACGGATCTGACAGGAGCGTCAACAAGTGAAGAGGGGCCGGTACGTATATGTACATCCCCGGTGTAAAGTACGGTGTACGAGAAATGGCTCTGGAAACGGAGAGCCGATAAGCTAAGTGAAGTTCAGTGAAGTAAAGTGTATTGAAGTGCGGTGTACTGCGGAGGCCGTCAGGTGGACGGCGAAGAGAATAAAACTTGGACCTGTTGCACCCGATATTTGCCTCCATCGTGTCTCTGTTACATCTCTGCGTGGTATATCGAGGGACCACCCCCCTAGCTCGGCCCACCGACCCTACAGCGGATTTTGGCGGATGGTTGTCCGTTACATCCGCTATTTGGTGGATCTGCCAGATTTCTGGCGGATTCTGTCTGAGGTGAACGGACTTTGATATGCTTTTTGGCAGCGTCAAAATGGCGAGAGATGGCGGATCCGCCATCGTCCGCCATTTGATAGAATGGCCGCCTAAGGGCAGCGGATCTGCCGGGATCCGCCATTTAGTGGAATCCCCAGGCAGAATCCGCTTTTTCACACTTATTATGCTCAGAAAAAAAGATTCTTTTCCAGTCCAAAAACTATATAAGGTGGGCTAATTAATCATTGGGCCCAGACATCCGGCACCAGCAAGAGAGACAAGATATCAAGACAGAAGATAAAGAGACAAAGCCTGCCAGCACCTGCCCAGCAGCAAGACCCCTGCAACCACAAGCCAGGAGCAAGAGGAGCACCTGCCCAGCACCAGTGCCAGCCAGCACCAACACCCTGCCAGCAAAGCCTGCAATAGTGAGTATAAAACCTATATGTGTGGGGCATGCCTGTGTGTGTGTGTGTGTGGCCTGCCTGTGTGTGTGTGTGGCCTGCCTGTGTGTGTGTGTGGCCTGCCTGTGTGTGTGTGTGGCCTGCCTGTGTGTGTGTGTGGCCTGCCTGTGTTTGTGCGTGGCCTGCCTGTGTGTGCGCGTGTGTGGCCTGCCTGTGTGTGCGTGTGTGGCCTGCCTGTGTGTGCATGTGTGGCCTGCCTTTGTGTGCGTGTGTGGCCTGCCTGTGTGTGTGTGGCCTGCCTGTGTGTGTGGCCTGCCTGTGTGTGTGTGTGTGGCCTGCCTGTGTGTGTGTGGCCTGCCTCTGTGTGGCCTCCCAGTGTTGCACGTCTGTGTGGTTGTATTTTTATTATGCTTTTTTTCATACTTTAGGCTGTGTGCCCACGATGCGATTTTTAAGCGTTTTTGCCGCGATTTTTGGCGCAAAAACGTTTAAAAATCGTGTACAGAACTCACTCCATGCATTCCTATGGCATTCCACACATGCTGTGCTAATGCTGCACTTTTTTCCGCGGCGGTATCGCATCGCCGGAAAAATCGCAGCGTGCTCATTCTTTTGTGCGGAATCGCAGCGATTCCGCACCCATAGGAATGCATGAGAATCGCTTACTTCCCGCATGTGGCTATGCCCACCATGCGCGAAGTTAAGTGTCTCATGTGCGGTTGGTACACACGGTGTGGAGGACAGGAGACTGTCCTCCAGGCCCTGGGTACCATACTCCTGTAAAAAAAAGAATAAAAAATAAAAAATCGGGGTATATTTACCTTCCGACGTCCCGTGCTGCATTCCCGGCCTCAACGTTCCCAGTAATGCCTTGCGGCAAGGTCCTGTGATGACGTAGTCTCGCGTGACTCTAGCGGTCTTGCGAGATCGCTATAGCAACACGAGACCAACGTCATCACAGGTCTCGCAAGGCATTACTGGGAACGCTGAGGCCGGGAATGCAGCGCGGGACGTCGGAAGGTAAATATACCCCGATTTTTTATTTTTTTAGCATTTTTAACATTCTATCTTTTACTATTGAGGCCGCATAGGCGGCCTCAATAGTAAAAAGCTGCTCACACTTGTCAAACACTATGTTTGACGAGTGTGACCAACCTGTCAATCACTTTCCAAGCGATGCTTCAAATCGCTTGGAAAGTGCTTGAATATTGCACGTGAAAATCGCGAACATAATCGCGGTAAAATCGCAGTGAAATCGTGCAGAAAAAAACGCGTGATTTCTGGGAAGGAGTCCGGTTTTTAGTGTCCGGAATAAAGCGCTACGTGGGCACATAGCCTTAATTGTTTTTATGTTGTTGCATGTGTACTGCATTTTATTTTCATACTACTGTAATTTTATTTGAATATTTGCAAGTGTGCTGTGATTGTGTTATGTGTGTATTGTATGTGGTGTGACTGTATCATGTGTTCAGCATTTTTTTTTTATTTTTCATGTACTGTGGTATTTAAAATAAAGAGCATAGTAGCTCCTACTTGTCAAAAAAATCAAAACAAAAAATTAGGGGAGGGGAGGCGGCAGTGGCCGCGGGTTGAACTGAGGCCGCAGTGACCGCGGGCTGGAGCGGGGCAGCAAGTCTCGGATGATCGCCTTGGCACCGTCCCTCTGGAGTCCTCTGTGAGCGTCTTCCCTGGCACTGGTCAGTCGCTCTAGTTTTCAGTCGCTCCCACAGTCTCCTGCTGCTTCTGTCCCGGTCTGCTGACTGATCGTCCCGTGAATTCCCCACCTCCTTTATACTGGTCCCTCCCCCAGCCCATCTGTCTGTCACAATGGTCCATCCCCGAATTCTATTCCCCGGGGACAGTTTCCCCCGGAACCCAGATGACAGCTCCCTTGGTTCCAGCCCGGACACTCGACAAGGGCCGTTCCTCCCACAGCGAGACATATTTTTTTTTCAATCAGTTGTCCGGCAAATGGAAGATTTAAATCTTCACCTACAGATGCATGTGATGCAAGCATGTCACAATGCCCTAGTGACTGCAGTATCCCAGGCCTCCCAATCTACCCATGCACCTATTCCATCACCTCATTCCACCGTCCATCCTCCCTCCATCCATCCTCCCTCCGTCCATCGTTCCCCCGTCCATCCTTCCACCATCCATCCTCCTACCACCATCCATCCTCCTACCACTCCTTCTCCTTTCTCTAGTTCCCCATTCCATTTTTCCCAGTACCTTCCTTCCCCATTGCATTATACCCCAATGCCCTCACCATACCCACCCCCACACACACCTTCAATGTTCTGTCCAACTCCCATCCCAACCTCATCTTCTCAACCCCCCTTCCACTTCTGATCCTCACAAACTTCGTTCCCATTCCTCCACCTCCCCTCGATGTGATCAGCTCTGTTAACCCCTCCAATGATATCTCCACCCAACAATACCGGCATCTGTAATTTTGTAAAAAATTGTTAAAATAAATTAAACAATTTTTATTTAAAAAATTGCTAAAATAAATATTTTTTTGCTTCCAAAGAATTTTATTGTGTCGTTTAATTTTTTTCTTTAGTGTTTAAGTACACCGCTGGTGTACAGGTGGTAATACACAACACTTCTTGGTAATGTTCAAGGTACACCGGTGGTGTACAGGTGGTAGTACACAACACTTGGCAAAGGTTCAAGGTACACCGGTGGTGTACAGGTGATAATACACAACACTTGGTAAAGGTTCAAGGTACACCGGTGGTGTACAGGTGGCAATACACAACACTTCTTGGTAATGTTCAAGGTACACCGGTGGTGTACAGGTGGTAATACACAACACTTGGTAAAGGTTCAAGATACACCGGTGGTGTACAGGTGGTAATACACAACACTTCTTGGTAATGTTCAATGTACACCGGTAGTGAACAGGTGGTAATACACAACACTTGGTAAAGGTTCAAGGTACACCGGTGGTGTACAGGTGGTAATACACAACACTTGGTAAAGGTTCAAGGTACACCGGTGGTGTACAGGTGGTAATGCACAACACTTCTTGGTAATGTTCAAGGTACACCGGTGGTGTACAGGTGGTAATATACAACACTTGTTAAAGGTTCAAGGTACACCGGTGGTGTACAGGTAAAAATACACCACACTTTTATTACACAAAATTGGTGTAAAGGTATCAAAACTATGAAAGAAAAAAGGAAAAATTACAAAAGTTTTTCTTATACAAAAAAGGAACCTTGGTATAAAATAAACAAAAAAAAATAAATTATACCTTGTCATCTTGCCAGTCAACTCTTCCTTCTGGTGACAGAAAATAATCAGCAAATGTGTCCCTCATTCTTGTCACTGACACAGTACTCCGAACACTTGTCTGGTGATAATCCCACAAGGTGGTTTCACAAACATTTTCTTCCATGGAAACAGGTTCCTTTGAAATTACAAAATTGTGCAGGATCATACATGCCTTCACCACCTCATCCACAGTCTCAGTTTTCATTTTAATGGCAGTTAGCAGCACTCTCCATTTTGATGTTAAAATCCCAAAAGCGGACTCCACCACTCTTCGCGCTCTTGTCAATCGATAGTTAAAGATTTTTTTTGTGTGTGTCAATCCATTACTTCCATATGGCTTGAGAAGATGTTTAGAGAGTTGAAATGCATCGTCTCCAACGCATACAAATGGCATTGGTGGGCCTGTTGTTCCAGGGAGTGGTCTTGGAGATGGGAATTCAAAATTGTCTCCATACAAACGACGGCCCATTGCGGACATCTTGAATACCTGTGAATCATTGGATCGACCATAAGCACCAATGTCGACCCCAATAAATTTGCATTTTAAGTCTGCAATGGCCATCAATACAATGGAGAAGAATTTCTTATAGTTGAAATATTCAGATCCGGATCCAATGGGTTTCACAATCCTTATGTGCTTCCCATCCACTGCACCAATACAATTTGGAAACTGGTAGATTTCTTGAAAGTTGTCAGCAATCTCCAGCCACCTTTCCTGTGTTGGCTGTGGGATGTACTCCTCGTGTAGACAATCCTAGGTCTGTTGGACTATTCCAGAGATTGTCGATATCCCAAGCCGGAACTGGTAATGGAGGGAGGTGAAGGATTCTCCAGTTGACAGGAATCTGTTAAAAAAAGGGTAAAAAGTAAAATTAATACAAACTACAAGTGATAACATGACAATAAAAGTCTGCAGAATCTGAAAACTTTTTTAAAAAAAATAACTTACCGAAGGGTCACCATCAAACGCTCCGCCGGTGATATAGACAAGCGCATGTAGGTGTCCCTTCTCTGGATTTGCGCTCCGACACGCTCCACCAAAATTTCAAACAAGTCCTGTCTCATCCACACATAATTAAAGAATTTGTCAGGGTTATCCCTCAATTCCAGATAAAGTGTTGAAAAAACGCCAAGAGTAAACCTCTGTGCATTTATAGGACGAATCCACTGCTGTCTCTTCCTTCTCCAACGCAGGATTCGCAGTCTTGTTTTCTCCCTCTGCAGAGCAATAATTGTCAAACGATTGCATTGAAAATCAAAATCCACACAGATGCTGTTAATATTCACTATTACTCCTTCCATCTCTGCCACTAGCTCTACAACCTTTCAAAGATATTGTTTTACAACACCATAGATATAGTTTTTCCCTAGTTTCCAGGATCCAATCACGTTTGAGAGCTTTTTGGCAAGAGCCAATCATATTTGGGAGCATCCCATTTGGAAGGTGTGGGAAAACGGATCCGTCAGAAAACGGACCAACGGATGGCAAAAATGGATTTGTGACGGATCCGTACACAAATCCGTATAGTGGATCCATCAAAAAACGGATCCGTACCATCTGCTTGCATCCGTTTTGATACATTTTTAGCGGATCCGCCATTTTCAAGTTTTGGCGGATTTTGACTGAAGTGGAAAAACTGATGTGTGAAACAGGCCTTATAGATACTTCTTCATTACTAATCCGTGGGCTTGATGTCACCGGACAATGCAAAGGTGACATCAACCCCACAAATATGAACCCCACTTGCTACCGCTACAGGGCAAGTGGGAAGAGTCAGGCGAAGTGCTAGAATTGGCGCATCTAATAGATGTGCCTTTCCTGGGCGGCTATGGGCTGCTATTTTTAGGCTGGACTGGTCAATATCCAAGCCCCCTTACTAGCCTGAGAACACCAGCCCCAAGCTGTCTGCTTTAGAATGGCTGGTTGTCAAAAAATTGTGGGACCCCATGCAATTATTTTAAATTATTTACTTAAATAATTTAAAAAAGAGTGTGGGACCCATCAATTATTGATAACCAGCCTTGCTAATGCTGACAGCTGAGTGTTGAAGCCTTCAGCTGTCAGTTTTGCCTGGCTGGTTATCAAAAATACAGGGGAACCCAAGCCGGGTTTTTTTAATTATTTATTTAGAGCACAAGTGCCGGTTGATGAATACTCCCTTCAGCTGCTCCTGCTCTCACTGCTATTAGCAGTAGCAGATGTCGGCTGATGGGAGCAGTAGTCCCATCAGCCTGCGCCAGTGACCGGAGGTAAACTTTATACCTCTGATCACAGTTGCGGGCTCATGCTGTCACTGTCATTTGAAAGGAACCGCAGCTGTCTGACCGGCGGTGATGATTTTACCGCCGATTAGAAGCAGTGTTTGCTGCGCTGTCGTGTACATGACAGCGTGACAAACACCCAGTGTTCAGGAGCCGAACTCAAATGTTAACATGGACTTCCTGGTGAAGTCCATGTTTAGTGTCCATGTCCGAACAATAGGTGTTCGGTACGGACGCCGAACTTTACTATTCGGGTTAGCCCATCTCTAGTGCTTACGTGGCTTTAGTCAACGCTTTATAATTGACAACCACCTCTTACACCATGTGATAAGCGATGACTGTTGCTGCGCTGATCCTTTGTAACTGAAAAAAACATTTCTCTGCCTGTTTTTATACATGTTTTACCTCATAAAAAAGAATCACAGAAAGAATTAGCTATGATGCTCTGCTGCTTATAGTGTCTCTGCATCAATGTTTTTGATAAGCGACTTTTCAGAGAATTGTTGTCTCATGACAAATACAGTAAGTCCCGGCCTTATGTGTTGAAAGTAAACCTGTCATTTTATTCATGCTGGCCAAACAACGTGCATAAATCAAAGCCTTGGTGTCACGGGGATACAGCGACAGATGTCAGAAGTCCTCAGTATCTAGTTTCATGCACACCTGCACTGGTTAGTAATACTTCACCATCATATATATCAGGTCAGGTTTTTTCCTTGCTAACAGTGCAAGGGTTAATCTGTTCAGTTGAAGCTCCTGGAGCTTTCCTACTTGGATTGTCTCAGCTGTTCAGTGTTGGTCACTCCCCTTTGCTATATATGCTTGTCTCTAGCACTAAAGAATTGCCAGTGTTAGTTGTTACTGCCTGGTTCTGGAGTTGAAGGTGTAGTTCATAGTTGGAGTTAGTGTTTTGAGATTGTTCAGGAGATTGTTGCTTGGAGTTTTGTCTGTGTGCACATCATCATCCTCCCCTATTTGGTTTCTCCTTCCTTTAACTCCCCTGTTTCCCACTCTGTTGTTTGGTGTGAGCATTTTGTATGGTTGTTATTTTCATTTATCCCTGTCCGTCTTTCATTGTTTGTCTGGTTAGTGTGTTCCTGTACACTTCAGTTTCCCAATACACAGGGCGGAGGAGGGGATAGGCCAGGATAAATATAGGAGAATAACAAGGCAAGAGAACCCAGCGTCTCCATCTTCAGAAGTAATGCTGGGGACAGGGATAGATTAGGGCACCCCTAGTTCAAGGGACATGGTTAGTGTCCAAAGTCCCAAAACCTTAATGACATTGGCTGCACGATTACAGTGTTTTGGAGAGTTTGAAGAGCTAGCTGGAGACTATAAGGAGAGAGCATACTAGACTGGCAGCCACTCCCTGTCAGCTTCTATCTGCATTGCTCCAGGTGATTGACAGGTCTTTTCCTATGTACAAATGTGGGAGAGACCTGTCAATTAATTAGTGGGTCATAGAGAAAAGTCAGCCTGATGTGTATGCCAGAATGGTCATTAACATTGTCTATAGAAATTGTGATTTACATAATTCCAGGACTTTTCCCTCTTGATCTACAATATATATACACATATACACAGTGGGTACGGAAAGTATTCAGATCCCTTTAAATTTTTCACTCTTTGTTTTACTGCAGCCATTTGGTAAATTCAAAAAAGTTCATTTTTTTCTCATTAATGTACACTCTGCACCCCATCAGGTCTTATATAGACAGGTGTGTGCCTTTACAAATCAAGTCCTATCAGTTTAATTAAACATAGCTGGACTCCAATGAAGGAGTAGAACCATCTCAAGGAGGATCGCAAGGAAATGGACAGCATAATGAATAATTATGACCAATGTGATATTTCAGTTTTTCTTTTTTAATAAATTTGCAAAAATTTCTACATTTCTGTTTTTGTCAGTCAAGACGGGGTGCGGAGTGTTCATTAATGAGAAAAAAATGAACTTTTTTGAATTTACCAAATGGCTGCAATGAAACAAAGAGTGAAAAATCTAAAAGGGTCTGAATACTTTCCGCACCCACTGTGTATATATATATATATATATATATATATATATATATATATATGTACCGTATATATATGTGTATATACTGTATATGTATATACTGTATATATATAAGCAGAACATTTTCATTGCAGCAAAAAGCAAAACAGCAAGGCATGAATGAGTCATCTATTCTCTCCTTACTCCCACACTGCCTGCAGCCATTTCCATAGCTGTTATTATGTAATAATTACCACTGAGTAACATACCTGACAGCATTTCAGTACATGTACAAGGACACTTTTAGCTGTCCAGGCATCTTTATCACAAGAATTACAGTCTAATTTAATCCAGTGACATACACCTACACATGACATTATCAGTGGTACATTTGCTTTGCTTGCCTTGAGAATATTTAGACTTACATTCAGCATATGACAACTAAACCTAGGAAGACTTCAAGCAACCCAAACAAGTAATATCGAAAGTGAAGCTGTGGTTGTCAACTATATGAATTAATATGTCATATAAGATATAATAGTATAACAGATTTGGCCCACCAGAGAGAGAGTAGCAGATGATCCGATGGAGAGTCCAGGCTCTCACACAGCACGATAATAAGACTCTAGGAAGACATGACTTTAGAGCCATTCACTTGCCACTAGGGTTTTTGTCACATTAGATCTTTTAAATTACGTGTCCTATATGCCTATATGTGCAATACATCCTACAGTCATGGCCAAAAGTTTTGAGAATGACACAAATATTATATTTTCACATGATCTGCTGGCCTCTGGTTTTTGTGTGTTTTTCAGATGTTTTTATCACATACAGAAATATAATTGCAATCATATTATGAGTAGCAAAAGGTTATATTGACAGTTAGAATGAGTTAATGCAGCAAGTCAATATTTGCAGTGTTGACCCTTCTTCTTCAGGACCTCAGCAATTCTCCCCGGCATGCTCTCAATCAACTTCTGGATCAAATCCTGACTGATAGCAGTCCATTCTTGCAAAATCAATGATTTTATTTTGTCTGAATTTGAAGGTTTTTGTTTGTCCACCCGTCTCTTGATGATTGACCACAAGTTCTCAATGGGATTAAGATCTGGGGAGTTTCCATGCCATGGTCCCAAAATCTCTATGTTTTGTTCCCTGAGCCATTTAGTTATCACCTTTGCTTTATGGCAAGGTGCTCCATCATGTTGAAAAAGGCATTGTTGATCGCCAAACTGCTCTTGGACGGTTGGGAGAAGTTGCTCTTGGAGGACATTCTGGTTCCATTCTTTATTCATGGCTGTGTTTTTAGGCAAGACTGAGAGAGAGCCCATTCCCTTGGCTGAGAAGCAACCCCACACATGAATAGTTTAAGGATGCTTGACAGTTGGCATGAGAGAAGACTGGTGGTAGCGCTCACCTGGTCTTCTCCGAATAAGCCGTTTTCCAGATGTCCCAAACAATTGAAAAGGGGATTCATCAGAGAAAATGACTTTACCCCAGTCCTCAGCAGTCCACTCCCTGTACCTCTTGCAGAATATCAGTCTGTCCATGATGTTTTTCCTGGAGAGAAGTGGCTTCTTTGCTGCCCTCCTTGAGACCAGGCCTTGCTCCAAGAGTCTCCGCCTCACAGTGCATGCAGATGCACTCACACCTGCCTGCTGCCATTCCTGAGCAAGCTCTGCACTGCTGGTAGCCCGATCCCGCAGCTGAAACACTTTTAAGAGACGGTCCTAGCGCCTGCTGGTCTTTCTTGGGCGCCCTGGAGCCTTTTTGACAACAAGGGAACCTCTCTCCTTGAAGTTCTTGATGATGCGATAGATTGTTGACTGAGGTGCAATCTTTCTAGCTGCGATACTCTTCCCTGTTAGGCCATTTTTGTGCAGTGCAATGATGACTGCACGTGTTTCTTTAGAGATAACCATGGTTAACAGAAGAGAAACAATGATGCCAAGCACCAGCCTCCTTTTAAAGTGTCCAGTGGTGTCATTCTTACTTAATCATGACAGATTGATCTCCAGCCCTGTCCTCATCAACACCCACACCTGTGTTAATGGAGCAATCACTGAAACGATGTTAGCTGGTCCTTTTAAGGCAGGGCTGCAATGATGTTGAAATGTGTTTTGGGGGATAAAGTTCATTTTCTAGGCAAATATTGACTTTGCAAGTAATTGCTGTTAAGCTGATCACTCTTTATAACATTCTGGAGTATATGCAAATTGCCATTAGAAAAAATGAAGCAGTAGACTTTGTAAAAATTAATATTTGTGTCATTCTCAAAACTTTTGGCCATGACTGTACAGTGATTATAAGTATGTCTTCATATGTAAGTGTTACTCACCTGTCCCAGCTCCAGCGCCAGGCCTTGTTTCCCGCTCCTATGGTTGACTCCCTCTGTATTAGGACTCACTGGGTTACACTGGTAAACATATCTGACATAATCACACAAGTCGTTTTAAGCTCAGGCTGTCCTTAAAAGTTTCCCCAGCCTTTTCATCTCCATTTCATGTTTCTTGCCCAGATCTCCAGCATAGAGAATCCGCTTCATTTCACTTGTTCGTACGGTGATAGGTAGTTTGTTTATATTGTACGATTATGGAAAGATGAGCGTTCCTTGGAATGTTCTTACGTGATAATCGTGGGGTGTAAATGTACATGAAAATTGCAATTATCTTGGTGAAAGCCGTTATACCTGCGCTTATACTCCTTGGCATGCTATCAATGAGTTTATTAAAGGAAATCCATCAGCAGATTTTTGCTATTTAAACTGAGACCAGCATGATGTAGGTACTGATTCCAGATATGTGCAACTTAGGCTAGTTTCACACTAGCGTATGGAGGAGCTGCGGAGGGGTGCGGACTTCCTCCATGAAGCTCTGCCCACTGCCGCACTTCCTCCGCTCAGCGCCGCCAACATCGGCATGCGGCCTGGGTACCCTATCTTTAGCATTGGGTACGCAGGCCATGCCGATGTATGCGGATGCCTCCACATGCATCGTTTTGATGGTGCGGCGACCTCCACTGAACTCATCCTGTTGGATTTTGTTGCAGTCACCGCACCGTTAACACAATGCATGCAGAGGCATCTGCATACATCAGCATGGCCTGCATACCCAATGCTAAAGATAGGGTGCGCAGGCCGCATGCCGATGTAGGCAGAGCTGAACGGAGGAGGCGCGGCAATGGGCAAAGCTTCATAGAGGAAGACTGCATCCCTCCGCAGCTCTGCCATACGCTAGTGTGAAACTAGCCTTATTGTATTTCTGTTGCAGTTTCATTAAAATCAGTGTTTTATCAGCACAAGATTATTACTAGAGGACTGGTTGTCTTCTGCTATGTGGTCCTCCTGTTCTATAAAACCCCAACCCATCACTGATTAGCAGCTTTCTGCCTATGCATAGTGTAAACAGAGTGATGCCAATCAGTGGTGTAGTCGGGGTTATATAGAGCTTAGCATTCAGAGAACTGGAAGATCTACAGCAGAGAAAACAGGGATTTTATCAAAACTACACCAAGCAGTCCCGTAAGTGAAACATCACTTGAATCAGAACCTAAGTCCTCACATCATGCTGTTTTCAGATTACAAAACAAAAACTTGGTGACAGATTCCCATTAATTGTTGTCTGAGGAATGTTATGCCATGCTGAATGCACTTTGGTATGCAAATCATCAAGATCCTCTACTGGCAGATCCCTTTGCAATTGCCGACCAATGAGGTGCAAGGTAGGACATTTAGGCCATACAAGCCACTCACAGTAGCATGAGCAACATGGTATGGTTGTGATGAGGAGAGTATTTTAAAATTGCATTTTTCTTTAAATAATGCCTTACATTGGTGCAATTAAGAAAACATGACAAAACATACTACAGTGGGTACGGAAAGTATTCAGACCCCTTTAAATTTTTCACTCTTTGTTTCATTGCAACCATTTGGTAAATTCAAAAAAGTTCATTTTTTTCTCATTAATGTATGCTCTGCACCCCATCTTGACTGAAAAAAGCAGAAATGTAGAAATTTTTTGCAAATTTATTATAGAAGAAAAACTGAAATATCACATGGTCATAAGTATTCAGACCCTTTGCTCAGACACTCATATTTAAGTCACATGCTGTCCATTTCCTTGTGATCCTCCTTGAGATAGTTCTACGCCTTCATTGGAGTCCAGCTTTGTTTAATTAAACTGCTAGGACTTGATTTGTAAAGGCATACACCTGTCTATATAAGACCTCACAGCTCACAGTGCATGTCAGACCAAATGAGAATCATGAGGTCAAAGGAACTGGCCAAGGAGCTCAGAGACAGAACCGTGGCAAGGCACACATATGGCCAAGGTTACAAAAGAATTTCTGCAGTACTCAAGGTTCCTAAGAGCACAGTGGCCTCCATAATCCCTTAAATGGAAGAAGATTGGGACCACCAGAAGTCTTCCTAGACCTGGCCGTCCAGCCAAACTGAGCAATCGTGGGAGAAGAGCCTTGGTGAGAGAGGTAAAGAAGAACCCCAAGATCACTGTGGCTGAGCTCCACAGATGCAGTAGGGAGATGAGAGAAAGTTCCACAAAGTCAACTATCACTGCAGCCCTCCACCAGTTGGTCCTTTATAGCAGAGGGGCCTGACGAAAGCCTCTCCTCAGTGCCAGACATATGAAAGCCCGAATAGAGTTTGCTAAAAAAACACATGAAGGACTCCCAGACTATGAGAAATAAGATTCTCCGGTCTGATGAGAAGATAGAACTTTTTGGTGATAATTCTAAGTGGTATGTGTGGAGAAAACCAGGCACTGCTCATCACCTGCCCAATACAAACTCAACAGTGAAACATGGTGGTGGCAGCATCATGCTATGGGTCTGTTTTTCAGCTGCAGGGACAGGATGACTGGTTGCAATTGAAGGAAACATGAATGTGGCCAAGTACAGAGATATTCTGGATGAAAACCTCTTCCTGAGTGCTCTGGGCCTCAGACTTGGCCAAAGGTTCACCTTCCAACAAGACAATGACCCTAAACACACAGCTAAAATAACAAAGGAGTGGTTTCAGAACAACTCTGTTACCTTTGTTGTCTGTCCCATCCAGAGCCCTGACCTAAACCCAATTGAGCATCTCTGGAGAGACCTGAAAATGGCTGTCCACCAACGATCACCATCCAACCTGATGGAACTGGAGAGGATCTGCAAGGAAGAATGGCAGAGGATCCCCAAATTCAGGTGTGAAAAACTTGTTGCATCATTCCCAAGAAGACTGATGGCTGTACTAGCTCAAAAGGGTGCTTCTCAATACTGAGCAAAGGGTCTGAATACTTATGACCATGTGATATTTCAGTTTTTCCTTTTTAATAAATTTTCAAAAATTTCTACATTTCTGCTTTTTTTCAGTCAAGATGGGATCCAGAGTGTACATTAATGAGAAAAAAAATGAACTTTTTAGAATTTACCAAATGGCTGCAATGAAACAAAGTGTAAAAATGTAAAGGGGTCTGAATACTTTCCTTACCCACTGTATATATTAGTACATACTATGTATTGTCCTGTTTTATATAAATCCACAGAAACGCCTTAAAAAATGGAGTAGTATATTCTGTTCCTGACTTTCCTTAGCCACTTCGCTGTCTCCATTTGCCCACAGGGCTGATAAATGATTATTGCTACATTTATTGAAGTTCCTGGGTCTTAGGATAGTGAAATAGAGCTCATTACACAGCAGTGAAGTGCAGGCTTTATTATTACTTACTGAGCCATTGGATGTTTGTTCTCGGGTATTTTGATGGCACAACTGACTAAAAAAAAATACTGTAATTATGGTTTGACATGTTATGCACACCTCCATTGTACGTTGTGTCCTTCAGCTCCCTGTAACCATGGCACAAAAATAATGAGGGCTGCCTTCTAAACAATAAATTCTTTGTCAGGCTGCATTCAGCATCTGTGTCAGATAAAACTAGAATATTGTGTCCTTGTTTCTATGGGTCCGAGCTTTTCCACTGTGTGGAGAGAGATGGTGTAAGGCAGCTGCATTTCTCAGATACGCTTCCATGTACTTCCATAATATTCATGGAGTGTCTACAGGTCTATATTGTAGACTCGTGGGGCAATTCATGTTGTACATTACTCTAGTGTGCAGGTGGGGATGATTAAACTACTACTGGGGTGTTATTATCTGTAGTCAGGATCATTTTTGTGGAAAAGGTTTTCATCCCTTACATAACACTATGTGATTCATTTTTTTGGACTAATTACAAAGCATTATTAAAGAAATCAAAGGCTTCATTTTACTAAGAATTGTGCCAAAAAATACTACATACGCACCTAAATGTGATTTGTCTGTTTTTTCGCTGAATTTTTTGCTTTATGCTCTATGCTACTTCATTGTATTTTTTTAGATTGCATTTTCGGGTCTACTTTCACCCATATTTTCTCCGGTATTTTGCAGATACTTGCACAGATACAAAAAATGGTCTGCAATGTGGATGTCATACAATAGAAAACTATTCGTCTTCATATTAATGATCTTGAGCCAGAGAAGGAAACGAGCAGGAATACAGATAATTGGGTTTCTCATGTGGTTTTATTCAGTCTTTGACATCCAGATATGGTATAACACTGCTAGTGATTTATTTCTATTGTAATTAGGTAGTAAGCAATGTTTCAAGTTATAGAATACCCTAACGTCACTTCTTCTTTGAAGGAGTCCTGATTACTTGGACAACCTCTTCTTAATTTCTATGTTTCCCACCCAAGTAATATAGTAACAGTTATAATTAAACACTTTCGGAGCTGTTGCCATTTCAGTTGGGTCAGTGCCCACCCTCCCGGGGCTCACGTGACATTGTTATGTCATGCTATCCTTGTGGGAATTCAGTGGTGGCTTCTTTCATCTCCCATGGATGTAATTAACATCTGGAGAAAGTGAGGGAGCTGTGGCTGCTCTCACACTTCCCTTGGGTTACTTTATTTGTCTGAAGAAAAGATTGAAGGCAGTGTTGATTGGCCTCAAGGATTGCGTGAAATAACAATGTCATGAGAGCCCCAGGAGAGCCAGTGTCAACACCCCTGGAATGGTACCTTGGGTGAGAATAAGTGTTATCATTTTACTTGGACAAATATTGGGATTGAGAAGGTGTTGTCCTTGTAGTTGACAACTAGTACTGTGTGTGGTTCCACTATTACTCCCCAGCAACATGCCCACGGTCTTGGGGTCATACTTGACTCCAAGCTTTCCTATGAACCCCAACATCTAATCACTGGCTCGCTCTTGTTATCTGCATCTCATAAACATTCCTAGAATTCGACCTTTTCTTACCTTTGACTCCTCAAAAACTGTTACTGTTTCTCTTATTCATTCTCGTCTGGACTATTGTAACTCTCTTCTAATCGGTCTCCCTCTTACCAAACTTTCCCCCCTCCAATCTGTCTTGAATGCTGCAGCCAGGATCATATTCCTCGCCAATCGTTACACCGATGCCTCTACCTTGTGCCAGTCCTTACACTGGATACCCATTCACTCCAGAATCTAGTACAAACTTATTACCCTCACCGACAAAGCACTCCATGGCTCAGCAACACCCTATATTCCTCCCTTGTTTCAGTCTACCACTCTACCCGTGTCCTCCGTTCTGCTGATGACCTGAGGTTAGCATCCTCAATAATCAGAACCTCCCACTCCCGTCTCCAAGACTTTACACGTGCTGCGTCAATTCTTTGGAATGCACTTCCCTGGTCAATACGATTAGTCCCCAATCCCTACAATTTTAAGCGTGCCCTGAAAACGCATTTATTCAGATTGGCCTACCGCCTCAACACATTAACCTAACTATCCCTGTGTGGCACAGCCAAAAGTTTTACCATAACCAGGTTCCCCACATGCTTTATGCATCTATCAGCCCTCTGTGTCTGTACTGTTACAACTGTTACACACTTAAAGGGAATCTGTCACCCCTTTTTTGAGATATCACATTATGATATCATTCAATTGTGTGTCACATAAGGATTCTCTTAGTACTTTTGCTTTCCCCTGACCCCGCACCTTTCATGCATAAATACCTTGTTTATATCGGTTCAGATGTATGTAAACTGCCGCTGTCTGGTCCGTTGGGTGGGGTTTAATCAACTGTTCCCCATCCCTGTCTTGCTCTATGCATTTCTTCTTGTGTAGAGCAAGACAGGGAGGGGGGAGCAGGTGAATAAGCCCCGCCCATCGGACCGGACCGTGGCAGTTTACATACATCTGAACCGATATAAAAAAGCTATTTATGCATGAAAGGTGCGGGGTCAGGGGGAAGCAAAAGTACTAAGAGAATCCTTCTGTTACACACAATTGAATGATATCATTATATGATATCTCAAAAAAGGGTGACAGATTCCCTTTAACATTATGGCTGATCCAAACAACCAGGGCAATTGTTACCACCCACCTTTTTTCCTCATTGATTGTAAGCTTGCGAGCAGGGCCCTCATTCCTCTGTTATGATCTATGTGATCATTGTAATGCTGTAATGTCTATCATCTGTACAATTCCCCTCTGAAATGTAAAGTGCTGCGGAATATGTCGGTGCTAAAGAAATAAAATTTATTACAGTATTATTATTACTAGTTTAATCAATTTGTCTGAATCTCACAAAATGGTGACCACCATTTTGCTGCATTATGTAGGGCTGAGAAAGGGTTAAAAAAAATTAATAATTAAAAAAATATATACTTACCAGGCTTTTAGTTGCTCTGCTGTGCAGCCCCACTCTGGTGATCTTCTTCAGTTTGGTTTGGCCTCTTTTGTCCAGAACATTGTCTTTCTTTGGCTCTTTGCATCTTCTACGATAAATAGGCCCCACGTCTTCATAACATCGCAATGCCATAGCAAACTAATGATGTACATTGTGATGTTCTGACATGAGACATCACAGTATCGCATGGAATAATCAGCCTATTAGGCCTCGCACAATGTCATTGTATTTGTTGTGTGGGCAGAGCCAAAAAATGCCAGATGCTGGAGAAAGACACCTCTCAGCACCAGAAGAAGATCACTGCAGAAAAGTTGTGCGGCGGCACATGTGAGGGCCGGCCGAGTGCAATTTTTTAAATTTTATTTTACATTTGTTTATTATGCTCTGGGGTCTGGAGAGACTTCAGAGCATAGTAATGCACATTTGATTCTCATCAATCAAAAATTAAATGAAAATCATATTTCCGAGCTTCACTTGAGTTATTCTGCTGAATTTGAATTTCGGCAGATCCTCTCATTCTTAAACTTTAACTCTAAATTCCACTGATCTCAATCAAATCAAGAGTCTGTATAATGTACTTAAAGCCCCATTTCACAACTTGAAGGACTTAAAGGATCTGCTGTTAAAGTCTTGGTGCTAGATACCACTGGAGACCTGCATATATCTTGCGGAGACCATGAGGTCAAAGCTGATTTGGTGGCACTAGGTAGGTCTATATAAAACTAGGGAGGTTGTGCAGTTTCATGGTTTGAGACACCCCATTGACATAATGCTGTTTTATAGTATCTTAATAAAGAGAATATATTGTATCCTTGAACAAACAGGATCATGTAAAGTGGTTCAAGTAATGAATATCCAGGCTTATGCACTGTATGTTGTCCTACACAAACCAGTGGGCTTCATTGATTTTATTCTATTCACAGGTGAGAGATCCTCACATATCAACAAGATCATTAAATTCCATCAGAAAACAACGTGCAACATTTTCTGCAAGAGAAGGAATGGTATTATTGATATTATGTCTTGTAGATTCAGACATGGAAGATGGCAGGTTCCTTATTTACCACGTATCTCATGAGATTATCCAACGTTCTGTGTTCATCACCAGAAGTGGCCATGTGTTAAGTCTATTAGTTTGTTACTGAGGTTTTACAGTACACGGGCTATGTGGTTAATCTGCTGTCAGCTTTCAGAAGGAAAAGCAACGCTTGGCTAGAAAAGCATTTGCTGGGAAATTGATGAAATGCCAAAAATAAAGGAAAAGGTTCAACGGGAGATGTACACCAATTGGATAAATTAAAGATGTTTCCACCTGAACTGTCTCACCCAGGTATATTTCAGCTCAATCGACTGTATGGCAAATGAGATTTCACTGGATTAGACAGAGATGCTAAAATCATGAAATCAATGAGGAAATCAGTAGGTGAGGCGCTCGGTGTGTCAGACGGCTGTCAGCACATTATTTGTCCATTGACCTCTTGTTTATCATTTACCCTTTCATAAATTGTGATGGCTGCTACAAATTGTTTTCTAGCTAGTACTTTCCCACATTGGATTGCTGGCAAGCAATATTCTCTTTTCTTATCTTTAGCATAGACATTAAATAGTATGAAAAATCGGATTTTCTGTTTTCAGTCAATTGACAATAATTTCAAATATAGGTAATTGTCAAGTAAATGATGTGACTGTAACTATGAGAACGATATTCTATTGAAAACCAGCGCTGTATATTTATTAATGGAGGTTTTCCACAAAATAAGTGAATCGCCTATACAATTGAATAAATGCATAATCCCTGGGGGTCTCGATGATTGGACCCGACCAATTCAAAGAACAGGGGTCCCGAAGTCCCCTGTGTTAATAGAGCAGTAGTGCACATGCTCAGTCACCACTCACCACCCATTTCAATTATTCTGCATCAGTACCAGAGAAGCGAAGGGAGCTGCTTCAATTAGGGGATAGACTGCTTTGGAAACACTGGTCAGGGTCGGTGAAGGTCCCAGCGGTCAGACAAATAATACCTTTATCACCTATCCTGTGGATATGCAATGCAATCATTTATGTAATAAGAAAACTCTTTAAACATGTTCCGCTTTAGAGATTATTTATAATAATTGATCACACTTCATAATTATAGCAATAGGCATCTTTACACATGTTTCTAATTGACCACATTACCAGAAATATCTATGGCCGCCACATAACCATTAAGCTTCAAATTTTCCGCTGAAAACTTAAAGTCAGCATTACAAAATCTCATCCACGTACTGTGTAAAATAAACTCAGCTGGGGGATCCTGCTGATCCCGCCACTACCACCAATATGTCAAGGATATACAGCCGGGGACGAAGGTCATGCAGAACCCACCACTGTTACCACTTGTGAAAGGAATGCAATTCTGCTACTTCCAATCATCAGAACAATTACGCACCTGAATGACAAGTGATAGACGAGACCATGGCTGCTTCTACTATGAAGCTAGTTATTGGGGAACTGTTAGTGAGCTTATGGTATATACACCTCCGATTTCAATGCGTGGTATATATATATAGAAATACATGTACCATATATTCACTGCTAGCTCCGCAATAACACAAAATGGAACCACTACTAGCTGCCACCATTATTTATACAGACCGATTGGACACCTGGTACAGGTAGTGTATGGTTTCAGGGGTCTAGTTTACAGAACAAGAGGAACACAGCTATTACATTTTATACATTTAATCCAGAAAGATAGGCAGTGTTTATGAAAAAAATATACTAGATGATACAAAATGGGAACATACAATGGGAACATACAATACGATATATACAATTACATTAAATAAAAAAAATAATGAAAGAGAATTTCTAAACCTGGTCCTGGAAATTGCTCAGAGCTTATCGGAGGGAAGCACTCTGATTGGGAAAATGGACAGAATCACAGCAAACTATATCTTCCAAGGACTGACACAAGGCCCATACCCAAATACTGCTTTTTGTTAGCTCAAAGTAATGCCAACATAACTCCCCTTGATCATAGAATCATAGAATCAAAGAATCGTAGAGTTGGAAGGCACCTCCTGGGCCATCTGGTCCAACCCCCTGCTCAAAGCAGGATTCGCGAAATCATCCCAGACAGATGTCTGTCCAGCCTCTGTTTGAAGACTTCTATTGAAGGAGAACTCACCACCTCAGATGGCAGCCTGTTCCACTCATTGATCACTCTAATTGTCAAAAAGTTTTTTCTAATATCTAATCTATGTCTCCTCCCATTCAGTTTCATCACATTGCTTCTAGTCTTTCATTGTGCAAATGAGAATAAAAATTATCCTTCTACAATGTGACAGCCCTTTAGATATTTGTAGACGGCTATTAAGTCTCCTCTCAGTCTTCTCTTTTGCAAGCTAAACAATCCCAAATCCTGCAACCTTTCCTCATAAGACAGGGTTTGCAGACCGATCACCATTCTGGTCGCTCTTTTCTGAACTTGCTCCAGTTTGTTGATGTCTTTTTTAAAATGTGGTGCCCAAAACTGGACACAGTATTCCAGATGAGGTCTGACCAAAGAGGAGTAGAGGGCAATAATGACTTCACGTGATCTAGACTGTATGCTTCTGTTAATACATCCTAGAATTGCATTTGCCTTTTTGCTGCTGCATCACACTGTTGACTCATATTCAGTCTGTGATCTATTAGTATACCCAAGTCTTTTTCACATGAGCTGTTGATTAGCCCTATTCCTCCCATTCTGTATATGCTTTTTTCATTTTTAAATTTTAATTGCCCAGATGTAGTACTTTGCATTTTTCCCTGTTAAAAACCATTCTGTTAGTTGCTGCCCATTGCTGCAGTTTATTTATATCTTTTTGAATCCTCTCTCTCTTCTCAAGTATTAGCTATCCCTCCTAGCTTTGTGTCATCAGCAAATTTAATCAGTTTACCCTCAATTCCTTCATCTAAGTCCTTGATAAAGATGTTGAACATTACAGGGCCCAGGACAAAGCCCTGTGGTATCCCACTTGAGACATTCTTCCAACAGGATGTGCAGCCATTTACGATCACTCTTTGGGTCCGATCACTAAGCCAGTTATGAATCCACCTAACAGCTGCCTTGTCCATTCCATACTTAGTCATTTTTTCAATAAGGATTGTGTGAGATACTTTGTCAAATGCTTTGCTGAAGTCAAGATATTCTATATCTACAGCATTTCCCTGATTCACCCAATCAGTGATAACAACCATAGAAGTGAAGCTCTGCACAGCATTTTCTTGAATAAAGCAGAGGTGTGCCTGCTTGGCCTCCATTCCATTCATTGTCAATGGGACTGGTAGAAGTAGCTGAGCCCCATATTGTTTTCTTTGGCAGTCCTATAGGCAATGAGTAGAAAGGAAGCCAAGTATGGACACCTCTGCTCTGTTCATTACAGGGCTTTGCACAGAAGTTCTTTGGCTTTTTGTACAGAATGTTTTATGACCTAATTGGGATGTTTCTAATATATATGTTAAAGAAACTAACATCAGTTTTTAGTCACCTCGCTTGAATCAGGGTCTTTTTCTCTACATTATGCTGCTTTCAGATAACACAAAAACCTGATGGTAGATTCCCTTTAACTTTGTCAGGCCGGCTACTTTTTGAGATGATGCTCTTCTGCTGTAAAAATATTCTTTTATTTCAAGATGTTAGGCTAGTTTCACACTAGCGTTTATTCCATGCAGCGCACGGCGCAGCTAAGCCCCGCCCCCTGCCAGCTCCCTGCCCACCCCATGTGCGCTAGTAGGCGGCGATGACTGGAAGGGGTGGGCAGGGAGCCAGCAGGGGGCGGGGCTTAGCAGCAGCCGTGCGCAGGCCATCACTGCGCTATAAAGCGCAAATGTGAAACCGGCCTTACTGAATTTTTTTAAGTGTGGTGGCAGAAATATTCCAACTGTCTTTCTATTGCATCTTCAATGTCATGCGGTTGTACAATACAATTATATTCTTATGTCCAACTACTGCCACAAAGGTTCTTTTGTACCATGCAATTTCATAAATACTCATATGCATTGGCGGATATATCATTGGTGCAACCTGTACTTTCACATAGGGACCCGAGAAGAAGGGAACCACTTCTGCCTCCAAAGCAGATGGAATTGTACATTATGATGAGCTATTAGGCTGCAAAGTGCCCTTATATTGTTCTTGCGCAGTGGCCTTTCTCTATGGAGCAACCATCAGCTCACCCGGTTGAGAAATTTCTAGAATAGGGGTGCGGTTCACAGAGACTACAGGCTGGTATCCTGAGTAAATGAACTGTAAAAAAAATGGGAAAATCCAGCAACCGCAAAAGTCATAAAACATCACATTTATTAGTAGATTAAATCATGAAAAGGAAAAATGTAAAAAATATGATAACGGTTGAAGCATTTCGAGCTACACTAGCCATGATTAAGAAGCTAGTGTAGCTCGAAACACGTTGACTGTTATCATGTTTTTAAAATTTTTTCTTTTCATGTTTTAATATACAAATAAATGCAATGTTTTATGACTTTTGTGGTTGCTGGATTTTCCTGTTTTTTTCATGGCCTTTCTCTATGTCTGCCAGCGCTCACATGCAGATCATCATGAGTGTTGGATTTTGTTGCCTTCTTGTGGTGCACTGTGATTGATTATGCCGAATTGTTAGCAGTATAAAGGTTCAATGTTGGGTGACATGCCCAAATATGAGTGGTGGAAAATTTGCTCTATTAGGACTGTTCAGTGTGGAATACATAACCGCCCTCAATCTTCAATGGGTAGATATCACTTGTAAGAAAGCCTTTTTCCATTAAGGAGATGTGGGTAAGACAAAATGATAATACTTACTGTTGCCGCTGGTCCTGCAAATGCCAAACAGAGCAACATAAGGAACGGAATAGATTCTTGAGTAGGTTCAATATAGGGCATACTAAGGCTTCTGTCATAGCAGCTAAACCCTGAATGTACTGGCTTGAAGACATCTGTCAACTCCAGAAAGTAGAGGCTCACCACTGATGAGGCCAGAATAGGCAGCTATAGTAGAAAAAAATAGAAAAAAAAATCAATGCATGTACCATAAACAGTAAGCAAAGTACGTGAAGATATACATGCATCCTTAAAAATGATACTGTATATGTGAAACAAAATAGAGTCTGAAAAATGTATCTATATATGTCCTGGCCTGTACATTCTTGCATAATTTGCATTTGTTGCTCATTTAAAGGGGTTGATTGGCTTAGGATATTAGTCATCTTTCCTTAGAATGGATCACCAGTCACCAATATCAAATTTGTGTGCGCTTGGATCTGGATAAGCAGCATGTGCTGCGGCAGGGAGTGGCGTTCACTCAAGCACATGCTGGTTATCCAGAGTTTCGTTATTGCTTGTATCCTTATGTACACTGCAATCTGTCTGAATGATGAAGGTCATTATATGGCCGAAACATCTTCTTTGAGTGCCAAGTTTTCTACAAGATTTACGTGGGATAGGATCCTACTTGGGTAAAATTTACTCGCTGGTAAACTTGTTAATACGCTGAAAGGGTAAGTGCACACAGAGTTTTTTGGATCTGCGGATTTTGTAGTAAAATCCGCAGATAAATCCACAGGACTAAAGTCCAGTGGTTTATCTGCGGATTTGCCTGCGGTTTTACACCTCATAATTGATGAGGTGTGAAATCGCAGCGGTTCTGCACAAAAGAATTGATATGCTGCGGATTGTTAACCGCAGCAAAACCGCGTGGAAAAATCCAAAGCATGTGCACAGCGGTTTTTTTTTTTACATAGAAAATAAAGGTACTGTACAATGCAGCAAAATCTGTTGCGGACCCGCAGAGCCAAAACCGCTGCGGATCCGCAGCAGAATCCGCAGCGTGTGCACATACCCTAAATGTGTGTCCCAGAAAATGCCACCGCACCTCATTGCTCCCTCAAGCTTTTTACTTTCAAGGGGTTTTATTATTAAATTTGTAAAAACAAGCAACTTTGCAATTTACCTCTTATTAAATATCCTCTTCATCCTGAAGATTTCACATTTTCTATAATGTACGTCTCATTGCCAAGAGTACCCAACACCTCAGAGTTAACTGGTTTTCTAGGCAGACTTGCAAGCTATTTGCTATAGAGCCTGCAAGAGCCGATCTGAAGCTGGCTGGATCACTGGATCAGTGTCTCAACATTACTCCCATGCTGCCAAAGACAAAGTGCCTTGGTTTGCAGCTTCAGAGAGCTGGTAGTTCGAGACAGTTGTTTAGCCATGCCACTGGCCTCAAGTGTGAATCTGTGACAAGCCGGGAGCTGGGAGGCAAAGGGATAGTGCACTCTTAAAAATATAAATATGAGACAACCCCTTTTAGATCCTCTGTTGTTTGTGGGGAGGAAAGTTTGTTAGTGGATTTATGTTCATAGGAATCAAAATGGTGGCAGTCAATTGATTTACCCATTTATGTCCACCCCAGTGCACCGCTCAGAGTGTGTGTAGAAGTTGATCGGAACATCTTAGGAAGTCTTCAGGTATTCTGATAAGCTAGCAAGACTCAGACATAAAGCCTTTTGTCCCCTATACAATGTAGTTAACTTTAGGCCAGACGATTGTTCAGCCGATGGTTCCGCTGACTCCTATCTCCCCCGACTCTTCCATACACAGGAGAGCTTAGCTGGCTGAGCCCTCCACTGTGCTCTTCGAGTCAGTTGTCAACAGAGATGTCTTATCTCCAAAAGAACAAAAGGATGGACAGTCTGAAATCTGACACACCGGATCCTTCTGTCTTCCGACATCATATGTCAGGGGACAGACGAGGCCCCATAGACAATAGATTGTCACCCGAACCTTTAGATATCGTCAGGTTCAACTTTAATGTGCATGGGGGCCTTTAGTCTGCTTTCCTACATGTAATACATAGAATGTTTGGCCCAGTATTCTTCTTGTTGAATAGAATCTGATTTATTGTTTTAGTATCTGTTTAAAAGCTCGTTAACAAAGACAAGTTATTTTAATTTAACAATAACGTATAGTTTTGAATGTGAATAGCCACAACAAAGGAAGTATTGGCATTTATAAAGCAAAAATTGCAAAATTCTTTGCGCAAATAAATAACTAAAAAGCCAAAATTATTATTATATGTTATATAAATAGCATTATAAATGGTATAAAAGTCTAAATATTACAGAACCTTGATAGAACCAGCTCTAAAGATATTTGTCACTAATTAACCAAAGAGAAGACATTTTTTATTAGATTTTTCTAATATTTGACATAATTCAAGTAGATTTTTTTATACAAAATTAGGGTGAAACTGACATTCTATGGAAAAGCACTAGAAACATGAATGTTACCCAATTGCAGTCAGTACGCTACTTGTATCCCCAAGGTAATGCCACATGTGGTTAAAAAGTGACCTCAGCTGCTCAGAGCACAAAATGTCAAGAAAATATCTTTTTTTTCCTTTTCATTTTCCCTACAGCCTGAAACTCTGCTAGAAAAATGATGTCCTAATCCTCAGAAATAAGTCATGTAAAGTTGACATTAATATTTGCCTTGTCTTTTATGACAGATCACACTATAAGAATTTATTTCTTTTTTACTTTTTTATTTGGTAATCCATTATTATTTTTTAAAAGATTCAACTCTGCAATGAGGTCAAGGCTGACGTCAGCATCTAAATGTTTAGAGAGAGGGAGAGGGACCTCTTCATCACCCCATCGGCCCCCCTGGAGATAAGATCATGACATACTGATGGGTTGCCAACAGCCCCGGTCATCAACGTGCATAAGTTATAGGGCTAAGGGAATCTGTCACCATGAAAATGCAGTATAATGTGCAGGCACCATGTTATAGAGCAGGGGAAGGTGGGCATGTTGTTATATACTTTTGTGAAAAAAGCACTAGATATATCCTGTGTTTTCATCATTTAATCCTCTGCTCTTTCTGGGCCAGTTTGGTGCAGTGGGCGGTCCTATCAGTGACTAACAGCTTTTTTGGTATAAGTGTGTATACAGATACAGCTGTCAGTCACTGATAGGACCGCCCAAAGGACCAAAAATCCCAAAAAGAGCATAGGTATAAAGGCATAAATGACAAGTTATATTAAATCTTACAAAATCACATATCAGTCTGCTAAGCTCCCCCTGCTCCATAACATGGTGCCTGCAGATCGCATTGATATTTTTTGTGACATGCTCCTTTTAATGGGGATATTCAGACCTTTGAATAAAAATGGGCCTGAGCACTAACAGGCAGGTAGTTACTACCTACCTGCCTTTTGTGCTCAGCATTGGTCTTCACTGGCACAAACTGCTCCTGTAGGCAATTCAGCTGCTCCCTGTCAGCAGAGCAGCTCTTTTCTTCTTACCTGCTCTCTTGATGAGTTGTGACTGCTGATGTCTTGTTAATTGACAGTTGTCTCTCTGCAATTAGGGGGTAAATCGGCATGATGTTGGCAGTCATGCCCTATAAACCGAGCAGCTTTTTCTTCCGTTCTGCTCTGTTGATGGGGCATGATTGCTGACGTCTTGTTGATTGACAGTCAGCTACCCGCAGTTAGGGGGTCAATCAGCATGATGCTGGCAGTCACACCCTATTAACAGAGCAAAGAGGAAGCAAAGATGTTAGCGGAAGCAGCTGAATTGCCAGCAGGCCAAGAGGAGCCTGCTGCTGCTTAGGCACTTTTTATTTAAAAAAAAAGACCAGGATATTCCCTTTAAACTAAAGCAGCGTACAACAGTCTGCTATCTCCATTGGTCAAAAGACAATAATCAGAGCTGCAGTGTGTATGCTGCCATTGCATTCAATCAGTGGATTCCTGATCTTTGTAATTGGATGTCTACTTAGAGGTAGGCTATTATTATTATTTATTTATATAGCGCCATTAACCCCTTTACCCCCATGACTGGTTTGCATGTTAATGACCAGGCCAATTTTTACAATTCTGACCACTGTCCCTTTTTGAGGTAATAACTGTGGAACGCTTCCATGGATCTCGGTGATTCTGACATTGTTTTCTCGCGACATATTGTACTTCATGTTAGTGGTAAAATCTCTTTATATGACTTGCGTTTATTTGTGAAAAAAATGGAAATTTGGCGAAAATTTCACAATTTTCCAAATTTGAATTTTCATGTCTTTAAATCACAGAAATATGTCACACAAAATACTTAATAAGTAACATTTCCCACATGTTTACTTTACATCAGCACAATTTTGGAAATAAAATTTTTTTTGTTAGGAAGTTATAAGGATTAAAAGTGCTTCCGGATTTAGGGCTGGAAATCCGCCCACCAGTGGCCCCTGTCATGTGATCGCGGGTCACCATTTGGTTGGCATGACAACCAGAGGTCTCCTGGAGACCTCTATGTTTGTCACTACCGGCTTGCTGTGATTGCCACCAGGTGGTCGGCGCTCATAGCAAGTGTGTAATTCTACTACACAGGCGATCTGATCATCGCCTGTATGAAGCAGAGCCAATCTGGTTATGGCAACTTCTAGTCTCCCATGGAGACTATTGAAGCATGCCAAAAATAAAAGAAAATGTTTTTAAAAATATAAAAAAAGTAAAAAAAATATAAAAGTTCAAATCACCCCCCTTCAGCCCATTCAAAATAAAACAATAAAAAAAATCAAACATACACGTATTTGATATCGCCGCATTCAGAATTGACAATCAATAAAAGAAAAGGATTAACCTTACTGCTAAACGGCGTAACAAGAAAAAAGTCAAAATGCCAGAATTATGTCTTTTTGGTCGACGCAACATTGCATTAAAATGCAATAACGGGCGATCAAAAGATCGTATCTGCACCAAAATGGTATCATTTAAAACATCAGCTCAGCATGCAAAAAATAAGCCCTCACCCAACACGAGATCACAAAATATGGAGATGCTACGGGTATCGGAAAATGGCGCAATTTTTTTGTAACAAACTTTGGAATTTTTTTTCACCATTTAGATAAAAAAGAACCTAGACATGTTTGGTGTCTATGAACTCATAATGACCTGGAAAATTATAGTAGCAGGTTAGTTTTAGCAGTTATTGAACATGGTAAAAAAAACCAACTGTGGGATTGCACTTTTTTTTGCAATTTCACAGCTTTTGGATTTTTTTTCCTATTTTCCAGTACACAATGTGTTAACCAATGGTGTTGGTTAAAAGAACAACACATCCCACAAAGAAAAGACTTCAAAGGGCCATTTTAATGGAAAAATAAAAAAAGTTGTGGCTCTAAGAAGAAGTGGAACAAAAAATGAAAACGCAAAATCGAAAATACATTCGGTCATAAAGGGGTTAAAACTCTCCTTTCAAATTTATCTTGAATGCAGCAGCTAGGATCATATTTCTGCACAACCGCTACACCCATGCCCCCACTCTGTGCCAGTCATTCCACTGCTTACCCCTTTGCTTCAGAGTCCAATATAAACTTTTCTCTCTTATACAAATAGCTCTCCACAGTTCTGCACCATCCTATATCTCCTCCCTCATCTCTGTCTACCATCCTACCCGTCTTCTCGTTTTGTTAAGGAGCTAAGATTAGCATAACTGTTAATCAGAAATTTCCATTCCTGTCTCAAAAACTTCTCTCATGCTGCACCAATTCTCTCGATTGCACTATCCCAGGCAGTACGATTAATTCCCAGTATCCACAGTTTTTAGAGTGGCCTAAAAACACCTTTCTTTAGGCTGGCTTATCACCTCACCTCGTGTACATAACAGTTCACTGTTCTCCCCTCCTAAATTTTCCTCAGAAAATGGTCCCTTCAATCTTCAGTTCAAATACCTCCATGCACTAATAGGATCCTGTTATGAATGAGTCACCGAGGAGGATAGCAGGCCCAGGCTAAGCCGCAGAAAACCAGAGAGGTTGGTAACTAAGTGGATTTCAGACCCCTGATCCTGTCCACACAACTAGCAGTAGCCGTGGAGCGTACCTGCGATGATCTTAGACGCCTCGGCACAGCCGGAGAGCTAACTAAGCCTAAAGCAAGAAAGGGGAAATCTAAACTGCCCTGGAGCAGACTCCAAAGGAATAGATAGCCCCCAAACATATATTGTCGGTGAGACAAGATGAAAACACAAACGCAGGAAGAAAAATAGACTGAGCAAACGATGGGGCCCACACTGACTAGACAGGACAGGAAAGGAAAGACACTATCTGCAATCACGCAAAAAACCCTGCAAAAAGTCCAACACGTCTGATGCACAAAAACACTGAAGTCGCACGACTTCGCCCCTCACTATATCAGCACTCTGGTATATTCTGAAAGCAAAGCAAAAAGAGACCAATATAAAAGGGAACAAAACAAACTGGCACATGCAGTAACTTATGGGCGGTGATTCAGCACAGCCCCAGCCAGAGCTGGCTGACCCGGACCAAACAGAGATAGACAAAACCAGATCAAATGCAAACAGAATAGCAAATGAACCACTTAGCTGAACATGCAGGGAAAGAGCAGGAGACCTCAGACCTCAGCAGGAACAGGAAGAAAATCACCAGCAGGGATAGAGGGAGTCAGCTGTCTTAAATTCCAGTCAGAAACCCCAGATCTCCAATTGTCTTCCTCATTATCAGGTGGCAAGCCTCTGTCAATCAGATCAGCTTCACTACCTCCAGTAACCACCAGAGGGAGCCCAGAAAGAGAACTCTCTATCTGACCAGCTCCACTATCTTCAGTAATCACTAGAGGGAAGCCAGAGAGAGAATTCACAACAGGATCCTATGACTAAGGGCACCATGGTGCACCAGAAATGTGTCAGGCAGAGAGTCTCTCAATTTTAAAAACTTTTTAAACATGTTCTAATAAAAAATAAATTTTACTAAAACTGGATGGATGTGCTGCAAACACCCTTCCTTATGGCCTAGGCCAATTTATACTCCTGGATATAAATTGGCCTAGGCCATTTCATACCCCTTCAAGCCAGATGATGCCCCCTCTATATCAGCAGCGTAGAGTGATATTCACAATAATTACTTAATTTTTTTAAATCTTTTTGGGGGATCAGGTTTATCACATAAGTTATGTGAGAATATAACTTACTTAAAGTTCTAAACACAAAGGCTTTTATTACTTGAACCAGAAAACCTTCAATCTGTAAAAATATTAGAGTTCCACAAGGATATAATGAGGTAAAGAATCCCGCCGCACTTCTCAGTAGTTACATGCAGCCCATTTTTCTTCAAGCGCCTCCTTATTGTGCTTCCTGAAACAGCCACACCGCTAGATTTCAGAGAGTCCAGTATTTCAGCTGATGTTATTTGTGGGTTTTTCTTTGTATCCCGAACAATTTTCCTAGCATTTGTCACAGGTCACAGGTGAAGATGTTACCTTTAGTAGCCATTTAAACCCATTTGTATCAACTTCTGTGCATGCTATCAGGCCAAAATCACCAGGGTATGTAAACTTTTGATCTGGGTCATTTGGATGTTTTGGGTTGTTATTATGACTTAAAAAGAGAAAAAACAGTAGTCTGACAATAAATGGCTTCACCCAACCACTAACTATGAGTGGAGAAAAAGTTTTGGTGTTATCATTCGTTTTCTCTGAAAAAAGGTCACAAAAGCAAAAATGCTGCCAGGGTATGTAAACTTTTGAGCACAACTGTATGCCCAGATTAAAACTGAACAGGGAGTAATTTGGCCTGTTACACAGGGATCCACACACAAGTTCCCTGACAGCGTATAGTCACGCATTAGAAGGTACAGCTTAGAATTTTGCTCTTACAATGTTGGTCAGGATAATAGGCTTTAGCACGTAGTTGTTCTTGCACTTATAGGATCACCTTGATATAATCCAGTTTTCTGTTGGGGTGCAGAGTTATAAATTTATAAGACTATTTAGTTCAACTAAACTCAAAGATACTTTGGAGACTTAATAAGTGAACTTTGCACATTATAGCACTGTTTTTTTAGAGACTTATTTTGGCAGCATAGAACTGCTTGTGGCATTCGCAACTTTGCTAATTACGCCAATAATTATAGTAAGCGCTGCCTTCTTTTTGAACTCTTTTAAGACATGGATGCTTTCTCTGTGATTATTAAACTGTTTGTTCTAACAGCAGACATCAGTTTTTCATATGACAGGACAGATTAGAAGAATAAATTCAGCATTTTTTTTCTTTGTGGTTCATTGAAAGGTAGCAATTTTCCAAAATATGACCATAACACAAGCAATCTTTTTTTCCAATAGGTAAATACAATAAGCACTTACAAAATTTCAAATGGTAACCCTATAGACTAATCAGATCACAATCTGAAGTTTACCCAACATTAGTATTCATCAATTTTTAGCAATAGCATCATGATAATGTATTTAAAATGGACCCACAAGCGCTTCTGTTTTTTAATAGATATATGTTCACCATGAATTAAGAATTTTGGAGCATCTTTTTTAGCAATCTACACATTAAAGAGGTTGTCCGGGACTTCAACATTGGTGGCCTTTGCTTAGGGTAGGTCATCAATGTCTGATCGATGGGGGTTCAACAGCCTGCACCACTGCAGATCACCTGTTCCCGGGGTCGACCGAAACTGCTCAATTGCAAAACTGCACCCTTCAGCTTCATCTGCAGTATAGTGGCTGTGGCCAGGCACTGCACATCTGCCCCTATTCAAATAAAAAAGGAGCGTATGTGCTGTACTCAGCCACGGCCACCATTCTATCCATGGCGCTGTGAAGCTCTGTAGCTTAGCAATCCCGGCCACCACCGACATTGGTAACAGCTGATCGTCAAGAGTGCCGGGATGTACCATTTCTGGGACAACTGAGGGCTGAAGTTGGTAGCCATGGGTGTGGGGGCAATATCTCTGGCCCCTTCCCAGGCTATCAATATCAACCCACAGCTGTCTGCTTAGCCTTTGCTGGTTTAAATTTATAGGGGGACCCTATGCCATTTTTTTCTGCGCTCCACGTAAATTCACCAGTAAAGGCTAAGCAAACAGCTGTGAGCTGTAAACGAAAAACCTGACATGTGCCCAGCACCAATGAATAATGGGTATGCATATATGTCTGTATTTGCTGGTCTTAAAAACGGACCTCATACGAACACAAAAAGGATGTGTGAAGGGTGCCTTACTGTATAGGTTAGTTCATTCTATATTTTAATAGAACATAACATATTTTTACAAATGTGGCAATACCAGATACGTCTATTTATTTTCATTTTCTTTACTTTAAGGGCTCGCTCACACGTTCTCATACATTTTCTAATGCGAGATAATCAGCACAAGAAAAAAAAATCCTGATCTCCACTGCCCCATAGCATAACATTGGGCCGAGTGCTAGCCGATAAAACAATGCAAAGCACTCGGCCGTGTTATACACCAGTGTGAGTGAACATTTCAACTGAGAAAATGGAGGAGATTTTAATTTAAAAAATATATATATATATAAATTTATTTTAATTTTTAATCCATTTTGGGAACTTGAGCTTGTGATTAATTGATTGCTTGTTTTGTATATTGCTATACCATAATATTGCAGTATATAGTGTAAATTATGTTCTCCTACGAAGCCCAGAATGTGACTGGGATTTAGCAGAGCACCAAAAAAAGCAGCCAAGAGGGCCTTCAGAAGACCTCCAGCCTGAAGCCCCCTAAACACTTGCAAATCCCAGTGTAAAAGTACAGATATGTCCATTTGTACTAACAGGTTACCGTAATTTTTCTTTTAGGAAGCTAATAATAAAAAAAGATTTCTGGAGCAAGCTGTCTATAGTCTTCATATTTTAAGAGTCATTTTCATCTACATGTCAAATATGTAAAAATATATAAAAACTAAGCTAAATTTCTTCCCAACATTTAAAGCTATCACTTTTCTTCAGGGTAGGTGATAAATGGCAGATCAGTAAGCTCTGACCTTTGGGACCCTACTGATACCAAGAGCGAGGCACTGAAATGCCTTGTTCACATGCTCCATTCATGTTGAAGGGACGTGACCGATACAGCCAAGAACAGCCCTCGTATAGGTGGCTGGTACTGTGCCCATTTAAATATGGTTAGGATATGATGGCCCTTTATGGTAGAGTAGTTATCTCACTTATGGTTGGCCGAAGGAGGCAGACTCGCACGGTATTCAAGATGAAGAATTTCAGTTACGAAGAGACTTGAGGTTACAGCAGCTTACATTAGACAGCCGGTTCAATGACTGGCTAGTTGCTTGACTCTTTCATCACTTACGAGACATCTCTGCTGGCAGCTTCTCAGAAGCTTCTCTGTTGCACAACAGTAGTCACGGAATTATTATGTGGCAGCTTCCGCACACACAGAGTCTCTCTGTTGGTCACAGCCCTTTTCACAGATCACATCTACACTTTCATCAGTTTTCCTGCAGCATCTTTGACGAGACTCTGGCAGCTTATCCCACAGCTACCTCCTAACAGTTCCTCACAATCAAGTATCAGTCTTTTAGTTGTCTGGGGCATAGCACTATTTTTGAAAATCAGGCATTAGTTTCTAGATCCCCTCTGGTGTCACTATAGCCTCACACCCCATTATGGAAGCTAATCGATGCTCTTTTTGGTGGCTACTAATATGCCCTTCTCCTGCTTCTCTTCGTCCTGTGTAGGGTAGCACATCAATTAATTGTCACACACAAAGACTGAGCGCTTAAATGGCTGGAGTGCTTTTTTGAGCCTACCGCAGGTGTGACCTCAACTTTCTAGCTATCTAGCTTTTATACTCTCAAAACATTACAGGGGACATTGGGGAGAAGCTAATACTGACTCCATGCTGTCTTCTGACTTACCCATATTACCTGCCCATAAGAAAACTACGGTATTTCTCTATAATTACAGTGCAAAGTTCCTTGCTACTGATCATACATAACTTACTATCAAGCAATTTACTGCATAAGGCATTTAGACTTGGGGTGTATTTTTCATACAAATGTTGTTTCTGACATCACACTCTATCCTGCAGCACACATGCGTTCCTAGCTTGTGTAAAAAAAAAGTCTACAGGAAATAATGAGCCTTGGGCACTGTTGGTTGAGGAAATTCAGCTGGAATGAAAAGTGGATCCAACAGAGATGTAGAAAAAGTGAGTATTTTATTGCTAAAAAGTTACTCAAAACTAAAAAAAAACAAAACATAAAAAGGCATGGAATGTAAGAGAGTCTGTACAACATGTTTTAAGGCTGGACCAGTAGCACTCAATGCTTAGTATTTATCCTTCAAACTTTAAGCATTTTGCGTGGATACCAAGGCAACACAAGCGCTCCTGAGTGGCTCCTACAGCTGGTCCTTTGTGCACGTGAAGCTACACCAAACACAGACCCACAGTGTTGTGCATGCCCCCTACACAACCACTCAGGCTGAACAGATCTACATTGGGCTTCCACTAGCCTATCTTGAACTTATTATTCCACGAGGCACCGAGTTTTCTCTGTTTTTCTTTTCAGCCCATTACAACTTCTGTAATTTGATACATACAATGTTGGAAGACAGTCACAGCGTGTACAGTTCAAATAACATACAGGGCCCAAGAAAAGGTGTACCTAAATAAAAAGCATAATACTGCATAAAAACAGTACGTTTCTGGCTATAGTCATCACACAACAGTGCAGCATTTCATAAATGACACTGCCAATAATACAATGCTCGGGATACCACAGGTATAACGTAGACAACAAAGTGGTGTCTCCAACAAAAATAGGTGGAAACCAAAAAATATATAGTTGTCCTGTTACAGTTCAGAATATAACAGAAGGAACTGTATTGTAAGAGGGTGAAGGACCAGATTTTAAAACATTGTACAGCTGTAACACTGAAGCTATGATAATACAAAGACCACCACCATAACAGGATAGTGCGCGTACTCTCTACAGATTGTACAATTTGCATTTACCACCTATGGCAAACCATAGGATTACCACTTATGGCCGATATAGCTCCTGACTCCTCAATATATATGAGTGCTTGACTCTATATAAGGCCGGGGTCACACTTGTGAGTGTGATGCCAGAAACTTGCATGAGTCTCTCGCATCAATACCCAACACTGCCGCCGGCACTTGGGACTGCAGCATTCAGCTACATAGAAATACATGTAGCCGCACACTCCGGTCCCGAGAGCCGGCGGCAGTGTTGGGTATTTATGCGAGAGACTCGTGCGAGTTTCTCACATCACACTAGCAAGTGTGACCCCGGCCTAAGAGTCACCTTGTAAAGAACAAAAGTTTCGGCAGTCTCAAATCGAACATGTCAAATCTTTGTCTCCCCTGACATAATTTATAGGAAGAGAGTCAGTGGTCTCCATACATATTAGACTTTCAGCAGAGCCCCCTGATTTCTAATGTGTATGGTGTGACCTTTAAGACTTGGATGAAAAAAAAGTTGCTATAAGTAAAAGTTTTATAGGATTTTTGAATGTATTTCTTGGTTGAAGAGCTTCAAGCACTATAAGTGTCAAAATATAATTTCTAATAAATAATTCACATTATTTTGACAAAAGTAGGTTGCATGATATTGATCTTCTTGAAGCTCTGTATAAATTAATAATTATGGTGAGAATACTATATCTTTTAGCACAAGCCTATAAATGTAAATGTGAGAAATGAATCACTAAAAATGATGCACAGCCTTTACCTAATACATTTACTAGGTAATCAGTAAAATATATAAAAATGTAAATTGTGAGCTACATTAATCCACAAAACATTTTTGAAATCTTACGTCATAAGAATAGTTTTCATATGGTATAATATATGTAAGTTTTACATATGTCCCTAAGGCTGGATTCACACTATTGCTACTGGTCCTGAGGCTTTCTGGCCTTCATTGGGATGGTATATATCAGTATTAAAGATTTAATAATTTATGCAAACTCAGTGGAATTCTACTTGAAATTTACAAAAATCAGCAATTGCCGAAAGATTTTTTCATCAATTGGCATCCATTCGGATTAAGCTCAATCATAAAAGGCCATCAAAAGGTTAAAAATATGAAAAATGTTATACTTACCTTACTGCTCACCTCTCGTACGCCTCCTCTCCTCTTCATTTCCTATCCGATCCTTGGCGCATCTTATCATTACAGAGAGAGATGAAATCCTGGGCCTCTTCACCATAGGCTGGCAATTCCAGCTCTGATGAGGTCCAGGATGGTTGACATTGTCACAACGTGTACAGTGACCTTAAGTGCACTTGTGTAGAACCGTAATTAGTTCCCTGCTGAGGCCTAAAGCACAGCATCACACTCTATTTAAATTTCCAGTAAGCTGCTGGGAGTTAGTCTTTTATTTTGTTTGGTTTCCCTATAAAGCTGGTGTGCTTTTGTTGTATTCTATTCCTGATTCTTACTCAGCTTATGACCCTGACTTTGGAATTCCATCTGATCTTGACTTTGGCTATTTTGACTTGATTCAACTCAACTTCTGTTGCCTGACCACTATTTCTTGACTACTCTTTTGTGCCATGATTTTGACCCAGTCTTGTCTCCACTGCTACTGATCCAGCTGGTTTGACCAATCTTGCCTCATACTCGCTCATCTGGCCAGCAACTACTGCATGGATAGACCACATAAGGCCATGTGGTAAGTCCAGATCCCTGTATGGAGGTTAAAGGATGAAAGCCAGGATTCCTCTGGGACCTAATAAGTCGAGTGGCTAAGGCCACATTTGTTAAAGGTAGCCTTTTTGAGCCAGTGGCTCAGAGAGATCCTTACAACTACGTAAAATTCTTAGTGATGAAAAAACATGGCACTCAAGTAGATAAACAGTGAAATAGAGTTCCATTTATTAATAAAATCATAAGGTTTGTTGGATGTTTTCGGTCTTGTATTCAAACCTTCATCAGAACTGATTTCTGGAGGTTAAAAGGAGAATCTGTATACAGCTGCGATTGTGCATGGAAAGGAAAGGAAAAGCTGCTGACTGCTGAATACCCTACTTGTGCATCACTTTTCCTACTGGGAGTACTGTATATTACCTTTCAATACTTAAAATTCATAAACAGAATCCTGTAAAAAACATATTTATTATATGGGTAAAATAACAATCTAACCCCATCCACACCACTGATTAGCAGTATTTTGTGTACAATGTATTTTGACAGAAAACTGCTAATCATTTTTAGGGGTGTGGTGGAACTAGGTGGCACCAGACAACTGTGATGACATTGGGTGTGGACCCACTACACCACTAGCCTGGCTGGTTACCTGGTCTTCACTAGAGCATCTGATGGTGAGGATAGGATTGGGCCGATGGGGTAGCCACCAAGTGCTAATCCAAGGTAGTGTTGGGGACTGCAGTAACTGACGTACGAATCAAGGAAGTAATATGAGGCACAGAGAGCAAAGACTCAGATGTGGTCAGGAAGTCACAGCAGGGTTAAATTCCTGCAGAGTCTGATCGCACCTCTGTATAGCCAGGTGGAGACGGCAAGAAGATGTAGCAGTGCTGGGCGTACTGCAAGAGGCAACTCAGCAAGAAGGTCTGACACGAGGAGAAGTGGTGTGGTGATGGCAGTGAGTAGAATGGCACTGAGAAAAAGTGCGAGTTACTGGTGTGACAATACCTAATCCTCTAGTGATAATCTCCTGCTGATAAAATAGTGATTTTATTAAAAGAGCAAAACATAGCCTAGTAAATGGCACATCGCTCGAATCAGGGTCTCTGCCCCTACATCATGCTGCTCTTAGATTACACAGCAAAAATCTGCTGACATATTCCTTTTAATGGCTTTCCTGATGCCTCAATTAAGCAGATGCTATACATAGTCCAATGTTAGACACTTATTACAACCAGTGATGTAAAACCTTTTTATATAGTGCAACAGCACAAATTTAACATTTAAAAGCACAGTGATGTCACAGCACTGGTATAATAACTATTGTGATGTAGCAGAAAAAAGTTAATATCTCAGGTCAGAGGTGGCATACAGTCTTGTTGTCACACTGGAATAATGAGCATAATAATGCCAAAGAACAGGGATCATAAAACCACTGATGTCATAGCTAAAGGATGAGGACCACAATGATGTCACAATAATAAACACATTCACGCACAGATGCAATGAATATAACAATGTATCAAACTGTACAAATAATGTACACACTTAATGTCACAGTGAAGAAATATTTATGAGCCCTAGTGTCAAAAAAACACTGCAACTGTATTCTCTGCCATTCATAGTCCCAGCTGGGAAGTGTCATAAAGGTATCAAGCAGGATCCCCCAAAATAAATTTATATGCTTATATTAAGGTTTTCGTAAGCAGACTTTGAGATCAACAAATATATCAGTGCACTTCCATATCTATAAAAACCTAAATGTTAATTGTCATGTAAGTCAGAAGTTGGCATTGCACATGTGGTTTCCAGGGTCAGCTATACGTGCAATATAGTATTACAGTCAATGAGATACATATTGGGACAACATGCCGGTTCTTTTTATGTACTTTTCAATTTGAGCAATTGTTGAAAACTGAGTTATGAAAACTATGTTCCAGAGCAGATTCCTGCTCTTGTGTTACATTCGAGGAGCATATAGGTAGCACCTCAAACCACTCTCATTCCTAATGTCATTGGGAATCCTATAGACTAAGGTCCACAACGTTAACCTAAAATTGACTGAGTGAGTAAACAATATGAAAAGTCAATATCTACACAGCAGCAAATGGTCTAGTGAAGTGCTATGAATTATACTTTCTACCCTGCCCCTGAGGAACAGTCATCCATTCCCACAAGACCTCTTGTGCTACTTCATCCCTCATCTTTTATATGTCTGCTTTGGAGCAGAAATAAAATATCATCAGTTCTTTTAGCCATTTAATTACTTATATTAGATGCCAAGTTAACGAGTAACTAAACTTATTTTTTATTATTATTTAATTACAGATCAGCTTTTCTAAACTTTTGAATCTTTGTACTACTGTACTCCAATACTGGTCTAAAAACATTCCCATTTATTATTCTTCTTCAATAAGTGCCTACAAGATAAGATGATAGATTACATACAGATATCAATCAGGACAGGCGTTCCTGACCTGCACGATCCTCCTTAATCATGCTTTGATGTTAGAAACATTCTGGGACAAAAGTATAGTTGGATAGATCCGTTAAGACGTGCACCGATCATGTGAGCTGAATGAAATATTTTTTTTTCAATATACCGTACTCCATTATTTTATTTTGCTTCCTTCTATCTTTAGCACCATGCTGAAACCCTGGTTTATCTGCCTACTTCATGCTTCCCTTCATCATGCTCAGACAAGAAGAGAGTTGTAAGTAGTGTCTCCGCATGTAGGAGAGGAAGAGAGAGGTTCACAAAGTAATTCAGGTTTTTGTTATAATTGAAGTTCAAATCAGCTGCTAACACAGCAGGAACTAGGCAGATAAGCCAGAATTCACAGCATGGTGTGAAAGTTCAATAGAAATAAAATAAAGATAATGGAGTATATTACTAAAATTCATAAATGTATAAAGTCTTATCAATAAAATCGAATGAAAAAAAGACAGTTTAGTTCTCATTAAGGTTACCGTTCAGGACTAAACAACTGATGACCTAGATCTTGGGTAAGTTATCAGTAGACATTGTTGGGGGGAAATATGTGGGACTCTGAGGGAATGTGCACACGATCAGTAAACGCTGGGGGTTGGACGCTACGTACTTGTCCAACTCAAAGCGGCCAGACATTACAGAATAGTGGATGGGATTTAAAAAAATCCCAAGTTCACTATGCGTCCATAGACACCCGTGGCTCACCCATGGAAACGGACATGCGGCAGGTGAGCAATTTCTCTTGCTAGTCTCCGAAAGAGAAATTTCTCCAATAGAATGTATTGGACGCGGTGAATCCGCACGGTTCAGTGATCACACCCGGATTCACCTGCGTTCAATAGATGGCAGCGCTTTGGACTCGGCGAACATGCACTGTATCCAAAGCGTTGCCACTTCTGGATTGTGTGCATTCGGCCTTACTAATCAGCTCTAAACTAATTCGATAGTATTGTCAGTATTGCATGTAAATACAAGCAATTTTGTAACTTAGTGCTTAATAACATTTTCAGCTCGAGATATGAATGTTTTTCTTTTGTTTACTGCTCTTTGCTTTGGAGACCGATCACCGATACAAGACAGCAGAACATGCATTATGCTTCCAAGCTTTCTTTTTCTTTTTTTTTCTAGCTTGTAAGCATCGTTTTACAGTTGGCCGGGATTGATGGAGTCTGCTGTTACCTCCTAATCCTGGCTAGCTTTAGCGCTGTGC
The DNA here is from genome assembly GCF_039654945.1 of Dendrobates tinctorius. Taxonomy (NCBI): domain Eukaryota; kingdom Metazoa; phylum Chordata; class Amphibia; order Anura; family Dendrobatidae; genus Dendrobates; species Dendrobates tinctorius. The sequence continues at coordinate 18,111,355 of NW_027361697.1, read as the reverse complement.
TTATAAGCTTGTATCAGCGGTGGTCGGTTCTCTATACATCAAGCTGTATAGAAAACATAAGGATTAATATTTCTAATTTTAGTTTTAGAACAAGTTGTACTTCATGATAGTGGTAAATTTTGGTCACTATGATTTGCATTTATTTATGAAAATATCAAAAATTTGACAAAAAATAAGAAAATTTAGCAATTTTCTAGCTTTGTATTTTTATGCCCTTAAACCAAATAGTTATACCACACAAAATAGATGATAAATAACATTTACAGCATGTCTATTTTACATTAGCATACTTTTTTTAAACTTTTTTTCGGTAGGAAGTTAGAAGGGTTAAAGGTTAATCAGCAATTTATCATTTTTCCAACAAGATTTACCAAACCAATTTTTTTTAGGGTCCACATCACATTTAAAGTGACTTTGAGAGGCTTATGTGACAGAAAATACCAAAAATGACACCACACAAAGTGCTCAAAAGCACATAAGAAGTTAATTAACCCTTTAGGTGCTTCACAGGAATGAAAGCAATGTGGAAGGGAAAAAATGGAAATTTTACTTTTTCCCACAAAAATGTTGATTTAGTGCCAAATTATTCATATTCACAAGGGTAACAGGAGAAAATGAACCATGCAATTTGTTGTGTTATGTAAAATGCATATTGGAGTAAAGGTTTTGCTGGAATGGCTTGATAGTGCCATGTCAAATTGGCAGAGCCCCTGAGGTGCTAGAACAGTGGTCCCCCATATAAGTGACCCCATTTTACAAACTAAATCTCTCAGTGAACTCATCTAAGAGTGAAGTGATCATATTGACAACTCGTGTATCACAAAATGTTATACTATTGGGTAGTGAAGAAAATATATTTTTTTACCACAAAAATTATGTTTTAGCCCTAAATTTTACATTTTCACAAGGGGAAATGGGTAGAAATGGCACCATAGATTGTCAAACAATTTCTGTTGAATGTGGCAATACCCCATATGTGGCTGTACAGTACTGCTTAGCCTCATGGCGAGACTGAGGAAGTAAGGAGTGCTATTTGACCCTTGGAGAGCAAATTATTGTAAAATAGTTTGCAGACTCCATATACAGAGCCCCTAAGTGCCAGAGGAGCAGAATCCCCCCTCAAGTGGCCCCATTTTGGAAATTATACTCCCCATGGGAATTTATCTACAAGTGTAGTGATAATTTTGACTCCACAGCTGTTTTCCAGAAACTAGCAGCAGTAGATATTTCCACGTGATAATTGCAAATCTGCCATTATAGTGGCCGTGCATTGTAGTGCCCATACATTATGCCCAGCTTGTGCATCTGAAGACATGCACTTGAAAATTAAGCAAGCTCTTATCACTATAGGAAACCCAAACATGAGGACACTAAATGTGGTTTAGGCATTTTGGGGCCCAGAAAGTGCAGGGACGATTGGATTTGGGATCGCAAAACTTGCTGGATTTCTTTTGGGGGGAGCGAGGAGCCATAGCACTTTTCCATTGCTTTTGTACTAAAAGTAACATGGAAGCCCCCCTCTATATTTCATTGACAGATAATAGAATAACAGACCTGAGTGGGGACTTGCTTTTTTGTGAATTGATTTGAAGCTTTTACTGGGAACAATTTACAAAACATTTTGGATCACATTCATCCTGCGCTCTACGCTGAGCACTTACATCTGGATTTCCATCTAAATTTTCAAATTAGTTGATTCCGATGAAACCCAGATGGATTCATCCACTAATGAGGCAGAAGATTTACTCTGGACTCAGTTTGGCTTCTGTTCAGTGATGTTCTTCTTTTCAAAGGTGCACAAAACTGTGTCTGACCAGTCTTATATGCATGCTTAAAAAGACAGATCATAGGCCAGACGATGTCCAAAATGTTTCCATCTGGCTCATAATAGGGTTCCGTCTGAATGCCGTATTCCAGAGATTTCCCAGAAACCCTGGTGTTAGCACTCAGCACAGAGTGCAGGATAAATGTGACCCTAGCCTTACTACGATCTTTGTGAACAAATCAACAGCTGGTGAAGAACGGCTTTCATATATTTTTTACGCCGTTCCTTGTGTGTGGTAAAAGTGATGAAGGGGCCTTTTGAGCCCTGAAAGCTTGCTTGCAAATATAATTTCTCTGGTTAGCCAATAAAGGTATCACACCTTGAATACTTTTCTCATTTTTTGGGGAGGACATAAGTATTTACATCTATTTTTCTGGCTAACACGGTACCACAATTTTATTTTGTATTGTACATCGTATTTTTTTACAAAGCAAAGTTTTTGCATCCCCTTATTTTGAGAGCTATAATTTTTCTTTATTTCTGCCGACAGAGTCATGTGAGGGCTTGCTTTTTGCGGGACGAGTTGATATTTTTATTAGTACAATTTTTGGGTATAATATAACATATTTTGATCACTGTCTATTACGATTTTTGGGAGGCAGAATGAACAAAAACCAACAGCAAAGGAATAGTTTTATAATTCTTTTTTTAATGTCATTCACTGTGGGGTAAAAGTGATAAGGTAGCGTTCTTCTTCTGGTTAGTACTGTGACAGCAATACCACATTTATATCATTTTTATTGCTATGATGCTTTTACATAAGGCTATGTGCACACGTTGCGGATTGGTCTGCGGATTTGTATCTGCGGAACCGCAGGTAAAACCGCAGGTAAAATGACCTGCGGCTTTACCTGCGGATTGGCCTGCGGTTTTCCCCTGCGGTTTATCACCTCTACAATGGAGGAGATGGTAAACGGCCAAAACCGCAGCGGATCCGCAGCAAAAACTGCAGCGTGTGCACATAGCCTAATAAAACAATTTTTGTAGAAAAAAGAATTGTTTTTGCATTGTTATGGTATGTGCACACGGTGCAGATTCTGGTGCAGTTCTGCAGCAGAGTTGGCCCTGCAGAACTGCAAGTGATGTACGGTACCATTTAAGGCTATGTAAAACAAAAAACGCTGTGCACATGCTGCAGATTTTTCCGCGCAGATTTGGTGCAGATTTAAGACTGCAGCAAGTCACTTTTTTTGTGCAGTTCTGCAGCAGTTTTTCATCTGCTCCATTATAGAAATCTGCAGGTGAAAACTGCAGGGGAAACCAGCACAAAAACTGCACTAAATCTGCACTAATAATAATAAATTTTATTTCTATAGCGCCGACATATTCCGCAGCACTTTACATTTCAGAGGGGATTTGTACAGACAATAGACATTACAGCAAAACAATAATCACATAGATTATAACAAATACCAAGAGGAATGAGGGCCCTGCTCGCAAGCTTACAGTCTATGAGGAAAGAGGTAGACACGAAAGGTGGGTGGTAACAATTGCCCTGATTGTTTGGACCAGCCATAATGTTAAGTGTGTAACAGTACAGACGCAGAGGGCTAATGGATGCATAAAGCATGTGGGAACATGATGCAGGGAACCTGGTTATGGTAAAACTTTTGGCTGTGCCACACAGGGATAGATTAGGTTAATGTGTTGAGGCAGTAGGCCAGTCTGAATAAATGTTTTTTCAGGGCACGCTTAAACTTGTGGGGATTGGGGACTAATCGTATTGACCTGGGAAGTGCATTCCAAAGAATTTGGGCAGCACGTGTAAAGTCTTGGAGACGGGAGTGGAAGGTTCTGATTATTCAGGATGCTACCCTCAGGTCATCAGCAGAATGGAGGGCGTGGGTAGGGTGGTATACTGAAACAAGGGAGGAGATGTAGGGTGGTGCTGAGCCATGGAGGGCTTTGTGGGTGAGGGTAATAAGTTTATACTGAATTCTGGAGTGGATGAGCAGCAAAATAACAGCACAGTGGTGGTGGTGGTAGCAGCATGCCATGTCTTCAGATGCATTGCTCCTCAGGTCAGGATGACAGAAGATCCCTGCGGCCATACACGGACCACACACACACACACACACATCAGCAGGACTCAGCCAATAGAGAGGATGTCCCTGCGACCATACAGACATCACCGGGACTCAGCCAATAGAGAGGATGTCCCTGCGACCACACACACATCACTAAAACTGCAGGTAAAACGCAGGTCATTTTACCTGCAGATTTAGGAAAATCTGCGGTGAAAATTCCACAGCAGAATCCGCACCATGTGCACATAGCCTTGTACTTCTGAGAGCGATACCTTTTTTATTTCTCCGGAGATGTAGAACGACTTTTTTTTTGTGGAATGAGATGGCGTTTTCAATTTTATTTACATTGCTCTTTTTTATAATATTTTATTCCACTTTTTGTTTAGCGATATAATGAAAAAGCTTTTTGCTGCGCTTTTTATAAATTTTTTTGACGGTGTTCACTGAGGGCGTTAACTAGTCAGATTTTTTGGTCGGCTCGTTCCAGACATAATGATTCCAAATATCTGTACTTTTTTTGTTTACTTTTCTTTTTGCTTAAATATATGTATTTATTGGTACATTTTTTTTTCCATTTTTTTGTTCTTTACTTTGTGATTTTTAAAAAATATTTTTATAATTTTTTAAAACTTTTCTCACTTTTTTTTACTTAGTCCCTCTTTGTGACTTTAACGTTATTTACTCTGATTGTTGGTATAATGCATTACAATGCATTATAACTGTCAGTGCTGCACTGATAGAAGCCTCTTTGAGAAAGCTTTCAGCAAGGCCTAAACAGGCCATCGTAGCTGGCAGGTCATCATTTGACTTCGAGTTGCCATAGCAATGATGACTTCGCGGAGGTGCAGATTGGACGGGAGAGGCAACCATTTCCCTGCCTTTCTAAATTCTTTTCATTGATTGATGGCTTATTTTTGGAATGGGATTGTCCTCTTTAAAAAATATACAAAACCTACGAAAGACAAAATGAAAAAAACCCTGCTGTAATTAAATAAGTAAAAAGCAAAAGTGCATTTAAATCATTCAGAGTTCTTAGCAATACTGTATTTAATCAAACATAGCATAAAAGCTGTCCCACCATCGACAAGGTGACTCTGTGGTCGGGGCAGTCCTACACTGTCTAGTATTAATAACCTTATCATGTGTCAAAGCTGACGTCTGTGTGAATAAGGGCAGACAAGGACCGGGTCCCAACCACTGGACCCAGTCAGGGGAAGCCGTATATATATGCATGTTCATATGCTGTTTGATTAAATACAGTATTACTAAGAACTCTGTATGATTTAAATGTACTTTTGCTTTTTACTTATTTAATTATAGCAGGGTTTTTTCATTTTTGTCTTTTGTAGGTTTTGTATGCTTTTCGGCCATATGAACATGCATTTATATACTGCATGTGTACCAACTCAAACCAAGCTCTATTTTTGTGTTTTTTCTCTTTAAAAAATAGTAGTGTGGTAAAGCCCATTTAAAAGCTATTTCTTAAATTCCATTTTCTTGTCTGTCAAATCTTTCAGTTTGAGACATTTAATACATTTAGCGTGTCAATATTCAAATGGAAAATAGTAATCCATTTTAGTGTTTCATTTTGTTAGAACTTTGTTTATACCAGTTTTATGCATTAAGCAACTATATTTTCACCATTAGAGATGATAAAGATTTAATAGGTAGAATCTCAAATCTTCCAAAATCTTACATTGTGAAAAAAGTTCTCCAGTGTTTAGATTTGGGCAACAGGCAATTCAATGCACTGTAACTTTTATAAAAGTTTCTCATCTCGCTTCACAAAAATATAAAAGGACTAAATTTTCAGGTGACTCTTCTGAATTAAGGATGTTAGAGTTCCCTTGGTTGAATTAATGATGAATCAACGGGTCTACTATTGAAAATATGCATTTTATTGAAAAAAAATGTCTAAAGTTTCACTTTTTCGAAAATTTCATCAAACCATTAAAAGTTTAGCTAAAGGTCAACATGATGGGCTTAAATGACAGCTCAAGGTGAAGAGGAGCACACTCTTCAAATTAGGTATCATATGAGAAGCAGCTATGATCTATAACTGTCCATATGCAGGATGAATAGCAGTTCATGATAAAGGAGTCACAAGAACTTTCAAGCTGATCATATTTTTCTATTGTGCTTCTAAAAATATTCTTAAAATCCATTAACCTAATCCTCTTTTGTAAAGAGGCTTTATTTTTACCTTTTTAAACTAAGGAGTTGAAGCAGGAGAGATAGAGTTGTATTTTTTTTTACACAGGTTAAATACATATTGTGATTTCCTAAAAGGTTCCAACTATATTATTATATTAAAAAAACTTTTTCCAACAAATTTTCAGTACATTCTCAAATTCTAGTGATAAAATGTGCTATTGTCTAAACCGTCAGCTACATTTGAAGAGCTTGAGTTTTGGTAATTTTTCACTATTGTTTCTATAGAGACATGCGGTTTTGCGTCACCACTGTTTAAAACATTGACTCTATGGGCCAAAATGAGTAGTAAAGTCCAGCCGTAATTGCTGCTATCCATGGTTGAGTGAACCTTGCAGCACAGCATCAATTCCAAGGAACGGCCAACAGTCTCTGCCATATGAGAATACAAAGCAGAGATTACTTTACCCAGGAAAAAATGGCAATACTCGTACTAAACCTCAATGTGAGAGAGTTGAGTTGCCACAAAAATGGACAAATGGACACGTTTCTTGAATACACGTATGGTGTCATAACGGATGAAGATGAGGAAGACGACAATGGTGGTCATGATGACCAACAAACACTAATTGGATTACGCAACCTGGCTACCAGAAAGATGATCATGAGGAAAAGGAGGAGGTCAACTTGTTTGACATGTATGTGTATCAAACTGGACGAGAAAAAAACCCCAGATGTGCCAATACAGACATGCACAGCTAATGTCTGGATTTATTGTAATTTTTTTTTGTAATTTTGGTAAAACAATGATTCTACCCTTCCCAAAAAGATGTAAGAACTGCTAGATAGGTAGGGAGGTGTACAAAAAAGTGGTTTGTGTCATGTCATGGCTGACATTCAGTGAGTAGTTAAATGTCTGAGTGCAGTTTAGTTTTCTTTTTCAGTAAGAAATATTGCGTTGTCTTGCTGCTTCCTAGTGTATAAAGAATGAAAAAAAGTACCGTAATTGTAATTAAAATGCAGCAAGGCATGCTGCCAACTACACTATATTACTGATCAATCACAGTGGGTCTGTTGACACCTCTCATATCTCTCTTTCCTTAGCAAATGAATCTTTCTATTATATGCAGAACACTATACCCATCTTCTTCACTGCTTCAGTTGTATAACACACACAATGTTTGCAACATTTGACTAATATTTTATTGATTTTTCTCCTCTTCTCTATTGCTGAGCTGTGAGCTCTGATATCCACTCACTATCCAGAGTCAACCTAAAATGGCTGTTGCATTTCCTTCCTTGACTTTTATACAGGCTATAGTCCTTCCAGATTGGCTGTGCTATATGATATTGTGGCACCCCAGAAGTCCGGTTGCCACAGTGGCATTGCCACCCTCACGGAGGGTGATGACATGCCCGGAAGCAAGGAGGGGTTCCCTGACCAGATAACACTTACATCTAACACTTTTCCTGACTCCAGATCAGAAGGGGGAGCTCTAAACCCGGTTTCAGGGGAGCTTCTCCATTAGTTCTGGCCTGGAGGAGGGGTCAGTCAGTCAGTGTCTGGGACTGAGAGAGGCAGTGTCTGAGTGAAGAGAGAAGTGAAAGAGAATCTGGGGAGTGGAGCTGTGACCAAGCTCACCTCAGAGTACAGTGCTAGAAGCAGGACGCCGGAGTCCGTGGCTGACGAGTACAACAGTCCCAGCAGCTAAATCCAGAGGGCAGAGGATTGCAGGTCTCCTGGCCCAGCAAACACCCGAAGGCACAGCAGCAGACCAGAGCCCAGAGCCGCCAAAAAGGAATGACATCTGCAATAGGCTCAAGCTGCCTGCCATATGGGCAAGTACTTCAGAACAATAAGGAACAGAGAACTGAGCATAGCTTTAGGCAGCAAGTACCTCAGAGGACAGCACAGTAAGGAGGTCTCAAAACCCATCTGGCATAGTGGATCTTAAGTTACTTCCAGGCTCCCCGGACCTCTATTGTCATCTGTAACTAGAGCCCTGGCCTGCACTTCAAACCGTGAGTAAAAGTGTGGAAACTGCACCCTGCTGTGTCCTCAGAGTTATTTACTATGCCATCCACCTTGCACTACATCCATCATCACCATTTTTAACAATACAATTGCCCTGGGACTAAGCTCTACCTGTGGAGAGCTGTATCAACTCTGCTGCATCACCATCAGCCCCAGCAGTCTCTTTAAGCAGCATCGGCCATCCTTAGCCGAGTACCACAGGTGGCGTCACGAATCATCTCTTATAAACTTTATTTCCTCTTAATCATCATTTTTCATTGGATGCCCAGGGCCACGGCCCGGGTCACTGCTGTTGTGACACATCCTTTTAAGAACCGGCCAGGTACCGAGTACCCCATGGCCCTGGCGGTGCTCCAATATCATGTGATAGTTGTGAAACATTATGGGGAAACGCGTATGGGTGCACTTGAGCTCATGTGAGCTTTAGCTGGCTGATGTAATCTTTTACTTTTGTGGAAAATAAAAATGGCAATGTCCAATTTTTTCGTCTATTCATGGAAATTTAGTAACAAATTGTTCAAATCTCCTATAATTTGACATGAATTTGATTTGCAGTCAATCAATTTGTTCATTGTTATAGGATTTGTTAGGGGCATGAAACCCTGTCTCATCAGCTGTTTGAGTTTGAAAGTGTCATAGTACTCATGAGATCACTGCAGCCACTGCTCAGACAACCAATTCTTAATTAATATATTCAGCCCCATAAAATGGAAACAACTTATACTCATATAACAAAGTTACGCAAGCCCCGGGAGACCAGGTGCAAACATTTGTGGAAACATGCAGACACCGAAGGTGTGAATAAGTTGTTTTCATTTCATGTGGAGGAATATTATAATTGAGAAGGGATTCTTCCTGTCGTGGACAAACCCTTTAAATGGGTATTCACAAAAATAATAAGTTATCCCGGTCTGTAGGATAAAGGATAACTTGCTGATAACTGCGTGCCTGACTGCCAAGAACCCCACTAATCCTAAGATCTCCATTTTGAATGTAGAGTGAAGGCAGGCATGCTCAGCCTCCGCTCCATCCACTGTCAATGGGATTGCCGGAAATAGCCAATCATGGTACTCAACTTTCTCTGTTCTTTAGACATTGAATGGCACAGATGTCAAGCATGAGCACCTCTGCTCCATACAAGACAGTGCACCCCATTATCAGGGTTTCAGAGGCCCCTTTTTTTTTAAAATTATGGCTGGGGTCAAACGGCCATCGATTCTCTTATACCAGAGAATTGAGCTCATTACGCTAATGTCACTTTGATCCATCTCTGTCAAAGTTCAATCAGAGTGTCACCTTTGTGTTATCCGATTCTCTCGCATGAGAGGATCGCAAGCACAGTTGTGGAGAACATGGAGAACTTAATTTCTCCATCTCCTCCATTGCCCACGGTTATCGCACCACACTGGGATGGATTAAATCTGAGTGCAGTCCGCGTTTCACGTGCACCTATAGACTTGTATGGATGAGCGTAATCGAGTCATGCTGAGATTATTTTCTCATTCCAAATCAACATGAGAAAAAATTTGCAGATCTGCACGGTCCCGTACTAGAACACTGGACCAAGTGCTATCCAATAAAGCATCGGCACAGCACTCAGCCATGTTATACGGTCATGTGAGCAAGCAATATGGAGTACTTTCCAAGGTGAAGATGCCTCAATAATGGTTAGTGTCTCTGGAAACCTCAAGCAGGTAACGGACACTCAAAAGTCTGAACATATGAACAACTACATGTCTCTTTTACATAGAAATATATGTTCATTCTTTTGAGGGTTTTGTTAGTGCTTTTTCCAGTAGGTTTCAGAGTGAATCAGCTCCAAACCCACCTGAAAAACATTTTGGAGCAGAAACTGGCTTCGTGCACACGATGTCTTTTATATACCAGCACAACCGCCAGAGCCTTCATTCAGGAAGACTCTTCAGGAAAATGTAGCTGATGTCTTTTTGCTATATGTTCTTTTAAGCAAGCATGTGGTTTCTGAGCAGAAACCACCCAAAGAATGATACGATACTTCATTTTAACTGCTCTAGGGTTTCCAAACCCTGAAGCAGTTAACAGAAGTAATGAAAAAATGAACATGTGTACACCAAATATTTTTCCCATAGAAATGCATGAGTTCATTCTTTGAACCTTTCTTTGAAAGGTGTTCAGGTGGTATCTGCCATTCCACCCTGCTTGAAAAGACATCATGTGCACTGAGTGTAACCAACAGATTTTTTAGTAGCTTTAATTTTGTGAAGAGGACTTGGAGAGCTTCCACTCAGTGTCTGCTCCAAAACTTCCTAAAAAAAAAACCTGCATGCCCTTTGGGAATGTGCACATAGAGTCTTTTTGCAGAGTTTTTGGAGCACAAACTAGGTGGAAACTCAAAGTTTTTGATGAGTTTTGAGATTTAGGCTGGAGTCACACTGCCAAATTTCTCATGCGATAATCGCATTGCATAGCACGGACTGGCCGGCACCTCTTCTGACCTGAGCATGACAGCATGATAGATTACTATGCAGCTGTCAAGCTCAGGTCAGGAGAGGTGCCGGCCAGTGTGAGTTTTGCAATGCGATTCTCGGACGAAAAATACGCCAGTGTGTCTCTGCCCTTAGAGGAGGGCTTGGAAAGTTTCTACTCAGCTTCTGCTCCAAAACCTCCTAAAAAAACCTCTGTGTTCATATACCCTAAGGTATGTGCACACAACATCATTGAGGTGCCCCTGCTAAGGTTTTGTTATTGTGGGTTTGATGACGCCATTGTCCGTTTGGTGGTTCTGTCACCAGCGTCTTTTTTTCTATTAGATAAACTATAATCTAACTGAAGAATGAGCATGCTATTTCTTTAAAACACTTCATAGTTTCTGAACTCTGAAGTAGTTTCAAGAGGTAACTAAAAACTGAACACATACATAGCAATTTTAGGAAAGAATCCGGAAAGGGGATTTACCTGGAAAAGCTCGGTGGTGTTGCCAGCATCTAAAAGACTCCGTGTGCACATACCCAAAGGCTGTTTTGAAAGCATATTTTTCCTAAAGGGTTTTTTTTTTGCTGCTATTTGATTAAACAGTGGCTAGTCTGGAGTACATTCCATCAGGAGCAGGTTCAAGGAAGTGACGCGACCAGATGTTTTTAAAAACCTGAAGTGGAAAAAAATGCTCAACACAATAAACTTATGAACAACAAGCTTTTTTTACAATAGAAATGAATAGGAATTGTTTTTTTTTGTTTTGTTTTTTTAATACGGGTCTGCCCAAAAGACTCCTTAACAAACTGGCCTATAATTCACTAATAAATGCTAAAAACCTTATGGTGAAGTGGTAGAATATTTGTGAGACTGCATAACACAGTAAAAGTGCCACTGTGTGGTGAATTTTGAGAAATCTCTTATTATATTAGCTGAGTTGAGCTATATTATTTGGTCTAGTTTGATTGGTTTATTGCTAACAGCAGAACATTTTGAAAATTTTGATAATAAACTTTATTGCAATGAAGGTTGAATAAGTTTGATTGCAACTTGAAAGGAATGTCCTGTTTTGCCCATGCACTCAGCTACCTTTACCCCCCTCCCCGAGGGTGGTTTGCACATTAATGACGGGGACAATGTTTTTAAATTCTGACCACTGTCAATTTATGAGATTATAAGTCTGGAACGCTTCAACGGATCCTGGTGATTCTGAGAATGTTTTTTCATGACATATTGTACTTCATGATAGTGGTAAAATTTCATTCATATAACTTGCGTTTATTTGTGAAAAAAATGGAAATTTGGCAAAAGTGTGGAAAATTTTGCAATTTTTCAAACTTTGAGTTTTCATCCCCTTAAATCACAGAGCTATGTCACACAAAATAGTTAATAAATAACATTTTCCACATGTCTACTTTACATCAGCACAGTTTTAGAACCCAATTTTTTTTGTTAGGAAGTTATAAGGGTTAAAAGTTGACCAGCGATTTCTCATTTTCCCAACAAAATTTACAAAAGCATGTTTTAGGGACCACCTCACATTTGAAGTGACTTTGAGGGGCCTATATGACAGAAAATACCTAAAAGTGACACCATTCTAAAAACTGCACCACTCAAGGTGCTCAAAACCACATTATCAGCCCTTCAGGTGCTTCACAGGAATTTTTTGCAAAAAAAATAACAAACTTTTTTTCACAAAAAATTGACTTCAGATCCATTTTTTTTATTTTTACAAGGGTAACAGGAAAAAAATGGACCACAAAATTTGTTGTCTAATTTCTCCTGAGTATGCTGATACCCCATATGAGGGAAAAAAAAACACTGTTTGGCCACGCAGCAGAGATTGGAAGAGAAGGAGCGCGATTTGACTTTTTGAATGCAAAATTTGCTGTAACAATTGGCTGCTGTCATTTCGCATTTGGAGAGCCTCTGATAAGCCTAAACAGTGAAAATCCCCCACAAATAACACCATTTTGGAAACTTCACCCCTCAGGCAACTGAAATAGATGTGTGGTGAGCACATTGAACCCTCAGGTACTTTACAGAAGTTTATAACGTTTAAAAAAAATCTAATTTTCCCCACAAATATGTTTTCAGCACAAAATATTGCATTCTCATAAGGGTAACAGAAGAAACTGCACTATACAATTTGTTGTGAAATTTCTCCTGAGTACACCGATACCCCATATGAGGGAGAAAACCACTGTTTGGGTGCATGGCAGGGATCGGAAGGGAAGGAGCGCCATTTGACTTTTTAAATGTAAAATTTCCTGGAATCAATAGCGGACGTCATGTCCCATTTGGAGATCCCCTGATGTGCCTAAACAGTAGAAACCCCCACGAGTGACACCATTTTGGAAAATAGACCCCTCAAGGGATGTATTTAGATGCACGGCAAGCACCTTGAACACCAGATGCTTCACAGAAGTTTATAATGTTGAGCCGTGAAAATAATAAAATCACATTTTCCTCACAAAAATGTTGTTTTAGCCCCAAGTTTTTAATTTTTCTAAGGGCAAATAGAATTTTTTTTATATCAAACTGAGGTCCATTTTTGCTGAGTGCCCCAGTATCCTACATGTAATCAAGAAATATTTTTCAGGCACAGTGCAAAGCTCAGAAGGTAAGGAGCGCCAGATTTTAATGTTATGGTTTGCAGGTACCATGACCCAGTGTGAGAGCCCATGAGGTACCAGAACAGCAGAACCACCCATAAGTGACTACACGTCTCAGTTAATTAATCTAGGGGTAAGATGATCATATTGACACCACGGGTGTGTGTTGGAATATGTTTGGTGCAACAACTCCATTCTTATCTATGAGCGTTTAGTTGCTAGATTTGTATGATGTTTATAAAGTTAGAACAAAAAAAAACTCCCAGAGGGTCACAGAGGACGAGCATGTGACTGTATTTCCTGTTTTTCCTGTGTCAGTGTATGAGAGAAGCAGCCTGCTGCAGATGCTGCACAGATAGAGACACCCAAATGATTTATTCCTGATGTGTTAAGCTTATCATATATTGTTCCTGTTTGTTCCTGAATAAAGAAGCTATGTTGTCACATGCTTGGAGAGTATCCTAAATAATCCGCTGCCAACAATGTGTCACAGAATTTTATACCATTGAGCAGGGAAGAAGAAAGAACTACATTTTTATCATCAAAATTTAGTTTTAGCCCCAGACTTTACATTTTCACACAAGAAGTGGGTAGAAATGGCACCAAAATTTGTCCCACAATTTATACTGAATGTGGCAATACCCCATATGTGGCTGTACAGTACTACTTAGCCATACGGTGAGACTCAGGAGGAATGGAGCGCTATTTGCCTAAGGGAGTGAAGATTTTCCTAGAAGAGTTTGTGGTCTCCATATACAGAGCACTTAATTGCTAGAAGAGCAGAATCCCTCCTCAATTAACCCCATTTGGAAATTATCCCCTTTGGGAATTTATCTACAGGTGTAGTGCTGATTTTGACTCCATGGTTATTTTCCAGAAACAAGCAGCAATGAATGTTGCCGAGTGAAAATTGCAAACTGCCGCTTTAGTGACCAGTATGTTGCAGTCACCAGTACGTTATGCCCAGCCCATGCTTCTGGAGGCATGCATCCATAAGTTAGGAGGGCTCTCATTGCTTCAGAAAAGCCAAACGTGGATGCTATGTGTGGTTTAGGTACACTATGGGACTCAGAAGAGAGAGGGGCATTTGGATTTGGGAGCACAGAATTTACTGAATTTCTTTTGGCGGGTGAGGAGCCATTTCGCTTTTCCAGAGCCTTTGTACTACCACTAACATTTCTGCTCACAGACGACAGACATGAGTGGGGATTTGCTTTTTTTGTGGAATGACTTGAAGCTGGAGAGAAGAAAGACCAACCAAAAAATTGTGTGTACATCCACATAATGGCTAAGAATAGATAGACCAAGCAATGAAAAGCACATATGCTATAAATAAAACTTCACCTGACGAAGCTGCTCGCAGCAGCGGTATGCGTGGGGCTTTTCCCACACCACTTTCTCACTGGGACTTTATACTTATTTCGGCTCTATACATGAGCCTCTCTTGAACCGACCAGGCGGCCGCGACGTCACTAGACAGCCAACTACCATTCCCTTTTGCATTCTGCTGCACCCGCAGATTATATACTACAGGTTGTATGCATCAAATAATTTTGGGATTTTTTACCATCTACCTCTATACACATGCCTTGATGTCTGGATTTAAATCCTGTGTTCACATTACATCTCACATATGCCCAGAGCATGTCCTGCAATTTTGCGTGTAATATTATTGGGAGTATGATGTTTCAGTTTATTCATTATACTTGTTGTTTACATGTTTTCTAATCTTCATCATGCCCCATTTGTGAATGTGTATATTTCACTTTGCATGTTATATTGTGGATATTTTTCAGCTTATTTATAGCATATGTGCTTCTCATTGCTTGGCCCATTTGGTTCATTGTTTATTACGTCCCACACTATTCCACCCTCAGGGGTGTGGTTTATTTGCCGTGTTATTATACATGTTTTTTAAGTGGTTTTAAGGTTTGCTGTGTCTCAGATGTCTAAATAAAGATTTCTATTTTTAGCCATTATGTGGATGTGCTCACTATTTTTTGATTTAGTCTTTCTTCAATCCAGTTCATGGTTATTATCCATACTAGGTGTTATTACATTTGCATCTTTTTCTACTACATATGGTAGTGCGCCCTTTTCCCTTCTTTATTTATCTGGCACTCTCACTGAGCAATTACTTTGGGGTTTCCATCTAAATCTGAGCGACGTGGTTCAGATGAAAATCACGAGGAATCCATTCACTATAATGAGGCAGCAGAGTTACTCTGGTCTCCATATGGCCTCTGTTTAGTGGTGTCCTTCTTTTCAGAAGTGCACAAAACTAAAAAGACAGACACCGTCAGATCACAGGTCAGACGGCATCACGGTGCCTCGATCTGTCTCATTATAGGGAATTTTCCGCCAGAGGATCCGTCTGAATCATGTATTTCAGAGAGTTACATGGAAACCCTGGTGTAAAGGCTCAACGCAGAGCGCAGTATAAATGTGAGCTGAGTATTACGGCGATCTTTGGAACGCAAAATGAAAAATGAACAGTAGGGGAAAAATTGGTTTTATTTATTTTTTATAAAAAAATAATTATTTTTGCATCCTTTTAGGCTAGTTTCACACTAGCGCTTTTGAGCGCAGCGACGGCCTGCGCACGGCCGCCGCTAAGCCCCGCCCCTGCCACGCCTCCGCCGGTAGCTCCGCCTACCGGGGCATGACGCTGCATGCGTCCTGCGTCCCCTATCTTTATCACTGGGGGCGCAGGCCGTGCGCTGTATGCGTTTGGCGGCGCATGCGCCTTTTTGATGGTGCGCCGAGCGCAACCAAACTGCAGCAGGTTGCGTTTGGCGCAGGTCGGCGCACCGTCAAAAGGACGCATGCGGCTCTAAATGCATACTGCGCACGGCCTGCGCACCCAGTGATAAAGATAGGGGATACAGGACGCATGCAGCGTCATGCACCGGTAGGCAGAGCTACCGGTGGAGGCGGGGCTTAGCGGCGGCCGTGCGCAGGCCGTCGCTGCGCTCAAAAGCGCTAGTGTGAAACTAGCCTCATTCTGAGAGCTATAACTTTTTTTGCTGATGGAGCTGTATGGTGGCTTTTTTTTGTGGGATAAAATGACGTTTTCAGCGGTACCATGTTTAGCTATATCCATCTTTTTGATCCCGTTTTATTCTACTTTTAGTTCAGCGGTATGATGATAAAGCATTATTTTTTGCCTTGCTTTTTTATTTTTTATGGTGTTCACTAAAGGGGTTAACTAGTGCGACAGTTTTATAAGTCGGGTCGTTGCGGACGTGATAATACCAAATATGTGTACTTCTATTGTATATATTTATATTTTTCATTCAAATATTTATTTGTAGGGACAATATCTTTTGATGTTTTTTATTATTATTTTTGATTTTTTTAAAAATATTTTACAATTAAATTTTTTTTGTTAACTTTTTTACTTTGTCCCACTATGGAACAATTTTTTGCAGGTTTATTGCTTCTACAGCATGGACATGCAGCTGCATCCACATGCTGTAGAAACTGTCCACTCTGCACTGACAGAGAGACTTGTTGGTCATGCACTGTGCATAATCTGCATGTTTCCTAGCTCTGGTGATCCGGATGTCGTCATGGCAATATCTGGTCACCAGGACATCGGGACTCCACTGGGTCTCCGATCTAAAGGCAGAGGGGCTGTCAGCCCTCTGCCAGCACCCGAATGCTGTGAGCATGTTTGATCACAGCATTTCGGGGGATAAAGTGCCAGGAGCGGTCAGAGTCAGCTGACACCCGACAGTGATTGCCCGGACACCACCTGTGTGTGCTGGCGATCGCGCAGACGCAATAATCTGCCTGTGGTCAAATGGGCCCAGGTCACATGGATGGATTATTATGTCTGATGTCAGAAAGGGGTTAAAAAAGCAAACAAACCAAATTATATGTTTGCTTACTGGGGTTCAGCTGTTCATTATGACCTTGTGCCATGGTGATATAACAGTGGATAATGACAAGTTGTTGCTGCCAGGTGATGCCAGATATGGGCATTATGGGTCATCATCTAAAAGTCATAGGACACATGACTACTTTTATTATACTCTGACTTAGGTAGGTGTTAATTGTTTTATACTGTATGAATGCAATGTTGCCAATTTGTTGCAAGCTGAGTATAAACCTAAGTATAGCGAAAAATCTTGACCCACTCTAAAGAATGTGTCTACAAAAGTTTCTGCTCCATGCTTTTATCCTTTCCAATATTCTTACTCTTATGAAGGAAAACTCAGTTTTACACCCATGAGTAATTAATAGTGACATACCGCATTAACACTTCCGATGTTTCCACGCGAGAGAAAAACGGAGAAATTATTCTGATCAGAGTTTGACCAGACTGTTGTCTGAGTATCATCCAATTTTCTCATATATGGAGAGATGAAAAAATATATAATTTCTCCATTTTACCCATTTTGACAGTCTGACAAAATCCGATCACAATCAGATGTCATCCGAATACGGTCTGATTTTTTCATGAACTCCTTGATTTGACCACCGCGGAGCAATTGTGTTCATTTCCAGACTGCCTTTAGAAAGATCATAAGTGGTGGAAACATTGGATTTCAAGTGTGTTATTACTTTCTGGAATTTGCAAAAATAAAGACTTTTTTTCGGTTTTTTTTTCACAAATTTGGGCTGAAGTATTTTTCTGAAGCCAATATTGACTTGCATTGCCAATTTTGTTCCGACTCTTGGATCGAAATTGGACAGATCTCCTCAATTTTTCATGGATGTCTCTGTCTGTGAATGGCCCTATAGACTATCACAGGTATGAATGCCATCTATAAAAAACAAGGATAACATTCGTACGTAAAAATTGGATGTGTAAATGCCGCCTTATAGTAACCAGTAACCATCCTGCTCTGTAAATCTCTGTTATTGGAAAATAATTCTTTGGATCCTATTGGGATCTGTCAATGTTGTTAGTCTGATTTCCATTGCTTATTCTTCCAAATTTTGCCTTTCTATTTCTGAAATTTTCAGTTCCCTAGACTCCAATGTAAAATCTATACCATGACCTGCCACCTACTCAATGAACAACTTATCAGATGTCAATCACATCTCCATTTTTAGCATACATGTGCTATCTCTTCTAAAATGGACCATAGCACGTGGTCAGGCACCTTTTGTTCTTTAGCATTTTTCACATGAAATGATGTCATTTCCAAGTTTGGTCTGATTTGACTAGATCAATGATATAAATACAAAGCACATGTATTCCCTTAGTGTTGCATCCACTTGCTCTCTAGATATGAGTTTAGCCTGACTGTACAATCTGCTTGGCAGAGGGGCATATGACTCATGCTTTTACCCAAGCCTGGGTGCAACTTTCAGCTCATCGATCAGTTCTGCTAATTTCAGTCTTAATGGTTTTTAATAATAAGTCTGCTTCTTTTCCTTACAAACCTGTACTCAGCATTAGAACTATGCAGGTGGGCGTCAAGCACGATAAACACATTTGTCTCCTAAAAAAAAAATCTGCTCTCATGCACATTTTTATTTCCATATATGGCTGTTTTTTCACACTTTCATGTCACATATTAATTTTTTGGTGGTTTGTTAACTTCAGCGATAACCGATAGAACCTTGCATACAATTTCGGAAGCATCCTTCACAGATGAATAAATGCTCAAAAAGGTTAGTCAGCAGTGAAAGGTTCAGATAATTTTATAGGTAAGAACAACTAGAAAGAAAACCAGGACAGGACATAAATTATTGCTACGAATATTCATTTTTTTAATTTAATTGAGGACCATCCTTTGTAAAGTTCTAGATCTTTTATATCATCTGTCTCTAGACATGTTCCTACAACCTCTGTCATTGTCACTAGTAAAACTGTGGATGATGCTAGGCAATGGTAGCATGTTTCAGTTAAACATTTGGATGGCTAGGACCTATCTGAAAGATCCTTCCTAAAATTCACCTGTGTTTTGCAGTAGAGGGTTTGCTATTAGTGTAATTAGCTCTTTCCCAGGATCCATAGATGGGGCTCCTCACTATTTAAACCCACAAAATCAGACTCTGGCTGCCAGTTATAGGTTATACTTTTGCTTGTTCACATCTTCTTCACTGCCTATTTATTCACGTCCTTTATCTCGGCTTGTGTTTTGACTACTCAACTCAAATTTTTTCTTGACTTGGCGTTCTAATTATCCTCTGTTAGTCAGCTTCACCGATCCTCAACTACTCTGTGGACACAATCCAGGTTACCATGCGTAAGTCCAGTTTCCTGTATACAGTGGCATGTAAAAGTTTGGGCACCTCTGGTCAAAATTACTGTTTTTGTGAACAGTTAAGCAAGCTGAAGATGAAATGATCTCTGCAAGGCCTAAAAGCTATAAGAAGATAGCAAAGCATTTTCAAGTTGCCCTTTTCTCAGTTTGAAATGTTAACTGCCATTTATTAATTACAGGAACAGTGGAGGTCAAGATAAGGTCTGGAAGACCAAGCAAAATTTCAGTAAGAGCTGCTCAGAGGATTTCTAGAGAGGCAAATCAGAATGTCTGAAGGCAAAAGACGTTCACAGAGATTCAGCAGCCTCTGGAGTTGTGGTACATTGTTCTACTTTTCAGAGACACCTGCACAAATATGGCTTTCATGAAAGAGTCATCAGAAGAAAATCTCTCCTGTGTCCTCACCATATAATTCAGCTTCAGAAGTATGTGAAATAACATCTAAACAAGCCTGATGTTAAAATAGAACTTTTTGGCCACAATGATCACAGGATTGTGTGGAGAAAAAAGGGCACAGAATTTCAGGAAAAGAACATCTCGCTATCAGTAAAGCATGGAGGTGGATCAATCATGTTGTGTGTGCTGTGTTGCAGCGAATGGCACGAGAAACATTTCATGAGTAGAGGGAAGAAGGGATTCAATTAAATAATTTGTAAAAAAAAAGCTGAAGTTGAAAAGATGATGGTGTCTATAAATGAAAAATGATCCTAAACACATGTCAAAATTCACAATAGACTACCTCAAAAGGCGCAAGCTGAAGGTTTTACAATGGCCTTCAGACTCCCCTATTCTGAACATCATTGAAAATCTGTGGCTGGACCTCAAAAGATCAGTCCATGCAAGACAACTCAGGAATCTTACAGAAATGGAAGAATTTTCCAAGGTAGAATGGATGAAAATCCCTCAAAAATGATTGAAAGACTCTTGTCTGGCTACAAAAAGCATTTACAAGCTGTGATACTTTCAAATGGGGGTGCTACTTGGTACTAACTATGCAGTGTGCTCAAACGTTTGCTTCATACCATTTTCTTTTTTGTAATTTTTAAAATGTAAAATATGGAAATATATATTTTTTTGTTTTTGTCCCCCCAAAAGGAAATGTGTCATCTTTAACTTTAAGGTTTCAGAGATCACTTAATCTTCAACTTGCTTAACTGTTCACAAAAACAGTAATTTTTACCAGGGATGCCAAAACTTTTACATGCCACTGTAAGGGATAAAGATCAAAGGCCTAGTTTCTCCTTGCACCTGTTCGATGGAATGGCTTACTTAACCCCTTAACAACCAGGGGTATTTTTTTTTTGCTCCCCCTCTTCCCAAAGCCATAACTTTTTTATATTTTTTGGTCAAAATGGCCATGTGAGGGCTTGATTTTTGCGGGACGAGTTGCACTTCTGAACGACACTATTGGTTGTTTCATATTGTTTACTGGAAACCAGGAAAAAAATTCCAAGTGCAGTGAAATTGCAAAAAAAGTGCAGTCCCACAGTTATTTATTTTTTTTACCATGTTCACTAAATGCTAAAAATTGACCTTCCATTATGATTCTCCAGGTCATTACTAGTTCATATACACCAAACATGTCTAGGTTTGTTTTTATTTAAGTGGTGAAAAAAAATTCCAAAGTTTGTTAAAAAAAATTGTGCCATTTTCCCAAGACCCGTAGCGTCTCCATTTTTTGTTATCTGAGGCTGGGTGAGGGCTTATTTTTTGCGTGCTGAACTGGCGTTTTTAATGATACAATTTTGGTGTGGATATGTTATTGCATTTTAATGCAATGTTGCGGCGACCAAAAAAACGTAATTCTGACGTTTTCTACTTTTTTCTCCTTACGCCGTTAACGATTGTGTTAATTTATTCATATTGATTGGGCAATTCTGAACACGGCAATACCAAATTTGTATATATATTTTTTTATTTTGAATGGGGTGAAAGGGGGTAATTTGAACTATTTTAAAATATTTTTAAAAACTTTTTTTTTTACTTTTTGCATGCTTCAATAGTCTCCATGAGAGACTAGAAGCTGTAGTTCTCTGATCTGCTCTGCTACATACAGGCAATGATCAGATTGCCTGTATGTAGCAGAAATGCTCACTTGCTATGAGCGCTGACCACTGGGCGGACTCATAGCAATCTGGCTATGACATCCATAGAGGTCTGCTGGAGACCTCTGGTTGTCATGCCAATGTAATGGGGTCACCGATGGGCGGGTTTTAGGGACGTGCTTCCGGTAAGTGCAAGTTAAAGATCTTGCTCACTGATGTAAACCCATGCACACAGTTGAGTCTTTTATGAATTTTTTATACTTCCGAATAAAGTTCTTATTTTTACGGACAATTTACACACTTTATTTCGTCTTATTTCTTCACATGTTTAATCCTGCGGTGCTACAGGCATTCTTACTTTGGATCTTTTGAGTGGTGAGCTGATTTTTTTATTTGTTTGTTTTTCATTTTTTTTGAGTGTGTTATATACATCATCCTTGCTTTCTCCACTGATCTACTACTATGATGTGTAGTATCTTGTAATAATGTAGGCCTGTGTTCCTAGTAGTGGAAAAGATAAATTATTGGGGATAGATAGACAGATAGATAGATAGGTAGATAGATACTAGATTACACTACAAGGCAGATGTTGAGAAACCTGTAAGTCCTCCCTTTTTCTCCAACAGGGCCACATCACATGTTAGAACGTGACATCAATGACAGTATATGTGGCCTGTCGCTGAACTCCCCTATACATAGCAACTACCGGGTTGAAATTATTGATGAATATTCCAGCACATTCAGCTTGGCCTCCAAAACAAGCAACCATATGTGACCTTCATTCATTCCCATATAACTCAATATCTAATCTTGCTTCTAAGATCATGAATCCTTCCTATCCTTCCATGTGATCATGGATATCTGTCATCTATATGGATACAGTATATGTGCGCGTAATTTCGGAAAACCCAGACAAGTCGTCAACAATATGTACAGTAACAAAAAAGGCTGAGTGCCAGGAAAGAAAAAACCACTAGGCACCAATAATGTACATATTCCAAAGCTAAAATGTCTATTTCCACAAACAGCTTTACAATTACATCCAAAATACATTAATCTTCTTCATCGACGTTGTACAGCCTTATGGCATATGTCAGCCTCTGATCCAGCAGGTAGAGGATGACATGTAACATGCATGTATCACCAATATGAAATGCATAAGAATATATCTGGATTACACTGCTGGCACATTTATTAGCAAAGCTTTACAATATCTATCTATTGATCGTTAGTCTATGCACATCACCTACATTGTGATGGTTTCCACAGTTTTCTGAAAATGCACACCATTCTACCCAACATGTAACCTCCAGCCTGTGATACAGAGACACATAGATGCAGATCTTCATTCAGTCATTCAAGCAAATTTTCCAGCATGGGACAAAAAAAATCCCAATTTTAAGACAGAAGGACCATGCAAACAGGAACATGCAATGAAAGCAATAGGATTCTCTTGTCACTTACCTCCACAAAATAAAAACACGGTAGCAAGGTGACGCTGTCTTTTGTCACCCTCATTTTTTGCCTTTCCTTCGCAGACATGTTTGTTTTTATCAGCCGTTCCCTCTCTTTCAGGCAGGAGGATTCAAAATGATTTTCCCTTTTGCAAACCTAAAGCTCAGTGTTGATGTACCATTCCCTAGTGCCACCTATGGAGTGTGCAGCAGCATTTTCTTTTTTTTTTTTTTTTTCCTTCTGTCTCTCCTCTCTCCCTCTAGCTCAGTCTCTCCTTTTCACCCCCTCCTCTCTCTCTCTCTTCTTCTCTCTCCTTTTTTTCCCCCTCTCCCTTGCAGCAATTCAAGTTCCCACACAGTCAAAGAAAATTATTCATTACGCCTTGCAGAAACAGTAATGGCTGCTAAGCAAAACCCCCCTCTCCCCATAAGCTCCTATTCACTTTATCATTAGAATGCACGGCTTATTGTCTGTGGGTCTGACGTCAAAGGAGCCACAGAGAGCAAAAGGAGAAAATGCCCGGGGTTGTGTGTGCTGGAGGTGATGGAGGATGCTCCAATCTGATCAATCCTTCCACCTAATAGATGATGCAGAAGGAGATGCCACTGAAAGCCAGAGGGACTTACTTAGCGGTCAAGAGACCACACCGGGAATTTAATTTAACCCTTTTATTAACTAGTCATGTGCTATTCATATTGCTTTTTTTTTTATCTAACTGATCATCTCCCTTTCAGATAGGAACCTGTGCAGACACTTGCTAATCATCATTTTGGGAGAATTTTATTATAATTATGGGAAATGAAATATCGATAGATAACGAGCTAGGTATTATTTGTCTATCGATGTAACTATCACCACATTTTTTCACATTGATATAATATGAGCTGCGGAGCAGAATAAAACGTTTTACTTTTTTTTGTTATTTCTCCTCTCCATTGCAGAGAGATTAGCAATCAAAGAATTTGGGGCCTAATGAGTTAACTTTAGTTAAGTCCAAGTGGGTGTTATCAGAGAGATATCACTGGGGGCGTGTACTTCTTCTCCCTGTATGAGTTGCAATCTAATGACCCCCAACATTTATCTCATTAGGTGCCAATACTTTGGTTTCTATTATCTCTGCAACAGAGAGGCAAAACTAAAAACCAAAATAAAATGTTTTATTCCGCTCTGCAGCTACTATTACTTTGGGTGTCCTGTTCAACATGATACGCTTGATGAAAGGCCTGTGACCTGGTTAGAAGTGGCCAGTTTTTTTCTCTCATTTTAGTTCCACTGCCCCACGGAGTATTCTGTTTTTGTTTTTTCCGAACCCGCCAAAAAGTTCCAGCGATATGGGCTTTGTATTTTGTGCTCATTTTTATGGACTTTACGACGGTGTGTGGCTCACCAAATAATAATTCAAAGCAGCCTAAAGACATGCCCCAGAAAATCATGTGAGTCATGCCCTTTTGTAAATGCCATTAAAAGGGCTAAGATCTTAAAGGAAACAGGTCATCAGGATTGTGCTGAGTAACCTACAGTGTCAGGTTTGCGCTGTTATACTGATTAAAATGATAACTTGGTTGATGAAATCCATTTTGTGGTTGTTGTTTAATCTTTAATTTCAGTTTTGAGTTAATGACATGCCCGTCCTCTGGGGCGTCCTGTGGGGGGTATTTATGTGGTGCTCTGCTTAGCTATTCATCTGTATGACTTCTGATAGGTCACTGATCCCTCACTGACCTGCCCCCTATTATACATAATGAATATTATACTGTATATATATTGAGAAAAAAATCACCTGTAGCAGGCAGGTGGCAACTGCACTGCAGCCTGATCGCATGTGTAATGTGCATTTAATTATTTTATTTGCTAGCATAAATAAATTCATTAAAAAAATAAATCAAAATGGTACTTGCCGCGCCTTCACAGTAGTAGCTATCGGCGATCTGATAGATGCTACTGCACAGGTTCCAGTGGCACCATATTGCTAGAGGAAAAAACAATTGTTTCCTCCAAGACGATGCAGTCGACACCTGCGCAGTAGCATCTATCAGATTGCCAATAGCCGCTACTGCGCATGCGCCGCCAGCACCATCTCGGAAGAGGCAAGGGAGATGTGATGAATTAATAGTTTAGAGAAGGGGTTGGGAGCCTTTTATCTGGCATGGGCCATTTTGATATTCATCGTTCGTAGGCTGTATAAACTTGTCAACTTGAAAATTGCCTTGTTGGTCAAACATTTAGCTCAATGTGACAGCTGGAGCTGCTTCTCTTTGATGAGGTGTGATGTTAGGTGATGTTGTTAATGTTACTTCTCATACTACTTTTCCAGATTTGCATCAGTCTGGAGCGCAGGTGACTCTTTGTGATAAGTTTCGTAAAGAATTCACAGCAGTAAATCATATTGAATAAAGAAGATGTATATAACACTGTAGATCTCCTCACCTCAGTGCTCACGTTACATTTAAGGAACTCAAACAGTGGAAGCTCTGCAGTATGAATCACATAGGAGACATCGAGACTGCTGCATACACATCATATAGGAGACATTAAAACTGCTGTATACACATCACAGACATCCAGCACCCCATCAAACAGCAATTCAGTTGAATTGAAGATAAACTGCAGTACTTAATATTCTGCTCAATACATTGCTTAAATCCAGACACTGAGCAGATATCATTTAATCAATAGGGTGACGTGTCGAACCCCCACCAATCTTATATTAATACTCAATAGATAGGTCATCAATATGTATGTGCTGGCCACTACACCTTGTATGGAGCTTTGGCACGTCTGGTACATGGCAAAGAGGGTCCTGTGAATAGTTCCTTCAACAATCTGATATTCATAAATAATTAATTCAAGGCAATCACTTTAGCTCCATTTATACAATTTCTGCTGGTTGTTCAGCTTAACCTTGTAAACTTGACAGGGTTAATTTTCATTTTTGCGCTTTTGTTGTTCCTTCCCCTTCTTCCAATAACTATAACTTTTTTTTATTTCCTAATGACATATCTGTACAATGGCTTTTGTTCCGGGTTGATGTTTTTATTGATACTATTTTCTGATATATGCAATTTTTCCTTTCCAGATGGCTGAGCTAAGATGTCAGCCATAGGGGTCTTTAGTAGGCCATTGCTCTCTTTAAATGCCACTGTCAATGATTAACAGTGGTACCTAAATGGTTTAACAGTAGTGATTAGATTTAGCTGCAGTCGATGCTGTTAGAGACAGATGCCGGGTGTATAAAACAGCAGGCATCTGTCATGTGTGGAGCTGGCTCAGCTCTTGAGCCCCTTCCACACTTCTGGAACCTAGTTGTGGATGTACAGATATGTCCATTTGCACTAGTAATGGAATTAATGGAGATGACCAGACACAATCAATGGACAGGCTGAGTACTTTTTTTGGAAGAAAGCAGTCATTTTTTTTAATCCTTTCCAATATAAATTTTATGAATTTATGACATGGCTCCCCAAACCATCACTCGTTGTGGAAACTTCACACTAGACCTCAAGCAGCTTGGATTGTGGCCTTTCCACTCTTCCTCCAGACTCTGGGACCTTGATATCCAAATCAAATGCAAAAATTACTTTCATCTGAAAACAACACTTTGGACCAGTGAGCAACAGTCCAGTTTTTTTTCTCCTTGTCCCAGGTACGACGCTTCCGGCATTGTTTAATGGTCATGAGTGGCTTGACACAAAGAATGCGACACTTGTAACCCATGTCCTGGATACCTTTGTGTGTGGTGGCTCTTGAAGCAATGACTCCAGCAGCAGTCCACTCCTTTTGAAACTCCCTCGAATTTTTAAATGGCCTTTTCTTAACAATCCTTACAAGGCTGCGTTTATCACTTTACTTGTGCACCTTTTTTGTCCACAATTTTTCCTTCCACTCAACCATCTATTAATATGCTTGGATACAGCATTCTGTGAACAGCCAGCTTCTTTAGCAATGACCTTTTGTGGCTTACCCTCCTTGTGGAGTGTGTCAATGACTTCCTTCTGGACATCTGTCAAGTCAGCAGTCTTCCCCATGATTGTGAAACCTCCTCAAACAGACTAAATGCCCCTTTACATTTAGTGATGCACCAGCGATCCCGACAACGCTACGACCCGGTCAGGATCGCTGGTGCATCGCTAAATGGTCGCTAATGAGCTGCCAAACAGGCAGATCTCACAGCGATGCAGCAGCGATACAGCGGTCATTACTTACCTTTCAGACGTGGCGATCCTGATGTCCTCCCGCCCGCGTCCACACGACGCTCGTTGGCACCAGCAGGAAGCGCCCGACGAGAAATGGAGCTGCAAGATCTCGCGTGATCAACGACAGACAGCGGGGGAGCCGGTCGGAGGTAAGTATCACACATAGCGATATCGCTAGCGATATCGCTGCTGCGTCACCAAATCAATGATGCTTTAGCGATATTGCTAGCGACATCGCTATGTGTAAAACCCCCTTAAGGGACCTTTGTAAATGTTTAGGAAGCCTTTGCAGGTGTTTTTTGTTACTTTGTCTAATTTACTGAGATAATAACTTTTGGGTTTTCATTGCCTGTAAGCCATAATCATCAACATTAACACAAATAAACACTTAAGTACTGCTGGAGAAGCGGAATAGGGTCTTATCTGAGATACAAATGATTAATGGATCAGATTGTACTCACCAAATAGAGAAGAATGACAAGCTCATAGAAATATTCGCTGCTGCAGATCCACAGGTCCACTCGTGACCACCAGGGGTTCTTGTCCCATTTCTTCCGTGATACTTTGCTTCTAGAGAATTCAACAGTTTTCACCTAGAAAAAGAAAATAATATCAATATCACATAATTAATTGTTGTAGTATTTTAGCATAATTTGTGATTATATTTTGTGAACAGATCATATGGTTTGTCTGTGAACTCTGACACTGGTTTGTCAGGTGATCGCATTCGTGCTAAAATTTGAATGTCACATCTATTTAAAGCCCTGTAAAGTCTGTACATGTATATTGTAGTGTTTCTGATGAAGAAGACTTGTACTTTGTAACGCGTTTAATAAATCCACAACTGAATTATTTCGTGCCCGGAAATTGAATCATTCAGCAGCGCAGAAAAAATCCACGTTATACCCAATTCCTTTCTCTCTGGTGGTCAGAAATAAACACTTGAAATAGATCACTCTGTTTGTAATGACTTTATATAATATATGAGATTCACTTTTTGCATTGAAGAACTGAAATAAATTAACTTTTTGTTGAGAGAGAGAGAGAGAGAGAGAGAGAGAACCATTTAAGGTACGGTTTTGCTATGTTAACCAAACTTCCCAATGTTCGCCAAACAGTGCACCAAACATAGTGGAACATCATTGAACTCAATGGGGGCCAAAACCAAATGCATAGACAACACCCTTCAGGGGGTCCAAAAGCTGCCAAAACAGCACTTGCACTACAAATAAATAATAAAAAAAATTACATGAGTTCCCCTGTGGTTTTGATAACACAGGTCAACGAAAAAAAATTTTTTTTCTGGTGTCCAAAATATTTTAATGAATTTGGGGTATTTTTGGGGTGCTGATTCTGAATATGTCATCAGTTTTGCCAGATTGGCTCAAGTTTTTGAGATTTTTGGTATCTTATTTATAGCACTTGTTGGTAAATGCGACGCATCATCTCATTAATTTCTTTGGATTAGTACTTGAACTGAGCAGTTCTCAATATAGTTTTGTGTTAATTAGTGTTCTAAAAGTTTGTTCATAGCTTGATTTTTGCACTAACTTTATGTTGTTGTCTGTTTTCCAGTGAAAAGCATGAACTCATCATGAAGAAGTTGTCTTAACGATCCAGACTCATTCTGTTACATTTGTGGTGAATATACACTGCCAAAACATAGAAGAAACATAACACACTTCGTAAAAAAAGTGTATTTTGCCTATTTTGGGGTTATGCTTGGGGACCAAGACAAGTTTTGGGCACCACACATAGTGTGCAAAGCATGTATCGAATTATTACGAAAATGGAGCAAAGGACAAAGAAAAAGCTTCAAATTTGGTGTTCCAATGGTGTGGAGAGAGCCAAAAAATCATCATGATGACTGTTATTTCTGTGCAGTGCAAGTGCAAGGATTCAATAAGCATAAGAAACGAAAATGGGAGTAACATGGAATCTGCAAGAAGGCCTGTCCCTCATTGTGAAGATGTGCCTGTACCTGTGTTTACCATAAATAACAGTCATCATGATGATTTTTTGGCTCTCTCCACACCATTGGAACACCAAATTTGAAGCTTTTTCTTTGTCCTTTGCTCCATTTTCGTAATAATTCGATACATGCTTTGCACACTATGTGTGGTGCCCAAAACTTGTCTTGGTCCCCAAGCATAACCCCAAAATAGGCAAAATACACTTTTTTTACGAAGTCTGTTATGTTTCTTCTATGTTTTGGCAGTGTGTATTCACCACAAATGTAACAGAATGAGTCTGGATCGTTAAGACAACTTCTTCTTGATGAGTTCATGCTTTTCACTGGAAAACAGACAACAACATAAAGTTAGTGCAAAAATCAAGCTATGAACAAACTTTTAGAACACTAATTAACACAAAACTATATTGAGAACTGCTCAGTTCAAGTACTAATCCAAAGAAATTAATGAGATGATGCGTCGCATTTACCAACAAGTGCTATAAATAAGATACCAAAAATCTCAAAAACTTGAGCCAATCTGGCAAAACTGATGACATATTCAGAATCAGCACCCCAAAAATACCCTAAATTCGATGAAATATCTTTGGCACCAAAAATGCTGTTGACCAGTGTAATCAGCCAGGCAAAAATGCAAACTGCAATCCCGGCTGGTTATCAAGAAAAGAAGGGTCCCCATGCTCTTTTTTTAATTACTTGAATAAATAATTTAAAAAAGCCTTGGAGTCCCCTCCATTTTTGACAAATAGCTAAGCTAAAGCTGACAGCTGGGTGTTGGTATTCTCAGACTGGTAAAGAGCCATGTTTATTGACACCTCCAGCCTAAAAATCGCACCCCTCAGCTGCCCAGATATGACATATCTATTAGATGCACCAATTCTGACGCTTTTCTGGTTCTTCCCACTTGACCTGTGGGGTTCATATTTGTGGGGTTGATGTTACCTTTGTATTGTCCAGTGACATCAAGCCCAGAGGTTAGTAATGGAGAGGCGTCTATAAGACGCCTCTATTACTAACCCCATAGTCATATTGTATAAAAAGAAACACACACCCAAAATAAAGTCCTTTAATTGAAAGAATGACACAGACTCCAGAATCTAAATTAAACCATACTCATGTTATCGCCAATTCCACTGAAGCCAATGTCTCCTGTAACAAAATTAAAATAATAAATCAGAATATTCCTCAATCAATTTGTCCCGCGATGCGTCTAGCTCTGCTACATCTAGATGGCAGGCTGCATTGTTGCATGATGTGACTATACAGCCTGCCATCCAGCAGAGACACCGAGCTATGCGTGCTTGTGCATACTGTCACCTCACTGACGTCACCGCGAGTTCTCACGCTTCTGGTGCCATCAGAAAGGTCCTGGGAGTTCACAGCCAATTAACTCAGTTCAACTCACTGACGTCAGCACGAGCACCGTTACAACTTTTCCAGCGGCGCTTGCGTTGACCTCTTATTGCGTCATAAGATTTTGGATGGGTATGTGGGAATTTTTGTGCCAAAACTAGAGTTGAGCGATACCAGCCGATACTTGAAAATATCGGATCGGAATGGATCGGCCGATCTTAAAAAAAAGTATCGGTATCGCCGATTCCGATACCGGGAACCAATGCAAGTCAATGGGGCCAAAATATCGGAATTAAAAAAAACCCTTTCTTTCCTTGTAGGTTAATTCTACATGAAGAAAAACAACTAAGAATAATGTAGAATGTATTGTGGGAGGTGGAGGAGACATTAAAGCCATAGAGGTTTATCCCAATCAAATGGAATAGCAGGAATTAAACTTTTTTTTAAAGACGTTAGGAGTTACAAAGATATTGACTATGTTAGCCTCATTTATATTTTGCCAGACATGTACTGTATGTCTTCTTCTTCTTTCTTCTTTCTTCTTTCTTATTCTTCTTCCTTTTTTTACCTTCTTCTTCTTCTTATTCCTTTTTTTACATTCTTCTTCTTCTTCTTCTTCCTTTTTTACATTCTTCTACTTCCTTTTTTTACATTCTTCTTCTTATTCCTTTTTTTACATTCTTCTTCTTCTTCCTTTTTTTAAATTCTTCTACTTCCTTTTTTTACATTCTTCTTCTTCTTCCTTTTCTTACATTCTTCATATTCTTCTTATTCAACAATTATTATTCTACATATTCAACTTCTTCATCTTCTTCCTATTCTTCTTCATCATATTCTTGTTTGTGTCAGGCATTCCTGTAGTTGTTATCTAGAAAAGTTAGAAGTTTACACCTTCCGTTCTGCCTGTCACAAAAGATTTACAACAGGATTTGTCCGCGTTCAGTTTGGCCTGCAGCAGCAGGCCTTTTCCAGGGGCACCACGAGGAGGAACGGACTCACCCCCATACACTGCTTAGTCTTCTTCTGCTTATAAATAAGATAATATCATTTGCTCAGAGTATTAGTCTTATGCTTAATGTTCTTCTGCTTTGTTTTTTTATGCTTCTTTGTCTTTTCTCTCTTGTTGTTCTGCATCTTGGTGGTTGTCTTCCTGTTCTTTGTCCTCTTGAACCAGCTGACGGTACTGGCACCCGGAGGGGCAGCAGAAGGAACAAGAGCCAATGGCACAACCGAGGACCAGCTGACGGTGCTGGAACCCGGTTACTAAGCAGGAGGTACCTGTGCTACAAAGCACTACCAAGGACCAGCAGACATTGCCGGAACTCGGATACCGAGATGGAGGCACCTAGGCCAAAGGCTCTGACGAGAACCAGCTGACGGTGCTGGAACCCGGAGGGGTAGCATAAGCTGCAAGAGCAAATGGAAATAGCGAGGACCAGCTGACAGTGCTGGCACCCGGAGGGGCAGCAGAAGGAATAAGAGCCAATGGCACAACCGAGGACCAGCTGACGGTGCTGGAACCCGGTTACTAAGCAGGAGGTACCTGTGCTACAAAGCACTACCAAGGACCAGCAGACGTTGCCGGAACTCGGATACCGAGATGGAGGCACCTAGGCCAAAGGCTCTGACGAGAACCAGCTGACGGTGCTGGAACCCGGAGGGGTAGCAGAAGTTACCCCTGAAAAGCAAAGTTGGCATGCCGCAAGCTGGCCGCAGTTACCGAATCACACAGTCCTACAGGGGGTGCTTGTCCTACTGGCACTACGGAACAAGCCTTTCTTACCAGAACCCGCAGTCCACATAGGAAGCACCTAAACTGCTGGCACCCTAGCCTCGGCTAACCCAACCGCAACACGACATGGCAACTTGGGGTGGCAAACTGACATTGACACTTCCCGGAAACAGCAGGCAGGGCTGGAACCAAGCTGGGCAGGAGGGAGTACCCGTGCCAAAGTCAGTTATGAGCAGCAACTGGCGATGTTGGAGCCCAGGGACAAGCACTTAGCAGGCTGAGGCCTGATGTGCTGTCAATTGGGAGGCAGCAGGACAGATTGCCATCAAAACAGCAGGGGAACAGCTGACGTTACTGAACCCCACAAACACAGGAGCTAGTGTTTTACTCTGTGAAGACGGCACTTCCGAGCAACAACTGGCTGTGTTGAAGCCCAGGGACAAGCACGGAGCAGGCTGAGGCTGCATTGAAGAAATTTTAAGATCGGTTGTAGACTTCTACTAATTTTAACCAAGCTCCACTTAGGCCTGTGGCTTCACTGATTTTCGTATTTCCCCTGTCCTCCAACCCCGCCAGTTACAGCTCTGAAGTGGCATCTGCACAATCCACACTTGTTCCTGTGTTACAGATGTTCAGTCCGGTCAGTTAATCCCCTGATGTGTGTCCGGCAATGTCGCCTGCTCTGTCCACATTCCCATAACTAGTGGACAGAGCAGGCGACATTGCCGGACACACATCAGGGGATTAACTGACCGGACTGAACACCTGTAACACAGGAACAAGTGTGGATTGTGCAGACGCCACTTCGGAGCTGTAACTGGCGGGGTTGGAGGACAGGGGAAATACAAATATCAGTGATACTCGTATTTCCCCTGTCCTCCAACCCTGCCAGTTACAGCTCCGAAGTGGCGTCTGCACAATCCACACTTGTTCCTGTGTTACAGGTGTTCAGTCGGGTCAGTTAATCCCCTGATGTGTGTCCGGCAATGTCGCCTGCTCTGTCCACATTCCCATAGTTATGGGAATGTGGACAGAGCAGGCGACATTGCCGGACACACATCAGGGGATTAACTGACCCGACTGAACACCTGTAACACAGGAACAAGTGTGGATTGTGCAGATGCCACTTCGGAGCTGTAACTGGCAGGGTTGGAGGACAGGGGAAATACGAGAGACAGTGGAGCCACAGGCCTAATTGGAGCACGGTTAAAAATCAGTAGTGGTACGACTGTGTAGGCAGCAGGAGACTTTGCCATCCACACAGCAGGGGATCAGCTGACGTTACTGAACCCCACTGAGACACGGGAGCAAGTATCTCTTTCCGTGTGGACGGCACTTCCGAGCTACAACTGGCTGTGTTGAAGACCAGGAAATAGGAGGGTGTAGGCAGAGGCCTACTGTCTTTGGAATGTGGAGACAGCAGGAGAGACTGCCATCCACACAGCAGGGGATCAGCAGACGTTACTGAACCCCACTGAGACACGGGAGCAAGTGTCTCTTTCCGTGTGGACGGCACTTCCAAGCTACAACTGGCTGTGTTGAAGCCCAGGAAATAGGAGGGTGTAGGCTGAGGCCTACTGTGTTTGGAATGTGGAGACAGCAGGAGAGACTGCCATCCACACAGCAGGGGATCAGCTGACATTACTGAACCCCACTGAGACACGGGAACAAGTGTCTCTTTCCGTGTGGACGGCACTTCCGAGCTACAACTGGCTGTGTTGAAGCCCAGGAAATAGGAGGGTGTAGGCTGAGGCCTACTGTCTTTGGAATGTGGAGACAGCAGGAGAGACTGCCATCCACACAGCAGGGGATCAGCTGACGTTACTGAACCCCACTTAGACACGGGAGCAAGTGTCTCTTTCCGTGTGGAGGGCACTTCCGAGCTACAACTGGCTGTGTTGAAGCCCAGGAAATAGGAGGGTGTAGGCTGAGGCCTACTGTCTTGGGAATGTGGAGACAGCAGGAGAGACTGCCATCCACACAGCAGGGGATCAGCTGACGTTACTGAACCCCACTGAGACACGGGAGCAAGTGTCTCTTTCCGTGTGGAGGGCACTTCCGAGCTACAACTGGCTGTGTTGAAGCACAGGAAATAGGAGGGTGTAGGCTGAGGCCTACTGTCTTTGGAATGTGGAGACAGCAGGAAAGACTGCCATCCACACAGCAGGGGATCAGCTGACGTTACTGAACCCCACTGAGACACGGGAGCAAGTGTCTCTTTCCGTGTGGAGGGCACTTCCGAGCTACAACTGGCTGTGTTGAAGCACAGGAAATAGGAGGGTGTAGGCTGAGGCCTACTGTCTTGGGAATGTGGAGACAGCAGGAGAGACTGCCATCCACACAGCAGGGGATCAGCTGACGTTACTGAACCCCACTGAGACACGGGAGCAAGTGTCTCTTTCCGTGTGGACGGCACTTCCGAGCTACAACTGGCTGTGTTGAAGCCCAGGAAATAGGAGGGTGTAGGCTGAGGCCTACTGTCTTTGGAATGTGGAGACAGCAGGAGAGACTGCCATCCACACAGCAGGGGATCAGCAGACGTTACTGAACCCCACTGAGACACGGGAGCAAGTGTCTCTTTCCGTGTGGACGGCACTTCCGAGCTACAACTGGCTGTGTTGAAGCCCAGGAAATAGGAGGGTGTAGGCTGAGGCCTACTGTCTTTGGAATGTGGAGACAGCAGGAGAGACTGCCATCCACACAGCAGGGGATCAGCAGACGTTACTGAACCCCACTGAGACACGGGAGCAAGTGTCTCTTTCCGTGTGGACGGCACTTCCGAGCTACAACTGGCTGTGTTGAAGCCCAGGAAATAGGAGGGTGTAGGCTGAGGCCTACTGTCTTTGGAATGTGGAGACAGCAGGAGAGACTGCCATCCACACAGCAGGGGATCAGCTGATGTTACTGAACC
This sequence comes from Dendrobates tinctorius, assembly GCF_039654945.1. NCBI lineage: Eukaryota > Metazoa > Chordata > Amphibia > Anura > Dendrobatidae > Dendrobates > Dendrobates tinctorius. The sequence continues at coordinate 18,076,366 of NW_027361697.1, read as the reverse complement.
CCACTGAGACACGGGAGCAAGTGTCTCTTTCCGTGTGGAGGGCACTTCCGAGCTACAACTGGCTGTGTTGAAGCACAGGAAATAGGAGGGTGTAGGCTGAGGCCTACTGTCTTTGGAATGTGGAGACAGCAGGAGAGACTGCCATCCACACAGCAGGGGATCAGCTGACGTTACTGAACCCCACTGAGACACGGGAGCAAGTGTCTCTTTCCGTGTGGAGGGCACTTCCGAGCTACAACTGGCTGTGTTGAAGCCCAGGAAATAGGAGGGTGTAGGCTGAGGCCTACTGTCTTGGGAATGTGGAGACAGCAGGAGAGACTGCCATCCACACAGCAGGGGATCAGCAGACATTACTGAACCCCACTGAGACACGGGAGCAAGTGTCTCTTTCCGTGTGGACGGCACTTCCGAGCTACAACTGGCTGTGTTGAAGCCCAGGAAATAGGAGGGTGTAGGCTGAGGCCTACTGTCTTTGGAATGTGGAGACAGCAGGAGAGACTGCCATCCACACAGCAGGGGATCAGCTGACGTTACTGAACCCCACTGAGACACGGGAGCAAGTGTCTCTTTCCGTGTGGACGGCACTTCCGAGCTACAACTGGCTGTGTTGAAGCCCAGGAAATAGGAGGGTGTAGGCTGAGGCCTACTGTCTTTGGAATGTGGAGACAGCAGGAGAGACTGCCATCCACACAGCAGGGGATCAGCTGACGTTACTGAACCCCACTGAGACACGGGAGCAAGTGTCTCTTTCCGTGTGGAGGGCACTTCCGAGCTACAACTGGCTGTGTTGAAGCCCAGGAAATAGGAGGGTGTAGGCTGAGGCCTACTGTCTTGGGAATGTGGAGACAGCAGGAGAGACTGCCATCCACACAGCAGGGGATCAGCAGACATTACTGAACCCCACTGAGACACGGGAGCAAGTGTCTCTTTCCGTGTGGACGGCACTTCCGAGCTACAACTGGCTGTGTTGAAGCCCAGGAAATAGGAGGGTGTAGGCTGAGGCCTACTGTCTTTGGAATGTGGAGACAGCAGGAGAGACTGCCATCCACACAGCAGGGGATCAGCTGACGTTACTGAACCCCACTGAGACACGGGAGCAAGTGTCTCTTTCCGTGTGGACGGCACTTCCGAGCTACAACTGGCTGTGTTGAAGCCCAGGAAATAGGAGGGTGTAGGCTGAGGCCTACTGTCTTTGGAATGTGGAGACAGCAGGAGAGACTGCCATCCACACAGCAGGGGATCAGCTGACGTTACTGAACCCCACTGAGACACGGGAGCAAGTGTCTCTTTCCGTGTGGAGGGCACTTCCGAGCTACAACTGGCTGTGTTGAAGCACAGGAAATAGGAGGGTGTAGGCTGAGGCCTACTGTCTTTGGAATGTGGAGACAGCAGGAGAGACTGCCATCCACACAGCAGGGGATCAGCTGACGTTACTGAACCCCACTGAGACACGGGAGCAAGTGTCTCTTTCCGTGTGGACGGCACTTCCGAACTACAACTGGCTGTGTTGAAGCCCAGGAAATAGGAGGGTGTAGGCTGAGGCCTACTGTCTTGGGAATGTGGAGACAGCAGGAGAGACTGCCATCCACACAGCAGGGGATCAGCTGATGTTACTGAACCCCACTGAGACACGGGAGCAAGTGTCTCTTTCCGTGTGGAGGGCACTTCCGAGCTACAACTGGCTGTGTTGAAGCCCAGGAAACAGGAGGGTGTAGGCTGAGGCCTACTGTCTTGGGAATGTGGAGACAGCAGGAGAGACTGCCATCCACACAGCAGGGGATCAGCTGACGTTACTGAACCCCACTGAGACACGGGAGCAAGTGTCTCTTTCCGTGTGGAGGGCACTTCCGAGCTACAACTGGCTGTGTTGAAGCCCAGGAAATAGGAGGGTGTAGGCTGAGGCCTACTGTCTTGGGAATGTGGAGACAGCAGGAGAGACTGCCATCCACACAGCAGGGGATCAGCTGACGTTACTGAACCCCACTGAGACACGGGAGCAAGTGTCTCTTTCCGTGTGGAGGGCACTTCCGAGCTACAACTGGCTGTGTTGAAGCCCAGGAAATAGGAGGGTGTAGGCTGAGGCCTACTGTCTTGGGAATGTGGAGACAGCAGGAGAGACTGCCATCTCCACAGCAGGGGAACAGCTGGCAGTGCTGAACCCCACTAACACTTGAAACGAATGTGTTTGGCTCTGTGGAGACGACACTTCTGAACACCAACTGACGCTGTTGGAGCCCAGGATTAGGCGAGGAGCAGGCTGGGGCCTGTTGCTTTTGGCAGGTGAAGGCAGCAGGAGACTTGCCATCTCCACAGCAAGGGAACAGCTGGCAGTGCTGAACCCCACTAACACTCGAACAAATGTGTTTGGCTCTGTGGAGACGACACTTCTGAACACCAACTGACGCTGTTGGAGCCCAGGATTAGGCGAGGAGCAGGTTGGGGCCTGTTGCTTTTGGCAGGTGAAGGCAGCAGGAGACTTGCCATCTCCACAGCAGGGGAACAGCTGGCAGTGCTGAACCCCACTAACACTCGAACAAATGTGTTTGGCTCTGTGGAGACGACACTTCTGAACACCAACTGACGCTGTTGGAGCCCAGGATTAGGCGCGGAGCAGGCTGGGGCCTACTGGATTTTGGCAGGTGAAGGCAGCAGGAGACTTGCCATCTCCACAGCAGGGGAACAGCTGGCAGTGCTGAACCCCACTAACACTCGAACAAATGTGTTTGGCTCTGTGGAGACGACACTTCTGAACACCAACTGATGCTGTTGGAGCCCAGGATTAGGCGCGGAGCAGGCTGGGGCCTACTGGATTTTGGCAGGTGAAGGCAGCAGGAGACTTGCCATCTCCACAGCAGGGGAACAGCTGGCAGTGCTGAACCCCACTAACACTTGAACGAATGTGTTTGGCTCTGTGGAGACGACACTTCTGAACACCAACTGACACTGTTGGAGCCCAGGATTACGCATGCCGCATGCAGAGGCCAATGGGCAGCGGTTTTTATGGAGGTTGTTGACTACTACTGATTCTAACCTTGCTCCACTTAGGCCTCTGGCTCCACTGTCTCTACTATTTACCCTGGCCTCCAACCCCGCCAGCTACGTCTCTGAAGTGGCGTCTGCACAATCTACACTTGTTCCTGTGTTACTGGTGCTCAGTCCCGTCAGTTGATCCCCTGATGTTTGTCCGGCAAGTTCGCCAGCTCTGTCCTCATTCCCACTACTGGTTATGGGAATGTGGACAGAGCAGGAGACCTTGCCGGACACACATCAGGGGATAAACTGATGGGACTGAGCCACAGGAACACAGGAACAAGTGTAGATTGTGCTGACGCCACTTCAGAGATGTAGATGGCGGGGTTGGAGGTCAGGGGAAATAGTAGAGACAGTGGAGCCAGAGACCTAAGTTGGGCACGGTTAAAAATCAGTAGTGGTTTGAATGTTGATGGAGCTGGTGACTTTGCCGTCCACACAGCAGGGGATCAGCTGGCGTTACTGAACCCCACTAACACAGGAGCTAATGTGTTTCTCTGTGCAGACGACACATCTGAGCGACAACTGGCTGTGTTGAAGCACAGGGATTATAGTTCAGGTGGTAGAAAAATGAACACACCAGCAGACCTGGATACAGTTGCCAACCACTAATTTAGTCTGTAAGAGGAATGGCAAAGTCTTTGGAGATCCAGGCCTTGTTCATTTTCAGAAAAGTCAGCCGGTCAACATTATCGGAAGATAGTCGCGTGCGACGGTCTGTTAGTACACCACCTGTGGCTCTAAAGACACGTTCCGATAATACACTGGCAGCAGGGCAAGCCAGCACCTCCAATGCATACTGGCTAAGCTCTGGCCATGTATCCAGCTTAGAGACCCAAAACTTGAAGGGGGAAGAGCCATCTGGGAGTACAGTGACAGTGCAAGACATGTAGTCTGACACCATCTGACGAAAGCGTTGCCTCCTGCTGACTCGAGGCGTCGCTGATGGTGTAGACAATTGTGGTGGACACACAAAACTTTGCCACATTTGGGCCATAGTGGTCTTGCCTTGTGCTGCGGCGCTGCCTCTGCTCCCTCTTTGTGCAGAGTTTCCTCCACTGCCTCGACGCACAGAGCTGCTTTGTAAAGCACTAGCAACAATGCTGTCGGGTGGAATGGAAAACATTATGGACTGCACCAGTGACTCTTCGTACTCCCGCAGTTTACGCTCCCGGTTCAACGTTGGTATGAGCCTTTGTACGCTGTCCCGGTAGCGAGGATCTAGGAGGGTGTACACCCAATAATCAGCCGAGACGAGAATGTGGGCGATGCGGCGGTCGTTTCTCAGGCACTGCAGCATGAAATCAACCATGTGCTGCAGACTCCCAACTGCCAAAGAACCGCTGTCCCCTGTTTGAGGCGTGACCTCAGCCTGCTCTGCATCACCCCACCCTCGCTGTACATACTGAGTAGAGGTTTGTGTACCTCCCTCCTCTGGAGAGATGTCTTTCTCCTCCATCGACTCCTCCTCATCCTCCTCACAAATTGTCCCCTGCCTAGGACTTTGTGAGGAAACACGTAGCGCAGACTGTCCAGAAGCAGATGGCATTTGGGACTCCTCATCCTCCACCTCTTCCGAAACCTCATCCCTTAGTGCTTGCAGTGTTTGTTGAAGCAGGCAGATAAGGGGGACAGTCATGCTGACTAGTGCATCATCTGCACTCGCCATCCGCGTGGATTCATCGAAGGCACGCAAAACAAGGCAGATGTCCTTCATAGAGGCCCACTCAATGGTGCTGAAGTGTGAACGGCGCACAGTGCGACTTGTTTGCGCCTGATGCAGCTGGTACTCCATGACTGCTGCCTGCTGCTCACACAACCGCTCCAACATATGTAACGTTGAATTCCACCAGGTGGGTAGGTCACATATGATGCGATGTTCCGGAAGGCCAAATCGTCGCTGCAGAGCAGCGAGGCGCGATCTTGCCGTGCTGGAACGCCGCAAGTGAGCGCACTCTATGCGGACCTTGTGCAACAGTGCATCAAGATCCGGATAGTCCCTCAGAAAGCTCTGCATGACCAAGTTAAGCACATGTGCCAGACATGGGATGTGTGTGAGGTTGCCTAGGCCAAGAGCTGCCACCAGATTTCGGCCATTGTCACACACTACCAAGCCCGGCTGGAGATTCGCTGGCCCAAACCACACATCGCTCTCCAGCTTGATAGCATTCCAGAGCTCCTGCGCTGTGTGGCTTCGATTCCCCAAAGAAATTAATTTGAGTACAGCCTGTTGACGTTTGGCCACGGCTGTGCTCATATCGGTCGTAACAGGCTCCTGCTCTGCTGTTTCTGAGGAACTTGAGTAGGAGGAGGAGTCTATGTGTACAGACTGGAGTCCTGCAATCCGTGGCGTTGGAAGAACACGTACAGCGCCACTCTCCAGATCTGTACCCGGCTCCACAACATTGACCCAGTGGGCAGTGAGGGAAAGGTATCATCCCTGTCCATGGTTACTGGTCCACGCATCGGTGGTCAGGTGGACCTTGCTACTAACGGCGTTTAGTAGCGCATGTTTTATTTTGCCCTCAACATGTTTCTGCAGGGCAGGGACGGCTCACCTGCTGAAATAAAAGCGCCTGGGCACATTGTATTGGGGGACTGCCAATGCCATTAAGTCCCGGAAGGTGTCAGTGTCCACCAGCCTGAATGACAGCATTTCAACTGCCAGAAGTTTGGCAATGCCAGCATTCAGAGACTGTGCTCGGGGATGGTTTGCCGAGTATGGCTGCCTTTTATCCCATGCCTGTGCTACCGATGGCTGTGATGGATGGGAACGTGCTGCTATGGGTGGAATCTGACAGGGTCTCCGGACAACAGTGGCAGAGGTTCTTCCTTGGCGATCCTGAGAGGAAGCCGAACCAGCAGTGTGTGAGCTGGAGGAAGAGGCCCCAACAGTAACTGAAGAGGTGGTAGGTGGTGCTGTACGTTGGCCTACGTCTTCAGGGTGTCTCTGCAACTCCAACTCGTGCTTGGTGCGCACATGTTTCCACATATTTGTGGTATTGAGGTTGCTGACATTTCTCCCTCTTTTGACTATCTGATGACACAGCTTGCATTTGACAAAGCAAATGTCATCTGCAACTGTGTCAAAAAAGGACCACGCACTGCAACTCTTGGGAGCGCCCGTTTTGCCTTTGGAATGAGGAATGCTCCTAACGGGTGCCGAAGTGGAGGGTACAGGCAACCAAGTCTTCCCCCTCCCTCTGCCTCCTGTTTTGGCCGGTAGGGGAATCTCTTCCTCCGAGCTGCTCCCACCACCTTCCTGTTCCTCACGCCATGATGGGTCAAGGACCTCATCATCTTCCCTCCCCTCTTCAAACAGCTGCTTCTCCGGGGTTGTCTCGCCAGCACCGTACGCACCAGAAAGTGGCAACTGAGTCTCGTCATCATCTGATGCGTACTGAGGTGTGCTGACCATAGGCACTGGCCCACTTGCCTCTTCAGATTCAGAGGGACAAAGAAGTTGCGCATCACTGCATACTCCCTCTTCTTCACATTCAGGAATGCTGCTTGGCTGGCCCCCTCTTTCCAAACCAACAGATTCCGAGAACAGAAGTAGAGACTGTGATGGCTCCTGTCCATGTCTCTCTGACGGCCTGGGCACTTTGGCAGGTGGTGAAGAGACAGATGGTTGCTCTTCGGTGCTCTGGTCCTGAGAGGCTGTGGAAGTAATTGAAGTCGATGCGTTAGCTGCCATCCATCCGACAACGGCTTCAATTTGTTCCTCCCGCAGCAGTGGGGTACGTTGAGGTCCTACAAAGCTGCGCATAAAGGACTGTTGCCTGCTAAAACTGGGGGATGCTGATCCACTGGTGCCCGCAGCAGGCCCAGAATCCCCACGTCCTCTACCTGCAGAATCCCCACGTCCTCTCCCTGCAGAATCCCCACGTCCTCTCCCTGCTGAAACTCCACGCCCACGCCCACGTCCACGCGCCTTACTCCCTGCCTTCTTCATCTTGCAAGACTGCTTAAGATAGGCAGAAAAGTACAAAGGGGGGCCTTAGTGTGCTTATTCCTGAACAGCTGGTTACAGGTACAAGAAACACTAATTTTATGAAGTGTGTGTGTGTGGACTACACTTTAATAGGAGCTGATGTGGCCTACACAAGTTCCAAATGTAGTGTTTGGTGAACTTTTTTTGTGGTTTCTTTGTTGGAAACAAACTCAAAGTATGTGAACAAAGAATTGAAACTGATAGTATCACCAACTTTTTGGAGCTATTACAATGCAGGCAGGTAACCTACAATGCAAAAGATGAGGCTCCAAAAAAATTGGGTAATACTAATCTGGCTGCGCCGGCAGGGCACAAGCCAGAAAAAAAGGCTCCTCTATCTACTCCTATATAGTTTTTGCAACCAACCAATGTTGATGGATACGGATGGATGCACACTAATAGGAGAAGAAAAAATGATCTGCACTCAAAGACAAATATGTGTGAGGCAGTGACGCACGTTGAGCGTCCTACAACCAGACGTAGCTGCAGGACACTCTACTCAGCGTGAGCTGCACTCACACACAGTCAGAGACCTCTCAGACAGCCGTCAACAGTGCAGCTAAGTGGGCACTGGCACTGACAGGCTGCAGAAAGGCTCCGCTGTGTACTCCTATATAGTGTTTGCAACCACCGTAGATGGAGACGGATGGATGCACACTAATAGAAGAAAAAATGAGCTGCACTCAAATACAAATATGTGTGAGGCACTGACGCACGCTGAGCGTCCTACAGCCAGACGTAGCTGCAGGACACACTACTCAGCGTGAGCTGCACTCACACACAGTCAGAGACCTCTCAGACAGCCGTGAACAGTGCAGCAAAGTGGACACTAGCACTGAAAGGCTGCAGAAAGGCTCCGCTGTCTACTACTAGTGTTTGCAACCAACGTATATGGATACGGATGGAAGCACACTAGATTGAAATTATGTAAAAAATGCAGCTCAAAAATTAAAAGATGTATGAGGCAGCAGTGATCACACTGGGTGGCCTACAGCCTGACGTGGCTGCAGGACCCACTCCACAGCGTGAGCTGCACTCACACAGCCCTTGCAGACAGCTGTGAACACTGCTGCTAGGGCAAAGAAGGCTACAGTGGTGGTTTATGTAGCCTGGGTAAAGCACTAGAAGTTTGGTGGAATCGCTATTTCTAACTGTCCCTCACAGTCTTCTACAGCAGCCTGTCCCTAACTGAATTCCCAGCAGAGTGAACCAGAAATGGCGGCTGCAGTGGCTTTTATAGTGCATCATGACATCATTTCAGCAGCCAATCACAGCCATGCCAATAGTTAACATGCCTACATGCCTAACAGGATGTGCCCACACTTTGGAGGATTCCCATTGGCTGAATCAAAGCAAGCAGGCTCATAGCATGATGGGAACTTCCGATTCCGATTCCGGAATCCGATATGACAAAAGTATCAGAAGTCAGTATAGGAATTCCGATACCGCTAATATCGGCCGATACCCGATACTTGCGGTATCGGAATGCTCAACACTAGCCAAAACATGATTGTATGGAATAGAACTTTTGTTTTCAGCACTAAACTAAATCAGAATGCTCAAGAGACAAATTTAGCATGCTAAAACCACAGCAAAACCGCAAGAAAGAAAACATGCTTTGCTTCTGCAGCTTCTTTCCTGCCAAGAGATCAGGTTTTGCTGCAGAAAAAAAAAACATTGGAAAACTGCCTAATGTGAACTTACCCTTATGCCCTCTGCTCGGCAGTGAACGCTCTGTAACATTACGGGAACTCTACTTCGTGGCTGAGTTGCTGTGCTTGCTTACACTTTTCAATAATATCACTCATAGGTGATGGTAGAATATTTAAATGGGAAGAATTGTCAATAAATGACTTATTACAACGGTGGCTCCTATTACAGGGCAACGTTGGTATCAGTGAACTCTTTAGAAGGACCCATTCTTACATATATGTTATTAATGAAAAACAGCATGAAGATGGGTCAAACGTCATACACTGGGCCGGGGCTATGAGACTGAATTAAAACCCTGAATTCACTGATTAAGATGTGTGTCCCAATACTTTGCCTATATTGTGCCGCGGTGAGTGCTCTAAGGCTAGTTTCACACTTGCTTTTTTTTGCTGCGCGTTTTTCCCGCAAAAAAACGCATTGAAAAAACGCATACAAAAGCATACAACTGCTGCGTTTTTTTCAAGCATTTTTATGAGCATGCATGAAAAAAACGCAGCGTTTTTATGCTTTTGTATGCGTTTTTAGTGCGTTTTTACCGCGTTTGCGCTTTTTTCCAACATTAGGTGGCCCCTCACACTAACCCAAACCATGACTTTACTAACCCTAACCCTGACCCTAACCCTTAACCCTAACCCTGACCCTAACCCTAACCCTAACCCTGACCCAAAACCTTAACCAAACCATACTTAACCCTAACCCAAACCCTAAACCCTAACTAACCCTAACCCTAACCCTAACCCTGACCCTAACCCTAACCCTAACCCTAACCCTGACCCTAACCCTTAACCAAACCATACTTAACCCTAACCCTGACCCTAACCCTTAACCAAACCATACTTAACCCTAACCCAAACCCTAACTAACCCTAACCCTGACCTTAACCCTAACCCTAACCCTGACCCTAACCCTAACCCTAACCCTGACCCTAACCCTTAACCAAACCAACTTAACCCTAACCCTGACCCTAACCCTTAACCAAACCATACTTAACCCAAACCCTAACTAACCCTAACCCTGACCTTAACCCAAACCCTAACCCTAACCCTGACCCTAACCCTAACCCTAACCCTAACCCTAACCCTGACCCTAACCCTTAACCAAACCATACTTAACCCTAACCCTGACCCTAACCCTTAACCAAACCATACTTAACCCTAACCCAAACCCTAACTAACCCTAACCCTGACCTTAACCCTAACCCTGACCCTAACCCTAACCCTAACCCTGACCCTAACCCTTAACCAAACCATACTTAACCCTAACCCTAACCCTTAACCAAACCATACTTAACCCTAACCCAAACCCTAACTAACCCTAACCCTGACCTTAACCCTAACCCTAACCCTAACCCTGACCCTAACCCTAACCCTGACCCTAACCCTAACCCTGACCCTAACCCTTAACCAAACCATACTTAACCCTAACCCTGACCCTAACCCTTAACCAAACCATACTTAACCCTAACCCTGACCCTAACCCTAACCCTAACCCTGACCCTGACCCTAACCCTAACCCTAAACCCCCTTAACTAACCCTAACTCTAACCCAAACCCCTAAATTCCATGGTTAACAAAAAAAACGCATGTGCAAAAAAACGCATACATGAGCATGCCAGTGCGCACGTATGCGCATCCATAGGCTATAATGGCCATTTTTAGCGCAAAACGTGCGCATACGTGCGCATGCGCTTTTTTGCAGGGCCAAAAAATGCAACATGCTGCGTCTGGAAAATACAAACGCACACCCCAAAAAAACGCAGTGCATGAAAATCGCATACGTGCGCTTACCAGCGCGCAGGTATGCGCACCCATGTTAAATATAGGGGAAAAAACTATGCGCAGGTATGCGTTTTTTTCCAGCGCTAAAAAACGCAAATGTGAAACCAGCCTAAGACTGTATTATATTGATATTAGCACAATTTTCAGTATTTAAAAAACCTTCATACTTAATGTCCTATCTCCAGAGAAAGCAGATTTTACAAATAATTTCATGAAGCCTTACACTGAACCTGTCCCTATGGCAAATGTCTAAATACGATCACCAGGTGAATCTATAATTCATTTACAGTATAATAATATAAGCAATAGCATTACCCAGTTTCTCAAAAGTACTAAGGGGGAGGAGGGGTAAATGTTAAAAAAGTTCCCTTTCCTGTCTTGTCAAATGATGCATTATATAAAGCAGATTCTGAAAAGTGATCACGGGAAATGAGCTTCATGACTCTGGGATCTAGAGTTACAGCCTGCATCACATGATCCTTTGTAAAGGTACCTACCATCTTAGAGTGCATGATTCCACAAGGCCAACAATTATTTTCACTATGTGTCCAATACCCCTTTTATTTTTGTTAACCAGTAACACAATTTTCCTTGGGTGACATATGTTCTAATTTAGGCCATTAACTGCCCATTTCAATAGGGAATGTTTCACCTAATTAATTTTAAAAATTTAATTTTTAACCAGATTGTGAGTGAGAATTTATTTTTATTCTCTTTCTTTTATATTTTAATTGTTGATTTGACACGAGAATGGAGCCACTCATCTTGCCTGTTCTGCTGTCAACAACATTTAGAGATAGCCATAGGAACCATAGGAAACAATAGGTTCTGACTCATTAACTTCTGTGTCAAAGTTTACTGAGCATGCTCTGTGACATGTGCAGAGGTCATTGTGCAGGGAGGGTGAAGAAGTGAGCTGAGATTATCATGTATTGAGAACAGTGAGTCCTGTTTCATCTGTCACTGCAATCCTGACTGTAATAATGAGAGGAATACTGAGATGTGATCTGTACAGAACAGGAAGTATCAGCCTAATATCAGGCCTCGTGGCCAGAGTGAGAATTGCAACATTTCAAGAGAACTTTCTTTAAACATAGTTAGGCCAGCTTCACACTAGTGTTTTGGGCAGCAGCGCATGGCCGCTGCTAAGCCCCGCCCCCTGCCCACCCCCTCCAGTCATCTCCGTCTAGTATCGCACACGGCTGCATGCGATCTGCACACCCTATCTTTAGCATAGGGTGCGCAGACCGTGCGCTGACCGTGCGCTAGTAGAATTTTGCGTGCACTGCGCCCTTTTGATGGTGCGCCATGTGCGCCGAACGCACCATGTTGCATTTTGGTGCGCTGGGAGCACCGTCAAAAGGGCACAGCGCACGCAAAATTCTACTAGCGCATGGACAGCGCACAGTCTGCGCACCCTATGCTAAAGATAGGGTGTGCAGATTGCATGCAGCCATGTGCGATACTAGTGGAGATGACCGGAGTGGGTGGGCAGGGGGCGGGGCTTAGCAGCGAGCGTGCGCTGCGGCCCAAAACGCTAGTGTGAAGCTAGCCTTAGAAAACTGAAAACAAGCTTTTACAAATGAATTATACATTTAACATAAATACTTTATTTAAACAATAGGACATTTTCTGATTAAATATTCCCTTTAAAGCTAGTTGAGTTTTAGATATAATTATATATACTGTGTATACTCATGTATAAGCCGAGTTTTTCAGCACTTTTTTTGTGCTGAAAATGCCCCCCTTGGCTTATACATGAGTCAATTATCCCAAAGGGCTGGAGGTGAGGGGGATCAGCATGTCACAGGAGGCAGGAGCCTGCGGCTGTGGCTGTAACTGTGACCGTTGCTAAAGAGAAATGAATATTCATTTCTCTTATAGCACGCACAGTGACACCCACAGCTGCTGGCTTTCAGAAAACATCCTACTCACCTTCCTGCACACCCTTGCTGCATCTTGATGGTTCCGGCGCCAGCAGCATTTCAAGCCGAGCAATCACGTGGCCCTGCTCATTAAGGTAATGAATATGCACACCTCTCCACTCCCATAGGAGTGGAGTGCAGATGTCAGCATCGGGATTTTTTCTTCTAGTTACCAACCTCAGGTATAGCTTTTTCCTAGGCACCTAGGAGTGAGAGAAATAAAACGAGAGACACAGAGTAGCTTGTCTATCAAGTAAATCTCCTGTTTTATTGGTGGAATAGAATGGGTTTTTATAGCACAACATCAAAGGAAATGGACATTTCGTAACAATTAGCAAAATAAAGAGGGAGTTTACACAATAATTGGCAAAAAGTTAGGTTATATAACAACTTGTCAGCCATATCCTGGGACACAAGATAAAATTAATGAAGAATGGCAGGAATATTGGGGTGTACAGGGCATTGCCTTAATGTCAATGTGTTCTAGATTAACAGTTAGTGGAACTATATCCTTTGCATTTGGCTAAAAAGATGCTTGGCCTAGACATTTTTGGAGAATTTTGAAGAACTGACCACTAGCAAAAAGTATTTAACCACGTAGACAGATGATAATGATTATAATGGAGTCATGGGTTATGGACTTGTTTTTCTTATATTTTTCTTAACTTTAGGGAACAGAAATTAACCATTTCTTTAACAGCATATTCATTCCCTTCATGAGAGGGGTCACGTGATTGCTCGGCTGGAAGAGCTGCTGGTGCTGGAACGAGATGAATCGACAATGTGCAGAAAGGTGAGTATGATTTTTTTTAATAGGAAACATGCATACAAGGATAGGGGAGCCATGCATACAACGGCAGGGACCAGGGAGCAATGCATACAAGGACAGGGACCCGGGGAGCCAGGCATGCAAGGACAGGGACCGGGGAGCCATCCATATAAGGACAGGGACCGGGGAGCCATGCATGCAAGGACATGGACCGGGGAGCCATGCATGTAAGAAGGGGGACCGGGAAGCCATGCATACAAGGACAGGGCCAGTGGAGCCATGCATACAAGGACAGGGACGGGGGACCCATGCATACCAGGGCAGTGATGGGGGAGCCATGCATACAAGGACAGTGATGGGAGAGCCATGCATACAAGGACATGGTGGAGCCATGCATACCAGGACAGGGATGGGAGAGTAATGCATACCAGGACAGGGATGGGAGAGCCATGCATACCAGGAAGGGGATGAGGGGACAATGCATACCTGGCTTATACTCAAGTCAATAAGCTTACCCAGTTTTTTGTGGCAAAATTAGGTGCCTTGGCTTATACTCGGGTAGGCTTATACTTGAGTATATTCGGTAGTTGGTTTGAAACTATAGGCCCGATTCATCATTTGCATTTTTTTAAGTTATATTTCTTTTTTGGCTTGTGGTTTTTGCTGACATTTTGTGCTTCAAATTCATCAAAATGGCTCATGCAATGCATGAATACCAATAGTCTGATTTCATGATTCACTAAAATTTCTGGAAAACAACAGTTATGTAAAAATCAGAAAACTAAGTAAACATGAAAGACAACAAGAAAAAAGCGCAAATCTATTGACAAGTTATTGGTTAATCAATAAATCACTAATGTAGGAAAAAAATTGCAGAAATACAATAATAAGTCAGGCCCCATGTGTCTGCTAATGCTCTAGACATGGCTAGGACGTCGGGGATTGTCCATCTCAGCTCTATAAAAAATATATCACGAATAGTGTTGAGCATTCCGATACCGCAAGTATCGGGTATCGGCCGATACTTGCTGTATCGGAATTCCGATACCGACTTCCGATAATTTTTCAATATCGGAATTCGGCATCGGAATCGGAAGTTCAAAGTTGATTGACAGCCTGACGTCATCATGATGCGCGGTGTGTGCGCATCATGATGCGCCGTCATTTCGGGCCTTCCGGGGGTCTCTGCCGGCCTGCCGGGGGGCTGTGTGGACTGCCCGGGGTCTGTACCGGCCTGCCGGGGGGCTGTGCCGGCCTGCCGGTGGTCTGTGCACCCTGTGGGGGTCTGTACCGGCCTGCCGGGGGGCTGTGCCGGCCTGCCGGTGGTCTGTGCACCCTGTGGGGGTCTGTACTGGCCTGCCGGGGGGCTGTGCCGGCCTGCCGGTGGTCTGTGCACCCTGTGGGGGTCTGTACCGGCCTGCCGGGGGGCTGTGCTGATGTCCGGGGGTCTGTGCAAGCATCGTCCGATGGGACTACAAGTCCCATCTGGCGATGCCTGCTACCATGACAGTGATTGACACATTAGCCAATGATGGGACAGTAGTAGTCCCATCATCCGGCTAATGTGTTAAATGTTAAAAAAAAAAGAAAAAAAAAATACTACATACATACTACATACATACTACATGCATGCTACATACATACTACATGCATGCTACATACATACTACATATATACTACATGCATGCTACATACATACTACATGCTACATACATACTACATATATACTACATGCATGCTACACACATACTACATGCTACATACATACTACATGCTACATACATACTACATGCTACATACATACTACATATATACTACATACATACTACATACATGCTACATACATGCTACATACATACTGCATGCTACATACATACTACATACATACTACATGCATGCTACATACATACTACATACATACATACTACATGCATGCTACATACATACTACATACATACATACTACATGCATGCTACATACATACTACATGCATGCTACATGCATGCTACATACATACTACATGCTACATACATACCACATACATACTACATACATACTACATGCTACATACATACTACATATATACTACATGCATGCTACATACATACTACATGCTACATACATACTACATGCTACATACATACTACATATATACTACATACATACTACATACATGCTACATACATACTGCATGCTACATACATACTACATACATACTACATACATACTACATACATACTACATGCATGCTACATACATACATACTACATGCATGCTACATACATACTACATGCATGCTACATGCATGCTACATACATACTACATGCATGCTACATGCATGCTACATACATACTACATGCTACATACATACCACATACATACTACATACATGCTACATACATACTACATATATACTACATGCATGCTACATACATACTACATATATACTACATGCATGCTACATACATACTGCATGCTACATGCATGCTACATACATACTACATACATACTACATGCTACATACATACCACATATATACTACATACATACAATACATTCATACAATACATACATAGACATACAGTACATATAACATAGAGTAACATACTTACCAATACTTGTCACATTGTTCCCCGAAGCCATTGTCTTTTCCGGAATAAATATTAACATAACAAACCACAAAAATACTCACCCACGATCCGAAGCAGTCCACGAGTGTGTCCCACGATGATCTTGGGTAGAGAACTGCAGCATCAGATGATGCTGCCGTTCTCTACAGGCTGCAGGAATCCAATGACGGAAGGTAGGTATCCTTCCGCACTGTATTCCTCCGCCACTTAAAAAAAAAAAAGTCCCTAGTCTCACTTTATGCCATTGCTGCGTGGGAAATTCCCACACAGCAATGGCATAAAGTGAGACTAGGGACTTTTTTTTTTTTTATGTGGCGGAGGAATACAGTGCGGAAGGATACCTACCTTCCGTCATTGGATTCCTGCAGCCCGTAGAGAACGGCAGCATCATCTGATGCTGCAGTTCTCTACCCAAGATCGTCGTGGGACACACTCGTGGACTGCTTCGGATCGTGGGTGAGTATTTTTGTGGTTTGTTATGTTAATATTTATTCCGGAAAAGACAATGGCTTCGGGGAACAATGTGACAAGTATTGGTAAGTATGTTACTCTATGTTATATGTACTGTATGTCTATGTATGTATTGTATGAATGTATTGTATGTATGTAGTATATATGTGGTATGTATGTAGCATGTAGTATGTATGTAGCATGCATGTAGCATGCATGTAGTATGTATGTAGCATGCATGTAGTATGTATGTATGTATGTAGTATGTATGTAGCATGCATGTAGTATGTATGTAGTATGTATGTAGCATGCATCTAGCATGCAGTATGTATGTAGCATGCATGTAGTATATATGTAGTATGTATGTAGCATGCATGTAGTATATATGTAGTATGTATGTAGCATGTAGCATGTATGTAGTATGTATGTGGTATGTATGTAGCATGTAGTATGTATGTAGCATGCATGTAGTATATATGTAGTATGTATGTAGCATGTAGTATGTATGTAGTATGTATGTAGTATGTATGTGGCATGTATGTAGCATGTAGCATGCATGTAGCATGCATGTAGTATGTATGTAGCATGCATGTAGTATGTATGTATGTATGTAGTATGTATGTAGCATGCATGTAGTATGTATGTAGTATGTATGTAGCATGCATCTAGCATGCAGTATGTATGTAGCATGCATGTAGTATATATGTAGTATGTATGTAGCATGCATGTAGTATATATGTAGTATGTATGTAGCATGTAGCATGTATGTAGTATGTATGTGGTATGTATGTAGCATGTAGTATGTATGTAGCATGCATGTAGTATATATGTAGTATGTATGTAGCATGTAGTATGTATGTAGTATGTATGTAGTATGTATGTGGCATGTATGTAGCATGTAGTATGTATGTAGCATGCATGTAGCATGCATGTAGTATGTATGTAGCATGCATGTAGTATGTATGTAGCATGCATGTAGTATGTATGTAGCATGTAGTATGTATGTAGCATGCATGTAGTATGTATGTAGTATGTATGTAGTATTTTTTTTTTTTTTTAACATTTAACACATTAGCCGGATGATGGGACTACTACTGTCCCATCATTGGCTAATGTGTCAATCACTGTCATGGTAGCAGGCATCGCCCGATGGGACTTGTAGTCCCATCGGACGATGCCTGCACAGACCCCCGAAGCCTGCACAGACCACCGGCAGGCCGGCACAGCCCCCCGGCAGGCCGGCACAGCCCCCCGGAGCCTGCACAGACCACCGGCAGGCCGGCACAGCCCCCCGGCAGGCCGGCACAGCCCCCCGAAAGGCCCGTACAGACCCCAGAGAGGCTGTACAAGGCAAAAACAGGGTTTTTCTTATTCCGATACCGGAAGTCCCATAGACTTGAATGGGACTTCCGGTATCGGAATCGGCGATACCGATACATTTTTTAAAGATCGGCCGATCCATTCCGATCCGATACTTTGAAGTATCGGACGGTATCGCTCAACTCTAATCACGAATCAATTTTAGAATAATAAATGGAAGATTCTGTAGAACCACTTGACTGAGTTTAGAAATAAAAAAGCCATCAAGCATAAAAGACCATTAAATGGTATGCCATTAAAATATTACTCACTGCTTTTTGCAAGGTCATTTCAGAGGCACATAAGGCAGATGTTGTAAGTACAGACGTCTTCCACAATTACCAGACATTGTCCCTGGATAGCCTCTTTTCATTATTCTAACATGTAGGTCAGTCCTTTAAAGAAGCAAGGCTGTTGTAAAGCTCTAGTCATTGGATTAATGTCTTTTGTATTTAAAGCCTGATTTCCTACTTGTGGTGTATTTTTAGTGTACAGTCTATTTATTCTTGGAGAGGCTCAGATATATCATTGAGTACAGTATGACAAATCATTAACAAAAATGAAATGCTATCAGACAAATGTTATCTGTTTTTCCATCTAAATAAGAAAAGCAACTAAAGGCAGCACACCAAAAAGTAGTGTAAAAAGTGGACCATTAAAAAACACTTTTTAAACACATTTTTGGTGTGCTGCTTCTAGTTGCTTTTCTTATCTCGATGGTTTGGTTGTTGCCAAAGAGTATTTGCACCCTCATTGTTGCTGCTCTAGTCCGTCCTTCCTTTCTTCCTCTTCTCAGCCATTAATTTCTCAGCCTCTCCTGAGCTGGAAAAATTACATTTAAAGGCTTTCCCAAACTGCTGTCCACAGGTCAGGACCCAATCCTTTTGTCTGCCCTTATTCACACACTGATGTCAACTCAGATACATGGTAAGGTTTTTAATATTAGACAGTGTAGGACCGCCCCGATCAGAGTCACATTGTTGATGGTGGGTCAGCTTTCATGCTATTTTTGATCAAAAACAGTATTACTAAGAACCCTGTGTTATTTAAATGCACTTGTGTTTTACTTATTTAGTTACAGCAGGTTTTTTACTCATTTTAAGTCTTGTAGGTTTTGTATGCTTTATGGCCAATGTGAACATGCGTTTCTGTGCTGCATGTATACCAACTTAGACCAAGCTCAATTTTTGTGTTTTTTATTTGTATTTTTGCATTCTGTGGAAACCTGGATGTGGCCTCCATCTGTTGATGTGGAAATTACATTTAAAGGCTTCCCCAGACTGGTGTCCACAGGTCGGGACCCGGTCCTTTTGTCTGCCCTTATTCACAAACTGAGGTCGACTCAGACACATGGTAAGGTTTTTAATATACAGCATAGAACCGTCCTGATCAGGGTCACCTTGTCGATGGTGGGATGGCTTTTATGCTATTTTTGATCAAGAACAGTATTACTGAGAATCTTTTGTTATTTAAATGCACTTTTGTTTTTTACTTATTCAGTTGCAGCAGGGTTTTTGCTCATTTTATCTCTTGTAGGTTTTGTGTACTTGTCAGCCATAGACTATTCTATAGTGTGGAGTACATTTCTATGATCTCTAAAACTGAGAAAAAGCTTTCACAAATTTTATAGGCTTCCGTTTCTCAGCCGTACAGTGTTACGTGGTCTGTGAACATTTCTGTGATCTTTAAAAGTGAACAAATGTTTTTAAAAATTTTGTAGGCTTCCATTTCTCAGACATAAAGTGTTACCATGGTCCGCAAACATTTCTGTGATCTCTAAAACTGCTAAAAAAAATTTTAAAAACTGTTGTGGGCTTCCATTTGTCAGTCACATAGTGTTACATGGACTGTGAACATTTCTGTGATCTCTAAAACTGCTAAAAAGCTTTTACAAATTTTTTAGGCTTATATTTCACAGCCATGTAGTGTTATATGGTCTGTGAAAACGTTCTGTGATCTCTAAAACTGATAAAAAGCTTTTAAAATTTTTAAGCTTTGATTTCTCAACCATACAGTGTTACGTGGCCTGTGAACATTTCAGTGACCTCTAAAACTGAGAAAAAGCATTGAAACATTTTTCTAGATTGAATGTGATTGTCATCCATACACTTTTGCATTCTTTCTGTTACATTACAGTGGAGTAAATTCACAAAAACAGCTTTAATTGCTGCAGGTGACAAATTTTTTCTTTTATTAAAAATAAACCTTGTTTCAAGAGACCTATCAATTACAAAAAGCATAAGGTGTGCGTTAAGGCAGTGTTTCCCAACTCCAGTCTTCAAGAGCCACCATCAGGTCATGTTTTCTGGATTTCCCTTAAAATTGCACAGGTGAGATCTTCTTACCTGCGCAGGCAATAATTCCACCACCTGAGTGATACTAAGGAAATCCTTCAATCCTGACCTGACCTGGTTGCTCTTGAGGACTGGAGTTGGGGAACACTGCATTAAGGGATGAAGAAGTGGAAGTGCTGATAATGGCGCACACAGATGCCAAGGACGTAGGGCAGGTGTGACTATGTCTGTTGCTGGAGCACAAGAAACACGTCCATCCATGACACATAGGTTCCTGTCCCACTTTGCAGGGAGGCACGGTACACCACTTTTGAAGTCAGAGCCGAACCAACCAAATATTGGTTGAATAGCAGATAATGCTTCTAGCAGGCTTGGAAGCACCACATAGTCTTCCACACGGCCCTGTCTCACCAGCCTAAAGTCTGTATCACTTAATCCTAACCCTGTTCCTCTTTCCTTCCACCATGTTGAGTCCCGGAAGACTAGTGATCCCACAGTAGGACACTCCTAGTAGTTCTTTACAATATCATTTCTTGATTGTGGACTGTCAGCCTGCATGCTCCAAGAGGGACAGGAGGACATGCTGTTTAGTGCTGCATAAATCTTAGAGCAGCCACAGCCACAAGAACATGACGGTGGGAAACGGCAAGTTTTGGATAAAGAAAAAGATGATGATGAGACACAGTTTCCACTAAGTCTTGTTGCTAAGTCATGAAGTCAGGAGGAATAGGGTACAGTGATGGAAGATGAGGTAGTGAATGACGAAGTTACCAACACAACCTGGGAAGCTGGCATGCAGAATGAGGCCAGCAGCACTGAGGAGGCGAGATTGGCTACACCTAAATAGACAGGAAGAGGCAGTGAAATGACCAGAGGGAGAAGATGGGAAACTGTTGTGCAGAGCACTAGCACTCCTGAATATCTCTGTCACAGAGTTAGGTATTCCTCAGTTTGGGATTTTTTTAGAGAGTTCTGACACAAACAAAATGGACATTTGCATCCTGTGACATGCAAAATCAGAAGGGACCCGACCAGTAAGAATCTAACCACCACCAGCATGATCAGACTCATATCATCTAAGCACCCTGTGATACAAATGAGACAAGTATGAGTGTGTGCGCCTGGGTTACGATAGGTATCCAGTTTTCAGAATAGGTGATTATGGAAGTCATGCTGCCCATATCCTACCATCTTAGAGCGTTATGCTATGATCATGAAGAGTTAACTTTGTGACAAGCAACATATGGGGGGAACTTTGAACAGTGACAGACAACCTTGATGCATTGTGCTATTGCTGGAGGACATGCCAGTGGCAAACAAATCTTGTGTTGTAATCAGCAGCAAACAACCTTGAAGCATTGTGCTATTGTTAGAGGACATGCCAGTGGCAAATAGATCTTGGGTTGTAGTCAGTGGCAAACAACCTTGAAACATTGTGTTACTGTTAGAAAACAACCTAATGCGCAGTGGCAAGATACTAATTATTCGGCCTAAACATACTGCCAGATGTGATAGGGGAGGATGTGGAAGCTGTGTATAAAAAAGGGGACCCTGTGTCAGCGAGGGAGGGACATTCCAGAAGGTATCATGGACGCACGGTTTCTGTGATGACAAGACCAGAATATTTCCTTCTCGCTGACACTGTGGTCCCTCCAGTGGAGAAGTGATGTTACAATACTTTGTAATGTATTGATGCTTATTTCTCTATGTACTATAATTCATATTAATTGTATGATTCACATGAAATGAATTAACAAAACAGGCTAATATTATATCTGCCATTCCATAATTCAGCATTATCCTGATGTAATCTTAATAAATTGTTACATTATTGTTTTACCATAAAACTGTATTCAGTGTGCCTAATTTGTATATAAGTGAGCGTTACGTAAGAAAGGGCGTACCCGCTTTGTCACTTTGACGTGGTAAAACACACCCAACTCGGTGGGTCTAACGTCTGGGTCTACAATTGGTGCCATTGAGTGACACCATTGCTTCTTCTCCTGTGCTAGGTGCTTTCCAATACCCTGTCCAAAACACTGGGGCAGATGCCTCCTGCCCTACATCTATCCTTGTAAAAGAGTAATAGACATATGTGGAGGCCAAGTATCAAAAATCTGTAATGGCCATAAAAGAGGATCAATAATATAAGTCATATATCATGATCCACATAATTGAAGCAGGACAAATGCAGGACAACTGCACATTTACTAGAAAGTACCAAACAAAGAAGCAGTCAAAGAATCCATAAAACTATGATATTTATTAAAGATATTATTAAAACATTAATAGATATGGACACACAGTGTTTGGACAAAGAAAAGGAACAGCATATAAATGAACACAATGGTCATGAAGGGCCAACGAAGCTGCAAACACCCCGCCAGGATAATAGAATGCAGAGCTAAATAGTATAGCTAATAGGAGTCAAGGAGTTATATAGAACATAATATGGCTAATCATACAGCAAGTGCTACAATCCTTCATAAGGAATATACCCTGACAAAGTGCAAATGCGCACATACAAAATTGATGTATAATACACGTCATGATAATGACATAATAAACTGCATTACTATACCTGAAGTACGGGGGGAAGCAGCAAGGTCGGTCCTGTCCCCGACGCGCGTTTCGGAGCTAAGAAAACTCCTTCCTCAGGGGGCGTGGAGAGTAGTATACCCATCGGGCTTTATATTGCACGCCCGCCGGAAGTCATCAAGGCGCGCGCTGCCCGCCATTGGCCAGCTGGTTCAGTGCTGCGGCAGAGCCGGAAACGCGCGGGCCCACGTGATCCAGCTCTCCGAGCAGAGAACGCCCACCGGCCAACAGACGGGCAAGGCGCACGCACAGAGATGACAACAGGCTAAAGCGGCCATATTTAAACATGGCAAAAGATGGAGCAAACAAAAAACATTAATAACAACTAAATATTTTGTGGAATGTGGCGAAATACAGTGTTGAATGACAGACCAATAGCCAAGTAATATTAATAACAAATAAACAGAATTTGCACTAAACATATAGCACTGGCCTATAGAAATAACAGATGGCCGAAGCCACAGGTAAACGGCCGCATATTAGGTGCATATATATGTACCAATTCAATGAAAAAAGACTAATTTGGCTCAAAATTGACCGGATCCAAAAGTAAATCTGTAGTATACAGGACCAGGTCTCCATGTATAAGTGCAATTATCAAAATTTACACACACGATTTACATACAAAGATTCACTGTATGGCAAGATATAATGAAACCATCGAAACAAGCCACCCACACAAAAGAGGTAAATTATATAGAGAAATTAACCCATAACACGAAAAAGCTACAAAACACAGGAAAATTATAAAAAGTATAATCACTACAAATAATACAAAATACACTGAGCTGTTATATAATATAGACAGTAAAAAAACAATATCACTGTAATATTAAATATATACAGCCCCATAAACACATGTTAAATATGAAAATTATGTATTTAAATACACTAACAAGTGATACAAAGATCTCGAAATTGTGTCAAATAAATAAAACAACAAAAATATAGTATCCATTTAGCAGCTTGATGTTGCCAGACGATCTACGAACTCTTTCCACCGTTACGGATAACATCCAGTCATATTCAGAATACTATAATAATAAAAACAAAGTTTAAAAACAAATAGTAGAACCACAGTGCCCACAAATACCGGCTCAAAAAGGCAACTACAAATATGGGGCATAAGAAATATTTTCATTAAGGCCACGTGGATGGATAGTATCCAAAGTCCAAATCCATCTCGTTTCAGACCTCGCCAAGCGATTAGACAATTTGCCACCCCTTATGTTAATATTAAGAGCTTCAATGCCCCTTACTTTGAGGAGTGTAGCATTACACTGATGGAATTGCTTAAAATGCCTGGGCAAGGTCTTTAGACTTAAATCATCATCACACGTGGCAGCAGCCACTATACCTAGGACATGTTCCCTCGTGCGTACCTTTAACTGCCGTGTGGTCATCCCCACATAGATTAGACCACAAGGGCAAGTAGCATAATAAATCACGTACCGACTCGTACATGATATATGCTGCTTGATAGAAAATGTCCTGGTACCATCATGATTGGTGAAAAGAGTACTCCTCTCAATATTAGGACAGGCTATACATCTGCCACAGGGAAAACAACCATTTCTCATCGGTATATCATCCAGAAAAGTGCGTAATGGACGATCAACATAGTGACTTGACACCAGCTGATCACGTAAATTCCTTGCCCTTCTAAAAGTAATAGATGGATATTCCGGGAGGAATTTATTCAAAATTGGATCAACTGCAAGGATCGGCCACGCCTTACTCATTGCGTCACGCATCATCTTATGCTGGGGATGAAAGGAAGTGATGAATCGAACAACATCACTCCCCTCCGTCTTATTGCGCCACCCATATAATAAATCATTACGACTCATATGTTTGGCACGTTGATAGGCCCTCTTAACACTCCGTCTACTGTATCCACGAGATAGAAAACGAGCTTTCAGCTCATTAGCACGATATTCAAAATCCATATCAGTGGAACAGATACGACGGAGAAGTAAAAACTGCCCCACTGGAATAGCCTTAATAAGATGACGCGGATGGCAAGATGAGGCGTGAAGTAAGGTGTTACTAGATGTTTCCTTACGGTGAATATCCATCTGGATAGTGCCTTCTGTATCTTTTCTAATGGAGACATCCAAAAAAATTGATCCTTGACAGATCCCAAGTCAAAGTAAGCCTAATGTTAAGATCATTGTTGTTCAAATCAGATATAAATTGTAGAAGGTCGATGGAGCTGCCCTGAAAGATAAAGAAGATATCGTCGATATAGCGTGCCCATAATTGGACACGCTCGATCAACCCCTGTTTATCAGACAGGAAGAGGTCCCTCTCCCACAGCCCCAGGAAGAGATTAGCATAGGATGGTGCAAAGGCCGCACCCATTGCAGTCCCCTGAAGCTGCAGGTAGAAGGACCCCTTAAACACAAAAAAGTTGTGTGTGAGAGTGAACTTTAGAAGTTCCAAGATGAGGTCCCTAAGTCCCACCGAAAGTGTGGAAGTAGTTAGAAAGAATTTAACGGCACGTAAACCATCAGCGTGCTTGATGTTAGTATATAGGGACTCAACATCAGTGGAAACAAGAAGAGAATCACTCTCCATACAGAGTCCATCGACCTTCCGCAATAAATCTCCAGTGTCCTTGAGGAAAGACGGGAGACTGGACACCAACGGCTGAAGATGATGGTCAATCCATTTATTGACGTTCTCAAGGAAATTCCCTCGACCAGATATAATAGGTCTGCCCGGTGGTGACTTGATGTCCTTATGAATTTTAGGCAAGAGGTACAATGTGGCTATGGTAGGCTCTTTTACAGTAAGTGCTGCGGCCAATTGTTTGGTGACAGTGCTGTTGATCACAGCCTTGTTGATGATCAAATTCAACTTAGCAACAAAAGCCGAGAGGGGATTATATGTGAGTTTTTTGTAACACACCGGGTTGTTTAATTGGCGTAATGCCTCCCTCTCGTACATTGCTATAGGCCAGATCACTACATTGCCACCTTTATCAGCCGGTTTTAACAGCACATCTGGAAGATTTTGAAGGTACTTGAGCCTCACCCTTTCATCTTTGGTTAGATTGTCAGCTCTGCCATACTTGGGAATTTTCTTAAATTCCTCAGTCACCACACGTACAAAAAGGTCTATACTCGGGCATGATGTAAATGGGGGGAATTTCACTGATCTCAACCGGATAGAGGGCGGAACCTTACCTCCCTCATCATCATGCTCAGCCGCTAGCGTCTCCAAATTTCTTATTGCCTCCTGCTCCTCTTCTGTGGGAAAAAGACACTGGAGATCATTATTGAAGAAATACCTTTTAAACAACAATGATCTAGCAAATAGGTTAAGATCCTTTACTGCAGTAAAGGTATCAAAACTAGGAGTGGGTGAAAAAGTAAGGCCTCTTTCCAACAAAGACAAATCCACCTTTGTGAGAACATGTTGACTTAAATTGATCACCTTATTATCCTTCTGATGAAAATCAGATTGATTCATTTGGTGTCTTTTGTAAGGGTGAAAGGAATGGTCACGTAGCCTATGAGACCCACCAGTACCATGAGAAGAAATCGAGACCAATGATGAATCCGATTGTCCACTAGCAGAAGTAATTGAGGTGTTGGAGACCGTACGATGTAAATTGGAGCTTTTATTGGTTCTCCAAAAATAGACTTTCTTCATTTGATAGTCCTTAAGGTCTCTATTGAATTTAATCAATTGATTATGTTGGATCTTTTTGACTACCGTATCCATGGTCTTATCCAATTCCATTTCAAACAATTTAATTTTATCCGGTGGACAACCATTACGAATCTCTTCTTGGGTCAGATCGATGGATTTATCCAGCATCTCAATATTAGCTGAATTAAAATTAATCAGAAGTTGTAGAAAGGACAAGGAACATAAGTTAGATGCCTCCTCCCATTTGGCGATGAAGACATCATCCTTAATGGGAAATGTGGGGATGACTTTAACCCTTAATCCCCTGGGGATCATTTTATAAGATACATATTTTTCCAGAAATAGCCTGTTCCACCATACTCTAGATCGTTTAAGGAGTAATGTTTTGACATGCTGCAGCTTAATGTCCCAATTTGAGTCACCCAATTGTGGAGTACTGCTCCCCCCAGAACCAAACACCTGGTCCACTTGATCGAGCCAAACTTTATCTCTTGCCCGAAAGTCCATCCTGTCCACAACCAGAACACCTGTGCATAACACAGTAAGAATGAAACATAGTAAAAGAGTAATAGACATATGTGGAGGCCAAGTATCAAAAATCTGTAATGGCCATAAAAGAGGATCAATAATATAAGTCATATATCATGATCCACATAATTGAAGCAGGACAAATGCAGGACAACTGCACATTTACTAGAAAGTACCAAACAAAGAAGCAGTCAAAGAATCCATAAAACTATGATATTTATTAAAGATATTATTAAAACATTAATAGATATGGACACACAGTGTTTGGACAAAGAAAAGGAACAGCATATAAATGAACACAATGGTCATGAAGGGCCAACGAAGCTGCAAACACCCCGCCAGGATAATAGAATGCAGAGCTAAATAGTATAGCTAATAGGAGTCAAGGAGTTATATAGAACATAATATGGCTAATCATACAGCAAGTGCTACAATCCTTCATAAGGAATATACCCTGACAAAGTGCAAATGCGCACATACAAAATTGATGTATAATACACGTCATGATAATGACATAATAAACTGCATAATAATCAGCTGGTGTCAAGTCACTATGTTGATCGTCCATTACGCACTTTTCTGGATGATATACCGATGAGAAATGGTTGTTTTCCCTGTGGCAGATGTATAGCCTGTCCTAATATTGAGAGGAGTACTCTTTTCACCAATCATGATGGTACCAGGACATTTTCTATCAAGCAGCATATATCATGTACGAGTCGGTACGTGATTTATTATGCTACTTGCCCTTGTGGTCTAATCTATGTGGGGATGACCACACGGCAGTTAAAGGTACGCACGAGGGAACATGTCCTAGGTATAGTGGCTGCTGCCACGTGTGATGATGATTTAAGTCTAAAGACCTTGCCCAGGCATTTTAAGCAATTCCATCAGTGTAATGCTACACTCCTCAAAGTAAGGGGCATTGAAGCTCTTAATATTAACATAAGGGGTGGCAAATTGTCTAATCGCTTGGCGAGGTCTGAAACGAGATGGATTTGGACTTTGGATACTATCCATCCACGTGGCCTTAATGAAAATATTTCTTATGCCCCATATTTGTAGTTGCCTTTTTGAGCCGGTATTTGTGGGCACTGTGGTTCTACTATTTGTTTTTAAACTTTGTTTTTATTATTATAGTATTCTGAATATGACTGGATGTTATCCGTAACGGTGGAAAGAGTTCGTAGATCGTCTGGCAACATCAAGCTGCTAAATGGATACTATATTTTTGTTGTTTTATTTATTTGACACAATTTCGAGATCTTTGTATCACTTATTAGTGTATTTAAATACATAATTTTCATATTTAACATGTGTTTATGGGGCTGTATATATTTAATATTACAGTGATATTGTTTTTTTACTGTCTATATTATATAACAGCTCAGTGTATTTTGTATTATTTGTAGTGATTATACTTTTTATAATTTTCCTGTGTTTTGTAGCTTTTTCGTGTTATGGGTTAATTTCTCTATATAATTTACCTCTTTTGTGTGGGTGGCTTGTTTCGATGGTTTCATTATATCTTGCCATACAGTGAATCTTTGTATGTAAATCGTGTGTGTAAATTTTGATAATTGCACTTATACATGGAGACCTGGTCCTGTATACTACAGATTTACTTTTGGATCCGGTCAATTTTGAGCCAAATTAGTCTTTTTTCATTGAATTGGTACATATATATGCACCTAATATGCGGCCGTTTACCTGTGGCTTCGGCCATCTGTTATTTCTATAGGCCAGTGCTATATGTTTAGTGCAAATTCTGTTTATTTGTTATTAATATTACTTGGCTATTGGTCTGTCATTCAACACTGTATTTCGCCACATTCCACAAAATATTTAGTTGTTATTAATGTTTTTTGTTTGCCCCATCTTCTGCCATGTTTAAATATGGCCGCTTTAGCCTGTTGTCATCTCTGTGCGTGCGCCTTGCCCGTCTGTTGGCCGGTGGGCGTTCTCTGCTCGGAGAGCTGGATCACGTGGGCCCGCGCGTTTCCGGCTCTGCCGCAGCACTGAACCAGCTGGCCAATGGCGGGCAGCGCGCGCCTTGATGACTTCCGGCGGGCGTGCAATATAAAGCCCGATGGGTATACTACTCTCCACGCCCCCTGAGGAAGGAGTTTTCTTAGCTCCGAAACGCGCGTCGGGGACAGGACCGACCTTGCTGCTTCCCCCCCGTACTTCAGGTATAGTAATGCAGTTTATTATGTCATTATCATGACGTGTATTATACATCAATTTTGTATGTGCGCATTTGCACTTTGTCAGGGTATATTCCTTATGAAGGATTGTAGCACTTGCTGTATGATTAGCCATATTATGTTCTATATAACTCCTTGACTCCTATTAGCTATACTATTTAGCTCTGCATTCTATTATCCTGGCGGGGTGTTTGCAGCTTCGTTGGCCCTTCATGACCATTGTGTTCATTTATATGCTGTTCCTTTTCTTTGTCCAAACACTGTGTGTCCATATCTATTAATGTTTTAATAATATCTTTAATAAATATCATAGTTTTATGGATTCTTTGACTGCTTCTTTGTTTGGTACTTTCTACATCTATCCTTGCACAGTCTGTCTTACCATCATCAGACACTTCCAAATCCTTGTCCCAGTCCAGCGTTCAGCTGTCTGTACCCCAGACCTTAGATCGAAAAATAAAGTTTCCAGTGAGCCACCCACAAGGCCAAATGGTAAATGAACACATTTCCAGGCTGCTTGCCATCAAAATGTTGCCATTTAGGCTGGTAGACAAGGAGGATTCCCGCCTACTCATGGCAGCAGCAGTCACTCAATACTCAATCTCTAGCCGACACTTTTTCTCTCAGTGTGGTGTCCTTGCCTTTTACCAACATGTGTCCAGGAACATCACCCGTGCCCTTGCCAACGCATTTACTGGCATTCTCTACTTAATGACCGACACGTGGACAAGTGCTTTTCTCCTAGGGCTCTACATTTCCCTGATGGCACACTGGTGATCATTGTGGACATTGGGGCTGAGTCCCACCTTGGCATGGCGCATGTGCTCTTGATAGGATTGCTGGCTCTACTTCTATCAGGGTTTACTCCACCTCCTATAGCAGTTCCTGCACCCCCTCCTGCTCCTTCTCATCCTCCATCTCCGATGTGGTATCTCCGAGCACATTGTCCACATCAGCTGGAACCTGGAAGCTCTGCAGCAGTGCCTCAGTGAAGTGGCAACAGGCCCTGCTGAAGCTAATTTGTCTAGGAGATAAACCACACACCATGGTAGAGTTATTTAAAGGAATACCAGACCAGATAGATCTGTGATTTTTGTAACTGAACCTCCAACTAGGCATGGTCATGTGTGATATTGAGCATAATCTAGTGTTGACTGTGAAGCTTGACAAGCTCACACACATACTATGCTTGGAATATGCGCTCAACTTGGATGTTCATCGGTTTCTGAAAACATACCCAGATTTGCAGGAGCTTCTGGTCAAGGTACGCCACGTCAGCACCCATATCTGTAAGTTGGCTGCAGCTGCTGATGCTCTGGCAGTGCTGCAGCAGCGCAAGCTAGTGCCAGCCCACCAACTGGTGTGTGACATCAACACGCTCTGTAACCCCACATTGCAAATGCTGGCAATACTTTGTGAGCATGGATGTCTGACATTTGTTTTGTTCTCCAAGATTTTGAGGACTCCACAAAGATGGTAAGTGGCAATGACGCCATAGTCAGTGCAACTATCCCACTTCTGTGCCTACTTAAACATTCACTGCTCACAATTAAACATGAAGCTTTGCATGCAAGAATGTGGACGTGGAGGATAAGGAACAGGAGATGGTGAATAGCGCAACAGCAGCTAGTACCCAGACAACCTTCATCCCATCTCTCCTACATAGATGGGTGGAGGACGGGAATGAGGAGGAAGAGAGGGTGGGGGAGCTGGAGAGTCATCACCATGGTGGAGACAGAGAAGTGTTGGCTGTATGGAGCTTGGCACATATGGTTGACTTTATGTACCGCTGCCTTTCCCCGTGACCCTTGTGTTACATTCATCTTGGCTAAAATAAGAGTACTGATTGTTCACGATGCTAGACCCATGATAATATGGTTTGCATATCTTCTTCCTGAGGTGGAGGGGTCTTCTAACATGATGCTCTATCGGAAGGTCATAGTTGAAAATATGTTGAAAAAAATTTCATTTATACAATGCTAGCAGCAGGGGGCAATCTTCTTTGCCCAACCAAAGAGGAGAGACCAGGGAGAGGCCGACCAAACCCATATACTCCCTAATTCCTCTGCGAATTTCAACTATTGGGTCTCAAAGCTGGGCACCTGGCATGAGCTATCCCTCTATGTCTTGGAGGTGTTGTGCTGCACTGCCGTTCGCGTTTTGTCTGAGACGGTTTTAATGCTGCCTGGGGGGGATCATAAAGACAGGTACTTTGCCCGTCAACAGAGAATGCAGACACTTTAAAAATATTTTTGTTCAAACACACATCCATACAGTTTAACATGGTTTATTGTGGCATTATGATGGTGTATAAAACTTACAGAAAGCATAGAAAAATATTTCAGGATTAGATTACTCAGTACTCATCCATACAGTTTTATGCACTTTCTGTCACATTTAGGTGGGATATAACATTAGAAAAAAGCATTGAAAATTTTGTTTATTTCTTCACATTTCTAACTAATACACTATTCTGTGTTCTGGGGTTCATTTCTGTGATTTATAACATGAATGGTTGGGTTACATTTTTCAGCCATACAGTTTGACGTATTCTTGGGGAGATTTTGATGGTATATACAGTGAAGAAAATAATTGTTCTCTTGTGATTGCGCCCACTGACAAAGACATGAACAGTCTATAATTTTAAGGGTAGATTAATTTTAACATTGAGAGATAGAATATCAAATATAAAATACAGAAAATCACATTGTGTAAATTATATACATTTATTTACATTTTGCAGTGAGAAATAAGTATTTGATCCCTCTGGCAAACAAGACTTAATACTTGGTAGCAAAACCCTTGTTGGAAAGCACAGCAGTCAGACATTTTTTGTAGTTGATGATGAGGTTTGCGCACATGTTCGGAGGAATTTTAGTCCACTTCTCTTTTGGAGGTCATCTCTATATCATTAAGATTTTGAGGCTGTTGCTTGGCTACTCAGAGCTTCAACTCCCTACATAAGTTTTCTGTGGGATTAAGGTCTGGAGAATGGATAGGCCACACCATGACCTTAATGTGCTTCTTTTTGAGCCACTCCTTTGTTGCCTTAGCTGTATGTTTTGGGTCATTGTCTTGCTGGTAGACCCAGCCACGAACCATTTTCAATGTCCTGGCGGAGGGAAGGAGGTTGTCACTCAGAATTTTATGGTACATGGCTCCATCCATTCTCACATTGATGCTTTGTAGTAGTCCTTTGTCCTTAGCAGAGAAACACCCCCAAAACATAACATTTCCACCTCCATGCTTGTTAGTGGGGATAGTGTTGTTTGGGTCATAGGCAGAATTTCGCTTCCTCCAAACACGGCGAGTTGAGTTGATGCTAAAGAACTCAATTTTTGCCTCATCTGACCACAGCACCTGCTCCCTATCACTCACAGAATCATCCAGGTGTTCATTAGCAAGCTTCACATGTGCCTTCTTGAGCAGGAGGACCTTGCGGGCACTGCAGGATTTTCAACCTTTACGGTGTAATGTGTTACCAATGGTTTTCTTGGTGACTGTGGTCCCAGCTGCCTTGAGATCATTAACACGTTCCGGTGTAGTTTTAGGCTGATCTCTCACCTTCATCATCATCAAGGATAGCCAACGAGGTGAGATGTTACATGGTGCCCCAGATTGATGTCGATTGACAGCCATTTTGTATTTCTTCCATTTTCTTACTATTGCACCAACAGTTGTCTCCTTCTCACCCAGTGTCTTACTTCTGGTTTTGTAGCCCATTCCAGTTTTGTGCAGGTCTATGATCTTGTCCCTGGCATCCTTAAAAAGCTCTTTGGTCTTGCCCATGTTGTAGAGGTTAGAGTCTGACTGATTTATTTAGTCTTTGGTCAGTAGTCTTTTATACGTAAGACAGCTGTCTTTAATGCAGATAATGAGTTGATCAGGAGCGTCTAACTGGGCTGTAGAAGCCAGAACTCGTAATGCAAATAAATTTATACAATGTGATTTTCTGAATATTATTTTTTGATATTCTCTTAAAATTATTTATTATTTGTTTATATATATTATGAATTGTATTATTTTGCACACTCTTATACACTTGTGTAGCAGCCTTTCTTAAAATAGGCTTTTGAGGATTGATCCTACTGGCAGATTCCCTTTAAATATTTGACTGTGCATCTTCCATATCCAGTTGAAGTGAGTATCCTGAAAAGAAGAACTTCCACTACTACTTCACATTTCCATTGCTAGGTAATGAAATAAGCTTTGAAAACTTGCCAATCCTTTTATTTTCAAAGATCAATGCCCAAAATTGAACAAAGAGGATTTCTATTGTTCTTGAATATATTGCTTCCTATCAGATGCAGATAATCCTGATTCACATGATGAGAACTGTAAAGGCCCCGTCACACTAAGCGATGTCCCAGCGATCCCACCAACGATCCGACATGATGGGATCGCTGGGACATCGTTAGGCTGATCGCTGGTGAGCTGTCACATAGACAGCCCCAGCGATCAGGACCAGCGACCCTGGACGCTGGTTTCTAATGTAAACGTCGGGTATCTAGGAGCCGTGCGACTCCTGGATATCCGATGTTTACCTTGGAAACCAGCGTGTACGCCGGTTTCCAAGGTAAACAGCGGGTATCCAGGAGCCGCGGCTCCTGGATACCCAACGTTTACATTAGCAACCAGTGACCAGCGTCGCTGATCGCTGGTCTCTCGCTGCCACTACTGGATATCCACTGTTTACCTTGGAAACCGGCGTACACGCTGGTTTCCAAGGTAAACATCGGATATCTAGGAGCCGCGCGACTCCTGGATACCCGACGTTTACCTTGGAAACCAGCGTGTACGCCGGTTTCCAAGGTAAACAGCGGGTATCCAGGAGCTGCGGCTCCTGGATACCCAACGTTTACATTAGCAACCAGTGACCAGCGTCGCTGATCGCTGGTCTCTCGCTGCCATACGCAGCGATGCGCACTGGGCAGCGGGAGACCAGCGATCGAAAAAGGCCCCAGGCCGCTCGAGCATGATCAGCGATAACCGGCAGGGGGGCCGGTCGCTGATCCCCATCACACACAGTGATCTTGCTGGCGAGATCGCTGATGTGTCACAAAACAGGCGATCTCGCTAGTGAGATCGCTTAGTGTGACGGGGCCTTAAAACTCAGAGATGATTGGCGTATCCAATTGTATTTTACTTGCAAATTACAAGGGGCAGAATTGTCAGCGCTATGAGAATGCTATGGGAACACAGTAAAAATGCTATGGCAGTTCTGAATCTCATCCTGATGTTCTGCATTGAGGTGCACAAGCTATTATGTGGGAAGTTTGCATTCTCTGCACATATAAAATTGTATCCCGCTGTAGAGAAAAAGCAGAGAGTATACTGTTGGCTATGTTAGGATGCCTACAGCTGGACAGGTCACAATTGCAAGAATTTGTCCTGTTCAAAAGCTATTTACCGTAATTATTTAATGTAATCGCATCAACAGTTCACAAATAAATAATATTTAAATGTATTTTTAAAGTCAAGAGGAATATCCAATGTTCAAATTATTTCTGTTATTCATCTGAAATAAAAAATAAAGCAACTTTGCAAAGATTCTCAATCAAAAATATCATATACAGTCGTGGCCGAATGTGTTGGCACTCTTGAAATTGTTCCTGAAAACGAAGTATTTCTCCAAGAAAATTACTGCAATTACATGTTTATTTCCTTTGTGTGCATTGTAACAACACAAAAAAAGAGAAAAAAGGCAATCTCAACATAATTTCACATCAAACCCAAAAAATGGGCCAGACAAAATTGTTGTCAGCCTCAACATAGTGTTTGGTTGCACACCCTGTAGAATAAATAACTGCAATCAATTGCTTCTTATAGTCATTAACAAACTTCTTTCACCTCACAACTGGAATTTTGGATTACTCTTTTCTTGCAAACTGCTCCAGGTCTCTCATATTTGAAGGGTGCCATCTACCAATCACAATTTTAAGATTTCTCCACAGGTGTTCAAAGGGATTTAGATCTGTACTTAATGCTGGCTAATCAATAACTCTCCAGCACTGTGTTTTCATTCATTACTGGGTACCTCCTAAAGTATGTGTGGGGTCATTGTCCTGCTGGAAGACCCATGATCTAAAACGAAAACCCAGCTGTCTGACACTAGTCACTAAAATGCCAACCCAAAATCCGTTGGTAATTTTCAGATTTCATGATGCCTTGCACACAGACAACACACCCAGTGCCGGAGGAAGCAAAACAAACTCAAAACATCTTTGGACTTCCACCATATTTGACTATAGGTACTGTGTTCTTTTCTTTATAGGTCTTATTCCATTTTTGGTAAACAGTAGAATGGTGTGCTTTACCAAAAAGCTGTATCTTGGTCTCATCTGTCCAGAAGATGCTTTCCCAGAAGGATTTTGGCTTACTCATGTACATTTTTGGCAAACTACTGTCTAGATTTCTTATGTCTCTGTGTCAGCAGTGGGGTCCTCCTGGGTCTCATGTTGTAGCATTTAATTTAATTCAAATGATGACAGATTGCGCTGACACTGATGCACCCTGAGCCTACAGGACAGCTTGAATTTTTTTGGAACTTGATTGGGGATGCTTATCCACCATGCGAACTATCCTGCGTTGCAACTTTTCATCAATTTTTCTCTGCTACCCAAGTCCAGGGAGATTAGCTACAGTGCTATGGGTTGTAAACTTCTTGAATATGTTGTGCACTGTGTACAAAGGAATATCAAGATTTATGGAGATGGACTTGTAGCCTTGAGATTATTGATATTTTCAATAATTTTTGTTCTCATGCTCTTAGATGGTTATTTTCTCTTTCTGTTCTCCATGCTTAGTGTGACACACACAGACATACAATGCAAAGCTTGAGTCAACTTCTCCCCTTTTTATCTGGTTTCCGGTGTGATTTTCATATTGTCCACACATGATACTTGCCACAGGTGAGTTTGAACGAGCATTACACGCTTGAAGCAAAGTTATTTATCCATAATTTTGGAAAAGTGACAATAATTTTGTCCGGCCCATTTTTTTTTTTTTTGTGAAATTTTTTCATTTTTTATTTTTTGGGGTTTGTTACAATACACACATTGAAAATAAACATGTGTATAACAAAAATAGTTGCAATAATTTTCTGGGAGAAATACTTCATTTTCAGGAACAATTTAAACGGTGCCAACACTTTTGGCCATAACTTTAATTTTGCTTGCAGATTGAAAATTGTGCAGATTGAGCCTGCAGTTCTTTTGCTTTTTATTTGCATGTACTTCTTAGGAACCCCATATACAATATATAGCTGTCAATAGCTATTGTCCCGCCAGTAGCAAACTTCCCCAACTCCTCCATACATTGGATCTCTCACTCTGCTGAGCTTCTATGTTCTCTATGAGACAGATGCCAGACTTCTCTATGGGGGCTGAAAAAAATAAAAAAATAACTTTAAAAAAATATTTTAAAAAATAAAATTGAATCACCTCTTTTTCTATTTAAAAATAAAGAAATGTAATAACTATATACATATTTATTATTGTCACATTTTTAGAAGTCTGCTCTATTAAAATTGCTTAACTCGTATTGTAAATATCATAAAAAAATAAGATTAAAGCACCAAAATTGTACATGTCTGTGCACCTCCAACAAAAAATGGTGAAGGTGACTTTCCAACAGCCTGACAGTCAATTATTCCTTTTACTAGTGCATTCCTCCCAAATTTAGGGTTAATTTGTATATATTCACATGGGCTGAGCCTAAAGGAAACGTGTCAGGTAATTTACCACCCTACACTGTCAACATGCCATAGTAATTGAGCTAACAATCTATCCAGACAGCCACGGCGGCAACTTGCATGCTTCCTCAGCGCCGCCCTACTTACCATGGTGACTGCACACTCCTTTGCATTGCTGCAAAAGCAAGTTGCTTCCATTTTGCCTTAGAGTGGCGTGGCTGGTCTCTGCAGGAATTTAAACCTGCTGTGTCCTGCAGAAATTACGTTACGCTGTCAAATTGGTGCTGGCAGGATCTATATAAGGCAATTCCTCACACCACTCCTTGCTCGAACGTTTGTTCTTTGCTTGCTAGCACCTAGTACATCAGTTTCACCATATTCTACTTCCTGTTATCGACCAGGCTTGTTCACCCATCCTGGCTGACCTCTCTGCTCCTGACCTTGGCTACATGTATTGAACCTGCGCTGCCTGCCCTGATATCGGACTGTCTGACCATGCCTTTTTTTGCCCTTCTTTACAGTGTTCCCACGCCTCTGACCCTCTAACACCCACCAGAATTACACAGCCATGCTCCAGTCTATGTTTTCAAATGCAGCAAAAGTAATAAAACAAATATTATGAAATGCTGCACTTTGTACTGTATGGTAACGCTCAGGGAAAAGTTAAGAAGGCATTTACTCTGTACTGAGGAATCAAGATATACTAAGTCCAATCCTATCCCTCTTGTGTTAACTGACATGCCTAGCTGTAGTCCCCATCGGACTCATGCAAAGTTTGTATTTCTCCATTTCCTTGCATACTTGGGAATACAAAGGCAATGGCACATGTGAAAGATTTGGAGTAGGCTGGTGGTGACTTCAGCCATTGGGAACCTGTTAAAGGGAACCAATCACTAGATTCATTCTGGCTGAACTATGGCCATCATGAATCAGAGCCTGACAGTGCAACCGTGCAATTACGGCCAGGTATCTCTATCTCTGAAACGCTCCAGCATAGTTTTGAAAGTTGGCTGGGAACTATAGGAATAGACAGTACTTGCCTGACTTGGCCCCAGCTAGCTTCTTCCCACCTTATTAAAGGTGATTTACAGGTTTTTCCTAAAGAAAGAAACTTGTTAATTACTTGGAGCTTGGTAGGGAGAGCTGGCTGTGACCTGTGCCAGGCTAAACACATTTCTCCATATGGTCCTTGGTGGGATATTCAAACAACATTTTCTCTGAAATGTTGCAGATAAAGACATTTCTGAGAGCAATTGTACAACCAGGCTCTGATTCAGGCTGCCCATGGATTAGACAGCATGAGTGTAGTGACCAGTTCCCTTTAATCAAGACTGAAGGGGCAGGTAGGGCAGCATGAGGGTATGTACACAAGTTAAGTATTTGGTGTAGAAATGCCTGCATCTCTTAGCAGAAAAAGATGCAGCATACAATACGTGCATTTTTGCAGCATTTTTTAAATGAGTTTTTGGTGCAGATTTTTCCCCACTCATTAGTACAAGTGATATCTGCAACAAAAAGAATTGACATGCGACAGACCTAAATCTGCAAGTCAGAAATAAGCAACATGTTTGGGAGACTTCAGGATTCTCTTTCACTTTGCTGGCATCAGGAAACTTCACATTTTGTGACAAATCTGCACAAAAAAGTGCAACATGTGCACAGACCCTAACTCTTCCGTACCACATAAATGCCGACTTTACTTTTCGCACTTGCATGCATAATGCTGCAGGAGGCATGCAGGGCTACAGTATATTACAGAGCTCATGTACAGTGGGTACAGAAAGTATTCAGACTCCTTTAAATTTTTCACTCTTTGTTTCTCATAAATGTACAGTCTGTACCCCATCTTGACTGAAAAAAAAATAAATGTAGAAATTTTGGCAAATTTATTAAAAAGAAACACTGAAATATCACATGGTCATAAGTATTCAGATGCCTTGCTCAGACACTCATATTTATGTCACATGCTGTCCATTTCCTTACGATCCTCATTGATATGGTTCTACTTTTTCATTTGAGTCCAGCAGTGGTTAATTAAACTGATAGGTGTGTGCCTATCCAAATCAAGTCCTGTCTATATAAGACCTCACAGCTCACAATGCATGTCAGACCAAATGAGAATCATGAGGTCAAAGGAACTGGACAAGGAGCTCAGAGACAGAATTGTGGCAAGGCACAGATCTGGTCAAGGTTACAAAAGAATTTCTGCAGTACCAAAGGTTCCTAAGAGCACAGTGGCCTCCATAATCCTTAAATGGAAGAAGTTTGGGACCACCAGAATACTTCCTAGACCTGGCCGTCAAGCCAAACTGAGCAATCATGGGAGAAAAGCCTTGGAGAGAGAGGTAAAGAAGAACCCCAAGATCACTGTGGCTGATCTCCACAGATGCAGTAGGGAGATGGGAGAAAGTTCCTCAAAATCAACTATCACTGCAGCCCTCCACCATTCGGGCCTTTATGACAGACTGGCCAGATGGAAGCCTCTCGTCAGTGCAAGACATATGAAAACCTGCATAGAGTTTGCTAAAAAACACATGAAGGACTCCCAGACTATGAGAAATAAGATTCTCTGGTCTGATGACACGAAGATAGAACTTTTTGGTGATAATTCTAAGTGGTATGTGTGGAGAAAACCAGGCACTGCTCATCACCTGCCCAATACAATCCCAACATTAAAACATGGTGGTAACAGCATAATGTTATTGGGGTGTTTTTCAGCTGCCAGGACAGGATGACTGGTTGCTATTGAAGGAGACATGAATGCATCCAAGTTCAGAGATATCCTGGATGAAAACCTCTTCCAGAGTGCTCTGGATCTCAGACGTGGCCGAAGGTTCACCTTCCAACAAGACAATGACCCTAAGCACAAAGCTAAAATAACAAAGGAGTGGCTTCAGAACAACTCTGTGACCATTCTTCACTGGCCCAGCCAGAGCCCTGACCTAAACCCAATTGAGCATCTCGAGAGAGACCTGAAAATGGCTGTCCACCAACGTTCACCATCCAACCTGACGAAACTGGAGAGGATCTGCAAGGAAGAATGGCAGAGGATCCCCAAATCCAGGTGTGAAAAACTTAACTTGTTGCATCACTCCCAAGAAGACTCATGGCTGTATTAGCTCAAAAGGGGGCTTCTACTCAATACTGAGCAAAGGGTCTGAATACTTATGATAAAAAGAGAGAAGAGCCAGCACTGCCAGTGGTCAGAACGCATAACATGAGGTGCATATGCACATATCTTACTGCATTCAAAATGAGACATTTAGCAAAATATTGATCAATATATTGAGCCACCCCGCCACGCCAAGGCAATCTCATATGGGGGGTCCTACTCTACATTTTTATTTATTCACTGTGCCATTGCGGCCTCCTAAATGTTTTAAAAGCAAGACCATATCAAATGCAATCCATACCTGAAGCATATCTGCATCACTCCCGTGCAGCCAGATGGAGCAGGTGCAGATGAAGGCCAACCAGGTCTGAACACAGACATTTCAGGTTTGACCTCCACACACTGCCTGACCAGCAAACACAGATGAAGGGCAATGCAGGCTCAGACATGGATGCAAAAATAAATAAAGCCTGGGGCAGGGCGGGGCTGCCGTGAGTGTGCACAGCAGCCTAGATCAATCACAATAAACACAGAAAAGATGGCGAACATGACCCAGCGTGCACGGCAACAGTGGTCGTCAGCCACAAAACCAATTTGCAATAAAAAGAGAGAAGAGCCAGCACTGCCAGTGGTCAGAACGCATAACATGAGGTGCATATGCACATATCTTACTGCATTCAAAATGAGACATTTAGCAAAATATTGATCAATATATTGAGCCACCCCGCCACGCCAAGGCAATCTCATATGGGGGGTCCTACTCTACATTTTTATTTATTCACTGTGCCATTGCGGCCTCCTAAATGTTT
Organism: Dendrobates tinctorius; assembly: GCF_039654945.1. NCBI lineage: Eukaryota > Metazoa > Chordata > Amphibia > Anura > Dendrobatidae > Dendrobates > Dendrobates tinctorius. The sequence goes on along the minus strand of NW_027361697.1, from coordinate 18,035,817 downwards.
TAAAAGCAAGACCATATCAAATGCAATCCATACCTGAAGCATATCTGCATCACTCCCGTGCAGCCAGATGGAGCAGGTGCAGATGAAGGCCAACCAGGTCTGAACACAGACATTTCAGGTTTGACCTCCACACACTGCCTGACCAGCAAACACAGATGAAGGGCAATGCAGGCTCAGACATGGATGCAAAAATAAATAAAGCCTGGGGCAGGGCGGGGCTGCCGTGAGTGTGCACAGCAGCCTAGATCAATCACAATAAACACAGAAAAGATGGCGAACATGACCCAGCGTGCACGGCAACAGTGGTGGTCAGCCACAATAAAAAGAGAGAAGAGCCAGCACTGCCAGTGGTCAGAACGCATAACATGAGGTGCATATGCACATATCTTACTGCATTCAAAATGAGACATTTAGCAAAATATTGATCAATATATTGAGCCACCCCGCCATGCCAAGGCAATCTCATATGGGGGTCCTACTCTACATTTTTATTTATTCACTGTGCCATTGCGGCCTCCTAAATGTTTTAAAAGCAAGACCATATCAAATGCAATCCATACCTGAAGCATATCTGCATCACTCCCGTGCAGCCAGATGGAGCAGGTGCAGATGAAGGCCAACCAGGTCTGAACACAGACATTTCAGGTTTTCTCTTTTTATTGCAAATTGGTTTTGTGGCTGACCACCACTGTTGCCGTGCACGCTGGGTCATGTTCGCCATCTTTTCTGTGTTTATTGTGATTGATCTAGGCTGCTGTGCACACTCACGGCAGCCCCGCCCTGCCCCAGGCTTTATTTATTTTTGCATCCATGTCTGAGCCTGCATTGCCCTTCATCTGTGTTTGCTGGTCAGGCAGTGTGTGGAGGTCAAACCTGAGATGTCTGTGTTCAGACCTGGTTGGCCTTCATCTGCACCTGCTCCATCTGGCTGCACGGGAGTGATGCAGTCATGCTTCAGGTATGGATTGCATTTTATATGGTCTTGCTTTTAAAACATTTAGGAGGCCGCAATGGCACAGTGAATAAATACAAATGTAGAGTAGGACCCCCCATATGAGATTGCCTTGGCGTGGCGGGGTGGCTCAATATATTGATCAATATTTTGCTAAATGTCTCATTTTGAATGCAGTAAGATATGTGCATATGCACCTCATGTTATGCGTTCTGACCACTGGCAGTGCTGGCTCTTTTCTCTTTTTATTGCAAATTGGTTTTGTGGCTGACCACCACTGTTGCCGTGCACGCTGGGTCATGTTCGCCATCTTTTCTGTGTTTATTGTGATTGATCTAGGCTGCTGTGCACACTCACGGCAGCCCCGCCCTGCCCCAGGCTTTATTTATTTTTGCATCCATGTCTGAGCCTGCATTGCCCTTCATCTGTGTTTGCTGGTCAGGCAGTGTGTGGAGGTCAAACCTGAGATGTCTGTGTTCAGACCTGGTTGGCCTTCATCTGCACCTGCTCCATCTGGCTGCACGGGAGTGATGCAGTCATGCTTCAGGTATGGATTGCATTTGATATGGTCTTGCTTTTAAAACATTTAGGAGGCCGCAATGGCACAGTGAATAAATACAAATGTAGAGTAGGACCCCCCATATGAGATTGCCTTGGCGTGGCGGGGTGGCTCAATATATTGATCAATATTTTGCTAAATGTCTCATTTTGAATGCAGTAAGATATGTGCATATGCACCTCATGTTATGCGTTCTGACCACTGGCAGTGCTGGCTCTTTTCTCTTTTTATTGAATACTTATGACCATGTGATATTTCAGTTTTTCTTTTTTAATAAATTTGCAAAAATTTCTACATTCCTGTTTTTTTCAGTCAAGATGGAGTCCAGAGTGTACATTAATGAGAAAAAAATGAACTGTTTTGAATTTACCAAATGGCTGCAATGGAACAAAGAGTGAAAAAATAAAGGGGTCTGAATACTTTCTGTACCCACTGTACCTCAATAGAAAAAAAATTGAGTCATATTTCTACCATTTCCATATGTCATTTGCAAATATTATTAATTCCCCTTTTGAAAAAAAACCCAAAAACATTATGTCAAATATTTTTGAACAACGAATTTCAGTTTATGAAGGCTGTGACCTCCTACTAGAATCAATGGCAAAAAAACTGCTAGATCTAAAGCATCCCTAGCAAAAAACATGCTACAATAGATATGTTATTTTTGTTCTTTTGCTTGGAGTAGATGGTGTCAGCCGTATTGCCCCGAGGAGAACATGAACTCGCCTCATGGCAATAATGTTACCTGTTTATAGTACATTCTCTATCAGGTATGGGTATCTTAACCCCTTTACTCCCAAGGGTGGTTTGCATGTTAATGCCTGGGCCAATTTTTACAATTCTGACCACTGTCCCTTTATGAGGTAATAACTCTGGAATGCTTGCATGGATCCCGGTGATTCTGACATTGTTTTCTCATGACATATTGTACTTCATGTTAGTGGTAAAATTTCATTCATATAACTTGCATTTATTTGTGAAAAAAATGGAAATTTGGCAAAAATTTTGAAAATTTCGCAATTTTCCAACTTTGAATTTTTATGCTCTTAAATCACAGAGATACAGCACTCAAAATACTTAATAAGTAACATTTCCCACATGTTTACTTTACATCAGCACAATTTGGGAATGAAAATGTTTTTTTGTTAGGAAGTTATAAGGGTTAAAAGTTGACCAGCGATTTCTCATTTTTACAACACCATTTTATTTTTATGGACCACATTACATTTGAAGTCACTTTGAGGGGTCTATATGATAGAAAATACCAAAAAGTGACACCATTCTAAAAACTGCACCCCTGAAGGTGCTTAAAACCAGATTCAAGAAGTTTATTAACCCTTTAGGTGCTTCACAGGAATTTTTTGAATGTTTTAAAAAAAAAATGAACATTTAACTTTTTTTCACAAAATGAAATTACTTCAGGTTCAATTTTTTTATTTTACCAAGGGTAACAGGAGAAATTGGACTGGGAAAGTTATTGTGCAATTTGTCCTGAGTTCGCTGATACCTGATATGTGGGGGGGAATCACTGTTTGGGTGCATGGCAGAGCTCGGAAGGGGAGGAGCGCCATTTGACTTTTTCACTGCAAAATTGGCTGGAATTCAGATCGGATGCCATGTCAGGTTTGGAGAGCTCCTGATGTGCCTAAACAGTAAAAACCCCCCAACAATTGACCCCATTTTGGAAACTAGACCCCCCAAGGAACTTACCTAGATATGTGGTGAGCACTTTGAACCCCCAAGGGCTTCATAGAAGTTTATAACGTACAGCCGTACAATTAAAAAATCATATTTTTGCACAAAAATGATCTTTTCATCCCTAATTGTTATTTTCCCAAGAGTAACAGGACCCCAAAAGTTATTGTGCAATTTGTCCTGAGTATGCTAATACCCCATATGTGGGGGTAAACCACTATTTGGGCGCATGGCAGAGCTCGAAAGGGAAGCAGCGCCATTTGACTTTTTTGGCTGGAATTGAGAGCGGACGCCATGTCGCGTTTGGAAAGCCCCTGATGTGCCAACACAGTGGAAACCCCCCAATTCTAACTCCAACCCTAACCCCAACACACCCCTAGCCCTAACCCTAGCCCTAATGAGAAAATGGAAATAAATAGATTTTTTTTTATTTTATTATTTTTCTCTAACTAAGGGGATGATAAAGGGGGGGTTTGATTTATTATTTATAGCAGGTTTTTATTTTTGGCAGCTGTCACACGCTAAAAGACGCTTTTCATTGTAAAAATAGTTTATGCATCACCACATTTTGAGAGCTATAATTTTTCCATATTTTGACCCACCAAGTAGAGTTGAGCAAAACGGGTAGGTCAAATTCAAAAGTATATTTTGTATATATTGTATTTCTGCTGTTTGTATTGCGGTCAAATCTATACAGAGACAGCGTGCGTGTATGAGACTCCGTAAATACATATATGGAAATTTCAATTTTTCAATACACCGTATAGAGCTGTCTGCTTGTCAAACAAAGAAGGGGGGGAGTGGAAACCACTAATGAACGACTATAGATCCGATATAAAAATATATATCTTTATTAGGACACATAGACAGATCCCAGACAAAACAGTGCTCGATAGTGCATTAAAATGATCCACGTACCATGGGAAACATAGCAGACCTCCCTAAGAGACTTAAATAATATAGTCCAAAAGGACACTGAAATCTCCCCACATAGATAGGCATACAAGATAAACATTATATCATAACATCGTGAATGTTCATTTACAAACCTACCAGCCCTACTCACATTATTGCTCTCCCCTAAGACTAATAGTCAGAGAACCGCTAAAATAATAAAGGGAAGATGTCACTATATATCTGCCCCACCAAATGGTTAGACAAATGCCTCAGTGGTTGGTACATACTATCAAGCAGAAACGCATATAGCGGAAAAGCGGTAATAATTACCAGCACCGGGCGGTAGAGAGGGGGGGCCCCCTGACGAAGGACGAGCTTCCGAAACGCGCGTCGGGGCACACACGCAGACCCCCCTGGGACTCCTCTCTACCGCCCGGTGCTGGTAATTATTACCGCTTTTCCGCTATATGCGTTTCTGCTTGATAGTATGTACCAACCACTGAGGCATTTGTCTAACCATTTGGTGGGGAAGATATATAGTGACATCTTCCCTTTATTATTTTAGCGGTTCTCTGACTATTAGTCTTAGGGGAGAGCAATAATGTGAGTAGGGCTGGTAGGTTTGTAAATGAACATTCACGATGTTATGATATAATGTTTATCTTGTATGCCTATCTATGTGGGGAGATTTCAGTGTCCTTTTGGACTATATTATTTAAGTCTCTTAGGGAGGTCTGCTATGTTTCCCATGGTACGTGGATCATTTTAATGCACTATCGAGCACTGTTTTGTCTGGGATCTGTCTATGTGTCCTAATAAAGATATATATTTTTATATCGGATCTATAGTCGTTCATTAGTGGTTTCCACTCCCCCCCTTCTTTATAGTTGTTTCTAGCGACGGATCTACATTTAGGTCTTACACAACAGAGGAGGCATCTAGGTGTAATTTATTGTGCCAGGAATATGTCCTCCTAGTCTGATTGTGTCTATGAGTACTCTATTTTATGCTGCTTGTCAAACAGTATACTATATCTGCTGTTTGATTACAGTCAAATCTGTACAGAGACAGCGTGTGTGTGTGACTCCATTAAAAAATAGATGGAGATTTAAAATTTTTCAATACATACACCGTATCGAGCTGTCCGCTTGTCAAACAGTATCCTATATCTGTTGTTTGATTACGGTCAAATCTATACAGAGACAGCGTGTGTGTGAGTCCGTATAAAAATAGATGGAGATTTAAAATTTTCAATACATACACCATATAGAGCTGTACGCTCCTCACACACTACTGTGTACTGGCTGGTATCATGGACAAATACATGCTATCTGTGTGTGACTCAGTAAAAAGATAGACTGAGATTTTCATTTTCCCATACATACACCGTATAGAGCTGTCCGCTTGTCAAACAATATCGTATATCTGCTGTTTCATTACGGTCAAATCTATACAGAGACAGCGTGTGTGACTCCGTTAAAAAATAGACGGAGAATTAAAATTTTCCATACATACACCGTATCGAGCTGTCCGCTTGTCAAACAGTATCCTATATCTGCTGTTTAATCACGGTCAAATCTGCACAGAAAGAAATAGATGTAGATTTTCATTTTTCCATACCTACACCGTATAGAGCTGTACGCTCCTCACACACTACCATGTACCGGCTGTTATCATGGACAAATACATGCTATCTGTGTTTGACTCCGTAAACAATAGACAGAGATTTAAAATTTTCCATACATACACCATGTAGAGCTGTCCACTTCTCAAACAGTATCGTTTATCTGCTGTTTGGATTACGGTCCAATCTATACAGAGACAGCGCGTGTGTGTGTGAGTCTTTAAATACATAGACAGACATTTCCATTTTTGCATACATCATATAGAGCTGTCTGCTTCTCTAACAGTATCGTATATCTGCTGTTCACTTTATGGTCACATCTATACAGAGTCATTGTGTTTGTGTGAGACTCTGTAAATACATATACGGACATCTCCATTTCTCCATACACCATATTGAGCTGTCCGCTTCTCAAAAAGTATCATATATCTGCTGTTCGCTTTACGGTCACATCTATACAGCATCATTGTGTGTGTGTGAGACTCTGTAAATACATATACGGACATTTCCATTTCTCCATACACCGTATTGAGCTGTCCGCTTCTCAAACAGTATCGTATATCTGCTGTTCGCTTTATGGTCACATCTATACAGAGTCATCGTGTGTGTGTGAGACTCCGTAAATACATATATGGACATTTCCATTTCTCCATACACGGTATTGAGCTGTCCGCTTCTCAAACAGTATCGCATATCTGCTGTTTGCATTACGGTCACATCTATACAGACACAGCGCGTGTGTGACTCCAGAAATACATATACATACATTTCCATTTTTCAATACACCGTATAGAGCTGTCCGCTTCTCATACAGTACCATATATCTGCTGGCTGTATTACGGTCAAATACATACTGCCAGAGCATCTGGGTGTGACTCCAGAAACAAATATACGGAGATTGACAGTTTCACCAAAACGTATACAGCTGTACACTTCTGATACAGTACCGTATATCTGCTGGTTGGAATACGGTCAAATATATACTGGGAGAGCATCTGTGAGTAACGAAATATATAGGGAGATTTAACACTAGAAGTCCCAGAAATTTAGAGCTCCCACCTGAAGTCCCGAAAGAGGGTCAAATGACCCTCAGTCTGAACTGGGTGTGACTCCAGAAACAAATATACGGAGATTGACAGTTTCACCAAAACGTATACAGCTGTACACTTCTGATACAGTACCGTATATCTGCTGGTTGGAATACGGTCAAATATATACTGGGAGAGCATCTGTGAGTAACGAAATATATAGGGAGATTTAACACTAGAAGTCCCAGAAATTTAGAGCTCCCAGCTGAAGTCCCGAAAGAGGGTAAAATGACCCTCAGTCTGAACTGATGACTCTGATGGCTCCAATTAGCATCCTTTAATTTCTTAATGTGGCCATTGTCTGAGGAATCTGCAGGGGGGAGTAGAGCTGAAAAGAATGTAAGCTGCTCCTGAGTGTGTCTGCCCACCCCCCAGCTGCATTGTTGTGCAGGGGGTATGCATAATGATGCTAACACCTTAGCAAATTTGCATGAAGCCTTTTGTGCTCTGGGGGATAAATAGGTGACTGCTTCACCTATTTTCTTCACCAGAAACAAAATGCAGAGAAGGCTCACCACTCAACTGGCATTGGAACTGATCCTGAGCAACACCAACCCTTGTGACTCAGATGGAGTTGACATAGTCCTTCAACTGGATTCGGACTCTGAGCTGTCTTCAGGTTAGATTTTTCAAATTACCTATTTTTATTTCCTGAATATCTTTTTATTTATTATTATTATTATTATTTATTTTTATAGCACCATTGGTTCCATAGTGCTGTACATGAGAAGGGGTTGCATGCAGATTACAGATATCACTTACAGCAAACAAACTAAGAATTACAGACTGATACATAGGGGAGAGAGGACCCTGCCCTTTCTGGCTTACATGCTACAGGATGGTGGGGAAGGAGACAGTAGGTTGGGGTTTAAGCAGTTCCAGTGATGGTGAGGCAGTAGCTCCAGTAGTGGTGAGAAGGCAGCGGGATCACTGCAGGCTGTAGGCTTTCCTGAAGAGGTGGGTTTTCAGGTTCCGTCTGTAGGATCCAAGTGTGGTTGATAGCCGGACGTGTGGGGGCAGGGAATTCCAGAGGATGGGGGCTATTCGGGAGAAGTCTTGGAGGCGGTTAGGTGAGGAGCAATGCCTTGGGGGACTCCAACAGAGAGAGGGTGGGATGAGGAGGTAGTGTGGGAGTGGGAGACGCTGAATGTGCGGTTTGAAAGGTATGAGGAGATCCGGGATAGGGCTAGGTCTTTGATGCCAAAGGAGGAGAGGATCTGCAGTAGGAGGCAGTGGTCAACTGTGTCGAAAGCAGAGGACAGGTCTAGAAGCAGGAGTATAGAATATGGTCCGTTTGCTTTGGCTGTAAGTAGATCATTAGTGATTTTGTTCAGGGCTGTCTCAGTAGAACCAAAACAAAATGTTTATTTGAAATTATTTATCTTGCAGATGATGAGACTCCTCAAAGCATGGAGACAAAAACAGTTGTTCTTTTGTATATTTTTCACACTGAAATTTCAGTCCTCTTGACTTAGACACAAATGCTTCTGGTCATTACTCACAGCTGTACCTTGCTCTAAAATTTCTAATTCTCTATTTAAAATATATAAAAAATGATTCATTGTTTCAGTGCTTTTTTGCTCAAATAAAACTAAACTAAATACAATATATATATATACATAGCTGTGTGACTGTGCACTATATGGTGCTACAGGCCCCTCATAGCAGTGTGACTGTGCACTATATGGCGGTACAGGCCCCTCATAGCTCTGTGACTGTGAACTATATGGCGGTACAGGCCCCTCATAGCTCTGTCACTGTGCACTATATGGCGGTACAGGCCCCTCATAGCTCTGTGACTGTGCATTATATGGCGGTACAGACACCTTACAGCTGTGTGACTGTGCATTATATGGCAGTACAGGCCACCCACCAGTGTGACTGTGCACTATATGGTGGTACGGCCCCTCATAGCTGTGTGACTGTGCACTATTTGGCGGTACAGGCCCCTCATAGCTGTATGACTGTGCACTATATGGCGGTACAGGCCCCTCATAGCTCTGTGACTGTGCACTATATGGCGGTACAGGCCCCTCATAGCTCTGTGACTGTGCACTATATGGCGGTACAGACACCTTACAGCTGTGTGACTGCGCACTATATGGCCGTACAGGCCACCCATAGCAGTGTGACTGTGCACTATATGGCGGTACAGGCCACCCACCAGTGTGACTGTGCACTATATGGTGGTACGGCCCCTCATAGCTGTGTCACTGTGCACTATTTGGCGGTACATGCCCCTCATAGCTCTGTGAAAATAAAAAGCATGGAGACAAATAACAGTTGTTCTTTTGTATATTTTTCACACTGAAATTTCAGTCCTCTTGACTTAGACACAAATGCTTCTGGTCATTACTCACAGCTGTACCTTGCTCTAAAATTTCTAATTCTCTATTTAAAATATATAAAAAAATGATTCATTGCTTCAGTGCTTTTTGGCTCAAATAAAACTAAACTAAATACAATATGTATAGTCTTTATATTATCAAATACAATAAACTGAATAGAACTAACTAGAAACTAAATGGTTAAACTCAATGGAAAACAACCTCCTGTGGTGCTACAGTAGTGGCCTTAATTACATAACAAAAGACGGTGATTAAAATGGTTAAACTCAATGGAAAACAACCTCCTGTGGTGCTACAGTAGTGGCCTTAATTACATAACAAAAGACGGTGATTATAGGATGTTAGATAAAATCCTTCAGGTCATTCCACCTGTCTCTGGGTTCCAAAGGTAGAAATGTTAAATGACCCCTCTCTGGGACTTCTAGTGTTAAAATTTTTCCAGACAGCTTACACAGCTGTACGCTCCTCATACAGTACCATATATCTGCTGGTACAGTATTTTTCCCAAACATGAGGAAGTTTGGTGGAAGAGGCCGCATACGGGGGCGTGGGGGTGCAGCTGGTACTAATGGTGGTGGTGGTGCATCTGCTGGTTATGGCAAAAGCACAATAGCAGCTAAGGCAGGAGGTGTTGAGCCTGCATCATCGTCTGGCACAAGAAGGCCTTTAAGGTTCCCTTTTCTGGAAGTAGGTAAACCGCTTTTAAAGCCGGAGCATCAGGAACAGGTTTTGGCTTACATTGCCGAAACAGCCTCCAGCTCTATTGCCTCCTCTTCTGAAGTTACAAATACTGCAAGCACAGAGTCGTCAGTGCAGGCTTCTGGTCAGGAACAACACCTTTCCTTGTGTCCTTCACCCACACCAAAAGTGAAGGATGTCGCAGCACACACTTCACATTACTTGGAGCTCTTTTCACATACCATACCAGGGTTATCAAGTCAAATCATGAATTCCCCAGTCCAAGATGAATCTGACATGGAGTGCACTGATGCACAGCCACTGCTAGATGATTCTGCTGGTACATTCACCCAGAGCAATACATTTGCCTCGCAGTCTAGTGAGCCTGAATCAGACCCTGATGAAACTCAGGTGCCCCATCCTGCATACTATACCACCTTACACGGTGACTTCAGAGTAAGGTGCAGATGACATTGAAGAGGAGTTGATGGATGACCCAGTTGCTGACCCGGATTGTCATCCATTGGGGGAAGAGCGTGCCGCTCGCAATAGCTCAGAAGAGAAGAAGGATCCACAGCAGGCATCGACATCGCAGCAGCGGTTATCTGGCAGGCCCGTATCTGTACCAAAACTAGTTAAAGAAACAAAAAGAGTTGCAGAACAGCTTGGCCAGACGTTCAAATTGGCACACCGTGCAAGCCTTGAAAATTTATACCATAGTAGGAAGAGTGCAGTGTGGCACTTTTTTTACCAAAACCCTATTGATGAGGCAAAGGTTATCTGTAAGAAGTGCGGAAGGACCTTGAGCCGAGGTAAAAATCTTCGAAATTTAAACACCAGCTGCATGCTTAGACTTTGAACCACCATGCACTTGCAAGCGTGGACGGACTACAAAACCTCAGGTAGCACATGTGCACCTGCTCCAACTGAAGGTAGCCAGCCATGCTCCATTGCTTCCCCCACTGAAAGGCCACCGCTAAGCACACCACCAGCAAGAAATGTTGAGTTGTCGCCGCAAGGCCAAAGCAGTTAGGGAATCACAATGTTTTTGCAAAAAAAGACAGAATCTAGGCCATCACCGACACCACCATCACCAACCCCCTCTCAGTCCTTAATGTCCACTGCTAGTTCCCCCCTATGCAGCTCTCAAGTACAGCTCACCCTACCAGACACAACACTCTGAGTAAGACAAGAAAGTACTCATCCTCTCATCCGCGTACACTGGCTTTGAACGACTACATTGCCAAACTGATCTCATTAGAGATGATGCCCTTCTGGTTGACCTGCTATGACCTACCCATTCGGCACTTCTTTTCTCGAAAAGCCATCCCTGCCCTCCATCTGCATGAGAAAGACCGCATTGTCCATGCACTCAAACAATCAGTGAGTGGAAAGGCGCACATCACAACAGATGCATGGGCCAGTTGGCATGGCCAGGGCCGTTATGTGTCCATCACTGCGCACTGGGTTAATGTGGTGGATGCTGGCTCCACTGGGGACAGCGGTGGTGGAACAGTGCAGCCTAGCCCACGATATAGGAAACAGTTGGCTGTAGGCGTTCAACTCTCCTCCTCCTCCAGAAGCGAAAGCTTGTCGACAGAGTGCACTTGCACGAGCACTCCATCCGCAGCTGCCAGTGTTGCACACGAGGTGTCCCACTTTCGAACAGCTAGTGCTAAGCGGCAGCAGGCTGTGTTAAAGATGATGTCTTTGGGTGACAAAAGACACACTGCGGAGGTACTGGCTGACTACTTGCATCGACAAACTGTCATGGCTGGGCAGTCTACATCTTGAGCCAGGCAAGGTAGTCATTGATAACAGCAGGAATTTTGTGGCAGCCATGGCCCTTGCAAAACTCAGACACATGCCTTGCCTGGCTCACACCTTGAACCTGGTGGTGCAGTGCTTCCTAAATAATTATCCGGAGTTAACAGCCCTGCTCAATAATGTGCGAAGACTGTGCTCACACATCCGTCGCTCGCCTGTACACTCCAGTCGTATGCAGAAGCTGCAGCGATCGCTCCACCTCCCCAAGCACCGCCTAGTCATAGACATTGCAAAAAGGTGGAACTCCACCATGCACATGGTTGAGAGACTGTGCGAACAGAGGCTGACTGTAATGCATTTGTGGGAGGCTACACGGGCAGGCAGTTTGAGGGAAGACAGGGAATTGTCCGGTGTGGCAAGGTCAGGTACAGGGTTTGTGCATGACTGGAGGGATGTTGATTTGCCAGAAAGTGCTCCTCCACCCACCACTGGCAGTGCATCATTGACACCTGGAACATTGGCCCACATGTGTGATTATGCCTTGCGGATCCTAAAAAGGGACGCCCGCATTAACAAAATGATGAAGGATGACAACTACTGGTTGGCCAGCATCCTGGATCCACGCTATAAAGGCAAATTACAGAACATCATGCCACAGGAGAACCTAGAGATAGTATTGGCTAGCAAACAAGTAACTCTGGTAAACTGTTTGTTGGAGGCATTCCCAGCACACAGCAGTGGTGCTGGTTCTCCCACAAGCCGTAGAGGTCAAAATGGAAGAGGTGTTCGAGGTGCACACAGCCGAAGTGGCATTGGAGACAGGGATTTCATGACCATGCTGTGGACTGATTTTTGAAGTACCACTCACACGACTGCTAATACAGAATCGATTGCAAGTGACAGGAGACAGCAGTTGTCAACTATGAATACAAACTACTTCTCCTCCCATATCGATGTTCTCCCTCACAGGTCATTCCCCTTTGACTGTTGGGCCTGTAAACTGGACACCTGGCCTGAATTGGTACAATATGTCTTACAGGATCTCTTTTGCTCTGCTGCTAGTGTGTTATCTGAAAGAGTCTTCAGTGCTGCTGGATCAATCCTCACAGAAAAAAGGACCCGTCTGTTGACCCAAAATGTTGATGATCTAACCTTCATTAAAATGAACCATGCATGGGTTTCAAAGGATTTTGTCCCACCTTCCCCTGATGACACATAGGTGGCAATAAAAATGTCTCGCTTTTGTCCTCCTCTTCCTCGTACTTCTCCACTTCCTCCATTTGCAGTGGCTGAATAAGCAGCCTACACTTCAACATATGCCATTTTTTCAGCCACCCTAACTGGGCTGCCCCCCCATGGCCGGGGTCACCACCTGGCGCACCCAGGCAAGTGTCGTTGCCCTGAACAGGTGGGTGGGCCCACTCTTGGGTGACGGCACTGGCACAGGGCCCCTCATAGTACAATAAAGTGTCTCCGACAGTGGGGGGGCCCACTTGCCGTCAGACACACTGGCGTACTATGAGGGGCCCTGTGCCAGTACCGCCGTCCACGAGTGTGCCCCCCTGCTTGCTCAGGGCCCAAGTACTTGCAAGACTTACCTCTCCCTGCTCCTCAGCTGTGTAGTCTGGCCAGTTAAATCCTTCACAGGGACGGGCACTACAACTTTGCTGAATTGATCGATGATGGTTAAAGCGTATCTATGGCCAGTCCTGCTGGGCTCTACCTTCAGATGATCAATGGCTACCATTTGTAATGGACGTTGACTCACAATCGGATGCAGGAGTGCTTTATGATCAGCTTTCACAGTTTTCCTAGTCACAGACATGTGACATTCCTGCCACCATTTTTCAATGTCTCCTCTCATGGCAATCCAATATAATCGCCTACGGCCGGTGGCTTCTGTCTTTTGCACTCCAAAGTGAACAGACAGATCATGATAGGCAGTGAGGACCATGTGTACATCTCTCGCTGTGATCACAATTTGATGGAGACGAGTAACGGTGATGGGATCCAGGCTACTGTGATACAGCAACCCTTTATTCACAAAGAACTGTTTTCGCAGTCTCCACAGACAAATTCATTGAGGGTCAGTATCACCTCTGCAAATTCTCCCGGGAGGTTTTCCCGTGATTAGTAATTTCCAAAATTTCTGCAATCACTCGACTTTCCTTTTGGTCTTGTATCCATCTAGTTTCCTGTAGCAGAGAGTCTGAACTGGCTTACAGACACTGAAATATATACGAATATTTAAAAGTACCACAACACTGTATACTGTTGTACGCTTCGAATACATTTCCTTTTTCTAATTTTTATATTCTGGTGTAATACGTACTGAGCCTGTGAGAGTTTGTGTCAGACCCTGCAAAACTATAAGGAGATTTAAAATGACACCAACACTGTATGCAGCAGTACGCTGGTAATATATTACCCTTTTTGGACTTTTTATATTCTTGTCTAATCCATACTGAGCCTGGGAGTGTATTTTTCTGACTCCGGAAATATAGACGGATATTTCCAATTACCCCTGGACTGGATACACCTTGTATCTGCTGATACAGTACCTTTTTTCAACTTGTTTGAGTACGGTTAAATCCATACTGACTGAGTGAGCGGGTGTGGTTGACTCATGAAATCCGGTGGTTGGAATAAATAATAGAAACACATGAAAACATCAACAAAACTTAAGTTAATATGGTGTAGGTCCACCTTTTGCGTCGATTACAGCCTCGATTATTCGAGGTATGAATTCATACAAGGTGTGAAATGTTTCCAAAGGAATTGCAGCCCATTCTTCAGTTAAAACAACATCCAGTTCTTTGAGCGACAATGGTGGTGGAAATCGACGTCTAACTTGAATCTAGAAAATCTGCCATAAATGATCAATAATGTGGAGGTCTGGGGATTGTGGGGGACAGATGAGATGCTCAACTTCATTACACTGTTACTCGTGCCATTCTTTAACGATTCGAGCTGTATGAATTCGTGCATTATCATCCTGAAAGATGGCGTTCCCCTCCGGGAACAGTGCTTGATCCACAGGATGCACTTGGTTTCCCAAAATGCCTAAATAATCGCGGCTGTTACTTCTTCAATTAAGCGATAGCATTGGCCCGGCATATCTCCACGAAATATCACCCCAGATCATCTCAGAACATCTGCCATGTTTTACGGTTGAGAGAAGGCAGTCTGGATTGAATGCTTCTTTAGGCTATCTCCAAACGTACACTCGGCCGGAGGTCATAAATAGGGTAAACGATGATTCGTCTGAGAATATAAAATGTTTTCACAGCTCAAGAGACCTTTTCTGTAGGTTTCTACACCACTCTAAACGCATGGAAACATTTGTCATTGAGAGAAGTGTTTTTACAATTCTGTGGAATCCAGATTTGTGCAGCTCGCGACAAACTTTTTTCGTGGAAACTGTGTTCTGTAGGTGTTCATTGAGCTCTGCATTGTTTTTCCGAGCAGTGGTCTTGCGATCCTCTCTCCAAATTTGCTTTACAGTTCGACAGTAAATCTCTCAGTCAACTCGGACTTTCGGCCAGACCTGTGCTTTGCTACGGACGTTTTTCCTTTTCTTTCAAACGCAGTCATTACTTTGGAGACAGTACCGCTTGACACGCCAAGCATACGGTCACTTTCTGTTACACTAGCGCCTGCTATACCAGCATCAACAATTTGGGCTCTTTCAAAATCAGAGAGGTCTGCCATTGTTATAAGTTTTTCCTCAATGTTCTTAGAATTATGCAAAACAAACATTTAATTTACATACACATATCACATGACACAAATAATCAACTACAAAACATTAACATATGTCACGGTTTGCATGTTTATAACATGTTTGAAGATTATGATGACAACCCGTTAGGTGTTTGGTTGCATTATTTTTCCAACCCCTGTATATACGGAGTGTGTAAAAAAGCCCTCACAGCCGACCGCCATTTTTCTTCTGCCCATCTTTACAGTAGGGAGAAGTTGCTGATGCTGTTTATGATTTGGGAGACACTTAGTCCTGTAAACAGAAGTTATTTTGTGCTTGCGCTGAACGCAATTGTTGTGTTCTGTTAGTGTGCAGTGACAGGGGAGGATTTCTTGTGTGCAGCAGCGCTAGTTATTAGGCTGCCTGCCAGTGACAGGGACCATTTTCTTGTGTGCAGCAGCGCTGATTATTAACCTGCCTTATTGCAGTATTGCTGTGTGTACACTGCTGTGCTGACTGCTTTTTACACAGCACTCCTACTTTTATTCTGTTTTCCTGCAGTGAACGAACGTTCATTATTTCACACACCATATAGAGCTGTACGCTCCTCACACACTACCGTGTACCGGATAGTATAACGGAGAAATACATGCTGACTATCTGTATGAGACTACGGAAATATATAGGGAGATTAACATTTTCTATTACACTATATACACCTGGTATTTGATGATGCAGTACCTTTGTTCTAAATTTTTGCTTACGGTATAATTAGAGTTGAGCGAAACGGGTCGAAAAAATTCAAAAGTCGCCGACTTTTGGCAAAGTCGGGTTTCATGAAACGAAACCCGACCCTAGGATGAGGTCGGCCACGAGGTCGGCGACTTACGCGCCAAAGTCGCGTTTCAAAAGTTTGTTTTGCGCTCTTTTTCAGCCAATCACGATCCACGGACACTGTGGGCAACGTGATGACCTAGGCACGGGTCACCACCATCTTTCAGAAGGGCATGCAAGTGATTGGCTTGCTTTGGTGGGCGTCACAGGGGGTATAAAAGGGCGTGCACGCCGACCGCCATCTTACTTCTGCCGATCTTAGTATAGGGAGAGGTTGCTGCTGATTCTGTAGGGAGAGCATTAGGCAGGGAAGAAGACAAAAAAACTGCTTCTGCTGCTAGCGATTTGGCCTGCACAACACACAAGTCACTGTGTGTGTAGTGCAAGGGGAGGCTATATTGTGGTGTATCAGTGGTGTTGGTTGTTGGGCTGCCTTTTAAGGCTTCCTGATACGCTGGCATTGCTGTTTACCCACTGCTCCGCAAACTGCTTTTTTAAAAGCAATCCAATCTCCCTTATCCTCTAGTCACTTTTGTCACAGCTGTGCCATCGAGCCTGTCACATAGCGCTCAGATATCAGTGGGCCTCACACAATCCACAAGTGTCCAGTGTCCAAAAGTGTGCGCAGAGATTCAAAATCTCCATTATCCTCTCGTCACTTTGGTCACAGGCAGCTGTGCCATCGAGCGTGTCACATAGCGCTCAGATATCAGTGGGCCTCACACAATCCACAAGTGTCCAGTGTCCAAAAGTGTGCGCAGAGATTCAAAATCTCCATTATCCTCTCATCACTTTGGTCACAGGCAGCTGTGCCATCGAGCGTGTCACATAGCACTCAGATATCAGTGGGCCTCACACAATCCACAAGTGTCCAGTGTCCAAAAGTGCGCGCAGAGATTCAAAATCTCCATTATCCTCTCGTCACTTTGGTCACAAGCAGCTGTGCCATCGAGCGTGTCACATAGCGCTCAGATATCAGTGGGCCTCACACAATCCACAAGTGTCCAGTGTCCAAAAGTGTGCGCAGAGATTCAAAATCTCCATTATGCTCTCGTCACTTTGGTCACAGGCAGCTGTGCCATCGAGCCTGTCACATAGCGCTCAGATATCAGTGGGCCTCACACAATCCACAAGTGTCCAGTGTCCAAAAGTGTGCGCAGAGATTCAAAATCTCCATTATCCTCTCGTCACTTTGGTCACAGGCAGCTGTGCCATCGAGCGTGTCACATAGCGCTCAGATATCAGTGGGCCTCACACAATCCACAAGTGTCCAGTGTCCAAAAGTGTGCGCAGAGATTCAAAATCTCCATTATCCTCTCGTCACTTTGGTCACAGCTGTGCCATCGAGCCTGTCACATAGCGCTCAGATATCAGTGGGCCTCACACAATCCACAAGTGTCCAGTGTCCAAAAGTGTGCGCAGAGATTCAAAATTACCATTATCCTCTCGTCACTTTTGTCACTGGCAGCTGTGCCATCGAGCCTGTCACATAGCGCTCAGATATCAGTGGGCCTCACACAATCCACAAGTGTCCAGTGTCCAAAAGTGTGCGCAGAGATTCAAAATCTCCATTATCCTCTCGTCACTTTGGTCACAGCTGTGCCATCGAGCCTGTCACATAGCGCTCAGATATCAGTGGGCCTCACACAATCCACAAGTGTCCAGTGTCCAAAAGTGTGCGCAGAGATTCAAAATCTCCATTATCCTCTCGTCACTTTTGTCACAGGCAGCTGTGCCATCGAGCCTGTCACATAGCGCTCAGATATCAGTGGGCCTCACACAATCCACAAGTGTCCAGTGTCCAAAAGTGTGCGCAGAGATTCAAAATCTCCATTATCCTCTCGTCACTTTGGTCACAGGCAGCTGTGCCATCGAGCGTGTCACATAGCGCTCAGATATCAGTGGGCCTCATACAATCCACAAGTGTCCAGTGTCCAAAAGTGTGTGCAGAAATTCTAAATCTCCCCTGTCCTATAGACACCTTGTACCTTGTTTTACATTACTATATAGTTTGTTGGATTTTGTCTACATTTCTACCAAAAATGAGGAAGGCTGGTGGAAGAGGCCGTGGAATTGGGCGGGGGTTGGCAGCTGGTAATGATGGTGTTGGTGGTGGATCTGATGGTAGTGGCAAGAGCAAAATAGGACCGAATGCAGGAGGTGCTGACCCTGCGTCATCGTCTGGCTACATAAGGCCTCGAACGCTTAGTTTTCTAGGAGTTGGCAAACCGCTTTTAAAGGCAGAGCATCAGGAAAAAGTTTTGTCTTACATTGCTGACTCAGCCTCCAGCTCTATCGCCTCCTCTTCTGCAGTTGTAAAAAGTAAAAGCACTGAGTCGTCATTGGAGGCTCATGTTCATGAACCACACCTTTCCTTGTGTCCTTCACCCCAACCAAGATTGAAGGATGACGCAGGCCATACTACTGATTACTCCATGGAGCTGTTTTCACATACCATGCCTGGATTATCAAGTGAAATGGTGAATTACCCAGGCCAAGATGAATCTGACATGGAGTGCACTGATGCACAGCCGCTGATGGATGATTCTGCTGGTACATTCACTCAGAGCACTACATTGTCCTCGCAGTGTACAGAGCCAGATTTTGACCCTGATGAGACTCAGGTGCCCCTTCCCGCACACTATACCACCATACATGGTGACACAGAGAAAGGTGCACATGACATAGAAGAGGAGGTGATGGATGACCCAGTTGTTGACCCAGATTGGCATCCATTGGGGGAAGAGGGTGCTGCTTCCAATAGCTCAGATGAGGAGCATCCACAGCAGACATCGACATCGCAACAGCTGTTATCTGGCAGGCCCGGAGCACTCCAAAGACAGGTTCCAAACATCAAAAGAGTTGCTGGACAGCTTGTCCAGAGGGTCAAAAGATCACAGCGTGCTAGGCCGCAAAATGTCTGCCAAAGTAGGAAGAGTGCAGTGTGGCACTTTTTTGAACAAAATCCTCATGATCAGGCCAAGATTATCTGTAAGAAGTGCGCAAAGACCTTTAGCCGAGGGAAAAATCTGAAAAATTTGAATACCAGTTGCATGCTTAGACATTTAACCAGCATGCACTTGCAAGCGTGGACACAACACCAAACCTCAAGTGCCACATGTGCAACTGATCACAACGAAGGTAGTCAGCAACGCTACATTGTTTCCCCCACTGTAAGCCCACCGGTTAGCACAGCAGCAAATGTTGAGGTGTCGTTGCAAGACCACAGCAGTCAGGGAATCCCACTGTTATATCAACGAAAGACTGATTCTAGGCCATCAGAAAGAACACCAACTCCATCACCATCATCAACCCTCTCTCAGTCCGCCCTGTCCACCGCTACTTCCACCATATGCAGCTCTCAAGTCCAGCTCACCCTCCCAGACACTATGAGTAGGTCAAGAAAGTACTCAGTCTCTCATCCGCGTACACTGGGTTTGAACGCCCACATTGCCAAACTAATCTCGTTTGAGATGATGCCCTTTCGGTTGGTGGAAAGCACAGCTTTCCGCGAACTCATGGCCTATGCAGTACCACGCTATGACCTACCCAGTCGCCACTTCTTCTCTCGCAAAGCCATCCCAGCCCTCCACCATCATGTGAAAGACCGCATTGTCCATGCACTCAAGCAGTCAGAGAGCGGAAAGGTGCACCTCACAACTGATGCATGGTCCAGTCGGCATGGCCAGGGCCGTTACGTGTCCATCACTGCGCACTGGGTTAATGTGGTGGATGCAGGGTCCACAGGGGACAGCGGTGGTGGGACAGTGCTGCCTAGCCCACGGTATAGGAAACAGTTGGCTGTAGGCGTTCGACCCTCCTCCTCTTCCTCCTCCTCCAGAAGCGAAAGCTCGTCCACAGAGCGCAGTCGTACGAGCACTCCATCTGCAGCTGCCACTGTTGCACACGATGTGTCCCCCTATCGAGCAGCTAGTGGAAAGCGTCAGCAGGCTGTGTTGCAGATGATGTGTTTGGGCGACAGACACACCGCCGAGGTGCTGGCCGAGTACTTGAAGCGACAAACTGAGTCATGGCTGGGCAGTGTACATCTTGAGGCAGGCAAGGTAGTTAGTGATAACGGCCGTAATTTTGTGGCAGCCATAGCCCTTTCAAAACTCAGCCACATACCTTGCTTGGCTCACACCTTGAACCTGGTGGTGCAGTGCTTCCTCAAAAATTATCCGGAGTTAACAGCCCTGCTCCAGAAGGTGCGAAGACTGTGCGCGCACATCCGCCGGTCGCCTGTACACTCCGTTCGTATGCAGAAGCTGCAGCGATTGCTCCACCTTCCCAACCACCGCCTCATTATCGACATTGCAACAAGGTGGAACTCCACCCTGCACATGGTGGAGCGGCTGTGCGAGCAGAGGCAGGCCATAATGCATTTGTGGGAGGATACACGGCCAGGCACTTTGAGAGCAGACATGGAGTTGACAGGCGTGCAGTGGTCGAAGCTGAAAGACCTTTGTAAAGTCCTTCAGTGTTTTGAGGAATGCACACGGCTGGTAAGCGCAGATGACGCCATCCTAAGCATGAGCATCCCACTTATGCGTCTGCTCATGCAAACTTTGACGCACCTTAAGGAGCAGGCGTCTGCAGCCAATGTTGATGAGGAGGAAGAGGAGGAGGGAATCCTTGATGACATTCAGCCATTGTCTGCTCAGGGACCTCTCCTGGACGAGGTGGAGGAAGAAGAGGAGGAGGAGGAGGATGATGGGGATGATTACTTAGGGGAGGAGGATGCATCTCGTGGGGCAAGTGAAAATGTTGGCGTGGCAAGGTCTGGTACAGGGTTTGTGCGTGACTGTAGGGATGTGGATTTGCCAGAAAGTGCTCCTCCACCCAGCACTCGCAGTGCATCATTGACACCGGGAACATTGGGAAGGGGAAGAGTCTTGAGGAGATCATTTGCATATTCCCAGTGCCTTCTGGGATAAGTGAAGAGTCTCCGCGAGCTCAACGATCACTGGGTTTTGGCCGTTGCAGCTGAAAAGAGGAAATCGGAAAACCAGGGGAAGAGTCTTGAGGAGATCATTTGCATATTCCCAGTGCCTTCTGGGATAAGTGAAGAGTCTCCGCGAGCTCAACGATCACTGGGTTTTGGCCGTTGCAGCTGAAAAGAGGAAATCGGAAAACCAGGGGAAGAGTCTTGAGGAGATCATTTGCATATTCCCAGTGCCTTCTGGGATAAGTGAAGAGTCTCCGCGAGCTCAACGATCACTGGGTTTTGGCCGTTGCAGCTGAAAAGAGGAAATCGGAAAACCAGGGGAAGAGTCTTGAGGAGATCATTTGCATATTCCCAGTGCCTTCTGGGATAAGTGAAGAGTCTCCGCGAGCTCAACGATCACTGGGTTTTGGCCGTTGCAGCTGAAAAGAGGAAATCGGAAAACCAGGGGAAGAGTCTTGAGGAGATCATTTGCATATTCCCAGTGCCTTCTGGGATAAGTGAAGAGTCTCCGCGAGCTCAACGATCACTGGGTTTTGGCCGTTGCAGCTGAAAAGAGGAAATCGGAAAACCAGGGGAAGAGTCTTGAGGAGATCATTTGCATATTCCCAGTGCCTTCTGGGATAAGTGAAGAGTCTCCGCGAGCTCAACGATCACTGGGTTTTGGCCGTTGCAGCTGAAAAGAGGAAATCGGAAAACCAGGGGAAGAGTCTTGAGGAGATCATTTGCATATTTGGCTCGTCTTTCATCGTTTTTAAGAAATCTCAAGATGGAAGAGGCCAGGAGCCATTTGGTGAGCTGCATTTCTTGCTACATGTTCACAGATTTACCAGTGGAAAAGCCAAACTTCACATGCCACAAATGCAAGCTTGTGTCCCTGTTGGAGGAAAAGTTGCAAAATCTCGAAGAGAGGTTAGCTACGTTGAAGATCATTAAGGAAGGTGAAGAGTTCTTGGACAGAGCAGAATTATCTCTTCATGTTACAGAAAGAGAAGAAATTCGAAGTGCACCTGAAGAAACAGAGGAATGGAGACATGTGACCCAGAGAAGCAGGAGGATCAGGAGGCAGTCAGCACCCATACTGCTCAGAAACCAGTACCAGGCTCTCACGCAGGAAAACGATGAAGAAATACATCAGGATAAGACTTTGCCAACAAACAGCAACCTTGTACGCCCTCAGAGTCCTCCTGGATGGAGAAAGAAAAATGTTGTGAAGAAGAAACGGAGAGTGGTGGTCATGGGGGATTCCCTGCTGAGAGGAACAGAGGCCGCTATCTGCAGACCGGATATAACTACAAGAGAAATGTGCTGTCTTCCAGGTGCAAAAATTAAAGATGTGTCTGACAGGATATCAGGACTCTTCAGACCTACAGATGACTACCCATTCCTGCTACTACATGTGGGGACAAATGACACCGCAAGAAACGACCTGGAAACCATCTGCAGAGACTTTGAAGACTTAGGCAAGAAAGTGAAAGAACTGGGAGCGCAGGTGGTCTTCTCTTCCATCCTCCCAGTGGATGGCCATGGAACAAGGAGGTGGAATAAGATTCTGCAGGTGAACAACTGGCTACGTCGATGGTGCCGTCAGCAACGATTTGGATTTCTGGATCACGGAGTGAACTACTTATACGATGGACTACTTGCTAGAGATGGGGTGCACCTTACGAAGACTGGAAAGCATGTATTTGGAAGTCGCCTTGCTACACTTGTAAGGAGAGCTTTAAACTAGAACAACATGGGAAGGGAAGCAAAAGACCAGAAAAAGCCATACACCTGACAAATGCTATTGAGAACTCTGCTATTAGAAGTGGAAAGGAAGAACAAAGACGAAAGAATCTAATTAATAAAAATATTGGAGAAAGAGAAACCAATCACAAACTAAAATGTTTCTATACTAATGCACAAAGCATGGGCAACAAACAAGGAGAATTGGAACTACTAACACAGGAAAAGAAATATGATGTAATTGGAATCACTGAAACTTGGTGGGACAATACACATGATTGGAATACAAGACTAGAAGGATACAACTTATTTGCAAGAAACAGACTTGATAAACGAGGAGGGGGTGTCGCATTGTATGTTCGAAACGCGTATATCTGCACAGAGATTGAAGCTTCAGAGACTGGGAGTTCTGTGGAAACTGTTTGGGTAAGAATACAAGGACAGAACAATGGAAAGGACACCATTGTAGGCATTTACTACAGGCCGCCTGTGCAAGCCGAAGATATAGATGAACTCTTTATGCATCAGATGGCCAAGTTCTCCAAAAAATATGACATAGTTGTCATGGGAGATTTCAACTATCCAGACATTTGTTGGGAATCTCTCTCAGGCAAAACTAACAGGTCAAGGAAATTCTTATCCTCTCTTGCTGACAACTTTATCTTCCAAAAGGTAAGGGAGAAAACAAGGGGAACTGCTACCTTGGATCTAATCCTTATAAACAGGGAGGAAATGGTTGAGGAGGTAAAAGTGGCTGGGACCCTAGGAGGTAGCGACCATGCTATTTTAGAATTTTGGATAACTAGAGGTGGAAGACCTGTGAAGACTCAGACATCAAGGTTAGATTTCAGAAAGGCAGATTTTAAGGGATTCAGAAAGAGAATTGGAGGGATCCAATGGCTGGATATCCTTAAAGACAAAAATGTCCAGGAAGGATGGGAAATCTTGAAAAATGAAATTCTCAAAGCACAGTTGTTAACAATTCCGAAAAGAGGGAAGAATAGGAAGCATTTAAGGAAACCAGGATGGATGAACACAGAACTTAAGCACATGCTAAAAAGGAAGAAAAAAATGTTTATAAAATGGAAAGAGGGAGGCATATCTAAAGAAGAATATAATGCTGTCTGCAGAACCTGCAGGGCACAAATCAGATTAGCTAAAGCTGAAAATGAACTGAGGCTTGCAAGAGATGTCAAAAGCAATAATAAAGGATTTTGGGGATATGTCAAAAGTAAAAGAAAAGTCAAAGATGCTATAGGATTTTTACAGGATGAAAATGATGAAATGGTAAGACAGGATGTTGAGAAGGCTGAACTTTTAAATTCCTATTTTGCATCTGTTTTCTCTCAGAAAGGAAATGCAACATCAACTGTTATTCACTGTCCTATTAAGGGAATAGAAGAATCCAGGATATCTATAAACAGAAAGATAGTGAGGAAACACTTAGCTAACCTAAATGAATTCAAGTCTCCAGGTCCAGATGAATTACACCCCAGAGTACTGAAGGAGATAGCAGAAGAAATTTTTGAACCCCTCTCCATAATCTTTGAAAATTCTTGGAGAACAGGAGAAGTGCCAGAAGACTGGAGAAGAGCAAATGTTGTTCCTATCTTCAAAAAGGGGAAGAAGGTGGACCCAGGCAACTATAGGCCGGTGAGTCTGACTTCTATACCAGGAAAGATCTTTGAACAAATTATTAAACAACATGTATGTCAATACCTGGATAAGAATGCAGTGATTAAACAGAGTCAGCATGGGTTTCTAACTAATAAGTCATGTCAGACTAACTTAATTTCCTTCTATGACGGTATCACTGATTGGGTGGATCAAGGAAATGCTGTAGATATAGTATATCTTGACTTCAGCAAAGCATTTGACAAAGTCTCTCATACAATCCTTATTGAAAAAATGACTAAGTATGGAATGGACAAGGCAACTGTTAGGTGGATTCATAACTGGCTTAGTGATCGGACCCAAAGAGTGGTCGTAAATGGCTGCACATCCAGTTGGAAGAATGTCTCAAGTGGGGTACCACAGGGCTCTGTCCTGGGCCCTGTATTGTTCAACATCTTTATCAATGATTTAGATGAAGGAATTGAGGGTAAACTGATTAAATTTGCTGATGACACAAAGCTAGGAGGGATAGCTAATACTAGAGAAGAGAGAGAGAGGATTCAAAAAGATTTAAATAAACTGGAGAAGTGGGCAGCAACTAACAGAATGGTTTTTAACAGGGAGAAATGCAAAGTACTACATCTGGGCAATAAAAATGAAAAAAGCATATATAGAATGGGAGGAATAGGGCTAAGTGACAGCACATGTGAAAAAGACTTGGGTATACTAATAGATCACAGACTGAATATGAGTCAACAGTGTGATGCAGCAGTAAAAAAGGCAAATGCAATTCTAGGATGTATTAACAGAAGCATACAGTCTAGATCACGTGAAGTCATTATTTCCCTCTACTCCTCTTTGGTCAGACCTCATCTGGAATATTGTGTCCAGTTTTGGGCACCACATTTTAAAAAAGACATCAACAAACTGGAGCAAGTTCAGAAAAGAGCGACCAGAATGGTGACCGGTCTGCAAACCCTGTCTTATGAGGAAAGGTTGCAGGATTTGGGAATGTTTAGTTTGCAAAAGAGAAGACTGAGAGGAGACTTAATAGCTGTCTACAAATATCTAAAGGGCTGTCACATTGTAGAAGGATCAACTTTATTCTCATTTGCACAAGGAAAGACTAGAAGCAATGGGATGAAACTGAATGGGAAGAGACACAGATTAGATATTAGAAAAAACTTTTTGACAGTTAGAGTGATCAATGAGTGGAACATGCTGCCACGAGAAGTGGTGAGTTCTCCTTCAATGGAAGTCTTCAAACAGAGGCTGGACAGACATCTGACTGGGATGATTTAGCGAATCCTGCTTTGAGCAGGGGGTTGGACCAGATGGCCCAGGAGGTCCCTTCCAACTCTACGATTCTATGATTCTATGATTCTATGATTCTTAAACACATGTCAGATTATGCCTTGCGGATCCTAAAAAGGGACCCCCGCATTGCCAAAATGATGAACGATGACGACTACTGGTTGGCCAGCATCCTGGATCCACGCTATAAAGGCAAATTACAAAACATCATGCCACAGGAGAACCTTGACCTAATATTGGCTAATAAACAAGCAACTCTGGTAAATCGGTTGCTTGAGGCATTCCCAGCACACAGCAGCGGTGATGGTTCTCACACGAGCTGTACGGGCCGGGGGCAGCTTGGCAGAGGTGTTCGTGGTGCACACAGCAGAAGTGGCGTTGGAGACAGGGGTTTCATGACAATGTTGTGGACTGATTTTTCAAATACCGCTCACACAACTGGTAATACTGCATCGATGGAAAGTGACAGGAGACAGCAGTTGTCAACTATGGTTACAAACTACTTTTCCTCCCATATCGATGTTCTCCCACACAGGTTATTCCCCTTTGACTATTGGGCCGCTAAACTGGACACCTGGCCTGAATTGGCCCAATATGCCTTACAGGAGCTCGCTTGCCCAGCTGCAAGTGTGCTATCGGAAAGAGTCTTCAGTGCAGCTGGATCAATCCTGACAGAAAAAAGGACCCGTCTGTCAACCCAAAATGTGGATGATCTA
This sequence comes from Dendrobates tinctorius, assembly GCF_039654945.1. Classification (NCBI taxonomy): domain Eukaryota; kingdom Metazoa; phylum Chordata; class Amphibia; order Anura; family Dendrobatidae; genus Dendrobates; species Dendrobates tinctorius. The sequence goes on along the minus strand of NW_027361697.1, from coordinate 18,009,355 downwards.
ACCTTCATTAAAATGAACCACGCATGGGTTTCCAAGGATTTTGTCCCACCTTCCCCTGATGACACATAGGGTGACAGAAAAATGGCTTGCTTTGGTCCACCTCTCCCTGGTACTTCACCTATTTCGCCTTTTGCATCAGCTGAATGTCCAACATCAACATATGCCACTTTCTAAAACTCCCTAACTGTGCTGCCTCCCCCCCCATGGCCGGGGTCACCACCTACCGCACGACACCGTGCGAGTGCCATTGCCCTGGACAGGTGGGTAGGCCGACTCTTGGGCGCGGGCACTGGCACAGGGTCCCTCATAGTGCAATCAAGTGTCTCTAACGGTGGTGGTGCACACCCGCCGTCAGACACACCGCTGTACTATGAGGGGCCCAGTGCCAGTACCGACGCCCACGAGTGGGCCCCCCTTGCTTGGGCAGGGCCCCAGCATTTGCAATCTTTACCTCTCCCTGCTCCTCCGCTGTGTAATCTTGGCCGTCAAATCCATACTGTGCCTGACACCGTCTGAGCCTGCCTCCTGAGACATATATTTTGAATGTGTATGCTATCCATACATGTTATCCGGGGATACGGTACCCTTTCTAACCTTTGTGCAATCACGTGCAATCCATACTGTGCCTGACACCGTCTGAACCTGCCTCCTGAGACATATATTTTGAATGTGTACGCTATCCATACATGTTATCCGGGGATACGGTACCCTTTCTAACCTTTGTGCAATCACGTGCAATCCATACTGGGCCTAACACCGTCTGAGCCTGCCTCCTGAGACATATATTTTGAATGTGTACGCTATCCATACATGTTATCCGGGGATACGGTACCCTTTCTAACCTTTGTGCAATCACGTGCAATCCATACTGTGCCTGACACCATCTGAGCCTGCCTCCTGAGACATATATTTTGAATGTGTACGCTATCCATACATGTTATCCAGGGATACGGTACCCTTTCTAACCTTTGTGCAATCACGTGCAATCCATACTGGGCCTAACACCGTCTGAGCCTGCCTCCTGAGACATATATTTTGAATGTGTACGCTATCCATACATGTTATCCGGGGATACGGTACCCTTTCTAACCTTTGTGCAATCATGTGCAATCCATACTGGGCCTAACACCGTCTGAGCCTGCCTCCTGAGACATATATTTTGAATGTGTACGCTATCCATACATGTTATCCGGGGATACGGTACCCTTTCTAACCTTTGTGCAATCACGTGCAATCCATACTGTGCCTGACACCGTCTGAGCCTGCCTCCTGAGACATATATTTTGAATGTGTACGCTATCCATACATGTTATCCAGGGATACGGTACCCTTTCTAACCTTTGTGCAATCACGTGCAATCCATACTGGGCCTGACACCGTCTGAGCCTGCCTCCTGAGACATATATTTTGAATGTGTACGCTATCCATACATGTTATCCAGGGATACGGTACCCTTTCTAACCTTTGTGCAATCACGTGCAATCCATACTGGGCGTGAGAACGGCTGGCGAGCTGTTAAGCAAGCTACAGCACCTGTCCAGACAAGTACAGGGATTCCCTAGCGAGGAGACTTATTTGATTGTTTTCAATGTTGGGACAGCAATTTTTGGGGAGCACTATACTCTGGAGAATGATAGATGGGGCCCACCATACACTGGAACATTCCAAAGGTGGACATCAGACACTGGAGCAGCATTTACAGGGCCCATTATACACTAGAGCATTAGAAATGGGGCCCATTATGTTTGGAGCATTATTTGGGCCCATAAGACAGTGGAGCTTCATCCATGGGGACCAACATATACTGTAGCATTATGTGGAGCTCATCATATACTGTTTCAAACATTATATGGGACCAATGATTCTGTATGGAGAAATAGATGGGCCTCGTCATGAGATGTAAAAAGTGAGGTATTTTTCATTGTACTATACCGCTATTTATCTGCCATATCGGAGCATGATGAGTTGTGGTATGTGTTAAAGGGGCGCTCTTTCGCCCAGGGCACATGAAAACCTGCAGCCAGCCCTCCCCCCCCCACAACTTTAGCCAAATAACCCCCATTTTTCAGTGCGTAACTTGTATTATGAAGTTAATTAAGGTTGACAAGCTTAAGTAAGAAGAATTGATGCTTTTGGCATTCAAATGGGCACTGTAGGTGTGTTTCCTCCTCTCACTGCCGACTTTTATTCCCCATTGACTTACATTGGGTTTCGTGTTTCGGGACGACCCCGACTTTTCCCTATAATCGGACGATCTTGCTCGACCCGACTTTTGGAAAAGTCGGGTTTCACGAAACGAAACGCAACCCTAAAAAACCAAAAGTCGCTCAACTCTAGGTATAATACATACTGAGTGAGCATGTGTGGTTTACTCATTAAATATATATGGAGAAAAACATTTTACCCTATACTCTATACACCTCCTATCTTGTGATACAGTACCTTTGTTTGACACTTTGTGTTGCGGTCAAATCCATACTGGGTGAGTGTCTGAGGGTGACTACGGAAATATATACGGATATTTAAATTGTACCCTACAATACATATACTTGCTATCTTGTTATCCAGTACCTTTTTTAAACATTTTGTATTATGGCTAAATCCAGACTGAGTGAGTGTCTGAGGGTGACTCCGGAAATATATACAGAGATTTACATTTAGCCCAACACTGTATCCAGCTGTACGCTTTTGATAAAGTACCCTTTTTTGCTATTTACATTCTGTTGTAATCCATACTCAGCCTGTGATTGTCTGTCTATTACTCCGTAAATATATTTGGAGATTTACGATTAACACAACACTTTATACAGCTGTAAACTTGTGATACATTGCCCATTTACTGCTGTTTATATTCCGGTCTAATGCATACAGAGCCAGTGAGAGTCTGTTTCTGACTATGGAAATATATATGGAGATTTACAATGACCCCTACACTGTATACAGCTTTACGCTTCTGATACAGTACCATATATCTGCTGGTATTTTGGGTCCATTTTTACAAAAATTAGGAAGTATGGTTTAAGAGACTGTGGGCGTGGGCGGCTAGCTGGTACTGATGGTGGTGGTGGTGCATCTGCTGGTAGTGCCCAAAGTGCAATACCAGCTAAGGCAGGAGGTGTTGAGACTGTGGCATGGTCTGACTCCAGAAGGCCTGGAAGGCTCCCTTTTCTGGGAGTAGGTAAACCGCTTTTTAAACCGGAGCATCATGAACTGGTTTTGGCTTACATTGCCGAAACAGCCTCCTGCGCTATCGCCTCCTCTTCTGAAGTTTCACAAAATGCAAGCACTCAGTCGTCAGTGCAGGCTTCTGGTCAGGAACAACCCCTTTCCTTGTGTCCTTCACCCCCACCCAAAGTGAAGGATGTGGCAGCCCACACTTGAGATTACTCAATGGAGCTTTTTTCACATACCATGCCTGGGTTATCAAGTCAAATCCTGAATTCCCCAGTCCAACATGAATCAGAGATGGAGTGCACTGATGCACAGCCACTGCTAGATGATTCTGCTGGTACATTTACCCACAGCACTACATTCCCCTCGCTGTTATGAATGGGTCACCGGAGAGGAGAGCACAATAGGCTATGCCACCAGAACACCAGAGAGGTTGGTCGCTCAGCGGATTGCAGACTCCTGATCTCAACAACACAACTAGCAGTAGCCGTGGAGCGTTCCTACGTTGCCCTAGACGCCTCGTCACAGCCGGAGGACTAACTAGCCTAAAGACAGAAAGGTGAAATCTAAACTGCCCCGAAGCAGATCCCCAAAGGAATAGACAGCCCCCAAACATATATTGTCAGTGAGACAAGATGAAGCACAAACACAGACAGAAAATAGACTGAGCAAATGATGGGGCCCACACTGACTAGATAGGACAGGACAGAAAAGGCACTGTCTGCAATCACGCAAAAACCTTAATAATTCCAACACGACTGATGTACAAAAATACTGAGGTCTAAACAACCTCGCCCCCACTATATCAGCACTCAGGTGTGAACTGGTGGCTAGCAACAGGCTAATACAACAGGGGACTGAGCAAACAAACACAAGATACAAAAATACAGGGCAGGAGCCAGCAGCTCCAGGGTGAGCAAGCTGACCCCTGACAGCAGGCAAAAACAGATGCAAAGGGTTTAGCAAATAACACTTAGCTGAAAAAATGCAGCATTAGGCAGGAGACAGAAATCCTCAGTAAGCAAAGAAAGGAGTATCACCGGCAGTCACTGAGAGAAGTCTGCTTGCTTATGTAGTCCCAGTCACTACCACCACTCCTCCAATTATCTTCTGCAGCTGTTGGGTTAACATCATGTTGACCAGCACCACTAGCAGCAGTATCCACCAGAGGGAGTCTTGCCTCAAAAGTCAGATCAAGAGAGCTCACAACACCTCGCACTCTACAGAGCCAGAATCTGACTCTGATGAAACTCAGGTTCCCCTTCCCACATACTATACCACCTTACACAGAGGAAGGTGCAGATGAAAGTGCCGGTTCCCAGAGTAGGTGGGGGGCATACTCGTGGGTGACGGCACTGGCACAGGGCCCCTCATAGTATGCAGAAGTGTCTCTGCTGGTGGGGGGGCCCACTCGCCGTCAGACACACCGGTGTACTATGAGGGGCCCTGTGCCAGTGGCTTCGCCCATGAGTTGGCCCCCCTGCTTGCTCATGTCCACAGCACTTGCAATATTTACCTCTCCCTGCTCCACAGTCGTGACGTCTTCTGCGTTTCCTAACAGTGATATTCAGGTCAGAGAGTGCAATGACATCACGTCTGTATGCCCTCTGCCTAAACAGTCCAAGTGCAGAGAGCTGAAAGATGTTGACGCTGAGGAGTCCAGAGTAGAGCAGTGCCCAGCGAGGAGAGGTATTTAACTTTTTTAAAGGTTGGGAGCAATTTTTGGGGAGCACTATACACTGGAAAATGAGATATGGGCCCATCATACACTGGAGCATCATCCATTTGGCCCATCATATACTGGAGCATTCCAAATGGGGGACATCAGACACTGGAGCAGCATTTACAGGAAACATTATACACTGGAGCATTAGAAATGGGGCCCATTATATATGGAGCATTATTTGGGCCCATAAGACACTGGAGCATCATCCATGGGGCCCATCATATACTGGAGCATTCTAAATGGGGCAGATTATATATGGAGCATTATTTTGGCCCATCATACCCTGGAGCATCATCCATGAGGCCCATCATATACTGGAGCATTCCAAATGGGGGACATCAGACACTGGGGCAGTATTTATGGGGCACATTATACACTGGAGCATTAGAAATGGGGCCCATTAGATATGGAGCATTAGTTGGGCCCATAAGACACTGGAGCATCATCCCTGGGGCCCATCATATACTGGAACTTTCTAAATGGGGCAGATTATATATGGAACATTATTTGGGCCCATCATACACTGGTGCATCATCCATGAGGCCCATCATATACTGGAGCATTCCAAATGGGGGACATCATACACTGGAGCAGCATTTACGTGGCACATTATACACTGGAGCTTTAGAAATTGGGCCCATTATATATGGAGCATTATTTGGGCCCATCAGACAGTGGAGCATCATCCATGGGGACCAACATATACTGTAGCATTATGTGGCGCTCGTCATATACTGTATGGAACATTATATGGGACCAATTATTCTGTATGGAGAAATATATGGGGCTCATTATTCTGTATGGCACACTATGTGGTGGCCATAATACTGTATGGAGTAATATACTGTCCGTTTTTTGAGCTATTGTAGAATTTAAAATAGATATCAGTCATGTCATGTAAGAAGTGAAGTATTTTTCATTGTACGATACCTATATTTTTGTGCTGTATCGGAGAATCATGAATTGTGGTATGTGTTAAAGGGGCCCACTGACACTCTTTGGCCCGGCCCACATGAAAACCTGAAGCCAGTCATACCCCCCCATAACTTTAGCCAAATAACCCCCAGTTTTCTATGCGTAACTATTATTATAAAGTAAATTAAGGTTGACAAGCTTCAGTAATAAGAATTGATGTTTTTGGCATTGAAATGGGCACTGTAGGTGTGTTTACTGTCCTCCACTCCTTGACGACTTTCCTTCCCCATTGACTTGCATTGGGTTTCGTGTTTCAGTCGGACCCCGACTTTTCCCTATAGTCGGCCGATTTCGTTTGACTCGACTTTTGAGAAAGTCGGATTTCACGAAACCTGACTCGACCTTAAAAAAGGCAAAGTCGCTCATCTCTACCACCAAGTTATGTGAGGTCTTATTTTTTGCGGGACAAGTTGACATTTTTATTGGTACCATTTTCGGGCACGTGACATTTTTTGATCGCTTTTTATTCTGATTTTTGGGACGCAGAATGAACAAAAACCAGCGTTTCATGAATTTCTTTTGGGGGGTGCGTTTACACCGTTCCACGTGTGGTAAAATTGATAAAGCGGTTTTATTCTTTGCGTCAATACGGTTACAGCGATACCTCATTTATGTCATTTTTTTTATGTTTTGGCGCTTTTATGCAATATAAACAATTTTATATAAAAATAATTAATTTTGCATCGCCTTATTCTGCGAGCTATAACTTTTTTATTTTTTCACTGATGACACTGTGTGGTGGCTTGTTTTTTGTGGGACAAGATGACGTTTTCAGCGGTACCATGGATATTTATATCCGTCTTTTTGATCGCGCGTTATTGCACTTTTTGTACGGCGGTATGATGATAAAGTTTTATTTTTGCTTCGTTTTTTATTTTTATTTTTTAAAGGGTTCAATAAAGGGGTTAACTAGTGGGACAGTTTTATAGGGCGGGTCATTACGGATGCGGCGATACCAAATATGTGTACTTTTAAATTTTTTTTTATTTTCAAAAAGTGAATTTATTGGGGTTTATATATATATATATATATATATATATATATATATATATATATATATATATATTTAATTTATTTAGCAATTTTTTATAGATTATTTTTACACTTTTTTTTTTACTTTATTACATTGTCCCAGGGGGGACATCACTGACATCACAGATCGCTGTGACAGATCAGCGATCTGTCACAGGCAGTGCACAGTGGTGTACCTTCAATAGTAGCAGACCACGCAGCTGCTATGGGGCCCGGAGAGGTGAGGGGGCCTGCGACGGCCGCTGCGGTTTGGCAGTTGTGCTGTGCTGACACAGTACTATCTCCTTTAATTAAATGTAAGCGACGGCCGCTGTATACCCCCGGGCTCCTTGAAGCACCCCTTTCCTTGTTTCCTGGTCAGCAGTTGGCTGAAGTCTCTGGCTGGATTTGCATAAGAACGCCATGCCTCCTAGCAGCCATAGAGGTAGCAGCACAAGTGCATTGCAGGAAGCAGAAGGGTCTCTGGTGCTGATGGGCTACATGTGCAAGGTGATGTATTATAATGAAGGGTCCTGTCTGCACGTGTAGGCTGTCTGTCAGTGGTGGGCTGTGCTTGGTCAGGATGTAGCAGAGCGCTGTGTGTTCCCCCTGCAGAACATGAGCTCATAAGAAGGAGTTAAGATGTTGCTCCTTGGGAGGAGGGAGGAGACCCAGCCGTCTGTCAGGAGGTGTATGAGGTGTGTGAAGGACTTTGGCTTCCTCCCTGTGAATTGTGACATAACATTGCTTCTTCAGTAGTGATGTGTCATTCCTGAAAGATCCTATTCAAAGAGCCGGCTCCCTGCTGTGAACAAAATGAGCCGGCTCTGCAGGGAGAACAGCTGAGTTTTTTTTTCCTGGTGCCTGGCAGCTTCAGCTTAGTGAAGCCTGACTGTGACTCATCTGGGGGGAGGAGCGGTGTCAGGAGAGAGGGAGATGTGCTGTTGTGGGCTGTAAATAAATGCACGTGAGTTAACCCTTGAGTCCCAAATATATCCTGCCAGTTCCTCCATGGCATATATGGTATGTGACTATGTGTAGTAGGAGGAGGGACGCAGCACATTGTTTGTCATCATCATCATCTGCAATGACCTGTGCGTTACCTTTGGTCCCAAATAAAGATACACTTCACTGTCCCCTCATCCATGGCGTATGCATACGGTATATGGTATATGTAGGAGGAGAGGCTCAGCACATTGTTTGGTATATCATCTTCTCATAGTGTTAGGCCAGGTTCACATTGCGTTAATGGCAACGCATGTTGCAGACCGCGTTCCAGGGTGCGTCATGAAGTAACGCATCATGCCGATTTTGGATGCGTTAGTATCACTGTGGCCAAAGGGTGCATTAGTGATGCTATGTAACGGATCCTGTTGAACGCAGGGCCAGGAGAATTCAGGACAACACTACAGGGAGGAGGATGGCGTCAGTTGTTGCTGCTAAGGGCTCATACTCACTTGCGAGAGAGTTGCGTCATTCTCGTGCGAGTCTCTCGCATGGAAACCTAGCACTGCCGCCAGCACTGGGACTGAAGCGTGCGGTTACATGTACTTCTATGCAGCCGCCCCCTCCGGTCTGAGTGCCGGCGGCAGTGCCAGGTTTCCATGCGAGAGACTCGCACGAGAATCACGCAACTCTCTCGCAAGTGAGTATGAGCCCTTAGGGTAGGGTAAGTAATGTAAAGTGATTTTAGGTAAAACTTGTGGAGAGATCAGGTCCAGCTCCAGTCAATATATAGAGTTCAGCTGGTTTCACAAGTGCATATTTTGGCTGCACACGGATCCATTTTCGGATGGGACTTGCATGTGCATCCAGTTGTCACCGTTTTCCCACGGATCCGTGTGTCTGCATATTTTTTCAGATGCACAAAAACGCAACTTGTTGCAGTTTTGTGTCATCTGAAAAACACGCAGGCACAGGGTGACGCACGGAACAGTGGCTACACGTCTGGAATTAACATGGAGCTCTATGGAGCACGGATCCAGGAGAACACGGATCCATGTGCAGGGATCCATTTTGCGGCATTGAGCATGCTCGGAAGCGAGGGATGTGCTGTATGGGAAAGTGATGAAACTGTATGGGAACAGACTGCAGACATAATGTAGTCTACGTCTGTATGCTGCTCTGTCATACAGTGATCTTTCCTGCCTCACTAGAAGGGCTTGTGCCCTGTGTTACAGTGTGGTAATGATAATAAAATGTATTGGGAGCATGTATATGACATGGGGGCACCTGGTTAGGGGCTGCACGAGTGGGGCTGCGTTCACACTAGTGTTTTGGTACGGTGCGTTGTGATGCGTAGCAATCCTGATGCATCCTGATCCAGATTACATGCTAACATACATAAAGAAGGCAATTAAGCATTAAATGCTACAGTACGTCCAGCTGTACAAGAAATGGGACCAAATGTGAAAAAATAAACATCAGGAAGGGAAAAAAAACGTGAAAATGAGCTGATTTTTCTGAGTAATGAGCAAAGAGCTGTAATCAGCAGAACGCAACAGCGATTAAACACTAATTGGATGGAGGACGAGCGATGCTGCCGGAGAGGAGATAGAACTGTGCTGCGCTATGACTCTGGGGCAGGATTACAGATGTTTGCAAGAAACTAAGGCATATAGAGGATTAATGTGTGGGCAGGAATGCTTTAACCCCTTCTCGCTGACAAAACGTATACTTGCATCCTAGATATGATGATCATGCCTTTTGTCTGTTTAGAACTCCCCTGGGAGGTGATGGGAAGACACAATGTGTAGTTCTTGCCATTTAAAATTTCTTTATGTATCACTCATCATAGTGACCTATTGTCATTCAATCTGATTCTGGGGGGGGGGGAAAAACCTTAAAGGGAGTCTGAGCACAAAATGACTGAAAGTACAGGTGCTCAGTGCACCCATGGTGAGGCCAGTCTAGGGCACCTTCTGTCTGCTTTCTGTCTAGCTCTGCCAAGGGTGCACTGAGGAGGACATATTTGGTATGAGCAGTCATTTTGTGCCGACAGATTCCATAATCGCTGGTCTTATTGTAGACAGCTTAACGAGGTTGTCCTACTTAATCTTCCATTTTGACTTTTACAAGGAATATATCAAATTGGATGTAAGTGTTTTACTTTTTCTTTTACTCAAATGAGAAAAAAATCAAAGACTAGCTATAAAATTAATTGTTTGACCTATAATATGCATGCCTGGAGTTAAGAGCACCTGTTTATTTATTTATTTATTTTTTTTTGGGGGGGCCCATTCAGACTTTTGCTATGGGACACCATGATTTCTACGTACGCCCCAGGCAGTGCTGCAGGCTTCCTCATGCCGGCGCTTTGCAGGCATGAGGAAGCCGTCTCCCTGCAGGCCCCCGAAGGTCCCTGCTGCCATTTTGGATTTGGGGACCTGCAGGGAAGGAGACCCCCACAGCAGTGCTGCACATCGCGCTGCTGTGGGTGTCTCAGGGAAGCACAGAGGGAGCCCCCTCCCTGCCGATGCTTCCCTAAACCCCGGTACACTGCGATCGTGTTTGATCGCAGTGTGCCAGGGGTTAACGTGTCGGGGGCAGTCCGTGACCGCCTCTGACTCATAGTGCCGGGTGTCAGCTGTGATAGTCAGCTGACACCCGGCCACGATCAGCTGCGCTCCCCCCGTGAGCGCAGCTGATCGTGCTAGACGTACTATTTGTCCTTGGGACTTATGTCCCAGGTCACATGGATGGAATAGTATGTCTAATGTAGGAAAGGGGGTAAGCATAAAAGAAATGTAACAATACTAAGAGGCTCATAAATATTTCATAGGATGATTCAGATTATGATTTCACTGAAAGGGTACTCTGTTGATCAATAGAATACAATTCCAGCAAGTGATACAAAGAATATTATACGTCTCAATAAATGGAAAACTTTATTTTTATGATAAAACCAGGAACAATATATTGCGCCAAATAATATGGGAGCAGATTTTTTAAAACTGCCCAGCTTTAGACTGCGCAAATTTAGACTTGACAGTCTTATAATGCACCAAACTGGTGATACATTTGGCACAACTTTAGTTTACCTTACCCAACTACCTATTAGCTGGCTTACTTGATGCCTAAAATTGGTGTCAAAATATTGGTGCATTTTTGGTGCTTGGTATTGAACATTGGGTCATGCTTCTTTTCAAGAAGTCTTTTCGTGAAGTCAAAACCACTTGTTAGTCAAAGCTCAGAAAGCATCAAAAACACATAATAAATTTGGTGCAAGCCATATAAGATGCTGCAGAGCCGCCTTTCCTTGACTTAACTTCTGGACCTCTCACCAGAAGATGCAGCTGGCAGCGAAGGGGATGGACCTGACAATAGCGTTGGGCAGCGCATTCACTGTCCAGCTTTCAGTCCTTGCTAATGGAGTGTTTTATTCTGCTGAACGATGTGCACTCTGCCAGGGCAAACCCTCAAATTTTGCTCTTTCCACCATTTCATAATATACTATTGTATTTTAATTAGCTACTGCCGGCTGCCTATGGCTGAGCCAATCAGCAGAACTTCACCAGTCAAAGTTTGGCAGCCATATGCAACTCTAACACACTAGCAGTTAACAGTGTAATATCCAACCTCATTTACATTATACCTGAACTTGATCTTATACTGAATTAACCATTCTCCTGCTTGATGATTTTGACTCAAATTTTGTTCTCTTGCTTTTGATCCCAGCTACCCACCTGGCTTCATCCTTGCCTTCTTACTTTATCTAAATATACATCCTTTCTGGTTCTGGCCCAGCTTGTTGACTATTTTACCAACCTACTCCACCAGCCAGCAGCCACTCCATGGCTGAAACACTTCACAGCGGAAATCCTTGTATAAGAGTGATGGGAGGAAGCCCAAAGTGTTCCCTGGGACCTGCTAAGCAGAAAGAAGCTGGTGCCAAGACTTTCCTTGGATGCCTTTATAGGAATAGCCAGAACTCCATAGACAGTCCATAACAGGGAGAGGTATCATGTTAGGTCAGGGTCCCAACAAAGGGGTACACCTTGTCGCTGGCTGTTGGGCTCATATGAATTGATCAATTTATGCACTGTGTACCTTCATTTTGCAGTAATGCAATTCCAATTTTCATATATTCAATGTTTACATACTACAGCGTTTCAGAGTGCAGCTTTAATTTGTTACTTACATATAGAGTGGATCTCATAGCTTGCACCTGTTCACATTTGTTTTTTTGCTTGAAAGTGATGGGTCAGTCTTTTGATATAAGTCCATAACAAAAAGACGGTTCTTTTAGCTCTAACTGTAGAAGAATTCTGACTCATTGAGTAAGGTAAGTATCTCCCAATTATGTGGGACTTAGTACGATTGATGTGAGTCATCACTGAAACAGTGTCTTCAAAGTTTTTTTTCCTATTTATCAAATTTAGAGATGGTTTTGTAATCTTTTTTGGTTTATCAACTTTAGAGATGGTTTAGTAAACTTTTCATGTTTGATAAACATCAACAACTCTTGAGTTCCAGAGAAAACTCCATTCATGCCATGATGCACATTCTCAAAAATGTGCTGTGAAGATCAGACTTTCATAGATCACAGTTCTTTAAATAAATAAATCAGGTTTCCCATTCACATCTGATTGTCATCCTATTGATTGAAAACACTAGACTCTAACTTCACCTTCAAATTATCTGCTAATCCTAAAGGTTCACTTCACATACTTTTGCACTCAAAGACATCTGGAACTACTCAAGTGCATTCTGTACATACCCAACTCATCCTTTAATTTGGTTTTAGACACATGCAAGTACTGTCATGGGTTTACCATGACAGAGAGGAGCTAGAAAATGGCATAGACTGATTTCTCCTGCTACTGCACTGATTAGAAGCACTTCATCTTCTTATTAAATGGTCTAAATTTTTTGGCAGTGCGGGTGTTAGTCTGCTCTGTTGAGAGTGCCTGGAAGCTTTCCTGCATTAAGGCTCTCAGCTGTGCACTGTTAGCCACTCCCATCTCCTATATAATCTGGGTCCTGGCTAGCACTAATTGTCAGCTTATGCTGCATGGCTGAAGGTTGTTGGTGGTTATTATTGGGGAAGGCATTTGGTGGATTTATCTGTGACTGTTGCTAGGTTTTGAGTGTGCGATAATTCCCTTTCTTCCTCTACTTAGGTTTTACACTATCCTCCACTCCCCGTTGTTTACCTCCGTTACATGTGTGAGTATATGTGTATGTTTGGTATTTTTCATTACCTCTGTCCGTATTACCTTGTTAGTCTGGTTGGTGTATTACGATACACTACTACTTTCCTCTTCTCTGGGTGGGGGAAGGGTACAGACTGCGGGCGAATTCAGGAGCTAAGGCAAGGTATGTGGCCCTGGCACCTTCACCATCAGAAGTATTCAGGGGAGCAGGGCGAGCTAGTGCGTCCCTAGCGTTAGGGACTGGGAAGGAGCCCCTGGTCCCGGGACACCTGACAACAGAGTTGTGACAAGTACTATGTTAATGCTGGGTGATAATGGGGAATGCTTCATCAGTTTGTCAGCAGAAAGAAAGAAACAATAATGGACAGAAAGAAAAGCTGGCAGTCCAACATGTGAAGGAAAGAAGAGGCAGACACATACAGACAAACTAATACACTAGCCATCCCCAAACAGATCCCCATTAATCACCAGAACCACTCAGCAGCACTTTTATATTTACTTATCCAGCATTAATTATCAGTCTAGTTAATGGTGGTATTTGCTTCCGGTTGCAATATTCCTTTAAAGTGCCAACTCATAACTAGTTGGATTATTTTAATTGTGGTTGCCTTTATTCATTATAGTCTCTAGACTGTGAAATACCTGAGTCAATAATAAAAACATTCTTCATTGTATAATCAATTCATCTCCATAACGGTAACAGTTCATCATGTAATAAAGCAAAACAAACAAGAGAAAAAGAGAATTTGGAAAAGTTAACTCCCAAGAAACCTAAACAGTTGGAGCTGTGGTCCAATAATAAACATGAATTTTCATTGCCTTGAGTAGCTCACTTTCCCTTATTTATACTCATGGTCATTAGATTCTGCTTATTAGTTAATGATGTATGACTCACTGAGCAGACTGCGCATGATTCATGTACTTGTTGAAGTCAGGATGCTGTCACGCACATCTGTTTGAAGAAGCATGCAAACTGTAGTCCGCTCAACCTGAAGATTAAGCTGCCGTGGATCAGATCTCAAAGTAACCTTATGACTTTTGTAATGATGTTTATTCCATTATTATGAATTTTGAGTCCAAAATAAAGATGAGGGAATATATTCGAGTGGAGTTGAAGTCTACTCAAATTTTACAAAAATCCCTATTTGTAAAAATTCAGATTTTTTGTAGTTTGCTTCTGTGTGGATTCAGCAAACATTTTTGTGAACCATAAAAGGCTGAAAAAAAGGTTAAGAACCTTTATAAAACCTCATCATATACACCATTTGCTCTCTTACCAGCTCGTCACTTTTCAGTACAGCTGACGAGGGAGCGCACTGTCACTGTGCATTCAAAAAGGATATTATTCAGTGACAAGAAAGCTCGTGTCGAGCGTACATCAGAAATGACAACCAAAGCGTGCTCAGTAAAGCATTGACTAACCAAGCCCCTGAAACGGACATCTCTGATGAAACTTCTTTTTAGGGTGGAGACAGAGGCTGCGGCAGTGACTAGCCCCTGAAATGGACGTCACTGATGATACTTCTTTTTATGGTGAGGACAGAGGTTGAGGCAGTGACAGTAGCCTCTGCCTACTGATGACGTTCCGTTTTAGTATCCCAACATGCACTTTGGATTTTCAAATGAAATGTCATCAAAACAGAATTAGCTAAAAAAATTAAATTAAATGTTAATGAAAGTATATTAGAAAAGTAATTAGATTATTGTAGTAAATAGAGAAACATTTAGGATTAAAATCAATATCAGTTTCGGACCACAAATGTAACTTTGAACTTGTGAACTCTGCTTCCAAGTGATTCTCTAGGAATGTTTAATGCCTTTGCTATCTATTTGGATCCTTTTCTTTGTTTGTGTATGTCAGTGATCTCTTCTCTTAACTTTCTAGACCAAACTTTTGTCTTAAAGAGGTTGTCCACTACTCTTTCATTGATGGTCTATTCTTTCGATAGGTCATCAATGTTTGATCGTCCAGAATCCGACGCCTGGAACCACCACGGATCAGCTGTTATGGCTGTCGACAGCCATCTTCATATAGGGGCCACCGTAGAGTACTACACATCTGCCTCCTATTGATATGAATAAGACGTGGATGTTTAGTACCAAGCCTTGGTCACTACCAGAAGACACTCAGCTCCGCAAGTAAGCACCTCTGACTGGCGGTCACCGCCACTGATAACAGCAGATCAGCGGGGGTATGGGTGTTGGACCTTGGCCATCACACATTAATGACCTATCACAAGTATAGGTCAACAATGAAAAGGTATTGGACATCCTCTTTAACCATATTTAAAACATGCAATCAAGCGTAACATTCCTCAAACCAAACCAGTCCAGGTAATTTACGTCTTACGAAGAGGTGGAGTCTCTATGGGTGGAGATACAAGGAGGGAAAAGTAATAAAATCCTCATAGGGGTTTGTTATAAGCCACCAAATATAACAGAAGCCACAGAAAATCTGTTATTGAAACAAATAGACAAAGCAGCAAATCACAATGAGGTGATTATTATGGGGGACTTCAACTACCCCGACATAGACTGGGAAACTGATACCTGCGTATTTCAGAAAAGAAACCAATTTCTGTCAGTAACCAAGCATAATTATCTGTCACAACTTGTGCAGGACCAACTAGAGGGACAGCCCTTCTGGACTTAATTTTAAGCAACAGGCCAGATAGAATAACAGAAGTACGAGTCGATGGGCACCTAGGGAACAGTGACCACAATATAATAAAATTCCACTTGTCCTTCAGTAAGGTGCCCTGGAAGGGGGTTACAAAAACGCTGAATTTCAGGAAAGCAAAGTGTGATCAGCTTAGAGAGGACCTTCGCCGAATTGATTGGGACAATGTCCTCAAAAATAGGAGCACAGAAAATAAATGGGAAATATTTAAATCAGTTTTACACACCCACTGCGAGCTAACCATACCTTACAGAAATAAAAGGGCTAGGAACAGGAGAACACCAATGTGGCTAAATAAGGATGTAAAAAAGGCAATAAATAACAAGAACAAGGCATTTAGGAAGCTAAAACAAGAAGGCAATGAAGAAGCATTTAAAAGTTATAGAGAAAAAAATAAAATGTGTAAAAAAACAAATACATTTAGCAAAAGTGGAAACTGAGAGACTCATTGCTAAGGAAAGTAAAACAAACCCCAAACTATTCTTTAATTATATAAACAGTAAAAAGATTAAAATTGATGGTGTTGGCCCTTTAAAGAACAATGAGGGTGAAATCATAGAGAGCGATGTGGAAAAGCAAATGTTTTAAATACTTTTTTCTCAACAGTGTTCACACAGGTAAAGGATTTGCCAGGGGAAATGCAGAGTGATAATGTAAACTCCCCATTAAGTATTACCTGCCTAACCCAGGAAGAAGTGCAGAACCGCCTTAGTAAGATTAAAATTGACAAATCACCAGGCCCTGATGGCATTCACCCTCGGGTATTAAGGGAGTTAAGTAATGTGATAGACAGGCCTATATTCCTTATATTTAAAGACTCTATAGCAACAGGGTCAGTTCCTTTTGATTGGCGGCAAGCAAATGTGGTACCAATATTCAAAAAGGGGTGTAAAAGGGAACCTGGAAACTATAGGCCGGTAAGCTTAACATCTGTTGTGGGTAAAATTTTTGAAGGGTTTCTAAGGGATACCATTATGGAATATCTCAATGTTAATAAATGTTTAACTCCATATCAACATGGATTTATGAAGGATCGCTCCTGTCAAACTAACCTGATCAGCTTCTATGAGGATGTAAGCTCTCAAATGGACCAAGGAGAATCATTGGATGTCATTTATCTCGACTTCTCTAAAGCATTTGACACTGTCCCACATAAAAGATTGGTAAGTAAAATGAGAAAGCTTGGGCTAGGGGAAAATGTGTGAAGATGGGTAGGTAGCTGGCTTAGTGATAGAAAACAAAGAGTGGTTATTAATGGGGCATACTCAGGTTGGGCCAGGGTTACTAGTGGGGTACAACAGGGTTCTGTATTGGGCCCCCTACTATTTAATATATTTATTAATGATCTAGTGAATGGCTTACACAGTAAAATATCAGCATTTGCAGATGATACAAAACTATATAAGGTAGTTAACACAAAGGAGGACAGTTTGCAACTACAGACAGATTTGAGTAAATTGGAGAATTGGGCTGAAAAATGGCAAGTGAGGTTTAACACAGATAAGTGTAAGGTTATGCACATGGGAAGGAGAAACAGATGCTACAATTACTTACTAAATGGGAAACTGCTGGGGAAATCAGACATGGAAAAAGACTTAGGCATCTTAGTCAATAAGAAGCTAAATTGAAGTGCCCAGTGTCAGGCAGCTGCCACCAAAGCAAATAGGGTCAAAGGATGCATTAGAAGAGGTCTGGGGACACAAGATGAAAACATAATTCTTCCTCTGTACAAATCACTCGTCAGACCACACTTGGAGTATTGTGTGCAATTTTGGACGCCGGTGGTCAAGAAAGACATTACTGAACTTGAAAGGGTTCAAAGGCGGGCTACTAAAATGATAAATGGAGTTGGTTCACTACAATACCCAGAAAGGTTATCAAAATTAGGTCTATTTACTCTTGAAAAGAGAAGACTTAGGGGAGACCTAATATATATGTACAAGTATATCAGAGGGCATTACAGAGATCTCTCCAATGAACTGTTTGTACCAAGGACTGTGACAAGAACAAGGGGGCATTCTCTTCGTTTGGAGGAAAGACAATTTCTGCACCAGCATAGAAGAGGGTTCTTCATGGTAAGAGCAGTGATCTCTGGAATTCTCTTCCTGAGGAAGTGGTGATGGCCAACTCACTGAATGAATTTAAGAAAGGAATGGATGCTTTTCTTGTGAGTAACAGTATAGAAGGTTACGAATAACAGAATATTATAGGTAGATGGTTGACCCAGCTTAGGGGAAGGAATTTTTTTCCCTATGGAGAAAATTGGCTTCTACTCTGTGGGTTTTTTGCCTTCCCCAGGATCAACAATGCAGAACAGCTGCACTAAAAATAGGCTGAACTAGATGGACATAAGGTCTTCCTTCAGCCTTCAAAACTATGTTTCTATGTTATTTCAAGCATCTCTGATACAATTAATGAAGTTCTTGATTATTGCATATTATCTTATTATTACACCTGAATTGCAAATGTGAGCCTTTATGAGGGATTCTATTCAGGGGATTGAATAATTCTGAGACTGTAATAGTCATTAAACAACGCATTTTGGGGCCAATTCATTAACACTGGCGTTGCACACTTTAGCCATAATGAAGTGCTCCCAGGAAGATAATGTACCAAATTTAGAGCATCTTCTCTGTGACGTGCACCTTTGTGCACCTCACCCGAAATGCTACGCTGTAGTAGCATTTTTGGTATACAAAACAGAACTTTTAATGAATTTGACAGGTGGTTGTAGCCATGATCCATCCCACCCCGGCTTTTTCCCTAGTTCCTTCTATTTTGGTCGGAACTTTGGTAAATTTTACTATTTTTTTTTTTCCCAATGGAGTATGAATAATTATAACTGTGAATATATATGTATGTATGTATGTATATATATATATATATATGGGAATGGAGTAGATACCACATATGTACTAGGTATAATAAATGGGCACTGTATAGCGCTACACAGGTAGTATGTGCATTTTTATCCTGGGTATAGGACTGCACAATTATCCATGTCCTACAGTGCAACAACTCTGAATGCACCACAAAGACTTGTGCTTACTTTAGCTTTGCTAAAAACTGCCGTCCTCATCCTACAGTAGGTCAATGCCAAATCTGTCATCTCTATAGGGAAATTAGAGCTTCCAAAATTATTGCACTTCTTTGCAGATTATGTAATTAGCTTGTTCAGTAATTGAGGACCTCAGTACAAAAAGTGTAGACTCATTGCATTAGTTATTACTTAACAAGCCAGCACTCTCTTCTCCTAGGATGTTGCCATATTATGGAGATTTTGTATATTTATGTAAGATACATTGTTTTTATTACAATTAGAAATCACTTGTAACTATATATTGTTTAAAAATCATTTATGTTTAAAGATGTATTTATGGATTTCATCATTGATTGTCTCAAATTTGATGGGCATAAATGACAACAACAAAAAAATTTAAACCTGATGATTCCAGTTGTGGAGTAATAGGGTCTGGTCGGTGCCGGTGGTATCAACCACATTGGGGGTTTGGGCTCTCATTTGTGCAGTTTTTATGCCATAGAATCATGAAAAGATAAATAAAATATTTCCTATATATGATCCCAATCTACAGTATCACTGGTTTAAAACGCTGCATTGAAAAAATTCAATAAAACTCCATCCTAGGGGTCGTTTGGTTAATTATTATTTTTTAGATAAAATGGCAGTATCTGATATTTTTTATGCAGTTTCATTGGTAAAGTGAGAAGTGGATTCAAAAGCAACGGGAAATTAAAAGAATGTCTTATTCTTCTTGGTGTTCCTTCTGGTATTGAATACAATAACTACATCAAAATGGCATTTCCACGTTTCCATGTGCTTTTATGGGGTTTTTATGTATAAGACGATTTTTCTGCTTCCATTGATTTAGTACTCAAATTTTAAATATTTGTTTTCATGCAAAAATGACTCATGAATTGACGTTTCATCATTTTCCACAACGAAGAAAACTACAGTTTAGGGGAAGGAATTTTTTTTCCCTATGGAGAAAATTGGCTTCTACTCTGTGGGTTTTTTGCCTTTCCCAAGGATCAACAATGCAGAACAGCTGCACTAAAAATAGGCTGAACTAGATGGACATAAGGTCTTCCTTCAGCCTTCAAAACTATGTTACTATGTAATGTATGTATGTTACACGTGGAAGAAATCAGCACCAAGTACACTATAGGCATGTATTTGAAACATTTTTTGTTTTTCATATGGATTTTGGAGAAGGATGGAAAATATACGGTATATTCTGAAGTCTTCATATGTTAGCTGAAAATTTAACATTCCAATAAAGCTTACAACCTGCAATATCAACATCTTCTGCCTTCATCTACTGTGAATTTTCTTCAAGATTGAGTAAGAAGATTGAAGATCTACCCATGATCCCCCTTGAAAACAGATGTATTAATGTAATGTGACGTGTAGTGTTCTTAGTGATGTGTTCTAAGTAGAGCCGAGTTCTGCCCACCCACAGGTAGTTGAAGGCACAGTTTCCTAGCAGATAGGGTCCTGCTTGCAGCAAGAGCACTCAGCCATTTCGCATAAATTGTGTGCCCCTAAAGCAAAAGGAGACTGAGGCAATGGATAGCGTGATCCAGAGGAGAAACAAGGAAAGATGTTAGAAAGAGTGAGTGATTCTCTGAAGACGAGGTCTTGAGCAGGAAGCGAAGCGGGACTGTACAGTTATTTAACAGTCAAGTAATGGAGCAGCGCTGAGAAGGAAGGTGGGATGAAGAGAGATTCCCCAGTGTGGTAGTTACAAGGTGTCTGAAAGTAGCTAAGCTAAGTAGTGGCTATAGTGGCGCAAGTAGATCCTCTAGAGAAAGGACATTGAACTGTGGGTTGAAGAATAGGACTCTTGCTGTCTGGTTAGTGGTGCTGTTGTTGATGACTAGAAAAGCTCCTGAACTGCTGTGCTGGGTGGTGGTGAAGCAACAGAGAGAGAGAGAG
The DNA here is from genome assembly GCF_039654945.1 of Dendrobates tinctorius. NCBI lineage: Eukaryota > Metazoa > Chordata > Amphibia > Anura > Dendrobatidae > Dendrobates > Dendrobates tinctorius. The sequence continues at coordinate 17,988,680 of NW_027361697.1, read as the reverse complement.
AGAGGTTAGCGGACAGAAAGTGGAATGAGCTCAGGAAGTAACAGAATGTGTATGAAGATGTTCTATGTTTTAAGTGAAACGTCCATAAAGTTTAGCACTCACTATTCACTGTACATATTCCTCCCCATGTTATTTTTAGATAGTGGTCTTCCTCAGTGAACTTTTCAACATTTGGTCCTGGCCAGCCAAAGTCACCTGCATCATGCAGTTTGCAAGAGCGTAGTGCTCCTATGGATAAAGTCTACACACCCAGCCAGGACCCCCATTTCACCCATGCCAAGCAGTGAAGCATGAGTACCTCACTTATAACTACTGCCTGCACCATGTTACACTTATGAGCCCTCGTGGGCAAGGTTCTGTCTCTCTGTTTACCTGTCAGTCATTTTTAGTGCTGTTTTGCTATACCTATACAGTGTAAAACTGCATGCACACTTAAATAAGCAATATTAATAGTGTTGCTCCATTTCTAGGAGCCAAAATCAATGTTTGAACATAGACTAAACTATTTCCCTAGTGATGTTCTTTTATAAGACCTTGACCGAAGGTTTGATTATTGGAGTTGGGTGAGACAAAGGTAGATATTTGAGATGAACAGATCTGACGAGTTTGAGATTTGCCAAATCTGTTGGATTTTACTGAGAAATATTTATACTTTGCAAATTGTATGTCCTTTAAAATGGTTGGGATTCTTCAGAGACGCAGAGTATAATAAACATAAGATGTAGGAAAGAAAAGAAAAAACAGCACTCACCACTGCGTAATGTTACCCGTACGGTCCTCACCTTCTGTTACTGCTGCCGTTTGCTGAAACCCTTGGACTCTTTATAATTAAGCATACTCGCGACTGGAAGTACCGGCCTAGCATGCTAACTATAAGATTGCTGCATACTTCACGATGTCACTCAGACTTTATGATGTGTATACTCAGAAGTCTGGGCATGCCTGGATATCCCTGCCTACCAAGAAGAGGACCAGGGTTTCAGCACTGTGTGCCGCTATGAAGAAGTGGTGAGGACCGTATGGGGGAGCATGTGCAATGGAGGTGGCTGAGAGGTAAGCAGTGAGGTGAGGATTCGTTATTTTTTTTAATTTATTTATTTAACGTTTTCCAGCACTGTATGATTCATCAAAATGGCTGCCAGCCAGTGGTTATATTATATTTCTTAATTCACTTGGGTCGAATTACAAAGAAACCTGCATTCTGGAGAACACAGATTTTTGTAAAATGTCAATAGAATTCAATTCAAATAAATTTGCCCATCTCCAGTAGATATTTAAGCAGTGCGGGTCGGAAGAATAAGCCTTAGGCTGGGGTCACACTTGCGAGTGCAATGCGAAAAACTTGAGCGAGTCTTTCGCATCAATACCCGGCACTGCCACCGGCAATCGGGACTGTAGTGTGCGACTGCATGTTTTTCTATGCAGCTGAACTCTCCGGTCCCGAGTGCCATGGTATTGATGCGAGTTTCTCGCATTGCACTCACAGGAGTGACCCCGGCCTTAGATGAACAATATGTTAAAGCAGGCAGAAGGACATCTCTGACTAGTGAAGAAGATCTTAGTGAGAGCTGAGTGGAGAGGTCTAGTGGATAAAGCTGGCTGAAGTATGGTTTTAGTGGGCTGGCAGAGATGGAATTCTGATTTATAGTAAGCAGAGGACAAGTGAGGATTTTTCTATTTGTTAGTTTACTTTTTTCAATGCAACTTATACATAATTCTAACAACAAGTTGGCCTTAACTTATATTGACCCTGTTAGGATATAAGTGAAGATATAGCATCCTATAACCCCAGAAAAGCTCATAATAATGCACATACAGGACACATAATGTTAGGGTCTGCGGAACGCACCAAATAATATGAAAGGAGATATGAGGTGCGTTCGCAGCCCGGGGTCCACCGTACAGTTATGGAACCTGCTGCTGAGTAATGGCAGAACTAGATGGTGGCTAAACACTTGCTCACACGTGGGTTAACTTCACCCTGTGTGAATAGAGGCAAACTCTGTTGCTCCACAGAGCCGCTGTAACAAACGCCGGAACCTCTTGAACTCACAGAGCTCGGCTGAGTGAGTGCTAATTAGGGTCACAGGACTAGAGCTCCTCTAGACCATTAGCACTCGGCGCGGCGGCTGCAGTGCCAGCAAAAGGTAGCCATATATATATAATCGCACCCAGTGTACACAGTGCCGCTTCGGTGAACGCCACTAGCCTACAAGGATGGGGATGAAAGCGCAAGAGGTGCGCAAGGCGTAGCACGGCAGTCACAGCTACCTGGTGCAGTACGACAGTGCCTGTAGCAGGGAGGCACAGTCAGACGCTAGTGTTCGTTGAGTACTGGGAGCACGGTGGCTTGAGCATAGCCAGCCATTGGCGCTGACTCTCACTCTGAATCCCTAACCAACATGCGTATCAAAGGGAGGGGAGTCTTAATGAGTCAGTCACCAGATACATGCATCCATCATCATACACACAAATAAGCATAAGGCTATGTGCCCACGTACGCAGAAAAAAAACACATTTCTTCCCAGGAAAAACGTGCAGGTTTTTTTTTGCATCTTTTTCCGCGATTTGCGTGCGATTTTTGCACTTTTTTTTGCATTTGTCCTGCGATTTTGGCGTGCGAAATTCAAGCACTTTCCAAGCAATTTGAAGCATCGCTTGGAATGTGATTGACAGGTTGGTCACACTCATCAAACATAGTGTTTGACTAGTGTGACCAACATTTTACTATTGAGGCTGCCTATGCGGCATCAATAGTAAAAGATAGAATGTTAAAAACTAAAAAAAAAATAAAAAATCGTGATATTCTCATTTTCTGATGTCCCACGCAGCCTTCCCAGGCCTCAGCAATGCTTCCGTTCCCAGTAATGCCTTGCGAGACCTTTGATGATGCACAGTCCCGCGATACTGTAGCAGTCTAGCGAGATCGCTACGTCATCACAGGTCCTTGCCGCAAGGCAATACTGGGAACGGGAGCATCCCTGAGGCCCGGGAAGGCTGCACTGGACGCCGGAAGGTGAATATGAATGAGCATGCTGCATTTTTTTCTGCGATACGATTCTGCCGCAGAAAAAAATCGCAGCATTAGCACAGCATGTGCTGAATGCCATAGGAATGCATTGATTCTGTTCTGTATGTGTTTTTTAAGGGTTTTCGCTGCAAAAATCGCTGCAAAAACGCTTAAAAATCGCTACGTGTGCACACAGCCTAAGAGCCTATAATAGCGCATGGTTGAACGGCCATGCAACTCTTTTATAGTGGCGTCCTTCTGCGACCTTCCCAGTGGTGGACCAATCCGAGCAGGAGCGGGACCTGCGCATGTGACCTCCGACCTCCAATGGGAGGTCGTCCCACGGGCATGCTCAGTACCCAAAAGATAGGACTTAGTCCCAGATGCATCTACTTGCTGCTGACTCAGGCATGGAGTTATAGTAGAGCCAGAAGGAGCAACCAGACACCTAGCATCAACCTGGAGCGACGACCCTGCTGAGCAGGGAATCTCTGTGGCTGCAGAGGAATGGGAGACCTCAGAGAGCATGGCTCGAGATTCCCCATGTGCAGTGGGGAAAACTCAATGCCTAACATTACCCCCCTCCTAGGGCCCCCTCCTCTCTGAGCCTCGCTACACTCAAATGCTGCAATAAGGAGCAGAGCGTGGATGTTCTCCACTGGCTCCCAGGTCCGAGCCTCTGGACCATGACACTTCCAGTCCACCAAATAAAACTTTTTACCACACACCACCCTGCATCCCACGATGGCATTGACCTCAAACTTCTCCGAAGACAGGTCTGAAGTCCCGGCAGATAACTCGGAGAACCGGGACAAGTGAACCGGCTTAAGAAGGGACACGTGGAAGGTGTCAGAGATGGCCAAGTGTGGGGGAAGGGCCAGGCGGTAGACTACTGGATTGATCTGCTCAAGAACCTTGACGGGGCCAATGTAGCGAGTAGCGAACTTAGTGGACTCAACCCACAGCCTGATATTACGGGCGGAGAGCCACACTAAGTCACCAGGAGCAAAGGTCGGAGTAGGGCGCAGATGCGTGTCAGCGGAAGCCCTCATTCTCTCTTTAGAGGCCCTGATGGCATCCTGAGTGCAGTCCCAAATGTCATGTGCCTCCACCGCCCAGTTTGCCACCCTGGAATCGGTGGACGACACGGGCATAGGGACGCGCGGATGGTGGCCGTAGTTAAGGAGAAACGGCGTCTGACCAGTGGAGTCGGCCACAGCGCTGTTCAACGCAAACTCCGCCCATGGTAGTGTCATGATCTGACAGTTTTAAATTGGACAAAGTGAATTTTTTTTACTTTGTAAAGTGCAAAGTGTGACGTGATTGCCCCCGGTGGCCATTAGAATTATCACACGTGGTGTCTTTCATTCTAAGTTGCCCGGTGGTGGGGAGTGGTATTGCACCTTAGTGTTAGGTTTAATTTGTAATTATAAATCAGGTGTTAGGCTCTATAAATGAGTCTCAGGGTATGCAATCAGTGTTGGTGATAGTTGATCATTTGCAACCAACCTTGGTGGTGGAAGGAGCTGGAGAGATTGCTCAGCTCAATCTGAGTCCTGGTGTGGAAGGAGTCACAGAAGGGAGTTCTTTGCAGCGCTGACTGAACTTGGTGGCAGCTATTCAGGAGGAAGGCTGCAGTCGGTTGCTGGACTCTGTGCTGGAGCATTTGCACAGAGAGAGCTAAGTTTTCTATTTCCCCTGTTTGACTTTCCTTATGTGTGATCTAGTGCAGTGGTGGGATTAGTTTCCGCACCGGCCAATGCCCTAGCGAGGGACTAGGTTCAGGGCGAGTCAGGGCATAAGGTTCGCGTGCGGCGACAGGTGCGGAGCCTGTATAGGGAACGTAAGGAGTGCAGGGACACTGGCTCAGGGGAGCTCAGGAGGTCTCCACGTCCCTATTTCCTATTACAGGCCCACCACTGTAATTGTTCCTGTGTTTCCCCTTATTGTTTAAGTTCGCCAGCTGGAGGCGGGGTATCCAGTTTTACGTGTACTTTTTAAATTCGCCAGCTGGAGGCGGTGTATCCGGCTGCACGTCCCGGTATTATTTAAATTCGCCCCACTGGAGGCGCTGTATCCAGGGTCACGTGTATCATAAATTTGCCCTGCTGGAGGCGCTGTGTCCAGTCACACGTTGACCGTTACATTATCACCAACCATAAAATTTTTTCTGCTGAGCTATGGACCTAATGCAAACCTTTACCCAGGTACTGCAGACCTTTACTGAAGAGATTAGGGGGCTGCGCGGTGAGATGGTGCAGCAACTGCAGCTGTTGGTGGGCTTTGGAGGTTTGATTCAGGCACAGGCTCAGCCAGAACCCAAGATATCTCTCCCAGACCGGTTTTCTGGAGGGAGAGATCAATTCTTGGTATTTCAGCAAGCCTGTAAATTATATTTCAGGCTGCGCCCTCGTTCTTCAGGGAGCGAAGAGCAACGGGTGGGAATCATTATGTCGCTTTTGAAGGGGGATCCCCAATCCTGGGCCTTCTCCCTGCCGGACGATTCACCATCTTTAGAGTCCGTGGACGAGTTTTTTGCGGCTTTGGCGCTTGTGTATGGGGATCCTGATGGCGTCTCTCTGGCGGAATCCCGACTCTGTAGGTGTAAACAGGGAGCCCGGATTGCTGAGGAGTACTGCTCTGAGTTTAGGAGATGGGCCACTAACACTCAGTGGAATGACCCTGCACTTAGGAGTCAATTTGTGCAGGGTCTGTCTCCTAAGTTGCAGGACACTCTGGTGCAGTACGCCGCCCCCAGGTCGCTGGAGGCCGCCATGTCCCTCACCATCCTGGTGGATAGACGCCTTAGGGAAAGACATACACAAAATGTGCCCCCTGTAGTCCTCTCCGGGGGGGAGGACCCCCCGGTACGGTTGGTGGAACCCAGGCAGCCCGGTGTTGTTGGTACAAATAGGGGGTTGCCTGGGGTTCGCCGTGGTGGGGGGGTATGCTTTTCCAATGGGAAGCCGGGCCATTTCATGGGAGCCTGCCCAGGGCGTGCCAAGTCTCCGGACGAACCTATGCAAGTAGGAGGTGTTGGATTGTGTTCAGGCCTGCCTACGGTTCAGGGAGTGGTGTCGGCATGTTTTTTCTGTGGGCAGACTGGTCATTTCCTTAAGGCGTGCCCATTACGTGCCAAAATATCTGTGTCATCTCAGAAGCCGCAGACCCCTGGTCGTTTGGAGGGAAGCAACCAGGGAGTATACATTTCCTCCATTTTGCCCTCCCAAGGTATTATGTCAGCAGAAGTGTTGGCTGGCGGGGTACCGGAGGTGGTACCGGTGCTTGTGGACAGCGGAGCAGGAGTCTGTCTGGTGGATGCTCGTTTTGTCCAGACTCATGGCCTGAAGTGTAGGACGCTGGCCCAACCTATAAGCGTCCAGGCCATTAACTCTGTTCCACTGAGCCAGGGAAGCCTTACCCAAGTCGTAGAAAACATCCATCTGCGTATAGGACATCATGAGGAGTCCTTGTCATGCTACGTCTTGGAGGGAATGCCAGTACCTATCGTTTTAGGCTTCCCTTGGCTGAAAAAACACAACCCGGGGATAGATTGGCGAGCTAGGGAAGTAGTCAGCTGGGGGCAGTCGTGTGGGGGCTGCTGCCTTGGGACTACTGTCTCTGCCGTCTCTCTTCAGGGGACCCCTTCCTCTCCAGTGAGAGCAGCGATTGTGCAGTGGGAGAGTAGGGGCAAGTTTCAGCCCTCGCCGCTAGCAAACCCTGTGAGGCGCAGACCTCGTGGTGGAAAGGGTTGGAGGGTGGTGTACCCTATGGTGTAGTGCGGGGGTGTGAGTGTGGTGACACAGGGGGACGCCTCTGTTATCAGGTCCTGAATGAGTTCACCAATTTTATGACAAACGAATGTGTGCAATAAACGTTCTTTTCCGGACCTGTGTGTGAACGAGCGTGTATGGGTGCCACCAAAAAACATCTTGTGGATGTGTGTTGTGGAGCCTGATCAGCTCATAACAAACAAACTTACACATACATAAACTCGTTCCCCAGGTCAGCGCTGTGGAGATGAGTGGTGCCTCCAAAATAAAGTTTATTGCCAATACCAGCTGTGTGTTTGTCATAAATTTGAATTCAGGTGATGGTGGGGTGAACTCAGGGTCTGGGCGTCCCCGCTGTAGGTGTTTCCCTAATGAGGGGTGGTCTTGAGGGTCCAGAGGCCCCTCATTAAGGAGGGGGTACTGTCATGATCTGACAGTTTTAAATTGGACAAAGTGAATTTTTTTTACTTTGTCAAGTGCAAAGTGTGACGTAATTGCCCCCAGTGGCCATTAGAATTATCACACGTGGTGTCTTTCATTCTAAGTTGCCCGGTGGTGGGGAGTGGTATCGCACCTTAGTGTTAGGTTTAATTTGTAATTATAAATCAGGTGTTAGGCTCTATAAATGAGTCTCAGGGTATGCAATCAGTGTTGGTGATAGTTGTTCATTTGCAACCAACCTTGGTGGTGGAAGGAGCTGGAGAGATTGCTCAGCTCAATCTGAGTCCTGGTGTGGAAGGAGTCACAGAAGGGAGTTCTTTGCAGCGCTGACTGAACTTGGTGGCAGCTTTCAGGAGGAAGGCTGCAGTCGGTTGCTGGCCTCTGTGCTGGAGCATTTGCACAGAGAGAGCTAAGTTTTCTCTTTCCCCTGTTTGACTTTCCTTATGTGTGATCTAGTTAAAATGAACTCAAGGAAAAAGTGCAATAAAAGATGTTATAATGATAAAAGCTTAGCACTCATGGAATAATAAAGGACACTCGGTAATTAAGATAAAAAACAACGAAAAAACACCAAGAAAAAATGTCCAAATTTAATTTATTAGCAACACATATATGAATAAATAAATTGTATATATAAAATATATGTATGTATACATGTATAAGATAAAATATGTGGTAATGGGGTAAGGAGGTCAATGCCAAGGGGCACAAACAGGGACCAAAATTAGCAACAATAAAATTACATATAAAGACAAAAAATTCATAAATAAATGGGTTCACTGCATAAGAAATAGCTATATATATATAACAATATAAGTGACCGTGCAAAAGTGAATGTGCAGAGCAAATATAAAATACAAAAAAATAAAATAAAATAAAAAATAAAAAATAATAAATAAAATATATATATTTTTGATATAATAATGTGTGATAAAAAAGTATATTAAAATATTAAGATTAGTGAATATATATAAAAAATATTTATATAAATATATATAAAAAATATATAATATATGAAGTAATAAGATAGTGGTTCAAACAAAAAACAAACTCTGTAATATTGTGCTCATGATAAACAAAGTAACACGCAAATTTACCCAAAAATAAAAAGTGAAAAAAGAGAAATAATAAACACTGTATGCAGTACCTTTATGCTGCAAGGGTCCCCGGGATGTGCCAGCCCCGACGCGCGTTTCGGCGTACCTTCGTCAGGGGGTCACGCCGAAATGCGCGTCGGGGCTGGCACATCCCGGGGACCCTTGCAGCATAAAGGTACTGCATACAGTGTTTATTATTTCTCTTTTTTCACTTTTTATTTTTGGGTAAATTTGCGTGTTACTTTGTTTATCATGAGCACAATATTACAGAGTTTGTTTTTTGTTTGAACCACTATCTTATTACTTCATATATTATATATTTTTTATATATATTTATATAAATATTTTTTATATATATTCACTAATCTTAATATTTTAATATACTTTTTTGTCACACATTATTATATCAAAAATATATATATTTTATTTTTTATTTTTTATTTTATTTTATGTTTTTTTGTATTTTATATTTGCTCTGCACATTCACTTTTGCACTGTCACTTATATTGTTATATATATATAGCTATTTCTTATGCAGTGAACCCATTTATTTATGAATTTTTTGTCTTTATATGTAATTTTATTGTTGCTAATTTTGGTCCCCGTTTGTGCCCCTTGGCATTGACCTCCTTACCCCATTACCACATATTTTATCTTATACATGTATACATACATATATTTTATATATACAATTTATTTATTCATATATGTGTTGCTAATAAATTAAATTTGGACATTTTTTCTTGGTGTTTTTTCGTTGTTTTTTATGTGTGATCTAGTGCAGTGGTGGGATTAGTTTCCGCACCGGCCAATGCCCTAGCGAGGGACTAGGTTCAGGGCGAGTCAGGGCATAAGGTTCGCGTGCGGCGACAGGTGCGGAGCCTGTATAGGGAACGTAAGGAGTGCAGGGACACTGGCTCAGGGGAGCTCAGGAGTAGTGTTGAGCGAAACGGGTCGAAAAAATTCAAAAGTCGCCGACTTTTGGCAAAGTCGGGTTTCATGAAACGAAACCCGACCCTAGGATGAGGTCGGCCACGAGGTCGGCGACTTACGCGCCAAAGTCGCGTTTCAAAAGTTTGTTTTGCGCTCTTTTTCAGCCAATCAGGATCCACGGACACTGTGGGCAACGTGATGACCTAGGCACGGGTCACCACCATCTTTCAGAAGGGCATGCAAGTGATTGGCTTGCTTTGGTGGGTGTCACAGGGGGTATAAAAGGGCGTGCACGCCGACCGCCATCTTACTTCTGCCGATCTTAGTATAGGGAGAGGTTGCTGCTGATTCTGTAGGGAGAGCGTTAGGCAGGGAAGAAGACAAAAAAACTGCTTCTGCTGCTAGCGATTTGGCCTGCACAACACACCAGTCACTGTGTGTGCAGTGCAAGGGGAGGCTATATAGTGGTGTATCAGTGGTGTTGGTTGTTGGGCTGCCTTTTAAGGCTTCCTGACAGGCTGGCATTGCTGTTTACCCACTGCTCCGCAAACTGCTTTTTTAAAAGCAATCCCAATTTTTTTTTTTGTCCTGCTGAGAAGAAAAAAAAACTGCTTCTGCTGCTAGCAATTTGGCCTGCACAACACACCAGTCACTGTGTGTGCAGTGCAAGGGGAGGCTATATAGTGGTGTATCAGTAGTGTTGGTTGTTGGGCTGCCTTCTAAGGCTTCCTGACAGGCTGGCATTGCTGTTTACCCACTGCTCCGCAAACTGCTTTTTTAAAAGCAATCCAATCTCCCTTATCCTCTAGTCACTTTTGTCACAGCTGTGCCATCGAGCCTGTCACATAGCGCTCAGATATTCATTGGGCCTCACACAATCCAAAAGTGTCCAGTGTCCAAAAGTGTGTGCAGAGATTCAAAATCTCCCTTATCCTCTAGTCACTTTGGTCACAGCTGTGCCATCGAGCCTGTCACATAGCGCTCAGATATCAGTGGGACTCACACAATCCAAAAGTGTCCACTGTCCACAAGTGTGTGCAGAAATTCAAAATCTCCCTTATCCTCTAGTCACTTTTGTCACAGCTGTGCAATCGAGCCTGTCACATAGCGCTCAGATATCAGTGGGCCTCACACAATCCAAAAGTGTCCACTGTCCACAAGTGTGTGCAGAAATTCAAAATCTCCCTTATCCTCTAGTCACTTTTGTCACAGCTGTGCCATCGAGCCTGTCACATAGCACTCAGATATCAGTGGGCCTCACACAATCCAAAAGTGTCCACTGTCCACAAGTGTGTGCAGAAATTCAAAATCTCCCTTATCCTCTAGTCACTTTTGTCACAGCAGTGCCATCGAGCCTGTCACATAGCGCTCAGATATCAGTGGGCCTCACACAATCCAAAAGTGTCCACTGTCCAAAAGTGTGTGCAGATATTCAAAATCTCCCTTATCCTCTAGTCACTTTTGTCACAGCAGTGCCATCGAGCCTGTCATATAGCGCTCAGATATCAGTGGGCCTCACACAATCCAAAAGTGTCCAGTGTCCAAAAGTGTGTGCAGATATTCAAAATCTCCCTTATCCTCTAGTCACTTTTGTCACAGCAGTGCCATCGAGCCTGTCACATAGCGCTCAGATATCAGTGGGCCTCACACAATCCAAAAGTGTCCAGTGTCCAAAAGTGTGTGCAGATATTCAAAATCTCCCTTATCCTCTAGTCACTTTTGTCACAGCAGTGCCATCGAGCCTGTCACATAGCGCTCAGATATCAGTGGGCCTCACACAATCCAAAAGTGTTCAGTGTCCAAAAGTGTGTGCAGATATTCAAAATCTCCCTTATCCTCTAGTCACTTTTGTCACAGCAGTGCCATCGAGCCTGTCACATAGCGCTCAGATATCAGTGGGCCTCACACAATCCAAATGTGTCCAGTGTCCAAAAGTGTGTGCAGATATTCAAAATCTCCCTTATCCTCTAGTCACTTTTGTCACAGCAGTGCCATCGAGCCTGTCACATAGCGCTCAGATATCAGTGGGCCTCACACAATCCAAAAGTGTCCACTGTCCACAAGTGTGTGCAGAAATTCAAAATCTCCCTTATCCTCTAGTCACTTTTGTCACAGCAGTGCCATCGAGCCTGTCACATAGCGCTCAGATATCAGTGGGCCTCACACAATCCAAAAGTGTCCAGTGTCCAAAAGTGTGTGCAGATATTCAAAATCTCCCTTATCCTCTAGTCACTTTTGTCACAGCAGTGCCATCGAGCCTGTCACATAGCGCTCAGATATCAGTGGGCCTCACACAATCCAAAAGTGTCCACTGTCCAAAAGTGTGTGCAGATATTCAAAATCTCCCTTATCCTCTAGTCACTTTTGTCACAGCAGTGCCATCGAGCCTGTCACATAGCGCTCAGATATCAGTGGGCCTCACACAATCCAAATGTGTCCAGTGTCCAAAAGTGTGTGCAGATATTCAAAATCTCCCTTATCCTCTAGTCACTTTTGTCACAGCAGTGCCATCGAGCCTGTCACATAGCGCTCAGATATCAGTGGGCCTCACACAATCCAAAAGTGTCCAGTGTCCAAAAGAGTGTGCAGATATTCAAAATCTCCCTTATCCTCTAGTCACTTTTGTCACAGCAGTGCCATCGAGCCTGTCACATAGCGCTCAGATATCAGTGGGCCTCACACAATCCAAAAGTGTCCACTGTCCACAAGTGTGTGCAGAAATTCAAAATCTCCCTTATCCTCTAGTCACTTTTGTCACAGCTGTGCCATCGAGCCTGTCACATAGCGCTCAGATATCAGTGGGCCTCACACAATCCAAAAGTGTCCACTGTCCAAAAGTGTGTGCAGATATTCAAAATCTCCCTTATCCTCTAGTCACTTTTGTCACAGCAGTGCCATCGATCCTGTCACATAGCGCTCAGATATCAGTGGGCCTCACACAATCCAAAAGTGTCCACTGTCCACAAGTGTGTGCAGAAATTCAAAATCTCCCCTGTCCTATAGACACCTTGTACCTTGTTTTACATTACTATATAGTTTGTTGGATTTTGTCTACATTTCTACCAAAAATGAGGAAGGCTGGTGGAAGAGGCCGTGGAATTGGGCGGGGGTTGGCAGCTGGTAATGATGGTGTTGGTGGTGAATCTGATGGTAGTGGCAAGAGCAAAATAGGACCGAATGCAGGAGATGCTGACCCTGTGTCATCGTCTGGCTACATAAGGCCTCGAACGCTTAGTTTTCTAGGAGTTGGCAAACCGCTTTTAAAGCCAGAGCATCAGGAAAAAGTTTTGTCTTACATTGCTGACTCAGCCTCCAGCTCTATCGCCTCCTCTTCTTCAGTTGTAAAAAGTAAAAGCACTGAGTCGTCATTGGAGGCTCATGTTCATGAACCACACCTTTCCTTGTGTCCTTCACCCCAACCAAGATTGAAGGATGACGCAGGCCATACTACTGATTACTCCATGGAGCTGTTTTCACATACCATGCCTGGATTATCAAGTCAAATGGTGAATTACCCAGGCCAAGATGAATCTGACATGGAGTGCACTGATGCACAGCCGCTGATGGATGATTCTGCTGGTACATTCACTCAGAGCACTATATTGTCCTCGCAGTGTACAGAGCCAGATTCTGACCCTGATGAGACTCAGGTGCCCCTTCCCGCACACTATACCACCATACACGGTGACACAGAGGAAGGTGCACATGACATAGAAGAGGAGGTGATGGATGACCCAGTTGTTGACCCAGATTGGCATCCATTGGGGGAAGAGGGTGCTGCTTCCAATAGCTCAGATGAGGAGCATCCACAGCAGACATCGACATCGCAACAGCTGTTATCTAGCAGGCCCGGAGCACTCCAAAGACAGGTTCCAAACATCAAAAGAGTTGCTGGACAGCTTGTCCAGAGAGTCAAAAGATCACAGCGTGCTAGGCCGCAAAATGTCTGCCAAAGTAGGAAGAGTGCAGTGTGGCACTTTTTTGAACAAAATCCTCATGATCAGGCCAAGGTTATCTGTAAGAAGTGCGCAAAGACCTTTAGCCGAGGGAAAAATATGAAAAATTTGAATACCAGTTGCATGCTTAGACATTTAACCAGCATGCACTTGCAAGCGTGGACACAACACGAAACCTCAAGTGCCACATGTGCAACTGATCACAACGAAGGTAGTCAGCAACGCTACATTGTTTCCCCCACTGTAAGCCCACCGGTTAGCACAGCAGCAAATGTTGAGGTGTCGTTGCAAGGCCACAGCAGTTAGGGAATCCCACTGTTATATCAACGAAATACTGATTCTAGGCCATCAGAAAGAACACCAACTCCATCACCATCATCAACCCTCTCTCAGTCCGCCCTGTCCACCGCTACTTCCACCATATGCAGCTCTCAAGTCCAGCTCACCCTCCCAGACACTATGAGTAGGTCAAGAAAGTACTCAGTCTCTCATCCGCGTACACTGGGTTTGAACGCCCACATTGCCAAACTAATCTCGTTTGAGATGATGCCCTTTCGGTTGGTGGAAAGCACAGCTTTCCGCGAACTCATGGCCTATGCAGTACCACGCTATGACCTACCCAGTCGCCACTTCTTCTCTCGCAAAGCCATCCCAGCCCTCCACCATCATGTGAAAGACTGCATTGTCCATGCACTCAAGCAGTCAGTGAGCGGAAAGGTGCACCTCACAACTGATGCATGGTCCAGTCGGCATGGCCAGGGCCGTTGCGTGTCCATCACTGCGCACTGGGTTAATGTGGTGGATGCAGGGTCCACAGGGGACAGCGGTGGTGGGACAGTGCTGCCTAGCCCACGGTATAGGAAACAGTTGGCTGTAGGCGTTCGACCATCCTCCTCCTCCACCTCCTCCAGAAGCGAAAGCTCGTCCACAGAGCGCAGTCGTACGAGCACTCCATCTGCAGCTGCCACTGTTGCACACGATGTGTCCCCCTATCGAGCAGCTAGTGGAAAGCGTCAGCAGGCTGTGTTGCAGATGATGTGTTTGGGCGACAGACACACCGCCGAGGTGCTGGCCGAGTACTTGAAGCGACAAACTGAGTCATGGCTGGGCAGTGTACATCCTGAGGCAGGCAAGGTAGTTAGTGATAACGGCCGTAATTTTGTGGCAGCCATAGTCCTTTCAAAACTCAGCCACATACCTTGCTTGGCTCCCACCTTGAACCTGGTGGTGCAGTGCTTCCTCAAAAATGATCCGGAGTTAACAGCCCTGCTCCAGAAGGTGCGAAGACTGTGCGCGCACATCCGCCGGTCGCCTGTACACTCCGTTCGTATGCAGAAGCTGCAGCGATTGCTCCACCTTCCCAACCACCGCCTCATTATCGACATTGCAACAAGGTGGAACTCCACCCTGCACATGGTGGAGCGGCTATGCGAGCAGAGGCAGGCCATAATGCATTTGTGGGAGGATACACGGCTAGGCACTTTGAGAGCAGACATGGAGTTGACAGGTGTGCAGTGGTCGAAGCTGAAAGACCTTTGTAAAGTCCTTCAGTGTTTTGAGGAATGCACATGGCTGGTAAGCACAGACGACGCCATCCTAAGCATGAGCATCCCACTTATGCGTCTGCTCATGCAAACTTTGACGCACCTTAAGGAGCAGGCGTCTGCAGCCAATGTTGATGAGGAGGAAGAGGAGGAGGGAATCCTTGATGACATTCAGCCATTGTCTGCTCAGGGACCTCTCCTGGACGAGGTGGAGGAAGAAGAGGAGGAGGAGGAGGATGATGGGGATGATTACTTAGGGGAGGAGGATGCATCTCGTGGGGCAAGTGAAAATGTTGGCGTGGCAAGGTCTGGTACAGGGTTTGTGCATGACTGGAGGGATGTGGATTTGCCAGAAAGTGCTCCTCCACCCAGCACTCGCAGTGCATCATTGACACCGGGAACATTGGCCCACATGTCAGATTATGCCTTGCGGATCCTAAAAAGGGACCCCCGCATTGCCAAAATGATGAACGATGACGACTACTGGTTGGCCAGCATCCTGGATCCACGCTATAAAGGCAAATTACAAAACATCATGCCACAGGAGAACCTTGACCTAATATTGGCTAATAAACAAGCAACTCTGGTAAATCGGTTGCTTGAGGCATTCCCAGCACACAGCAGCGGTGATGGTTCTCACACGAGCCGTACGGGCCGGGGGCAGCTTGGCAGAGGTGTTCGTGGTGCACACAGCAGAAGTGGCGTTGGAGACAGGGGTTTCATGACAATGTTGTGGACTGATTTTTCAAATACCGCTCACACAACTGGTAATACTGCATCGATGGAAAGTGACAGGAGACAGCAGTTGTCAACTATGGTAACAAACTACTTTTCCTCCCATATCGATGTTCTCCCACACAGGTCATTCCCCTTTGACTATTGGGCCGCTAAACTGGACACCTGGCCTGAATTGGCCCAATATGCCTTACAGGAGCTCGCTTGCCCAGCTGCAAGTGTGCTATCGGAAAGAGTCTTCAGTGCAGCTGGATCAATCCTGACAGAAAAAAGGACCCGTCTGTCAACCCAAAATGTGGATGATCTAACCTTCATTAAAATGAACCACACATGGGTTTCCAAGGATTTTGTCCCACCTTCCCCTGATGACACATAGGGTGACAGAAAAATGGCTTGCTTTGGTCCACCTCTTCCTGGTACTTCACCTATTTCGCCTTTTGCATCAGCTGAATGTCCAACATCAACATATGCCACTTTCTAAAACTCCCTAACTGTGCTGCCTCCCCCCCATGGCCGGGGTCACCACCTACCGCACGACACCGTGCGAGTGCCGTTGCCCTGGACAGGTGGGTAGGCCGACTCTTGGGCGCGAGCACTGGCACAGGGTCCCTCATAGTGCAATCAAGTGTCTCTGACGGTGGTGGTGCACACCCGCCGTCAGACACACCGCTGTACTATGAGGGGCCCAGTGCCAGTACCGACGCCCACGAGTGGGCCCCCCTTGCTTGGGCAGGGCCCCAGCATTTGCAATCTTTACCTCTACCTGCTCCTCCGCTGTGTAATCTGGGCCGTCAAATCTATACTGTGCCTGACACCGTCTGAGCCTGCCTCCTGAGACATATATTTTGAATGTGTACGCTATCCATACATGTTATCCAGGGATACGGTTCCCTTTCTAACCTTTGTGCAATCACGTGCAATCCATACTGGGCCTAACACCGTCTGAGCCTGCCTCCTGAGACATATACTTTGAATGTGTACGCTATCCATACATGTTATCCGGGTATACGGTACCCTTTCTAACCTTTGTGCAATCACGTGCAATCCATACTGGGCCTAACACCGTCTGAGCCTGCCTCCTGAGACATATATTTTGAATGTGTACGCTATCCATACATGTTATCCAGGGATACGGTACCCTTTCTAACCTTTGTGCAATCACGTGCAATCCATACTGGGCCTAACACCATCTGAGCCTGCCTCATGCTGTATAGACATATATTTTGAATGTGTACGCTATCCATACATGTTATCCAGGGATACGGTACCCTTTCTAACCTTTGTGCAATCACGTGCAATCCATACTGGGCCTAACACCGTCTGAGCCTGCCTCATGCTGTATAGACATATATATTTTGAATGTGTACGCTATCCATACATGTTATCCAGGGATACGGTACCCTTTCTAACCTTTGTGCAATCACGTGCAATCCATACTGGGCCTAACACCGTCTGAGCCTGCCTCATGCTGTATAGACATATATTTTGAATGTGTACGCTATCCATACATGTTATCCGGGAATACGGTACCCTTTCTAACCTTTGTGCAATCACGTGCAATCCATACTGGGCCTAACACCGTCTGAGCCTGCCTCCTGAGACATATATTTTGAATGTGTACGCTATCCATACATGTTATCCAGGGATACGGTACCCTTTCTAACCTTTGTGCAATCACGTGCAATCCATACTGGGCCTAACACCGTCTGAGCCTGCCTCATGCTGTATAGACATATATTTTGAATGTGTACGCTATCCACACATGTTATCCAGGGATACGGTACCCTTTCTAACCTTTGTGCAATCACGTGCAATCCATACTGGGCCGAACACCTTCTCAGCCTGCCTCATGCTGTATAGACATATATTTTGAATGTGTACGCTATCCATACATGTTATCCTGGGATACGGTACCTTTTCTAACCTTTGTGCAATCACGTGCAATCCATACTGGGCCTAACACCGTCTGAGCCTGCCTCCTGAGACATATATTTTGAATGTGTACGCTATCCATACATGTTATCTGGGGATACGGTACCCTTTCTCACCTTTGTGCAATCACGTGTAATCCATACTGGTCGTGAGAACGGCTGGCGAGCTGTTAAGCAAGCTACAGCACCTGTCCAGACAAGTACAGGGATTCCCTACCGAGGAGACTTATTTGATTGTTTTCAATGTTGGGACAGCAATTTTTGGGGAGCACTATATTCTGGAGAATTTTAGATGGGGCCCACCATACACTGGAACATTCCAAAGGTGGACATCAGACACTGGAGCAGCATTTACAGGGCCCATTATACACTAGAGCATTAGAAATGGGGCCCATTATGTTTGGAGCATTATTTGGGCCCATAAGACAGTGGAGCTTCATCCATGGGGACCAACATATACTGTAGCATTATGTGGAGCTCATCATATACTGTTTCAAACATTATATGGGACCAATGATTCTGTTTGGAGAAATAGATGGGCCTCGTCAAGAGATGTAAAAAGTGAGGTATTTTTCATTGTACTATACCGCTATTTCTCTGCCGTATCGGAGCATGATGAGTTGTGGTATGTGTTAAAGGGGCGCTCTTTCGCCCAGGGCACATGAAAACCTGGAGCCAGCCCTCCCCCCCACAGTTTGTAGCCAAATAACCCCCATTTTTCAGTGCGTAACTTGTATTATGAAGTTAATTAAGGTTGACAAGCTTAAGAAAGAAGAATTGATGCTTTTGGCATTCAAATGGGCACTGTAGGTGTGTTTCCTGTCCTCCTCTCACTGCAGACTTTTATTCCCCATTGACTTACATTGGGTTTCGTGTTTCGGGACGACCCTGACTTTTCCCTATAATCGGACGATCTTGCTCGACCCGACTTTTGGAAAAGTCGGGTTTCACGAAAAGAAACGCGACCGTAAAAAACTAAAAGTCGCTCAACTCTACTCAGGAGGTCTCCACGTCCCTATTTCCTATTACAGGGCCCACCACTGTAATTGTTCCTGTGTTTCCCCTTATTGTCTAAATTCGCCAGCTGGAGGCGGGGTATCCAGTTTTACGTGTACTTTTTAAATTCGCCAGCTGGAGGCGGTGTATCCGGCTGCACGTCCCGGTATTATTTAAATTCGCCCCGCTGGAGGCGCTGTATCCAGGGTCACGTGTGTCATAAATTCGCCCTGCTGGAGGCGCTGTGTCCAGTCACACGTTGACCGTTACAGGTAGCAAGGATGCCCAGTCATCCTGCCTGGCCGAGACAAAATGTCGTAGGTATGTGACCAGGGTCTGATTGGCTCTCTCAACCAACCCATTCGTCTTGGGATGGTAGGCCGAGGAGAGATTTAGCTCAATACTGAGCAAATTACAGAGCTCTCTCCAGAACCGAGACGCAAACTAGGGGCCCCGGTCACTGACTAACTCGTCCGGCATACCATGCAGGTGAAAGACGTGTTTTATGAACAAGGCTGCCAGGTCTCGTGGAGAAGGTAGCCGCGAGAGTGGTACCAGGTGCACCATTTTAAAAAAATGATCGGTGACAACCCAGATGACCATGCTGCCACTGGACTAGGGCAGACCGACCACAAAGTCCATGCCGACCATCTCCCAAGGTCTGTCCACCACCGGCAGGGGGTAAAGTAGCCCAGCAGGCCTCTGATTAGACCTGTTCTGGGCGCAGGAAACACATGCCCGGATATAATATATGTCTCAGGAGGCAGGCTCAGACGGTGTTAGGCCCAGTATGGATTGCACGTGATTGCACAAAGGTTAGAAAGGGTACCGTATCCCCGGATAACATGTATGGATAGCGTACACATTCAAAATATATGTCTCAGGAGGCAGGCTCAGACGGTGTTAGGCCCAGTATGGATTGCACGTGATTGCACAAAGGTTAGAAAGGGTACCGTATCCCCGGATAACATGTATGGATAGCGTACACATTCAAAATATATGTCTCAGGAGGCAGGCTCAGACGGTGTCAGGCCCAGTATGGATTGCACGTGATTGCACAAAGGTTAGAAAGGGTACCGTATCCCTGGATAACATGTATGGATAGCGTACACATTCAAAATATATGTCTTAGGAGGCAGGCTCAGACGGTGTCAGACACAGTATGAATTGCACGTGATTGCACAAAGGTTAGAAAGGGTACCGTATCCCCAGATAACATGTATGGATAGCGTACACATTCAAAATATATGTCTCAGGAGGCAGGCTCAGACGGTGTTAGGCCCAGTATGGATTGCACGTGATTGCACAAAGGTTAGAAAGGGTACCGTATCCCCGGATAACATGTATGGATAGCGTACACATTCAAAATATATGTCTCAGGAGGCAGGCTCAGACGGTGTTAGGCCCAGTATGGATTGCACGTGATTGCACAAAGGTTAGAAAGGGTACCGTATCCCTGGATAACATGTATGGATAGCGTACACATTCAAAATATATGTCTCAGGAGGCAGGCTCAGACGGTGTCAGGCACAGTATGGATTGCACGTGATTGCACAAAGGTTAGAAAGGGTACCGTATCCCCGGATAACATGTATGGATAGATAGATAGCGTACACATTCAAAATATATGTCTCAGGAGGCAGGCTCAGACGGTGTTAGGCCCAGTATGGATTGCACGTGATTGCACAAAGGTTAGAAAGGGTACCGTATCCCTGGATAACATGTATGGATAGCGTACACATTCAAAATATATGTCTCAGGAGGCAGGCTCAGACGGTGTCAGGCCCAGTATGGATTGCACATGATTGCACAAAGGTTAGAAAGGGTACCGTATCCCTGGATAACATGTATGGATAGCGTACACATTCAAAATATATGTCTCAGGAGGCAGGCTCAGACGGTGTCAGGCACAGTATGGATTGCACGTGATTGCACAAAGGTTAGAAAGGGTACCGTATCCCCGGATATCATGTATGGATAGCGTACACATTCAAAATATATGTCTCAGGAGGCAGGCTCAGACGGTGTTAGGCCCAGTATGGATTGCACGTGATTGCACAAAGGTTAGAAAGGGTACCGTATCCCCGGATAACATGTATGGATAGCGTACACATTCAAAATATATGTCTCAGGAGGCAGGCTCAGACGGTGTTAGGCCCAGTATGGATTGCACGTGATTGCACAAAGGTTAGAAAGGGTACCGTATCCCCGGATAACATGTATGGATAGCGTACACATTCAAAATATATGTCTCAGGAGGCAGGCTCAGACGGTGTTAGGCCCAGTATGGATTGCACGTGATTGCACAAAGGTTAGAAAGGGTACCATATCCCCGGATAACATGTATGGATAGCGTACACATTCAAAATATATGTCTCAGGAGGCAGGCTCAGACGGTGTCAGGCACAGTATGGATTTGACGGCCCAGATTACACAGCGGAGGAGCAGGGAGAGGTAAAGATTGCAAATGCTGGGGCCCTGCCCAAGCAAGGGGGGCCCACTCGTGGGCGTCGGTACTGGCACTGGGCCCCTCATAGTACAGCGGTGTGTCTGACGGCGGGTGTGCACCACCACCGTCAGAGACACTTGATTGCACTATGAGGGACCCTGTGCCAGTGCCCGCGCCCAAGAGTCGGCCTACCCACCTGTCCAGGGCAACGGCACTCGCACGGTGTCGTGCGGTAGGTGGTGACCCCGGCCATGGGGGGGGAGGCAGCACAGTTAGGGAGTTTTAGAAAGTGGCATATGTTGATGTTGGACATTCAGCTGATGCAAAAGGCGAAATAGGTGAAGTACCAGGAAGAGGTGGACCAAAGCAAGCCATTTTTCTGTTACCCTATGTGTCATCAGGGGAAGGTGGGACAAAATCCTTGGAAACCCATGCGTGGTTCATTTTAATGAAGGTTAGATCATCCACATTTTGGGTTGACAGACGGGTCCTTTTTTCTGTCAGGATTGATCCAGCTGCACTGAAGACTCTTTCCGATAGCACACTTGCAGCTGGGCAAGCGAGCTCCTGTAAGGCATATTGGGCCAATTCAGGCCAGGTGTCCAGTTTAGCGGCCCAATAGTCAAAGGGGAATGACCTCTGTGGGAGAACATCGATATGGGAGGAAAAGTAGTTTGTAACCATAGTTGACAACTGCTGTCTCCTGTCACTTTCCATCGATGCAGTATTACCAGTTGTGTGAGCGGTATTTGAAAAATCAGTCCACAACATTGTCATGAAACCCCTGTCTCCAACGCCACTTCTGCTGTGTGCACCACGAACACCTCTGCCAAGCTGCCCCCGGCCCGTACGGCTCGTGTGAGAACCATCACCACTGCTGTGTGCTGGGAATGCCTCAAGCAACCGATTTACCAGAGTTGCTTGTTTATTAGCCAATATTAGGTCAAGGTTCTCCTGTGGCATGATGTTTTGTAATTTGCCTTTATAGCGTGGATCCAGGATGCTGGCCAACCAGTAGTCGTCATCGTTCATCATTTTGGCAATGCGGGGGTCCCTTTTTAGGATCCGCAAGGCATAATCTGACATGTGGGCCAATGTTCCCGGTGTCAATGATGCACTGCAAGTGCTGGGTGGAGGAGCACTTTCTGGCAAATCCACATCCCTCCAGTCACGCACAAACCCTGTACCAGACCTTGCCACGCCAACATTTTCACTTGCCCCACGAGATGCATCCTCCTCCCCTAAGTAATCATCCCCATCATCCTCCTCCTCCTCTTCTTCTTCCTCCA
The DNA here is from genome assembly GCF_039654945.1 of Dendrobates tinctorius. Classification (NCBI taxonomy): domain Eukaryota; kingdom Metazoa; phylum Chordata; class Amphibia; order Anura; family Dendrobatidae; genus Dendrobates; species Dendrobates tinctorius. Next base: position 17,966,526 of record NW_027361697.1, on the reverse strand, counting down.
CCTCGTCCAGGAGAGGTCCCTGAGCAGACAATGGCTGAATGTCATCAAGGATTCCCTCCTCCTCTTCCTCCTCATCAACATTGGCTGCAGACGCCTGCTCCTTAAGGTGCGTCAAAGTTTGCATGAGCAGACGCATAAGTGGGATGCTCATGCTTAGGATGGCGTCGTCTGCGCTTACCAGCCGTGTGCATTCCTCAAAACACTGAAGGACTTTACAAAGGTCTTTCAGCTTCGACCACTGCACGCCTGTCAACTCCATGTCTGCTCTCAAAGTGCCTGGCCGTGTATCCTCCCACAAATGCATTATGGCCTGCCTCTGCTCGCACAGCCGCTCCACCATGTGCAGGGTGGAGTTCCACCTTGTTGCAATGTCGATAATGAGGCGGTGGCTGGGAAGGTGGAGCAATCGCTGCAGCTTCTGCATACGAACGGAGTGTACAGGCGACCGGCGGATGTGCGCGCACAGTCTTCGCACCTTCTGGAGCAGGGCTGTTAGCTCCAGATAATTTTTGAGGAAGCACTGCACCACCAGGTTCAAGGTGGGAGCCAAGCAAGGTATGTGGCTGAGTTTTGAAAGGGCTATGGCTGCCACAAAATTACGGCCGTTATCACTAACTACCTTGCCTGCCTCAAGATGTACACTGCCCAGCCATGACTCAGTTTGTCGCTTCAAGTACTCGGCCAGCACCTCGGCGGTGTGTCTGTCGCCCAAACACATCATCTGCAACACAGCCTGCTGACACTTTCCACTAGCTGCTCAATAGGGGGACACATCGTGTGCAACTGTGGCAGCTGCAGATGGAGTGCTCGTACGACTGCGCTCTGTGGACGAGCTTTCGCTTCTGGAGGAGGAGGAGGAGGAGGAGGAGGGTCGAACGCTTACAGCCAACTGTTTCCTATACCGTGGGCTAGGCAGCACTGTCCCACCACCGCTGTCCCCTGTGGACCCTGCATCCACCACATTAACCCAGTGCGCAGTGATGGACACGTAACGGCCCTGGCCATGCCGACTGGACCATGCATCAGTTGTGAGGTGCACCTTTCCGCTCACTGACTGCTTGAGTGCATGGACAATGCGGTCTTTCACATGATGGTGGAGGGCTGGGATGGCTTTGCGAGAGAAGAAGTGGCGACTGGGTAGGTCATAGCGTGGTACTGCATAGGCCATGAGTTCGCGGAAAGCTGTGCTTTCCACCAACCGAAAGGGCATCATCTCAAACGAGATTAGTTTGGCAATGTGGGCGTTCAAACCCAGTGTACGCGGATGAGAGACTGAGTACTTTCTTGACCTACTCATAGTGTCTGGGAGGGTGAGCTGGACTTGAGAGCTGCATATGGTGGAAGTAGCGGTGGACAGGGCGGACTGAGAGAGGGTTGATGATGGTGATGGAGTTGGTGTTCTTTCTGATGGCCTAGAATCAGTCTTTCGTTGATATAACAGTGGGATTCCCTGACTGCTGTGGTCTTGCAACGACACCTCAACATTTGCTGCTGTGCTAACCGGTGGGCTTACAGTGGGGGAAACAATGTAGCGTTGCTGACTACCTTCGTTGTGATCAGTTGCACATGTGGCACTTGAGGTTTGGTGTTGTGTCCACGCTTGCAAGTGCATGCTGGTTAAATGTCTAAGCATGCAACTGGTATTCAAATTTTTCAGATTTTTCCCTCGGCTAAAGGTCTTTGCGCACTTCTTACAGATAACCTTGGCCTGATCATGAGGATTTTGTTCAAAAAAGTGCCACACTGCACTCTTCCTACTTTGGCAGACATTTTGCGGCCTAGCACGCTGTGATATTTTGACCCTCTGGACAAGCTGTCCAGCAACTCTTTTGATGTTTGGAACTTGTCTTTGGAGTGCTCCGGGCCTGCCAGATAACAGCTGTTGCGATGTCGATGTCTGCTGTGGATGCTCCTCATCTGAGCTATTGGAAGCAGCACCCTCTTCCCCCAATGGATGCCAATCTGGGTCAACAACTGGGTCATCCATCACCTCCTCTTCTATGTCATGTGCACCTTTCTCTGTGTCACCGTGTATGGTGGTATAGTGTGCGGGAAGGGGCACCTGAGTCTCATCAGGGTCAAAATCTGGCTCTGTACACTGCGAGGACAATGTAGTGCTCTGAGTGAATGTACCAGCAGAATCATCCATCAGCGGCTGTGCATCAGTGCACTCCATGTCAGATTCATCTTGGCCTGGGTAATTCACCATTTGACTTGATAATCCAGGCATGGTATGTGAAAACAGCTCCATGGAGTAATCAGTAGTATGGCCTGCGTCATCCTTCAATCTTGGTTGGGGTGAAGGACACAAGGAAAGGTGTGGTTCATGAACATGAGCCTCCAATGACGACTCAGTGCTTTTACTTTTTACAACTGAAGAAGAGGAGGCGATAGAGCTGGAGGCTGAGTCAGCAATGTAAGACAAAACTTTTTCCTGATGCTCTGGCTTTAAAAGCGGTTTGCCAACTCCTAGAAAACTAAGCGTTCGAGGCCTTATGTAGCCAGACGATGATGCAGGGTCAGCATCTCCTGCATTCGGTCCTATTTTGCTCTTGCCACTACCATCAGATCCACCACCAACACCATCATTACCAGCTGCCAACCCCCGCCCAATTCCACAGCCTCTTCCACCAGCCTTCCTCATTTTTGGTAGAAATGTAGACAAAATGCAACAAACTATATAGTAATGTAAAACAAGGTACAAGGTGTCTATAGGACAGGGGAGATTTAGAATTTCTGCACACACTTGTGGACAGTGGACACTTTTGGATTGTGTGAGGCCCACTGATATCTGAGCGCTATGTGACAGGCTCGATGGCACAGCTGCCTGTGACCAAAGTGACGAGAGGATAATGGAGATTTTGAATCTCTGCGCACACTTTTGGACACTGGACACTTGTGGATTGTGTGAGGCCCACTGATATCTGAGCGCTATGTGACACGCTCGATTGCACAGCTGCCTGTGACAAAAGTGACGAGAGGATAATGGAGATTTTGAATCTCTGCGCACACTTTTGGACACTGGACACTTGTGGATTGTGTGAGGCCCACTGATATCTGAGCGCTATGTGACAGGCTCGATGGCACAGCTGTGACCAAAGTGACGAGAGGATAATGGAGATTTTGAATCTCTGCGCACACTTTTGGACACTGGACACTTGTGGATTGTGTGAGGCCCACTGATATCTGAGCGCTATGTGACACGCTCGATGGCACAGCTGCCTGTGACCAAAGTGACGAGAGGATAATGGAGATTTTGAATCTCTGCGCACACTTTTGGACACTGGACACTTGTGGATTGTGTGAGGCCCACTGATATCTGAGCGCTATGTGACAGGCTCGATGGCACAGCTGCCTGTGACCAAAGTGACGAGAGGATAATGGAGATTTTGAATCTCTGCGCACACTTTTGGACACTGGACACTTGTGGATTGTGTGAGGCCCACTGATATCTGAGCGCTATGTGACAGGCTCGATGGCACAGCTGCCTGTGACCAAAGTGACGAGAGGATAATGGAGATTTTGAATCTCTGCGCACATTTTTGGACACTGGACACTTGTGGATTGTGTGAGGCCCACTGATATCTGAGCGCTATGTGACACGCTCGATGGCACAGCTGCCTGTGACCGAAGTGACGAGAGGATAATGGAGATTTTGAATCTCTGCGCGCACTTTTGGACACTGGACACTTGTGGATTGTGTGAGGCCCACTGATATCTGAGCGCTATGTGACACGCTCGATGGCACAGCTGCCTGTGACCAAAGTGACGAGAGGATAATGGAGATTTTGAATCTCTGCGCACACTTTTGGACACTGGACACTTGTGGATTGTGTGAGGCCCACTGATATCTGAGCGCTATGTGACACGCTCGATTGCACAGCTGCCTGTGACCAAAGTGACGAGAGGATAATGGAGATTTTGAATCTCTGCGCACACTTTTGGACACTGGACACTTGTGGATTGTGTGAGTCCCACTGATATCTGAGCGCTATGTGACAGGCTCGATGGCACAGCTGTGACAAAAGTGACTAGAGGATAAGGGAGATTGGATTGCTTTTAAAAAAGCAGTTTGCGGAGCAGTGGGTAAACAGCAATGTCAGCATGTCAGGAAGCCTTAAAAGGCAGCCCAACAACCAACACCACTGATACACCACAATATAGCCTCCCCTTGCACTGCACACACAGTGACTTGTGTGTTGTGCATGCCAAATCGCTAGCAGCAGAAGCAGTTTTTTTGTCTTCTTCCCTGCCTAACGCTCTCCCTACAGAATCAGCAGCAACCTCTCCCTATACTAAGATCGGCAGAAGTAAGATGGCGGTCGGCGTGCACGCCCTTTTATACCCCCTGTGACGCCCACCAAAGCAAGCCAATCACTTGCATGCCCTTCTGAAAGATGGTGGTGACCCGTGCCTAGGTCATCACGTTGCCCACAGTGTCCGTGGATCCTGATTGGCTGAAAAAGAGCGCAAAACAAACTTTTGAAACGCGACTTTGGCGCGTAAGTCGCCGACCTCGTGGCCGACCTCATCCTAGGGTCGGGTTTCGGTTCATGAAACCCGACTTTGCCAAAAGTCGGCGACTTTTGAATTTTTTCGACCCGTTTCGCTCAACTCTAGTCCTCACCAAGAGTTTGGTGGTCCGCTTCGTCCCAAAGTGGCCTCCCACCCTGGATGCATGGGCCCAAGAGAGAACCTCTGGCTGCAGACAGGCGGTGACAAAGGTCTTGCCCGGGGGCACCGATTCAAGAGCGACCGGAGCCACAGGCCTCAAGCTCTCGGATGGGACGATTAGCCAAGGCTTAGTCTCCTCCTCCTCCAGTGACACCACAGAGCGAGAGAGAGCATCGGCCCGGATATTCCTCTCACCGGACAGATAGTGAAGAGTGAAACAGAATCGGGAGAAAAACAGCGACCATCTGGCCTGGCAGGAATTCAGCAGCTGGACCATTTGTAGATATACAAGGTTTTTATGGTTGGTGTACACCTGAAAGCGGAACCGCGCACTCTCCAGGAGGTGTCTCCACTCAGAAAAGGCCAACTCATGGCCAACAACTCCCTGTCCCCGATGGAATAGTTCCTCTCCGCCGGTGAAAAGGTCTTAGAGAAGAAGAAGCAGGGATGCTTCTGACCTTGAGCGTCCTTCTAATAAAGGACCACTCCGGCACCGACGGACGAGGCATCTACTTCCAGGATAAATGTTTTATCCACATCGGGACGGTGGAGGATGGGAGCGCCAGCGAAATGTGTCTTGATGGTGGAGAAGGCCTCGGAGACCTGTTCAGACCATACCTTAGGATTGACTCTCTTTTCGGTGAGGGCGACCAAAGGGGCCACCAAGGTGGAGAAATGGGGAATGAACTGGCGATAATAGTTAATGAACCCCCGAAAAGCGCTGCACCTCCTTAAGGGAGTGGCGTTCTTGCCAGTCCATTACTGCCTGCAATTTGGCCGGATCCATAGGCAAACCCTGGGCTGAGATGATATAGCCCAGGAAAGGCAAGGATTCCTGCTCAAACTGGCACTTCTCCAACTTGGAGTAGAGGGAGTGTGCTCGCAGGCGGTCGAAGACCTTGCAGACGTCTCTCCGGTGGGAAGCCAAATCTGGAGAGAAGATAAGAATGTTGTCCAGATAGACCACAACTGAGGTGGAGAGCATGTCCTGGAAGACGTCATTTCCAAAGTCTTGGAAGACAGCTGGGGCATTACAGAGGCCAAAGGGCATGACCAGATACTCATAGTGGCCATCCCTGGTGTTAAAGGCCTTCTTCTATTCATCCCCTGCACGAATACATATTAGGTTATAGGCTCCCCGCAGATCCAACTTGGAAAATACCCTAGCTTGTTGTGAGTTCATTTTCCCCTTCGTCACTGAGGTCTGGTGAACTCCCTATTCTGGTAAAGGAAGGTAATGAGCCTGATTATCAGGCACCTGAGTCTAATGAGGATGACTGGCTGAGTGGAGTCACTGACTGGATATAAGGCTGCCGACGCCCTTCTGCCCTGCGGGTGATTTCTCTGTGGACTTCTAGGACACCAGTCTGATTCATGCTTCCCTAAAGCTAAGTTTCTGCTTTGCCTGTTTGCATTTATGTTTTGTGTTTGTTTTCCTTGCTTTTCTAGATTCTGCCATTCCCTGCTGGGATGAGCTGAATCTCCTTTTGCCAGTTGCTCTGTCTTCAGAATATTCCTGAGTACTGACATAGCTTTTTTGAAGCCTAGCGTCTTCAGGGCCTTTTTCACTGTCAGTCTGTTGGCTCTTATTTTCATAGGGTTTTTCATGGATTGCAGACAGCAGCCTTCCTGTCCTTTCCTATCTAGGTAGTTTGGGCCCCGTCTTTGCTCAGTCTATCTTTCTGTCTGTGTTAGTGTTTTCATCTTGCTTCACCGTCATTATATGTTGGGGGCTGCCTATTGCTTTGGGGTCTGCTCTGGGGCAGTTTAGATTTCCCCTTTCTTTCTTTAGGCCTATTTAATGCTCCAGCTGTGATCGAGGGGTCTAGGGCATCGTAGGAACCCCCCACGGCTACTGCTAGTTGTGTTGATAGGTCAGGGGTCTGCAATCCGATAGCTGCCAACCTCTCTGGTTTTCTGGACTTAGCTAGCATTTCTGTTTTTGCCTCCTACGGTGACTCAATCATAACAGAATCACCGGCCATACCACAGATCCTAGGGTACTCAATAGCAGGAAAGAATTGTGTTGTAAAAAAAAAAAAAAAAAGTGTGTGAATATTCTTTCCTCTATATCTCTGAGGCCGTAGGGGGAATTTTTTTTTCTCTCAATGGAGATAAAGCAATTGTCTGATTGTGTGCAGCAGCTCGCTGTGGAAGTGCTGGGAATTTCCGCCTACCTTGCTCGTTCGCATGTTGAACCAAAGATCCCTACACCTGATGTATTTTCTGGGGATCGATCTAAATTTTTGAGTTTCAAAAATAATTGTAAATTATTTTTTGCCTTGAAGCCTAACTCGTCAGGGAGCTCCGCGCAGCAGGTTAAAATTGTCATCTCTTTGCTGCGTGGCGATCCCCAGGATTGGGCGTTTTCTTTGAAACCAGATGATCCTATTCTGACTAATGTGAACGCATTCTTTCAAGCTTTGGGGTTGTTTTATGATGAACCTAATGCTATTGATCAGGCTGAAAAGACCCAGTTGGCATTAAGCCAGGGTCGGGATTCGGCAGAGTTGTACTGTCAAAAATTCCGAAAGTGGGCGGTCCTTACTACCTGGAATGATGGTGCCTTGGCAGCCCTCTTTCGGAAGGGTTTGTCAGAAACTGTAAAAGATACGATGGTGGGATTTCCTGTTCCCTCTGGTCTTGACGACTCTATGTCATTAGCCATTCAGGTGGATCGGCGTTTACGTGAACGCAAAACTACACGAGAGATGTTGCCACCTGTTGAACAAATGTCTGAACCTATGCAATGTGATAGAGTTTTGTCTAAGGCGCAACGTCAGGAGTTCAGAAGGCGTAATAAGCTGTGTTTTTTCTGTGGAGATGCCTCGCATATTATTTCTGTTTGTCCTAAACGAGAGAAACGCTTTGCACACACATTTTCTGTCGGTGGTGTTCAACCTAAGTTTCTTCTGGCAACTACTCTGATCTGCTCCCTGTCCACATTTTCCGCCAAGGCTTTTGTGGATTCGGGAGCAGCGCTAAACCTAATGGACTTGGATTTTGCTAAACGTTGTGGATTTCCGATGACACCTCTGCAGACGCCTATCCCTTTGAGGGGGATTGATGCTACTCCTTTGGCTAAAAATAAACCTCAGTTTTGGACCCAGGTGGTCATGCGGGTCGCCCCAGACCATCAAGAAAATTGCAGATTTTTGATGTTGCATGGTCTGCATGATGCCGTTGTTCTGGGGTTTCCCTGGTTGCAAATTCATAATCCAGTTTTGGATTGGAAGTCTGTGTCTGTGGTGAGTTGGGGTTGTCGGTGTGCCTTTAGTGAGGCTCCGGTTTTTTCCACCTCTCCTCAGTCGCATGATGTTCCTGACTGTTTGGCGGACTTTTATGATGTATTTAGTGAGAATGAGTCTGCGTCCTTGCCTCCTCATAGGAGTTATGACTGTGCAATTGAACTAAGCCCGGGGTGTAAATTTCCCAAGGGTCGGCTCTTCAATTTATCTGTACCCGAGCACGAGGCTATGCGGTCCTATATTAAGGAGGCGTTGGAGAAGGGTCATATTAGACCATCCTCTTCACCCTTAGGTGCCGGATTTTTTTTTGTGGCCAAAAAGGATGGTTCTTTAAGGCCTTGTATTGATTATCGTGCCCTCAATAAAATTACTATTAAATATCAATATCCGTTACCCCTGATTTCGGATCTATTCTCTAGAGTTAGAGGTGCTTGCTGGTTTACCAAGCTTGACCTCAGGGGGGCGTATAATCTTATCCGCATTAAGCAGGGGGATGAATGGAAGACGGCGTTTAATACTCCGGAGGGACATTTTGAGTACCTGGTGATGCCTTTTGGGCTCACTAATGCCCCTTCTGTCTTCCAGTGCTTCATGAACGATATTTTCCGAGACTTTGTCGATAAATTTTTGATTATCTATCTGGATGATATTTTGATCTTCTCCAAGGATTGGGATTCTCATGTGGAACATATTCGGACTGTGTTCCGGATCTTGAGGGAGAATTCCCTGTATGTCAAAGGATCGAAATGCCTTTTTGGAGTACAGAGGATTTCATTTTTGGGATTTATTTTGTCTCCGTCAACTATTGAAATGGACCCGGCCAAGGTACAGGCCATTTATGATTGGGTTCAGCCCACTTCTTTAAAGGCCCTACAGAAGTTTTTGGGGTTTGCTAATTTTTATCAGAAATTTTTAGCAAAATTTTCTAGTATTGCCAAGCCATTGACTGATCTGACTAAGAAGGGTGCTGATGTGTTGAATTGGTCTCCGGAGGCTGTTGCTTCCTTTCAGGAGCTGAAGCGAAGATTTACCTCCGCCCCGGTTTTGCGGCAACCGGATGTCTCACTTCCGTTCCAGGTAGAGGTGGATGCTTCTGAGATTGGTGCAGGAGCTGTTTTGTCCCAAAAGGATCCTGTAACATCTAAAATGAATCCCTGTGCTTTCTTTTCCAGAAAGTTCTCTCCATCTGAACGTAAGTATGATGTGGGGAATCGGGAACTGTTAGCCATGAAATGGGCTTTTGAGGAGTGGCGACATTGGTTGGAGGGAGCTAAACATCAAGTTGTGGTCCTCACTGACCACAAGAATTTGATTTACCTAGAGTCGGCTAAACGCTTGAACCCTAGACAGGCTAGGTGGGCCTTGTTTTTTACACGTTTTGATTTTGTGGTCTCTTTTCTTCCTGGAACTAAGAATGTCAAGGCAGACGCCCTCTCTAGGAGTTTCTTTGCTGATTCTCCTGTGGTGACCAAGCCTGCTACCATCTTAGGTGAAGGGGTAGTTCTTTCTGCCATCTCGCCCGATTTGAGACTTGCTCTGCAAGAGTTCCAGGAGGACAAACCTGAGCATTGTCCCAGTGGAAAGTTGTATGTTCCTGACCAGTGGAAGAAGAGAGTGATGTCTGAAGTTCATTGCTCTGCATTGGCTGGTCATCCAGGTATTTTTGGTACTAGAGATCTGGTGAGTCGCTCTTTTTGGTGGCCCACCTTGTCTCATGATGTCAGGAATTTTGTGCAGTCCTGTGGGACTTGCTCCCGGTCTAAATCTTGTTCTCGCTCTAGTGGGTTGTTGATGCCTTTGCCGGTCCCCAGGAGGCCATGGACCCATATTTCAATGGATTTCATCTCTGATATGCCGGTCTCTCAAAGAATGACTGTTATTTGGGTGATTTGTGATAGGTTCTCTAAGATGGTTCATCTTGTACCACTCCCTAAGTTGCAATCTTCCTCTGAGTTGGTGCCCCTGTTTTTGCAACAGGTGGTTCGCTTGCACGGGATTCCTGAGAACATTGTATCTGACAGAGGAGTTCAGTTTGTGTCTAGATTTTGGAGGACTTTCTGTTCCAAGCTGGGAATTCAGTTGTCCTTCTCCTCTGCTTTTCACCCTCAGACCAATGGGCAGACAGAGAGAACAAACCAGACCTTGGAGTCGTATTTGAGATGTTTTATTTCCGCTGATAAGGATGATTGGGTTTCATTTTTGCCCTTGGCCGAATTTGCTTTAAATAATAGAACTAGTTCTGCCACTTTGATGTCACCTTTTTTTTGTAACTTTGGGTTTCATCCTCGATTTTCTTCAGGGCAGGTGGAGCCTTCTGCCTGCCCAGGTGTTGACACTGTGGTGGAGAGAATGCACCAGATCTGGGACCAAGTGGTGGATAAGTTATCTCTCTAACAGGAAAAGGCCTGGCGTTTTTACAATCGACATAGGACCATTGGTCCCCAGTTTAAGATTGGTGATATGGTGTGGTTATCTTCAAAAAATATTGCTATGAAGGTGGCTTCTCCTAAGTTTAAGCCTAGATTTATTGGACCTTGCAAGATTTTGGAGATTATTAATCCGGTCTCTTTTCGTTTGGCTCTTCCTGTCACATTTAAAATCCATAATGTGTTCCATAAGTCCTTGTTGAAGAGGTTTGTTGAACCAGTTGTTCCTGGGGTGGCACCTCCAGACCCTCTATTGGTTGAAGGTAACATGGAATATGAGGTAGAGAAAATACTGGATTCCCGTCTGGCTAGACGGAGACTCCAGTATTTGGTTAAGTGAAGGGTTATGGTCAGGAGGATAATTCCTGGGTCTCTGCCTCTGATATTCATGCCAAAAGATTGGTGCGTGCCTTTCATCGGGCTCACCCTGATCGCCCTGGTGGCGTGGTTGAGGGTTCGGTGACCCCTCCTCAAGGGGGAGGTACTGTTGTGAGTTCATTTTCCCCTTCGTCACTGAGGTCTGGTGAACTCCCTATTCTGGTAAAGGAAGGTAATGAGCCTGATTATCAGGCACCTGAGTCTAATGAGGATGACTGGCTGAGTGGAGTCACTGACTGGATATAAGGATGCCGACGCCCTTCTGCCCTGTGGGTGATTTCTCTGTGGACTTCTAGGACACCAGTCTGATTCCTGCTTCCCTAAAGCTAAGTTTCTGCTTTGCCTGTTTGCATTTATGTTTTGTGTTTGTTTTCCTTGCTTTTCTCGATTCTGCCATTCCCTGCTGGGATGAGCTGAATCTCCTTTTGCCGGTTGCTCTGTCTTCAGAATATTCCTCAGTACTGACATAGCTTTTTTGAAGCCTAGCGTCTTCAGGGCCTTTTTCACTGTCAGTCTGTTGGCTCTTATTTTCATAGGGTTTTTCACGGATTGCAGACAGCAGCCTTCCTGTCCTATCCTATCTAGGTAGTTTGGGCCCCGTCTTTGCTCAGTCTATCTTTCTGTCTGTGTTAGTGTTTTCATCTTGCTTCACCGTCATTATATGTTGGGGGCTGCCTATTGCTTTGGGGTCTGCTCTGGGGCAGTTTAGATTTCCCCTTTCTTTCTTTAGGCCTATTTAATTCTCCGGCTGTGATCGAGGGGTCTAGGGCATCGTAGGAACCCCCCACGGCTACTGCTAGTTGTGTTGATAGGTTCAGGGGTCTGCAATCCGATAGCTGCCAACCTCTCTGGTTTTCTGGACTTAGCTAGCATTTCTGTTTTTGCCTCCTACGGTGACTCAATCATAACACTCGCTCCTTGCAACCTATCGAACAGCTCCGATATCAAGGGCAGGGGTTACTTGTTATTAACGGTTATGGCGTTAAGACCACTGTAATCGATGCAGGGGCGTAATTCTCCATTGTTCTTTTGGACAACGAAGAATCCCGCTCCTGCCGGTGACACCGACTCCCTAATGAATCCTCTTGCCAGATTCTCCCTGATATACTGAGACATGGCCTCTGTCTCTGGGAGAGATAGGGGGTAGACTCGGCCCCGATGAGGCTCAGCACCGGGCAAGAGGTCAATAGGACAGTCGTAAGGGCGGTGCGGCGGAATGGTCTACGCTGCCTTCTTGGAGAAAACGTCTGCATACTGTTGATAGGGATTGGGAAGTGACTATAGATCTGCGGGAACCTCAGAGGTAGCAACCTGTACGCAGTCCCTCAGACTCCTACCCTCGCAGGAGTTGCTCCAACTGAGAATTTTCCCCGAGGACCACTCTATATTAGGAGAGTGAAATAGAAGCCAGGGAACCCCTAAGAGGACCTGGTCGATACCTTCGGGCATAACAAGGAGAGATAACATCTCCTGATGAGAATAAGACAGAGAGAACCTCAGTGGAGCCATCTGGTGGGTGATCTCAGATGGTAGTGTCACACCATTTACCACTCTGATGGTGACTGGTTGGGGTAGCAAGACCAGGGGGATTGCGTGTTGCTGGGCGAAGGCAGATGACATGAAATTGCCCTCCGCTCTGGAGTCCACGCAAGCCTCCACAATCAGAGTGGAAGAATTGAACTCCAGCATCCCTCTAAACAAGAGCTTGGAGGAGAAAGTCGCTATGTCTAGTAGGTCCCCTCTGATAACCACTAGACGTGAAAGTATCCCGACCGCAGTGGGCACGTCTGCCGACAACGGAAACAAACCGGAGGTACCCGTGCGGAACGGAACTTGGAACCCATGCGGGACACCTCCATGGCCTCTGGAGACTCGGACGCCTAACCGGGAGGCACCAGCGCTCCAGCCCTCGCTCCGTGAAACGAGGGTTGATGCGGGTGGAGACAGTAATGAGCTCCTCCAGAGCAGTGGGCACCTCCCTGGTGGCCAAGGTGTCTTTGATGTGATCAGCCAGACCTCTCCAGAATATAGGTATAAGACCCTTATCTGGCCACTCCAGCTCTGAGGCCAGAGTCCTGAAGAGGATGGCATACTGGCTGACCAGAGTCGATCCCTGAGTTAGGGCCAGCAACTAAAGTGCGGTGTCATTTGTGACCCGTGGCCCCAGGAAAACCTGCTTCAGAGTGACCAGAAAATGAGTGGCACTCTGTACCAGGGGATCCCCACGCTCCCACAGTGGGGTGGCCCACTCCAAGGCCCTGCCTGACAGGAGGGAGATGATGAATCCCACCTTAGCCAGCTCAGAGGGAAATCGTGTGGCTAGCAACTCTAGGTGAATGGAGCACTGTCTCATGAAACCACTGCAGGATGCACTATCACCCGAGAACTTCTCGGGCAGCGGGAAACATGACAAGGTCGGAGCAGGGATGGCTGTGGAGACATGGGAGACAGCCTCTGTGGTTGCTTGAACAGTGACCGAGGTAACATCCCCAGCTGAGGTGGAGTGCTTTAGCGCTGCCAACCTGCCCTCCAGCTGTTGGATGTACCTATGCAATCACTGGTCACCGCCATTACTAGCCAGACAATGGCGCTAGTATAATGTTAGGGTCTGCGGAACGCACCAAATAATAAGAAAGGAGATATGAGGTGCGTTCGCAGCCCAGGGTCCACCGTGCAGTGATGGAACCTGCTGCTGAGTAATGGCGGAACTAGAGGGTGGCTAAACGCTTGCTCACACATGGGTTAACTTCACCCAGTGTGAATAGAGGTGAACTCTGTTGCTCCACAGAGCAGCTGATACAAGCGAGCCTGTTGAACTTACAGAGCTCGGCTGAGTGAGTGCTAATTAGGGGTCACAGAGCCGCGGCTGTGGTGCCAGCAAAAAGTAACCGTATACTGTATATAATCGCACCAAGTGCACACAGTGCCGCTTCGGCGAACGCCACTAACCACCCAGGACAGGGAGGAAAGCACTAGAGGTGCGCACGGCATCGCACGGCAATCACAGCTACCTGGTACGGTATGACAGTGCCTGTAGCAGGGAGGCACAGTCAGACGCTAGCGTGCGTAGAGTACTGGGAGCACGGTGGCTTGAGCATAGTCACCCATTGGCGCTGACTCTCACTCTGAATCCCTAACCAATATTCGTATCAAAGGGAGGGGAGTCTTAATGAGTCAGTCACCAGATACATGCATCCATCATCATACACACAAATAAGCATAAGAGTCTATACTAGCGCATGGCCGAGCGGCCATTCGACTCTTTTATAGTGGCGCCCTTCCGGGACCTTCCCAGTGGTGGACCAATCCGAGCAGGAGCGGGACCTGCGCATGTGACCGCTGACCTCCAATGGGAGGTCGTCCCACGGGCATGCTCAGTACCCAAAAGATGGGACTTAGTCCTAGAAGTGTCTACTTGCTGCTGACTCAGGCATGGAGTTATAGCAGAGCCAGAAGGAGCAAGTAGACACCTAGCATCAGCCTGGGCAAGACGCCTGGAGCGATGACCCTGCTGAGCAGGAATCGCTGCGGAGGAATGGGAGACCACTGAGAGCATGGCTCGAGATTCCCCATGTGCAGTGGGGAAAACTCGACGCCTAACACATATAGTGCCAGAAACACATTTGCTTTTTAATATCTGCTGAATACTTCTGTTTAATTGAATTACAAATGAAGAACATTTTTTACATTACCGTATGGATGTGGCAAATTTCGACTTTACCTAACAGGACGTGCAAAATGCAGTCTCATTCAAGATTAGCAGCCATTTTCAACACCTAAAATCCAAGATAAAAACAAAGTGAGCCAATACCCTGCAGTAAATCAATAAATAGCAATAGCGCATGAAAATAACAATGAGTACTTAGTTAACACAATTTTGATTAAAAAAAATGTAAAAGCCATGTCACTGCGTCACGGTGAACCTATCCAGGATGGTTCTAACTAGAGTTGAGCGAAACAGGTCAGTCAATTTCAAAAATCGCTGTCTCTCGGTAAAGTCGGGTTTCATAAAACGAAACACAACCATAGAGTTAGGTCGGCCATGATGTCGGCGACCCGAGCACCAAAGTCGCGTTTCAAATGATGCTTTCAGTGCCTTTTTTCAGCCAATGATGGAGGACGCACACTGTGGGCAACGCGATGACATAGGCAGCGGCCAGCACCATCTTAGAGAAGGGCATTGAAGTGATTGGCTGGCTTTGTGTGGCGTCATAGGGGGTATAAAAGGCTGTGAATGCCGACCACCATCTTACTACTGCCGATCTTACAATAGGGAGAGGTGCTGCTGCTGATTCTGAACAGGGAGAGCGTTAGTGTCATGTCCGCCATGTCTGTTATGCCGCAAGTTGCCTGGAGCAGTGTGCATGCATGCCTTACCTCATGGCTGCACGCTGTTGCTGGGTAACCATCCATCTCTGTCTGACTCTGCAATCCGCTGTACTCCTTTAATCCCTGATCATGTGACCTTTCCTATGTTCCAGCCCTGCTCTGGTTCTGCAATCCGCTGTACTCCTGGAATCCCTGATCATGTGACCTTTCCTATGTTCCAGCCCTGCTCTGGTTCTGCAATCCGCTGTATTCCTGGAGCTCCTGATCATGTGACCTGCTCTATGGTTCTACCCAGGCTGTTCTAGCAATGCTCTCCATGATCCTGGAGGATCTGAACCCAAAGTCCCTCCCTGGTCCTCACCCGGAAGTACTGGTGCTATGGTGCTAAGCAGACCGCCCCTCCCTATGGTCAGGGCCTGAGTATCGTGTTGCTTCCATGCATGGCTGGTTGGTCTGCTCGGTTGCTTCCTGTATTCTGTGCCCCTGCACTCTGCTCTGTAGTGCGTCTCTGCACATGCTCTGTGCTTGTATTCTGCCTCTTGTCTCGTGCCATGTCTTGTGTTGTCTTTTGTGCCAGGTTTTGTCTCTGTCATGCTTGGACTTGTAGTCCTTCCTGTGTTCTCTGCCTTGCCTGTTTCGCCATGTCTGGCCTTTGCTATTCTGAGCCTTGTAGTACTTCCACGTTCTCTATCTCTGCCTGGTTTTCCGTACTCTGTCTTATGGTGCTCTCTTGCACATTCCATGGCTAGTTTCAAGGTTCTCCCTTGACCCGGCTCTGGGCTTCGGCCTATACTCCGCTGCTAGTCCTTTACTCTCTCTGACCCCGCTCTGTGCTTCTACCTACGCTCCGCTCTTTGTTCCGTACCCTGCCTAGCTTTGCCTTGTTTCTTGCTTTGCCTTGCCTTGTTTCTCCGTGTGCCCTTTGCATGCGCCTGGCCTTCCTAGCCTCCTGCTTGTGGCTCAGCCATGCACGCCCTAGCTGTGCCCGCCTGCTTGTGCCTCAGCCGTGCTCATCGGTCAGTGACAGCTGTGTTGCCTGCTATGCCCCAGTCGGGTTCGCTGGAGTCTTACCCGCCTGTTTGTGCTGCAGCCCGTCCAGCTAGCCAGTGCCCAGCTGTGCTCTCTGTGCTTCCTTGCACCTACGCTGTCTCTGCACTGTGCTCTCCGTGCTTCTCTTAGCATGCGCAGGCCCTCACCTGCCCCATGGCATACCTCCCCATGCTTCTGTAAAAGTACACGCAGGTCTAGCCATGCACCCTGTCATGCCCTCTAGCACATACAGGTCCTAGTCTGTACCCTGTCCCTGGTGTGTCCCTCTGCACGCGCAGGACTCTGCCTCTGAGCCTGGCGTGCCCTCTGCACGTGTAGGACTCTGCCTTGAACCTTGACCCTGGCGTGCCCCTAGGCACGCGCAGGACTCTGCCTTGAACTTGACCCTGGCATGCCCTTTGCACGCGCAGGACTCTGCCTTGTACCCTGACCCTGGCATGCCCCTCTGCATGCGGAGGACTCTGCCTTGAACCTGACCCTGGCGTGCCCTCTGCACACGCATTACTTTGCCTTGAACTTGACCCTGGCGTGTCCCTTGGCACGTGCAGGACCCTGCCTTTTATGTTGAACTTTGAACCCTGGCGTGTCCCCTACACACACACCGTACTTTGCATGTTTGAACCTGGCGTGTCCCCTACACACGCACCTTGCCTTGCACCTTGCCCTGGATCCTGGTGTGCCCTAGCACGCACCCCGCCTGGAATCTTGCCCTGGACCTCGTCGTGTTCCCTAACACGCACCATGCCTGTACATCTGTCGTGCCTCCTGCCTGTACCCTGGTTTGCCTGCTGGATTCCCGGAACCTGCCATCACTGCCAGAGATCGTAGGCATGTAGACCACAGCTTGATGCCTGATCCTTGCCAGCTGTCCGGAGTCCGATGCCCTTGTGTCCTTGCTGGTAACCGGGCGTACTTTCTAGCATGTACTATTCAATGGACCTTGGCGTGCCACGCACACACCTTGCTGTGTTTGCTTGTTATCATGTTTCGCACTGAATGTTATCCTGAACTTGTCTTAATGAAGATATCTTGAACTTACGTCTTGTCTTGTTTCCTGCACGTCCTTGTCGTCAGACACTCGTACCTAGTGTCTACCTGAGTCAGCCGTCTGGTGCCAGCAGTCGTGGTGGCTCACCCCCTTGGTCTTGCCCCTGACACTCCCTGTATTGGGGGTGGTTCCTCAAAAGGTCAGCTCGCCCTAGGTGGGTGGGTGCCAAGACCCAGAGGGTCCACTCTAAAGAAAAAGTCGACTCAGCGTAAGCTGACCTCATCACAGATAGGCAGGGAAGAAGAAAAAACTGCTTCTGCTGGTAGCGTTTTCACTGTACAGTTAGTGTGCAGTGAAAGGGGAGGATTTTTGTTGTGTGCGGCAGCGCTGGTAGTGATTAGGCTGCCTTTTAAGGCTACCTGCTAGCTGCAATGCTGTGTGCACACTGCTGTTCAAACTGCTTTTTTCAAAGCACTCCAAATTTTATTATTTCGTCCTGGTGAGTTACTGAGCGTTCATTTTTTCACACATCGTCTAGCGGTGTACGCTCCTCACACACTACCGTGTATTCCGGCAGGTATCACGGACAAATAGAAGCTACCTGTGTGTGACTCTGGAAGAAAAAGCCAAGGAGTTTGTCCGTTTTTCCAGACCTACACCTTAGAGTCGTGTCCGTTTTTCAAACAGTTTCGTATATCTGCTGTTTGACTACAGTCAAAACTAGACAGAGACAGTGTGTCAGTCCGTATACAAATACACAGAGCTTGACAATTTTCCATACACACACCGTCTAGCGGTGTATGCTCCTCACACACTACAGTGTACTGCCTTCTAGCACAGACAAATAGAAGCTACCTGTGTGTGACTCTGGAAAATAAAACCGAGGAGTTTGTCCATTTTTCCAGACCTACACCTTAGAGTCGTGTCCGCTTTTAACCCTCCGTCAGGCACAATAGATCTGACAGGCACACAGTAGTTTCACTTCTCTCTCCTTGCCCACTTATCAGAAAACCCCACCCCTCCTAGTTATCTCCTGACTCTACAGGCTCTGTGAAACCTGATATCACAGTGACTCAGCAGACCTTCTAGTGAGCAGATATCAACACTTTGGCTTCTCAGGCACATTGCGCCTGATTTCAACACAAATTGAAAGGTTAGTATTTTCTTTTTTTATTCATCACGATTGTGTATTTAGCTTGTTTTATGAAGGATTAATGCTAAGTTAGTGTACATAAGTACTGTTTTCTTAGACAAAAGGAGGGTGGCTTCTAAGGCACATTGCGCCCTAACACATACTCTTTCTCTCTTGCTTCAGATTTTCTGCTGCAATGGCCAGAAAACAGTATGATTCATCTAAACCCCTTCATTTAGAAGAAATGAAGATTTTTTTGTTAGAAGATGATGAGGAAGAACCAGCAGTAACTGAGGATTTAGAGGAATCTAGTGACATTTCATCTGAAGATGAGGTAGCAGAATGTAACACTGATTCTGGAACAGAGCAGGATGGTGATGACACTGATACAGAGGAAACAGACACAGATCTAGCTTATTATTTGGGCAAAGATAAAAATACAAAGGATGTCCCAAGGACGTTCCAGAACAAACACCGACTCTACCACCTTCTAAAAGACGCAGTTGTACTACCTGCTCATTTGTATCTGGTTTCAGAAGGCTTTCTAAATATGACTGCAAAATATGTAAAGAATCAATCTGCCTTTCCCATGCAACTTTCGTCTGCCAGCCTTGCTTTTCTAAGTGTACCTGTGCTGCTTCTGCTGCAATTGAAACCACTGAAGATGAGTAGAAAATAATTAAGTAACATCTAAGTGCAATATCCTTTAAGTTTTTTTCCATAATTTTATATTTAAGCAATAGTTAAGTAAAGATAACTGGAGCCTATTTGGCGGTACTACCGAAAAGTGGTACTTTTAGTTTTAATAAGTTTATGGTTAATGTTTTTTTTTGCATCTGATTTGGTGTAATCTCTTTTAATACATTCCTATGAAGGTCACTGACTACTTCTATAGTCCTGAAATTGAAATATGTAGCTACTATAGGTGGTTTTCTGACCTGTGCTTGTCAGGCACATTGCGCATGAACTGAGGAGAATCTATATTGCGCCTGACGGATGGTTAAACAGTTTCGTATATCTGATGTTTGATTACAGTCAAAACTAGACAGAGACAGTGTGTGTCAGTCCGTATACAAGTACACAGAGCTTGACAATTTTACATACACACACCGTACAGCGGTGTACGCTCCTCACACACTACTGTGTATTCCGGCTGGTATCATGGACAAATAGAAGCTACCTGTGTGTGACTCTGGAAAAAAAAACGAGGTGTTTTTCCAGACCTACACCTTAGAGTCGTGTCCGTTTTTCAAACAGTTCCGCATATCTGCTTGTTGGATTACGGTCCAATATATACAGTGAGAGCGTCTGTGACTAACAATATATACGTTGATTTAATTTGTTTAATACACCTTACACAGCTGGACGCTCCTCATACAGTACCATCTCTCTGCTGGTATTTTTGGTACATTTTCTCAAACATGAGGAAGTATGGTGGAAGAGTCCGCGGAAGTGTGCAGGGGGGCGCAGCTGGTACTGATGGTGGTGGTGCATCGGCTGGTTCTGGCAAAAGCACAATAGCAGCTAAGGCAGGAGGTGCTGAGCCTGCATTATCCTCTGGGCCAAGAAGGCCTGTAAGTGTTAGGCGTCGGATTTCTGCATTTACTCTGCAGGGATCCAGACCCTCACATTCTGCAGTCTCCTGCTGTTTATCTGCTGCAGAGGAGATTGCCTTGCAGCAAATCTCTCCTGAGGCTGTCCTTCTGTCCTCCTACTGAGCATGCTCATGGGACGATCTCCCATTGGAGATTGGGAGTCATGTGCTCAGGTCCCGCTCCAGATCTCATTGGTCCATCTCAGAGATCTGGAGGCTTGCGGAAGGTCCCGGCTGCTATAAAAGGCACGCATGGCTGTTCCGCCATGCGCTAGTATAGTCTTACTTGCTGCTGTGTGTATGAGGACGGATGTATGATTCTGGTGAATGACTCATTATAAAACCCCTTCCCTCTGATATTACGTATGTGGTTAGGGAATGAGTTAGAATCAGCGCCAGCGCTCCTCTGCTGCAACATCCACAGCTGCTAGTGTCCGACATTGCGCTTGCGCCTTAGCCTTGTCGTTTAGCGGCAGTGTCCACGCCGCGCTTCAGTAGCAGCCCCTTTGCGTCCGCAGTTGCGACGCTCCACACATGGTAGGTCTAGACGGATGTAGTGCCGCCATCTTGGGCTACTCCTGTGACCTGATACCGTGTTTGCATTTTTACTGAGTGCTGTGACCTCAACAGGCTCAGTCTTTTGTGTTTGTACTTATTTGGCATCTCTGTGAATTAACTGAGATTGCTCTGCACACCTGGGTGAAGTTTAACCCTGTGCGCATTTCCGCCATATTGCTCCTGCCACCACTTAGCAGCGGTTATATCACCTACTGCACGGTGGACCCCGAGCGGCGAACGCACTTTATTATTATTTTTATTTAGAGCGTTCCGCCGTTCCTAACAGTAAGATTGCCTTTTCTTGGAGTCGGAAAACCACTTTTAAAGCCGGAGCACCAGGAATAGATTTTGGCGTTCATTGCCGAAACAGCTACCAGCTCTATTGCCTCCTCTTCTGAACGGTCGAAAACTGCAAGCACGGAGTCGTCAGTGCAGGGTTCTGGTCATAAAAAACCCCTTTCCTTGTGTCCTTCACCCCCACCAAAAGTTACGGATGCGGCAGCCCACACTTCAGATTACTCTATGGAGCTCTTTTCACATACCATGCCTGGGTTATCCAGTCAAATCCTGAATTCCCCAGTCCAAGATGAATCTTACATGGAGTGCACTGATGCACAGCCACTGCTAGATGATTCTGCTGGTACATTGACCCACAGCACTGCATTGCCCTCGCAGTCTATTGAGCCAAAATCTGACCGTGATGAAACCCAGGTGCCCCTTCCCGCATACCATACCACCTTACACGGTGACACAGAGGAAGGTAAAGAGGAAGGTGCAGATGACTTTGAAGAGGATGTGATGGATGACTCAGTTCTGGACCAGGATTGGCATCCACTGGGGGAGGAGGGTGGCGCTGGCAATAGTTCAGATAAGGAGAAGGATCCACAGCAGGCATTGACATCGCAGCAGCGGTTATCTAGCAGGCCTGTAGCTGTCCTAAAATGTGGAACAAAAACTAAAAGAGTTGCAGGACAGCTTGACCAGATGGTCAACTTAGCACAGCGTGCAAGGCCAGAAAGTGTTTACCATTGTAGGAAGAGTGCAGTGTGGCACTTCTTTGTCCAAAATCCTACTGATGAAGCAAAGGTTACCTGTAAGAATTGCGGAAGGACCATTAGCCGAGGTAAACAACTCAGAAATTTGAATACCAGTTGCATGCTTAGACATTTAATCAACATGCACTTGCAAGCGTGTCCGGACTACAAAACCTCAGGTAGCACATGTGCACCTGCTCCGACAGAAGGTAGCCAATAACGCTCCATCGCTACTCCCACTGTAAGACCACCGCCACCATTAAGCACACCACCAGCACTAAATGTGGAGGTGTCGTCGCAAGGCCAAAGCACTCAGGGAATCACAATGGTTTTGCAACACAACACTGAATCTTGGCCAGCACCACCAATACCATCACCAACCCCCTCTCACTCCATCTGGTCCACCGCTACTTCCCCCATATGCAGCTCTCCAGTCCAGCTCACCCTACCAGACACTCTGAGAAGGACAAGAAAGTACTCATCCTCTCATCTGCGTACACTGTGTTTGAACACCTACATTGCCAAACTAATCTCATTAGAGATGATGCCCTACCGTTTGGTTGAAATCGAAGCTTTCCGCAACCTCATGGCCTTCGCTGTGCCACGCTATGACCTACCCAGTCGGCACTTCTTTTCTCGAAAAGCGATCCCTGCCCTTCACCGGCATGTGAAAGACCGCATTGTCCATGCAATAAAACAGTCAGTGAGTGGAAAGGTGCACCTCTAAACAGATGCATGGACCAGTAGGCATGGACAGGGCCGTTATGTGTCCATCACTGCGCACTGGGTTAATGTGGTGGATGCAGGCTCCACTGGGGACAGCGGCGGTGGAACAGTGCTGCCTAGCCCATGGTATAGGAAACAGTTGGCTGTAGGCTTTCCCTCCTCGTCTATCAGCGAAAGCTCGTCCACAGAGCGCAGTCACACAAGCACTACATCCGCAGCTGGCAGTGTTGCACACAAGGTGTCCCATTATCGAACAGCTAGTGGTAAGCATCAGCAGGCTGTGTTAAAGATGATGTCTTTGGGCGACAACAGACGCACCGCGGAGGTACTGGCCGACTACTTGCAGTGACAAACTGAGTCATGGCTAGGCAGTCTATATCTTGAAGCAGGCAAGGTAGTCAGTGATAACAGCAGTAATTTTGTGGCAGCCATAGCCCGTGCAAAACTCACACACATACCTTGCCTGGCTCACACTTTGAACCTGGTGGTGCAGTGCTTCCTTAATAATTATCCATACTTAACATCCCTGCTCCATAAGGTGCGAAGACTGTGCTCGCACATCCGTCGCTCGGCCGTACACTCCAGTAGTATGCAGAAGCTGCAGCAATTGCTCCACCTCCCCAAGCACCACCTAATCATAGACGTTGCAACAAGGTGGAACTCCACCATGCACATGGTTGAGAGGCTGTGTGAACAGAGGCAGGCTGTAATGCATTTGTGGGAGGATACACGGGCAGGCAGTTTGAGGGAAGACATGGAATTGTTGGGTGTGCAGTGGTCAAAGCTGAAAGACCTCTGTAAAGTCCTTCAGTGTTTTGAGGAATGCTCAGGGCTGGTAAGCGCAGATGATGCCATCATAAGCATGAGCATCCCACTTATGCGTCTGCTCATGCAAAGTTTGACACACATTAAGGATCAGGCGTCGGCAGCGGAGGAGGAGGAGGGAAGCCTTGATGACAGTCAGCCATTGTCTGGTCAGTGAACTGTCCTGGACGAGGTGGAGGAAGAGAAGGAGGATGAGGATGAGGGGGATGATTATTTTCGGCAGGAGGATGTTTTTCAGGGGGCAAGAGAAAATGTTGGTGTTCGAAGGTCAGGGACAGTGTTTGTGCGTGACTGTAGGGATGTGGATTTTCCAGAAACTGCTCCTCCACCTACCACGGGCAGTGCATCATTGACACCTGGAACATTGGCCCACATGCGTGATTATGCCTTGCGGATCCTAAAAAGGGACCCCCGCATTGCCAAAATGATGAGGGATGACGACTACTGGCTGGCCAGCATCCTCGATCCACGCTACAAAGGCAAATTACACAACATCATGCCACAGGAGAACCTACAGATGATATTGGCAAACAAACAAGCAACTCAAGTAAACCTTTTGTTTGAGGCTTTCCCAGCACACAGCAGCAGTGCTGGTTCTCCCACGAGCCGTAGTGGGCACAATGGAAGAGGTGTTCGTGGTGCACACAGCAGAAGTGGCGTTGGAGACAGGGATTTAATGACCATGCTGTGGAATGATTTCTCAAGTACCGCTCACACGACTGCTAATAAAAAGGGACAGGAGGCAGCAGTTGTCAACTATGGTTACAAACTACTTTTCCTCCCATATCAATGTTCTCCCTCACAGGTCATTCCCCTTTGACTATTGGGCCTCTAAACTGGACGCCTGGCCTGAATGGGCACAATATGCCTTACAGGAGCTCGCTTGCCCTGCTGCTAGTGTGTTATCTGAAATAGTCTTCAGTGCTGCTGGATCAATCCTGACAGAAAAAAGGACCCGTCTATCGACCCAAAATGTTGATTATCTAACCTTCATTAAAATAAACCACGGCATGGGTTTAAAAGGATTTTGTCTCACCTTCCCCTGATGACACATAGGTTACCAGAAAAGTGCCTCGTTTTTTTCCTCCTCTTCCTTGGACTTGCCCAATTACGCCCTTGCAGCAGCTGAATGTCCAGCCAACACATCTACATATGCCAATTTTTAAACCTCCATAATGGCTGGGGTCAAGACCTGGCGCACCCGGGCAAGTGCAGTTGCTCTGAACAGGTGGATGGGCCCACTGATGGCCAACGGCAATGGCACAGGGCCCCTCATAGTACAATACCGTGTCTCAGACACACCAGCGTACTATGAGGGGCCCTGTGCAAGTACCGTTGACCACGATTGTGCCCCCCTGCTTGGTCATGGCCACAGCACTTGAAAGTTGCAAAACTTACCTCTCCCTGCTCCACCGCTGTGTAGTCTGGGCAGTTAAATCCTTCACAGGGACGGCCACTAGAAATTTGGTGTATTGATCAGTGATGGTTAAGATGTAGCTATGGCCTGTCCTGCTGGCTTCTACCTTCAGATGATCAATGGCTACCATTTGAAATGGACGTCAACTTACAAGCGGATGCAGTGGTGGTTTATGATCACCTTTCACAGTTGTGATAGTCACAGACGTGTGACATTCCTGCCACCATTTTTCAATGTCTCCTCTCATACCAATCCAATAGAATCGCCTACGGCCTGTGGCTTCTGTCTTTTGCACTCCAAAATGACCAGACACATCATGATAGGCAGTGAGGACCATGGGTACATCTCTCTCTGTGATCCCAGTTTGATGGAGACGTGTAACGGTGATGTGATCCACGCTACTGCGATAAAGCAATCCTTTGTTCACAAAGAACCTTTTTCATTTTCTCCACAGACACAGTAATTGAGGGTCTGCATCGCCTCTGCAACATATACTGGGAGGTTTTCCCGCAATGAGTAATTCCAAAATTTCTGCTAATACTGGACTTTGCATCTATACTTGTATCCATGTAGTTTCCAGCTGCGGAGATTCTTGACTGGCTTACTGAGATTGAAATATATACGAACATTTAAAAGTACCACAACACTGTATACTGATGTGCGCTATGAATACCTTTCCTTTTTTCTACTTTTTTAATTCTGTTGTAAAACATAGTGAGCCTGTGAGTGTCTGTGTCTGACTCCGGAAGTATAGACGGAAATTTAACCCTAGACTGGACACACCTGGTATGTGCTGATACAGTACCTTGTTTCAAAAATTTATATTAAGGTATCATCTGTAGGATAACCAACTTTGGGGGGGACCTCTTCTTGCCGCAGACAAACACGACACTGAGACAGAGTTTGTATTGAACAGGTCCGTTTTTAGTGCCCATCCTTCTGTTGACAACAGCAATTCACCACAGCCGTTTCACATTTCTCTGTACACAGGCCCCGGTACCTTCACTTCCTTTGTAACTATAATCATGGCGTCCTCTGTGGCTCTTCCACTGTGGCTGGCCTAGGCCCAACCACCACAGCGCTGCACCAGTCTGAGCAAACCGTCCGTATGATAGCCCCAGGCTGTCTGTGGCTACCGTCCTCTGGCCCACCCCCCCGTGACCGCCTCAACTGTCAGTCCTCTCTGGAGCCTTTCCACTGTCTCTATTTCCTCAGCAGAACTTCCTCTTTACTGTGCTCCCTTCACTGACTGACTCTTCCAGAACCTTCCCTCAGCCTTTTATGCTTCCAGTTCTGGTAACTCCGGCCACCATCACCTAACAGTTTCTCTGACCAATGGCAGTTATTCAGTCCCACTCCTACACTCTCCACTGCCCTCCAATGGGCAAGCTAAAACACTGCACCCTTTCTCTTTATCTTAGCGGTTTCACATCTACACTGCGCTACACCTCTGCTTCTCACTACAGGCTGGTTTGTCTGTCAGTCCACCTTCCCTACATCATCCATAGTGAGTGAGCATGTGTGGGTTACACCTTCTATATATATGGTGAATCGGAGAAACAAATTTTTACACTATACTCGATACAGCTTGTATCTTGTTATAAAGTACCTTTGTTCGACATTTAGCATTATGGTCCAATCCATACTGTGTAAGCATCTGAGAGTGACTACGGGACTATTTATACGGAGATTTCAATTGTCCTCTAAAAAATATATACTTGCTATCTTGTTATCCAGGAACTTTTTTACAACATTTTTTATTATGTTTAAAACCAAACTGAGTGAGCGTCTGAGGGTGACTATGGAAATATATACCGATATTTTCAATTTGGCCAAAACTGTATACAGCAGAACACTTCTGATACAGAAACCTTTTTAGCTGTTTAGATTCTGGTGTAATCCATAATGAGCCTGTAAACGTCTGTCTGTTACTCCGGCAATATATTTGGAACTTTAAGATTACCCCAACACTATATACAGCTGTACGCTTGTGTTACATAACCCATTTACAGCTTTTCATATTCTTGTGTAATCCATACTGGGCCTGAGAGCGTTTGTGTCTGCCTCCTGAAATGTATACGGAGAATCAGAATGTTTACACTATACTATATATACTTTTTATCTGGTGATACTGTACCCTTTTTCAACTTGTTATTTTATTGGGTAATCCATACTGAGCCTGTGAGCATCTGTGTATGCCTCATGAAATATATACGGAGATTTACTGTTACCCATAGACTGTATAGAGCTGTACGCTTATGATACAGTACCATATATCTGCTGGAATTTTGGGTCCATTTTCAAAAACATGAGGAAGTATGGTGGAAGAGGATGCAGATGTGGGCGTGGAGGGCCACCTGGTACTGATGGTGGTGGTGGTGCATCTGCTGGTAGTGCCAAAAACACAATAGCAGCTAAGGCAGGAGGTGTTGAGCCAGCGTCATGGTGTAGCTCTGGCAGACCTGTAAGGCTCCCTTTTCTGGGAGTAGGTAGATTGCTTTTAAAGCTGGAGTATCAGGAACTGTTTGTGGCTTATGTTGCTGAAACAACCTCCAGCTCTATCGCCTCCTATTCTGAAGTTGTAAAAAAAGCAAGCACTGAGTCGTAACTGCAGGCTCTGGTCAGGAGCAACCCCTTTCCTTGTGTCCTTCACCCACACCAAAAGTGAAGGATGTGGAAGCACACACCTCAGATTACTCCATGGAGCTCTTTTCACATAACATGCCTGGGTTAATTAAAAATAGTGGCCATCATTTACTGGAGCAATGTAAATGGGGCAGATCACACACTGGAGCAACATCTAAGGGGCACATTATACAGTGGAGCATGTCAAATGTGGCCCAATGTATATGGAGCATTATTAGAGCCCATCATACACTGGAGCATCATCCATGAGGCCCATCATGTACTGGAGCAATGTAAATGGGGCAGATAACACACTGAAGCAGCATCTAAGGGGCACATTATACAATGGAGTATAACAAATGTGGCCTATTATATATGGAGCATTATTAGAGCCCATCATACACTGGAGCATCATCCACGAGGCCCATCATGTACTGGACCAATGTAAATGGGGCAGATCAGACACTGGAGCAGCATCTAAGGGGCACATTATACACTGGAGCATTACAAATGGGGCCCATTATATATGGAGCATTATTAGAGCCCATCATACACTGGAGCATCATCCATGAGGCCCATGATGTACTGGAGCAATGTAAATGGGGCAGATCAGACACTGGAGCAGCATCTAAAGGGCACATTATACACTGGAGCATTACAAATGGGGCCCATTATATATGGAACATTATTGGAACCCATCAGACACTGGAGCATCATCCATGAATCCATGAGGCCCATCATGTACTGGAGCTATGTAAATGGGGCAGATCAGACACTGGAGCAGCATCTAAGGGGCACATTATACACTGGAGCATTACAAATGGGGCCCATTATATATGGAGCATTATGTGGAGCTCATCATATACTGTATGGAACATTATATGTGACTAATTATTTGGTATGGAGAAATATATGGGGCTCATTATTCTGTATGGCGCACAATGTGGTCACCATAACACTGTATGGAGTAATATACTGTCCTGTTTTTGAGCTATTGTACAATTTAAAATAGATCAGTCATGTGATGTAAGCAGTGAAGTATGTGTCACTGTACTATACCTATATTTCTGTGGCGTATCGGAGCATCATGAGTTGTGGCATGTGTTAAAGGGGCGCACTGACACTCTTTGGCCCAGGGCACACGAAAACCTGGAGCCAGCCCAACCCCCCCACAACTTTAGCCAAATAACCCCCTTTTTTCAATGCATAACTACAGTATTATTAGGAAGTAAATTAAGGTTGACAAGCTTCAGTTATAAGAATTGATGTTTTTGGCATTGAAATGGGCACTGTAGGTGTGTTTTCTGTCCTCCACTCCTTGCCGACTTTGCTTCCCCATTGACTTGCATTGGGTTTCGTGTTTCAGTCGGCCTCCAACTTTTCCCTATAGTCGGCCGATTTCGTTCGACCCGACTTTTGCAAAAGTCGTGTTTCATGAAACCCGACTCGACCTGAAAAAAGGCAGTCACTCACCTCTAGTTCTAACCTCTAGTATTAAAACCTTACCATATGTCTAATGACGTAAACATGAGTTAAGGGCCGAAGCCACGAATAATGGATGCCCGGCTATATAAATGTACTGTCCAGCTTAAAAAAAAGGGGAGGTCGCAGCCTTATTTGCACAAGTGCAAAAACCTGAAACCAAAATCTTAAGAAATGAACTAGAATATAAGTTGGTATGCATGCAATGAGTAACCCCATGTGATTCTCATGCACTATTTCAATTTATTTACTACCAGTTCATTTCTTTAAGTTTTCATGTTCAATACCTGTTGTATAGATTGCTTGCTCGATTCCTGCCTGTTCAGGTTTATAGATATATTTATTATATTTTTTATTTGCTTATAAAGTGCCATCACATTCTGCAGCGCTTTACAGACATTTTCACCGCTGTCCAAAATGGAACTCACAATCTAGATTCATATCAGTGTCTGCTTGGAGTGTGGAAGGAAATTGGAGAATCCAAAGGAAACCCACACAAACACGGGGAGAACATAAACTCCTTGCAGATGTTGTCCTTGGTGGGATTTGGACCCAGGACCCAGCGCTGCAAGGCTGCAGTGCTAACCACTGAGCCCCCGTCATTAGGATGATCTCGAAATAGATTACTCAGACATATATTTAGTTTAATAAGACCTATAGAAGGAAATGTCTAAACAGTCAATTATACCTTAGATTTAAGAAGCAGTTGCCAATAAGGTTGGTAATTGCATTTTTTCAAATGGCCTATCAACCTGGGCACGACATTCTAGTCTGGCCGCTGAGCGCAGCATTTCCAGTCGTCCTTGCTGTTTTATACCCTGATACACTATAAATAAACAATGGCGCATATTTAAGCACATGGATGGCTCCATGCCACAGCCCGGTGCATAGATCCCGGACATCTGATCTTCATACTGTACAGCTTGGTGACAGGCAGGTCAGACACATTTAGATGATGGAAAGTAAGCTGAAACCTGCTTTACTATTGCGCCATAGGTCTGAATAGAAGGTAATTTCTGTGCAGCACAATGAGTCATATTAGGATCAGAAATGGTCAAATGTTAATATAAATGCATTTAACATCTTTGAGAAAGCTGAAGCGGAGGAGCTGTCCAAGGTAGGAACTGCAACAATTTCCTCCTACTCTTTATTTTCCTCCTAACCTTGCAGTGTCTGGAATTACACCCACGCAGAATAGAAAAAACTTCTATTAGAAACTATAATGAACATCAGTAAGTATTCCTATGCAAAGCTATTGAACGGGTACTTATAGGGGCGTTGTAATCAGGTGACGTCCACTGACTCCTCTAATTCATGGGAGAATCATTTAAGTCACTGGAAATATTCATTAGTGTCAAGAGAGTTAAGGTCAAGGTGATGTTTTTCCACTAACTCCTTACCTTTACTTTACAGGATATCATCGGGGTTCATTTTTGGTACATGAGGACTTCTTAGACGGTTACAACCTGATGCAAACTGTTATCTTAACCTTCACTTAAAAGCATCTAATCTCGTAAGTGTCATTAGTATTCCTTCCTTGCAATGACTTTTGCGTAACCCTAAACACTAAAAGTCAATCTATTCAATGCCAGGAGACTGATCCAAGTGTTTGATTTGGTTCCTATCGCCATCATAATTTATTAAAAGTAACAATGAATGGTATTATTTTTCATAGACAAATGTAATGAAGGTTTCTCCAATGAATACCTGCTACGGTATAATTAGGAAATCATACAGAGGTGAAACGTGGAAAATACAATTGTGTATATATATATAAGTAAATATATATATATATATATATATACATTAGGATGACCGGATCTCATATGGGGGGGGGAAAATGTTGGAATCTTGTTCATCTGGACCCCCCAAAACGATTCCCCTTTCCAGATATTGAGATAACCAAAATTTCAGCTCGATCAAACGACGTTAACCCGTGCCGCTCGTTGCTCAAAGTTTGAAAAAAATCCAAATTGAAGTGTATTAAGATTTAGGTATTTTGCATAGTCTGTTAGACTATAAAGAATGTGACAACAACATTGCAGAAATAGCCCTGACCAAATTTTCGAACCATTTGTGGTATTTGAATGCAGAGTTGGTGGGATTATCGTTTTTTGATCCCACCATTACAGACAATGAAAAGTTGTTAATGGCTAATAAATTGCTCAGTAGCACAGATGAACCATCAGAGCATGCTAACCTACATGAGTTGATAATTTTACATAGTTATCTAATCTATTCTGGAGCTTTTGTTAAAGTAGTTTTTGAAACGTCAGAATATAATGCTCGGCATTTGCTTACAACTTGCAGGACATATTGCTTTTGTTCTTCATCTTTTGTCAGAAGGTCGTTAAAGTCGGTTACTTCCTACCTCTTTTAATTTTTCTTTCCTAACTTTTGGATTTACAACCCTAGCGTGCTCTGATGGTTCATCTGTGCTACTGAGCAATTTATTAGCCATTAACAACTTTTCATTGTCTGTAATGGTGGGATCAAAAAACGATAATCCCACCAACTCTGCATTCAAATACCACAAATGGTTCGAAAATTTGGTCAGGGCTATTTCTGCAATGTTGTTGTCACATTCTTTATAGTCTAACAGACTATGCAAAATACCTAAATCTTAAAATACCTCAATTTGGATTTTTTCAAACTTTGAGCGACGAGCGGCACGGGTTAACGTCGTTTGATCGAGCTCAAATTTTGGCTCTCTCAATATCTGGAAAGGGGAATCGTTTTGTGGGGTCCAGACGGACAAAATTGCGACATCGATTTTTTGCGGTCACCCTAATATACATACATATATATATATGTAAAATTTAATTATATCAAACATAATAGTGAAAATATCTAATATACTAGGAAAGCCGAGCAGCAGGAGAAGTTGAATGGCTCTAATCAAATTAATAAGAAACTAGCCAAACATTACATACAAAACTGTAGTGTTTATCCAAATATTCCAGAAGTATAACAATTTGTATTGAAAGCAAGATATTCATATATACAGTATATATAAATAGTAAGATAGCGCTTACTGTTTGTGTTGGAGACACTCACTTGACTGCGATATTGAGGCACACAGGAACACTTTCCACTTAAACAGTCTATGTGGTTTATTGTGCAGTCATAAACCGTACTGTAGGACATGTTACATTTCATAGGCTTAATACATAGTCCAGAGTAACTTACAGGGTATGGCTGTTTCTTGTAGTCCTTAAACATGCTGGACCTCTCTGTCCAGTGACCATGGGCAACCGCACACCAAACAGTTAATTAATGTTCATAGAACAATACAAGCATCAACAGTCTGCAGAGGTACCTTACAGGGGCTCCCGCTCCAGACGCCGACTCTTTGTTAATCCTCTCTCTCTGGGAAGCTGCCTTGCTGGGATCACCGTCCTTGTGACCAGGGCACTCAAGATAGTCCAGACCTACAGAAGGTCAGTAGCTCCCCCAACGCAGGCCGTCACAGACTCTGCAAACACATGGCCACTCCAGGTGCTATTCAGGACATCCGTCCCCTCCTGGGACCGTCTGACACACGGGCCTCACCGGGTGCTATCCAGGGATCCGATCCTACTCCCAGGATCTCCCAACACACAGGCCTCACCAGGTCCAAAGCCTACCACGTTCTCTTCAGGAAGGTAGCACACCTTCCAACACCTAGGCCTTCTAGGACCTTCCACACAAGCCTATCAGGTCCATGCACACTCCCCATGTGACCAGACCTCAGGCACATTATGTGGTACATAACCACACCCATAGGTGAGGTATTGATCATATGCTCATGACCTCACTGCAGGTCCTTTTTACACAGAGCCACACACATACAGGCTTTATCTTGGGTATCCAGACCCACGCCCCTGGGTGGGTGTGTAGGTGACCGGACCCACCCATCTCTCCAAGTCACCTGGAAGCCCCCCAATATAAAACAAAACCATCAGCAGTAGATCTGCTGATTAACACAAGTTCAGGCTTCCATCACAGGGCACCCACCCATGTGATACATATCGGCCATTTACAACCTTGACGCTCACCATTTCCCCATCACAATAAAGGAAACGCCCGCATGTATGTCCCGGGAAGCCCATACAGCGCCCCCTAGCTGTCACAGGGTTCACTACATCACAGTATATATATATATATATATATATATATATATAGTTAGCAATTATATATATATATATATATATATATATATACATACATACACACTCAGACTGAAAGATAGCCAAAAGATTAAAAAAATCTAAAAACAATATATGTCCACAGGTGAGAAAGTCTGTGTCCAAAACTGATATACAGTATACTGCTGTAGGTAATAATGGCAAGAATGGTTCAAAAAACACAATGGGGTACAAACTATGACTGCACCTCAAATAAATAATGTCATAATAGCAACATCTTATTTTCCGTTAATCACATGGAAACACAGACATCAAGAGAAACATTTAGCTTAGTTGGGCAGCACGGTGGCTCAGTGGTTAGCGCTGCAGCCTTGCAGTGCTGGGGTCCTGGGTTCGAATCCTACCAAGGACAACATCTGCAAGGAGTTTGTATGTTCTCCCCGTGTTTGCGTGGGTTTCCTCCGGGCACTCCGGTTTCCTCCCACACTCCAAAAACATACTGATAGGGAATTTAGATTGTGAGACCCATCGGGGACAGTGATGAAAATGTGTGCAAACTGTGAAGCGCTGCGGAATATGTTAGCGCTAAATAAAGATGATTATTATTATTATTTAGTACTCAATTCAAGGTGTCAGAGGCCCTGTGACTGTATCGGGCCTTAGGGCTGCCCACATGATGCCAAACAATGTAAAAGGGGTCATATGAAAAAAAAAGCCCCGTATGCATACCATAACCAATGTATAAATCGTGACCACATACAAAAAAAAAAAAAAAACAATGGGGAAGATCAAACTACCAAGAGCCCTATGCAAATGATAAAAAGATGCAAGACTCAGTCAGCCACATGTACACCAATGTGTGTGATACAGAAGCACACATGGAAATAACGTGTAATGTAAAATGTGGGAACACCTAATATAAGGTCGGAACAGCACAGAGACCAATCTTCATCAGATTGATAGAATTACGGGCTGTTTGGATGTGCACATTTTCTATATATGATGTGTTGCTTTTTCTTGAAAATTGGTTTATGCTTTTTTTTTCACATCAGCAGCGCTTGTTTCTTTATTATCTATGCCTGTGTTTTAGATGGATGAATGGCTGCAAGACATCTCTAGAGCAGTAACAATTAGGGAATTAAATGGGTAAAAGCCATCTCTCGTCTCTTACCTTCTAACATAAACCAGACCCAATGAAGTTAAGGGCTTTTCCCATGCGGAGCTTTTATTGTATGTTCATTCTAGAAGTTAGAAACTATATTACGGTGCCTTGTGAAAGTATTCACCCCCTCTTAGCATTTTTCATGTTTTGCTACCTCACATCCTGGATTTTCCCAGTTTGTTCAAGGGTTTGCATCAGTTCATGTAAAGAACATGTCTACAGCTGTGAACATTTGGTTTTCTTTTTATTGTGAAGCAAATGACAAATAGGACAAAGCAACTGAAAAC
Organism: Dendrobates tinctorius; assembly: GCF_039654945.1. Taxonomy (NCBI): domain Eukaryota; kingdom Metazoa; phylum Chordata; class Amphibia; order Anura; family Dendrobatidae; genus Dendrobates; species Dendrobates tinctorius. Next base: position 17,932,464 of record NW_027361697.1, on the reverse strand, counting down.
TTGTCGTGGTGCCATGTTCTTTCCAGTTGATGATAAATAATGGATTTGATGGTGCTCCGGGGATCATCAGAGATTGGGATATTTTTTTTTTTGTTTTTTTTTTTATAACCCAACCCTGACTTGTACTTCTCAACAACTTTGCCCCTGACTTGTTTGGAGATCTTCGTGGTCTTCATGGTGTTTGGTTAGTGGTGCTTCTTTCCTAGTGTTGCAGCCTCTGGGGTCTTTAAGAAAAGGTAAAGTGTTTATACTGACAGATATGTGACACTTAGATTGCACATAGGGATGTCATGTCGCTAAACATGTGACTTATGAAGGGAATTATTTGCACCAGAAATGTTTAGGGGCTTCATAGTAAATGGAGCAAAAAGGGAGTGATTTGAACTATATTTTTAAAACTTTTATTTTTTTTACTTTTACCTTGCTTCAATAGTCTCCATGGAAGACTAGAAGCCAGGGCCGGACTAGGACTGAAAATCAGCCCTGGCACACAAGCCAAAGCAGCCCACATTCAAATCAATAAAATAGGAGTGTATCTTCTATGCAGCCATTTCTGTACAGTGTGTGGGTGAGAACAGTAAGGGAGTTAAATAGGTGAAAAATTACAGTATACGTCCCTCCTTGTCTTTAAAAGGTGGGAGATATGGCATTCTATGACTGCGCATATGCCCCGTGACCCTACTGACATTTTTGGTTTTAAAAGAAAAAAAAAATTGCAGCATGCTACGAGCGGCTCCCAAATTGGATCACGTGCACCTATACATGTCTATGGGTGCGTGTGACACTTCGGACTACAGTCTGATTTAAGTTGACACAAAGAATGGAGAAGATGGAATAATGTAGATTCTCCATCTCCTCCGCACCTGTGATACCGTTATCTCATGTGAGAGAATCAGATCACCGTAAACTGACACTGATCAAAACTCAGATCAGAGTGTGATCAATGTCATTACCAGTCAATGTCAGTGCCCGGTGGCCGGCGCTCAAAGCACTGCAGTAAATTTGCTACATATGGGCGATCTGCTCATCGCCTATATGTAGCAGAGCCGATCAAGTTGTGCATGCTTCAAGCCTCCTATGGAGGTTATTGAAGCATGCAAAAAGTAAAAAAAAAGTTTATAAATATAAAAAAACCCTAAAAGTTCAAATCACCCCCCTTTCGCCCCAATCAAAATAAAACAATAAAAAAAAGAATCCCACTTACACACACTAGGTATCGCTGCATTCAGAATCGCCCGATCAATGAAAAAAAAAAAAAGCATTAACACGATCGCTAAACGGTGTAGCGAGAAGAAAATTAAAAACGCCAGAATTACGTTTTTTGGTCGCCGCGACATTGCATTAAAATGCAATAACGGGCGATCAAAAGAACATATCTGCACAAAAGTGGTATCATTGAAAACGTCAGCGCGGCATGCAAAAAAAGCCCTCACCTGACCCCAGATGACGAAAAATGGAGACGCTATGGGTCTCAGAAAATTGCGCAATTTTTTTTTCATATATATCTCTCATCACCACCTGCCCTGCCGCAGGTTTCAGCTGATCATCAGTGCAGCCACATTCTGCAGACACAAGACTCTTAGCACTATTCAATGTATTCAAATAAGAGTGGGATATAAACAGATATTTTTGTTTATGCTTAGAGAGATACAGTTCTACTATTATCTCGGACATTTAGCACTAAGATCATTCCAATGAGTTAGTATGAAGTCTATTTGCACGAATCTAATAGAAGAAAAGAACTGCTCTACTCTTCTGCTCAACCCTTCTTTATTTGTTACTGTTGAGGAACTTTAATAAGTGAGGCTATTATATTTTAATTAAAGGAAATCCCTAAGGAAACTCTGAAATGCTGCCAAGAACCCAACGTCGTCCACTGCTTCTCTTCTTTCCTGATCCAGGCTTACATTATACTGCCTAATCGGTATCTCGGAAAGCACAAGGATGCTAGGAAATGTATCTGTATACCAGGAGCTGCGCTTACATGTTACTGTATACGTATATTACTACAAGGGACGTGTTTGGTGTTCATGCTGCCCTAGGCACTTTAAGTTGTCATGCCCCCTACTGGCAAGTCAAGACTAAGGGTATGGGGACACAACATCTTTTTCAGGTGGATCCTCTCCGTAACCCATCTGAAAATGCGCTAGATAAACTCTAAAAAGACTGACTATATGTGAAGCAGTGTAAAAATAACTTGCTGATCATGTGTTCAGTCTTTTGAGCTTTTTTCAACCGCTCCAGGTTTCCAACGAGGTAAAGTGGTTAAATGAAGAGCCCTGATCATTCCTCAAGTAACTTCAGCTTGTAAGCTGCTCAGTAAATTATATAATACGCAAACAATACGGCAGTCAGATTGCACTCTAGCTATCACTGGCATCGGCGCAAAGGGGTGGGCGGGATTAAGGATGGTGGCATGATGAATATTTGCTTTGAATTACTTGCCTTTGACAAGACTGTACGCAACTATGAATTGTCTCGAGCTTACAGCAAGACAATGGGACAAGGTAAAGCAATAAACGGTCCATATTCTAAAAGGGCTGCCCAAACCCTATTTAAGGATAATATTATTATGCTATGAAAAAAAGTCACCAGACAAATTTCCTTTAAATAAGTCCTACACTGTGCCCTAGATAAATAACTGCCCCTCATTGTTATCTCTGCACAAAAAATGACCACACAATGTCCCTCTTATGGCACATTGCCTCCACACCATCCCTTTATATACTGTGGTCTCAACACCGTCCCTCATATATACAATGACCCCCACACCATCTCCCCTTATGTACTATGACCTCCACATCATCCCCCCTTATATAGTATGACCTCCACACTGCCCCGTTATATACTATGACCTCCACACTGTCCTCCTTTGTATACTATGACCACCACACCATCCCTTCTTTATATACCATCAATACCACACTGTCCTCTCTTACATACTATGGCCACCACTCCATGCTTCTGTATATGCCATGACCACCACACCATCCACTCTTACATACTATGACCACCACATTATCCCCCTTATGAATTAGATTCACTGCATTCTCCTCACTTATGAACTACAATCTCCACACTATGCCCACCCCATACTTTCTCCCTCACTTTACCCTTCTCCATACTGAGCCCATTTTGCCCTTTTTCCATAGTGAGCCATCCATGCTGCTCCCTTTTCCTTAATAAACCCTCCCTGTGCTGCCCCATTTCGATAGTGATCCATCCCTATGGTGCTGTCTTTTCCCATAGTGATTTCACCAAACACTGTCTCCTTTTACATAGTGATCCTCGCCCCAATGACTCATTTCTCATAGTGATCCCACACCATGCTGCCCCTTTTCCCATAGTGATCCCAACCAACACTGCCCACTTTTCCATAGTGATCCCACCCAACGCTGTCCCATTTTCCATAGTGATCCCACCTCACACTGTCCCATTTTACCTATTTATCCAAACCCATGCTGAACCTTTCTCTAGAGAATTCCCACCTCACACTGCCCCCTTTTCCCATAGTGATTCCACTTCATGCTGCCCCCTTTTTGCATATTTATCCCACCCCACAATGCCCCCTTTTCCATATCGAGCTCACGCCACACTGCCCCCTTTTCAATAGTGATTCTAACTCTCACTGCCCTCTTTTCCATAGTGATCTCATTTCATGCTGACCAGTTTCCCATAGTGATCACACCCCATGCTGCCATGTTTTCCATGGTAATCCCACTCCAAACTGACCTGTTTTCCATGGTGATCCGGGCCTACAATGCCCCCTTTTCCATAGTGATCCCACCTCACCTTGAGACATTTCCTTTTGTGATCTCACCCCATGCTGCTCAATTTTCCATGGTGATCCCACCTCATGCATACTGAGTCCGCTGTCTCTTCTGTATATTGAGCCCTCTGCACCTTATCCCTGCATTTTTTGGCTCTGTGAGCGATTACCTGCTCCCAGTTCCAGCGATCTCTCCTCCCCTGCAGTGCTCTGCAGTGATGTCCGCAATGTGATGAGATGAGCTCGTTGTGCTGCAGAGACGTCAGTATCGTGTGCACACCTCTGCTTGTCAGGTCAGGGAGCTGATCAGAGGTCCATTGACCATCGAAGTACCAGCGCACATGGAGGATCATTAAAGATTCTAATACAAACTAATACAGGGAGGCTGCTTCCCCCCTCTGCAAAGACTCCCATTTTCTTATAGAGTTTGGGGGAGGGAAGATTTAAAAAATATATTTTATTTTAATATCTTGCAGCCCACCGCCCTAGGTACTGGATCCTCATTTGCCTAGTGGTAAACATGGGTCTGCTACATGTACCCTATCAAGCTGCATAGCCACTTCTTCCATCATCTTATTCATCATTTCCGCTCCAGGAGAAAATATTAATCTGGATGTACAGTTTTGCTTCTATAAATGATGGATAAGCTAATCTATAGGTCATAATTACCTGATATTACATACCTCATTTCCTACCGCTTGTCTGGGTTTTTACTGTAGCTCTCCTTTAGTAGCAGAGAACTGTAATATGTGACTACTAGAGATGAACAAATTTATTTTGGTGAAATAAAATTTTTCTTGAATACTTGTAAATTTCCTTTTGCAGATTCAGCAAAATGGAGGCCAAATGTCGCTAAACCATAGATGGACAGCAAAAATTTAAAATAAAACTTACACTCATCTCACCCCTCACCTGTCTGACCCCTTGGGATCCACAATTAAGTCCTTAGAGTAACCTATTTTTGTCCCCATTGTGAGCCGCATCTACCAGCTTGTTCACTCTAAGCCAGGACTTGTCATGACCAGACATAGAGAGGCCATTGTGTGCCACATGTGTCATGGTCACGTGTGTCAGGACGCAGATGTTTCCGCAAGGCGAACCCATGTGACACACGTGACCCTGGATACACCGCCTCCAGTGGGGCGAATTTAAATAATAAAACGTGCAGGTGGATACGCCGCCTCCACCTGGCGAATTTGGGTATTACACGTTATACATACAATAATCAAATAATAAGGGGGAACCTGGGAAACTATAACAATGGTGGGCCCTGCGATAGGGAATGGGGAAATGGAGACCTCCTAAGCTCCCCTGAGCCAGTGTCCCTGCACTCCTTACATTCCCTAAACAGGCTCCGCACCTGTCGCCGCACGCGTACCTTAACGCCCTTGCTCACCCTGACCCTAAACCCTCACTAGGGAATGGGTCGGTGCGGAGACTAATCCCACCACTGCACTAATAACACACATGAGGAAAGAGACAATACAGGGGAAACACCACTTAGCTTTGCTCTGTTGCATGCGCTCCTAGCAACAGAGCCCTCCACCTGAGTGCATCTTCTCCTCCACCTGGATCCATCACCATAACAGGATCCTTCACCTTAGTGCAGCCTTGGAGCAGAGTCCAACACCAGTTGCAGCTGCTTAGTACCAGAGTCCCAAGGAAGTGTTCAGCTTCTGCCACGAAGTCATGCATGCTTGAGTCCAGCTCAGCGGCCAAGTCCCACATGGTGAGTGCCACTCTCCATAGTAGCCACTCCACCAGACCATGCAGACACTTCCCGCTGACTCCATCACTGCGACCCCACCACGCCATGCCAGCCCTTCATCCAGACACCATAGCTGCAACACGTCCCCCCTGGCTAAACTGTAGGGCCTGTGATAATGTCCAGGGTCACGTGTGTTATGGGTCCGCCTTGCGGAAACATCTGCGACCTGACACACGTGATCATGACAACATGTCATGATGTGTCACAGATGTGATGGGCTTGCTGCTCATTAGGGATGAGTGAACCCAAACCGGAAAGTTTGGGGTTCGTACCAGACACCTAGTGTCTGGAATCGAACACCGGATACAGACATTTTACTGTATGTCGAATTTCCTGTTCCGTTTGACAATCAACAAGCTTTTAGACTATGGACAATTCCAGAGCCATCTCAGCCATGTCAAGTATTGTCATGGCTATGATTGGCTGGCGCAGCAAGTGACGGGGCCTGTGTAAAGACCGGATCACGAATGCCACGGCCATTATACTTTCATTAGTGTAAGGATAGGAGGCATTGGAATGAGGGACAGATTCTGCCTGGCACTCTGCAAACACAGTGCTGTGTGTACTATGTAACCCCTATATGTGCTGTTTGTGTGTTAAAAGCCGCTGTGTGTACTGGGTAAACCTGGCTGTGAGAGTACTGTGCTAAAAGCTCCTGTGTGAAGTTATCTCTTATAGACATAGAGTACAATCATATTTTTTGTTGACACGAGGCATTTATTTTTAATTTTTTATTGATTCATTGTTTTGTCTTGATTTACCAATAAAATATTGTCTATTCTATTTTGTTGGTATATACACTCCTTTTTCTTCGGATTCCCATCTAATTTTTTGCTTTGCTCATGGTATCCACATGGCAGCAAGCCTTTTGTTCTGCTCTGAGATGGCCAAGGTGTGAGATCTGTCACTCACAGCCCTTTGACTCTTGACACCGCCCTGCTGCTGCTAGGTGTTCTGTTGAAACTGTGCATTGAAGAGGTTTTTATAATCCCATGCCAAAAAGGAAGCAAATGTTTGACATGGAATTATATCTCCAATATTCTTCACAGTGCATAATAAAGGACATTCAACTTTGCTGTAAATTGAGTTTCTAAGGAAAATCTACGCAATTTGCAAAATTCACATTTTGTCAGATCCGCTCATCTCTAGTACCTAAAGCATAGTAACATGCAGACAGGAAACACAAGGTAGTCTAAACCACAACTACAATAACATATTAACATGAATCAAATGCTCTTTCCCTTGGGTTTTTGAATAAACCTACTTCCATAGTGTGAATTTTTACAAAATCCTCTTTCTTCTATCATTCTTGACAGTGAGATTAAAGTGTAGAGAGTGAAGACATACTTATTATTGGGGACTTTGGTAGGTATTCTAAGACAAGTCTTGGTACATAAAAAATAAAAGTCAACCGAACAAGGCTATTATGGTGGGAATGGCCATCAATCAAATGTGTATGGGTGCTTACAAATTGTGTCAGGAAATTTAACAACCCAATCTGTTTGGTCAACAAGAAGAGATGTCAATGCTAGATCAGATGACATTGAATGCAGGGATCTATAAAGAATAAAAGTGCGCTCTGCTAAGTCAGGAGAGATACTCACAACTCTGTCGGCATTACTGCATGGCCTCCTGTTATGAATGGGTCACCGAGGAGGATAGCAGGCCCATGCTAAGCCACACAAAACCAGAGAGGTTGGTAACTAAGCGGATTGCAGACCACTGATCCTGTCCACACAGCCTCGGCACAGCTGGAGAGCTAACTAAGCCTAAAGCCAGAAAGGGGAAATCTAAACTGCCCCGGAGCAGACCCCAAAGGAATAGATAGCCCCCAAACATATATTGTCGGTGAGACAAGATGAAAACACAAACGCAGGCAGAAAACAGGCAGGATCACAACCTAGTGCACCTCCAACCCGTGTACAAGCCACTTGTACAGAGAGAACCTGCTGTCACTCGCACAGTGAGGATATGGACTTAGGAGAGTGATGATGCTCTCAGAGACTGCTTTGAAACAACCACTTGGGATGTGCTGCAAGATTCCTATGGTGATGACATGTATGGTCTCACACACTGTATAACAGACTACATTAATTTCTGTGTAGACAACACGGTACCCACAAAAGTAGTGAGGTGCGTCTCTAACAATAAATCATGGATCAGCCCAGGAATAAAGGCTCTTCTCAAAGAGAAGAAGTTCGCCTTCAGATCAGGTGACAAGGGCAGGCTGAGAGAGGTGCTGAAAGATCTGAAGAATCTAATCAGGCAGGGAAAGGCTAATTATAAGAGAAAGATTGAACTGAAATTGTCACAGAAAAGGATTCATGAAGTCTGGGAGGGTCTAAAGTCTATGGGTACCGTTACACCTATAGATGGACCAGCGATCCCAACCAGCGATATGATGCGGTCAGGATCGCTGGTGCATCGCTAGGTGGTCGCTAGTGAGCTGCCAAACAGGCAGATCTCACCAGCGACATCGCTGGGGGCGTGGATCGCCACTTACCTGTCAGACGCGGCAATCCTGCGTCCTCCCGCCCGGCTCCACGCGTCGCTCGTCGTCACAGCAGGAAGCGCCGCAGGAAGCTGACGATGAAGAATGATCCAGCAGCTTCTCGCGCGATCAGCGATAACCAGCGGGGGAGCCGGTCGGAGATAAGTATCACATGCAGCGATATCGCTAGCAATATCGCTGCAACGTCACAAAATCGGTGACTTTACAGTGATATTGCTAGCGATATCGCAGTGTGTAACGGGGGCTTAAATCTGGGCATAGACAGACTGTCTCCAGGATGGTTGTAGATAAAGAGGGGCTTAATGAACTTAATCTATTCTTTAACAGATTTAATCACACACTGGCTGCTCCTGCCCCTGCATACCATTCACACCTCTCTGCTACAATAACCTCACCCCCTGCTGCAACTTGTCAACTGAGCCAGGGTCTGTTCTTCACAAGTACCCAGGTTGCAAAAGAACTGGATAAGATCAAAGTTTTGAAGGCTGCAGGTCCTGACGGCATCAGTGCAAGGCTAATCAGAACCTGCGGGCACCAGCTGAGTGAGATCATTACATATCTGTTCAATATGAGCCTGAGAATAGGTATAGTACCACAACTGTGGAAATTATCGTGTGTGGTACCAGTTCCGAAGAAACCTTATCCGAAAGACCTTAATGACTATATACCTGTAGCATTGACATCACACCTGATGAAGGTACTAGAGAGATTGGTTCTCACACGTCTCCGTCCTCTAGTGAGCTCGGATATGGACCCTCTCCAGTTTGCCTACAGGCCGGGCATTGGTGTGGATGATGCCATTATCCACCTTCTAGATAGGACTCTCTCTCACCTGGAGAAACCTGGGAACACTGTGAGAATAATGTTCTTCGATTTCTCTAGTGCTTTTAATACCATACAGCTAGGTCTACTGAGAGACAAGCTGGGCCTTGTTGGCATGGACCTCCAACTCTCCACCTAGATCCTTAACTACCTCACGAACCGACCTCAGTTTGTAAAGGTTCGGGACAGTGTATCAGACACGGTGATATGCAATACAGGGGCACCTCAAGGTACAGTTCTTGCCCCTTTTCTCTTCACACTGTACACTGCGGATTTTAAGTGCAACTCATCTAGCTGCTACTTGCAGAAGTATTCTGATGACTCTGCAATAGTAGGCCTCATCACAGGAGGAGATGAAAGAGAGTACAGAGATACTAACCAAGCTTTTGTGGAGTGGTGTCAGAGGAACCACCTTAGGATTAATTCCGGGAAGACCAAGGAATTGGTGGTGGACTTTCGCAAGGGAAAAAATCCACCAGTAGTGGTGAACATTCAGGGAAATGACATTGAGATAGTCGACACCTATAAGTACCTTGGTGTGATCCTCAATAATAAGCTTGACTGGGCCCATCACTTGGATGCAGTGTACAGGAAGGGCCACAGTAGGTTTTTTCTGCTCAGAAGGCTGAGAGCCTTCAGAGTTAGAGGGGCACTCCTTGCATCCTTCTTCAACTCTGTTGTGGCATCTGTCATCTTCTTTGGTGTGGCGTGCTGGGGTAGTGGCATATCAACCAGGGACAGGAATAGGCTGGACAAACTGACTAGAAGGGTCAGCTCTGTCCTGGGATGCCCCCTTGATCCAGTTCAGGAAGTAGGCGACAGGAGGATACTGGCCAAGGTGAGCTACATGGTGCTGAATGATTCCCTTCCCATGCATGAGACCATGACAAAGATGTGCAGTACTGTCAGTGACCGGCTACTTCATCCTAAATGTGAGAGAGAGCGCTATCGAAAGTCCTTCCTTCCTGCTGCAGTTAGGCTGTATAACCAGCACTGTCCAAAACGGAGAACGACCCAAACAGTGAACTGATAGATCCAAAGTTGTGATAGTCCGGTTATATCTTTTTTTTTTCGTATATGTTCCTACCTGCTGTCAATGTAATGCCTTTATGCATCTGTATCTGTACTTGTTCCTGCCTTGTTGCTATAATGCTCTGAATTTCCCCATGGTGGGACGATTAAAGGATTTTCTTATCTTATCTTAAAAATGACTGAGCAAACTATGGGGCCCACACTGACAAGACAGGACAGGAAAGGAAAGACACTGTCAGCAATCACGCAAAAAACCCTGCAAAAAGTCCAACACGTCTGATGCACAAAAAACACTGAAGTCGCACGACTTCGCCCCCAACTATATCAGCACTCTGGTATATTCTGAAAGCAAAAAGAGACCAATATAACAGGGGACAAAACAAACTGGCACAAAAAGTAACATATGGGCGGTGATTCAGCATAGCCCAAGCCGGAGCTGGCTGACCCGCACAAAGCTGAGATAGACAAAACCAGATCAAATGCAGACAGAATAGCAAATGAATCACTTAGCTGAACCATGCAGAGACAGAGCAGGAGACATCAGACCTCAGAAGGTACAGGTACAGGAAGAAAATCACTAGCTAGATAGAGGGAGTCAGCTGTCTTAAATACCAATCAGAAACCCCAGATCTCCAATCGTCTTCCTCATTATCAGGTGGCAAGCCTCTTTCAATCAGATCAGCTCCACTACCTCCTGTAACCACCAGAGGGAGCCCAGAAAGAGAACTCGCAACCCCTCTTTCAATCTGACCAGCTCCACTACCTTCAGTAATCACCAGAGGGAAGCCAGAGAGAGAATTCACAACAGCCTCCCATCCCCAATACACCAACTTAATCACTGCTCCAGGCCATGCTGTGAGTTCTGTCTGCTGCCGGCTCCTTGCTGCATGCCTCTGGCTTCCTGCTTGCTCCCTGCATGCTTCCTGGCTGTGTGCATAGGGTGGTGGCACCAGCACTGTCTGGTCCTTATGGAATCAGTGTGCGCCTGCCTAATGTGCTCCCAGCCAATCACCAACAGGCCTCTAGTATTTAGGGCAACTCCTCCCAGTGGAAGCGGCCTGTGCAATGCCTTTATTCAGTTAATATGTATCTTGCTGCTGAGTTGCCAGGTCCTGTCCTGTGTTTTGCCTTCTCTGGAGGCTTGATTCCTTGTCCTGTATCTGTGCCTATCTTCTCTGCTCTCCAGGAGGCAGAATATCCTCATCTCTGTGTCCTTCTTCCTAGCCTTGCCTTGTACCTGTCTGCTCCTCCCTCCAGGAGGCAGAATATCCTGGTCTCTCATCTTTGTTCCTAGCCTTGTCTTGTACCTGTCCGTCCGCCCTCCAGGAGGCAGATTATCCTGGTCTCTGTGCTATTGCTCCTGTCCTTGTCTCATACTTGTCCCAGCCGCTCTCCAGGAGGCAGAATATCCTGGTTCTTGTTTCTTTGTTCCTGTACCTTGTCTTGTACCGTTACCTTGTCTGAACTCAGTCCTACCTCTGCCTCTTGGTCTCCTTGTCTGTGGCTCCTTTCCCTGCTGTGTCTATCCTTGTGTCCTTTCTGTTTGCCTGTGCTCTGCACCCTTGCAGCTCTGCCTGTGCTCTGCACTCTTGCAGCTCTGCTTGTGCTCCGCACTCTTGCGGCTATGTCGTTGCTCCGCACTCCTGCGGTTCCGCTTTGTTCTGCTTCTGCTGCTGCAGAACCTCTTGCAGCTAGCTGCAGCTCCTCTCTGCAGCCTTGCGGTTCTTCTCCAGTGTGAACAGGTCCAAACCTGTTCCTTCATATCCATCTACATAATATTTCCATCCTTCCCGTACCAGTACCTGCACCTCCTGTGTGAACAAGTCTCTACCTATTTCATACACTACTCCTTCCTACCCGAGTCCCTGTGCCTTCCCAGTCAGCTGTGCCTGTGGGTTGCCCTCCCAGGGCTGTGGGGGTACTTGGTACTGGGCCCGATGAGCTTCAATGGGAGATGTCACGCCAGCTGGGACCCGACCCGTGGCCCTGGGCGCCCATTGTAAAAGGGGGAAAGTTCAGTGTGCTTATGATGATTAGAGTTTATGAATGAATGAGTCGTGATGCCACCTGTGGTGTTTGGCAATGAAGGTGTTGAGCCCACGCTGCAGTCAGATCCTCTGGGACAGATGGTGTGGTGCAGCAAAGATGTTATAGCCCTCCACAGGCAGGGCTGTAGTCCCAGGGCAGAGTAAGTGAAGTGACACTTAGATGGTGTAGTGTCGGACGCAAGGATGTAGCAGTGCTGGGCAAGTTGATGCAGGAATAAGTGGAGGACACTGGGGCATGTAGTTCCAAAGCTTTACTCACAGTCTGTTGCAGGTGCAGGTGCCCGCATCCGTGCCGTGTCCTCTGGGTCAGGAGCTCAGCCAACTTCCAGGCAAGATGAAATACTCCTTTCCAACACTCCGCCAACATATGTGCCTTTTCTGAATGTCTCCCTCTTAGCGCCTTTAGTGAAGTACTCACAGTACTGAGATACACTGGAGTTCCTCCTGTCAGATGTTCCTATGAACTCTACTTGTACGGCAGACAGCTGTAGCCCGCTTCGGGGACTCCTTACCACCTAGTCCCAGCTCACTATCGTTGCTGTTGTGCCCCCAAGTCTGGTGTGGGAATAAAGCGGTGACAACTTCTATTCCTCCGGTGTCTGCTGCAGGACCATTAGTATCCATACAACCTTGGGGACTTGACCCCAGCCTGGCGCTTGGAACTTGGGAAGGGTTCTCCTCTAACCCTGATCCTTGTTCTCTTCTTCTCCTCACGTTCCGTACTAATTCTTTCCTTCTTATGGAGAGTCAGGCTTTCTATTAATGTTCCTTTCCTGTGCCAGTGGACCCAGATCACTGAGGTCGGCTGCAGCACTTCCTTCATCCATCCCACTCAGGGGATCTCCTTTAACAGACTGACCTCGTCAGACTCCTGTGACTAACTGTCTAAATCCTATCCTCTTCTTGCTCTTTTGAGTGCAAACTAAACTCCACCCGCCTCCCAGCACGCTTCGTGTTCCAAGCAGGGAGCCATCAAGGGTGCTTTGCTACACTACTATGTTGTGTGGGATGCAGGTGTTGGAGTGTGGCCAGGTGTCTCCACCTTACCTGGATAGTGAGGCACCACACCTCAGGAGGAGGTGCAGTACCCCTGTGGTGACTGAACCCTCAGGGGCACCACATACCCCCCGTTAAACACAGCACGTCCGCGGGCTGCAAGAAAACAAAGTTTGACAAATACAGGAACATACAAAAATTTTTGTAATGCTTAGTAAACAATTCTTATCTAATCTTCTCAATATGAGAGGCACTATTTCTTGAATGTTGCAAAACAATTTTTAACTAGCTATCTATGTTTTAATACAAAATAATTCAAAAGTGCTATTGGCAGTAACTCATTACCACTTCAAATATTATCATCAACACATTTCTTCTCTTCTTTCACATTTTCTACTTCCTATTATTAACCTTAAGTGACAACCGCTGATGCCGGGTTTGTCACCTGCAAGTTTTTCAAATCTTTATTCAAATATCAAAGCATTGGTCTCTTCTTTATAAAACGTTCACTATTTACTTTCTCTATCAAAAAAATGCTAGACATTACTAATAAGTGCAATATAGACATTGATCTAGCCAATATGTCTTGAAATGTCCTTATTCTTAATGAGGTAGTCCTTATTCTTAAAAGACTTATGTAGAACCAAGAAAGAGCACCTAAAGAGGTGCAACTATATACAATAAAGTTTGTGATTCACTCTAAGTTCATGATCACTGCAGTTCAATAAGAAAAACGCTGCCAATAAAACTGGGCAACAAAACTGGAAACATCATGATAACCAAGAAAAATAGAAAAATAGAAAAACAAGCACAATGGTGCTAATATCCTCCTGGGTAACAGAGTTAGTTATTTTCTTTAGTATTGGTGTTCCCCTCCTGGGGTACTGGAAGCGGTTGACTTGGGCTGCTGCTTCCAGGGGAGAACTTCTGGACATCCTTTTCCTGTTGACTGTTTACAAATTGCAGGTACTCCTTTTTCTCCTGGAGTGAGGTTGGCATCTGCCTGTATAGGTAGCACATCAACTGCTGCTGGTGATATCTCTGCTGTCTGTAATTCTGCAGAAGTTGCAGCTGGTACCAATGGATGTGGTTCCTCAATTTCAGGTGGCACTGCAGTTAACGGTACCACTGCCTTGATTTTCGGCCTGACGTCTGGTGTCACTGGCGTCTGTGGGCGCTTGTAGGAGGAGAGGCGGGGGTCCTGAATCTGTGGCAAAGGGAACCTGTGATGCATAGTGACACCCATCAGCTGCTCAGACTCTTCTGCTGAGATCACACGATGTCGAATGGGACGCGCTTGTTCCAGTCTCACTCTTTTCAGCAGGGATTTCTTCCATTTTCCCATCACAGCAAGCTTAGTGCTTCTGAATTGAGAGCATAGCTCATCTAATTGTCACATGTGGAGTTCAAGCATGCCAGCCTCACTATATGCAAACTCGAGGGGTAACCCGTTGGGAAGGGTAGCGATCATACCTGGAGCCTCCCGGCGGCGTACGATATTCACTGGCACCGCCGGACTCAAGGTCGGAGATGATGGTGGAGCAGATGGTGGCTCCGGGTCTGCAGGGGTCTCTGGTGGGACCTGCGCAGCCGCGCCAGGTCCAGGCGGGAGCTCAACTTCTTCCTCCACTTCAGCTCCTAGGCCCTCGGACAACTCCACCTGGCAGGCCTCACCCAGCGGTGATGACAGCGGGGAAACGGGGATAGACGCTGCCGATGGTATTGCAGTGGCCGCAGGCTCTACAGGGTTTGCCTGGGGGAGATCCGGTGCAGCGGTGGTGGGTACCGGTGGCTGGGGTACCGCTGATGGAGGCCCCTCCCGGGCGTGCTGCCAGTTCATCCTCCATAACGCCTCCTGCCTCAGTCGCAGATGGCTGGTCAGCTGGTCTATCTCATCCTCCAGCTGCTGACGGTTCATGCCGGAAGCCATATCGGAGCCTTCAGCCATTACGCCGGGGAGATTCAGCTCAACATCCCTTCGCTCTTCAGGCCTCCTCTCTCCTTCCATCATGGCGTTCTCTCCTTCTTCTTCTTCTTCCTGCCTGGACTCTTTTCCCGCCACCAGCTCTCGCTCCTCCTTCTGGGGGCGGCGTCTTCTTCCTACTCCTCCATACCAAGCCTGTATATGAACCCCTCGGGGATGGGCCATGTTGCGGTTGCATAGAAGTTCAGGCAGGGGAGGCCCAGGACAGTTCGCGGTTTTTTCTTAGGACCGCCCATGTTGTCACGCCCTTCTTCCCCGCGCCGGCGGCCATTTTTAGCGTTCATTTTACAGTCTATCAAATTGGGTCTTTTGCACATTTCCACAAATTTTTAAGTCCAATAAATCGTAGGCACACAGAACCCGGTGGCACCGGGCTTCGTCATCCTGTTCGTGACGCCAACTTGGGTCGCTCTCCCAGGGCTGTGGGGGTACTCGGTACTGGGCCCGATGAGCTTCAATGGGAGATGTCACGGCAGCTGGGACCCAGCCCATGGCCCTGGGCACCCATTGTAAAAGGGGGAAAGTTCAGTGTGCTTATGATGATTAGAGTTTATGAATGAATGGTGTGGTACAGCAATGATGTTATAGCCCTCCACAGGCAGGGCTGTAGTCCCAGGGCAGAGTAAGTGAAGTGACACTTAGATGTTGTAGTGTCGGGCGCAAGAGATATAGCAGTGCTGGGCAGGTTGACGCAGGAATAAGTGGAGGACACCGGGGAATGTAGTTCCAAAGCTTTACTCACAGTCTGTTGCAGGTGCAGGTGCCCGCATCCGTGCTGTGTCCTCTGGGTCAGGAGCTCAGCCAACTTCCAGGCAAGAGGAAGTACTCCTTTCCAACACTCCGCCAACATATGTGCCTTTTCTGAACGTCTCCCTCTTAGCACCTTTAGTGAAGTACTCACAGTACTGAGTTACACTGGAGTTCCTCCTGTCAGATGTTCCTATTAATTCTACTTGTATGGCAGACAGCTGTAGCCCGCTTCGGGGACTCCTTACTACCTAGTCCCGGCTCACTATCGTTGCTGTTGTGCCCCCAAGTCTGGTGTGGGAATAAAGCGGTGACAACTTCTATTCCTCCGGTGTCTGCTGCAAGACCATTAGTATCCATACAACCTTGGGGACTTGACCCCGGCCTTGCGCTTGGAACTTGGGAAGGGTTCTCCTCTAACCCTGATCCTTGTTCTCTTCTTCTCCTCACATTCCGTACTAATTCTTTCCTTCTTATGGAGAGTCAGGCTTTCTATTAATGTTCCTTTCCTGTGCCAGCGGACCCAGATCACTGAGGTCGGCTGCAGCACTTCTTTCATCCATCCCACTCAGGGGATCTCCTTTCACAGACTGACCTCGTCAGACTCCTGTGACTAACTGTCTAAATCCTATCCTCTTCCCGCTCTTTTGAATGCAAACTAAACTCCACCCGCCTCCCAGCACGCTTCGTGTTCCAAGCAGGGAGCCACCAAGGGTGCTTTGCTACACTACTATGTTGTGTGGGATGCAGGTGTAGGAGTGTGGCCAGGTGTCTCCACCTTACCTGGATAGTGGGGCACCACACCTCAGGAGGAGGTGCAGTAGCTCTGTGGCGACTGAACCTTCAGGGGCACCACACCTGCCTGCCAGTGTCTTCGCTGTGCCCGCCTGCCAGTGTTTCTGCCGTGCCCGCCAGCCAGAGTACCAGCCGTGCCTGCCGTGCTCACCTGCCTGTCTGTCAGTCGCACCTGTCCTAGCATTCTGTTCTCCAGTGGGATCAGCAGCCACAGCCAGACACCGCCCTGGAGTGGCACCTGGCAGCTACCTGCCACACAAGCCTGACCTCACCATCAGAGGCTCCAAAGAAGACCAAGGTAGCTGCATTAGTTACGCCACTTCCAGGGTAGTCTGGTTTGTGGCACAGTGGGTCCATAACCCCCTCGATAGCACCAACCTGCCAAGGTGCGAGCGCGACAACCCTGAAATCAATAACTGTCGGCCGCTGGCTATGTAATATGCATAGCCAGTTTTATAGAGTGAGAAAAATAAGTGTTTGATAAACTGACGATTTTGCAAGTTTTCCCACCTACATAGTATGGAGAGGTACACTTCAACTGTGAGAGACAGAATAAAAAAAAAATGCAGAAAATCACATTGTATGATTTTTGCATAATTAATTTGCATTTTATTGCATGAAATAAGGATTTGACACAATAGAAAAACAGAACTTAATATTTGGTACAGAAACCTTTGTCTACAATTACAGAGGTCAGACATTTCCTGTAGTTCTTGACCAAGTTTGTACACACAGGGATTTTGGCCCACTCCTCCATACAAATCTTCTCCAGAACTTTCAAGTTTTGGAGCTGTCACTGGCTGTGTGTTTTGGGTCATAGTCATGACTAGAGTTGAGCGATACCATCCGATACTTCAAAGTATCGTATCGGATGGTATCGGCCGATCTTTAAAAAAAGTATCGGTATCGCCGATTCCGATACCGGAAGTCCCATTCAAGTCTATGGGACTTCCGGTATCGGAATAAGAAAAACCCTTTCCTGCCCTTGTACAGCCTCTCTGGGGTCTGTACGGGCCTTTCGGGGGGCTGTGCCGGCCTGCCAGGGGGTCTGTGCAGGCTCCGGTGGTCTGTGCCGGCCTGCCGGTGGTCTGTGCAGGCTCCGGGGGGCTGTGCCGGCCTGCCGGGGGGCTGTGCCGGCCTGCCAGGGGGTCTGTGCAGGCTCCGGTGGTCTGTGCCGGCCTGCCGGTGGTCTGTGCAGGCTCCGGGGGGCTGTGCCGGCCTGCCGGGGGGCTGTGCCGGCCTGCCGGGGGGCTGTGCAGGCTCCGGGGGTCTGTGCAGGCATCGTCCGATGGGACTACAAGTCCCATCGGGCGATGCCTGCTACCATGACAGTGATTGACACATTAGCCAATGATGGGACAGTAGTAGTCCCATCATCCGGCTAATGTGTTAAATGTAAAAAAAAAAAAAAAAAATTACATGCTACATTCATACTACATACTACATACATGCTACATTCATACTACATACTACATACATGCTACATTCATACTACATGCAACATACATACTACATATATACTACATGCATGCTACATATATACTACATGCATGCTACATACATACTACATGATACATACTACATATATACTACATGCATGCTACATACATACTACATATATACTACATGCATGCTACATACATACTACATGCTACATGCATGCTACATACATACTACATGCTACATGCATGCTACATACATACTACATACATGCTACATATATACTACATACATACTACATATATACTACATGCATGCTACATATATACTACATGCATGCTACATACATACTACATATATACTACATGCATGCTACATACATACTACATGCTACATGCATGCTACATATATACTACATACATGCTACATATATACTACATACATACTACATATATACTACATGCATGCTACATACATACTACATATATACTACATGCATGCTACATACATACTACATGCTACATGCATGCTACATACATACTACATACATGCTACATATATACTACATACATACTACATATATACTACATACATACCACATACATACTACATGCATGCTACATATATACTACATGCATGCTACATACATACTACATATATACTACATGCATGCTACATACATACTACATGCTACATGCATGCTACATACATACTACATGCTACATACATACCACATATATACTACATACATACAATACATTCATACAATACATACATAGACATACAGTACATATAACATAGAGTAACATACTTACCAATACTTGTCACATTGTTCCCCGAAGCCATTGTCGTCTACGGAATAAATATTAACATAACAAACCACAAAAATACTCACCCACGATCCGAAGCAGTCCACGAGTGTGTCCCACGACGATCTTGGGTAGAGAACTGCAGCATCAGCTGATGCTGCCGTTCTCTACGGGCTGCAGGAATCCAATGACGGAAGGTAGGTATCCTTCCGCACTGTATTCCTCCGCCACTTAAAAAAAAAAAAAGTCCCTAGTCTCACTTTATGCCATTGCTGTGTGGGAATTTCCCACACAGCAATGGCATAAAGTGAGACTAGGGACTTTTTTTTTTTTAAGTGGCGGAGGAATACAGTGCGGAAGGATACCTACCTTCCGTCATTGGATTCCTGCAGCCCGTAGAGAACGGCAGCATCATCTGATGCTGCAGTTCTCTACCCAAGATCGTCGTGGGACACACTCGTGGACTGCTTCGGATCGTGGGTGAGTATTTTTGTGGTTTGTTATGTTAATATTTATTCCGTAGACGACAATGGCTTCGGGGAACAATGTGACAAGTATTGGTAAGTATGTTACTCTATGTTATATGTACTGTATGTCTATGTATGTATTGTATGAATGTATTGTATGTATGTAGTATATATGTGGTATGTATGTAGCATGTAGTATGTATGTAGTATGTATGTAGCATGCATGTAGCATGTAGTATGTATGTAGCATGCATGTAGTATATATGTAGTATGTATGTAGCATGCATGTAGTATATATGTAGCATGTATGTGGTATGTATGTAGCATGTAGTATATATGTAGCATGCATGTAGTATATATGTAGTATGTATGTAGTATGTATGTAGCATGTATGTAGTATATATGTAGTATGTATGTAGTATATATGTAGCATGTATGTAGTATATATGTAGTATGTATGTAGTATATATGTAGCATGCATGTAGTATATATGTAGTATGTATGTAGTATATATGTAGCATGCATGTAGTATATATGTAGTATGTATGTAGTATATATGTAGCATGTATGTAGTATGTATGTAGCATGCATGTAGCATGTAGTATGTATGTAGCATGCATGTAGTATATATGTAGTATGTATGTAGCATGCATGTAGTATATATGTAGCATGCATGTAGTATGTATGTGGTATGTATGTAGCATGTAGTATATATGTAGCATGCATGTAGTATGTATGTAGTATGTATGTAGTATGTATGTAGCATGCAGTATGTATGTAGTATGTATGTAGTATATATGTAGTATGTATGTAGCATGCATGTAGTATGTATGTAGTATGTATGTAGTATGTATGTAGTATATATGTAGTATGTATGTAGCATGTAGTATGTATGTAGTATTTTTTTTTTTTTTTTTTTTTAACATTTAACACATTAGCCGGATGATGGGACTACTACTGTCCCATCATTGGCTAATGTGTCAATCACTGTCATGGTAGCAGGCATCGCCCGATGGGACTTGTAGTCCCATCGGACGATGCTTGCACAGACCTCCGGACATCAGCACAGCCCCCCGGCAGGCCGGCACAGCCCCCCGGCAGGCCGGTACAGACCCCCACAGGGTGCACAGCCCCCCGGCAGGCCGGCACAGCCCCCCGGCAGGCCGGCACAGACCCCGGGCAGTCCACACAGCCCCCCGGCAGGCCGGCACAGCCCCCCGGCAGGCCGGCACAGACCCCCACAGGGTGCACAGACCACCGGCAGGCCGGCACAGCCCCCCGGCAGGCCGGCAGAGACCCCGGGCAGTCCACACAGCCCCCCGGCAGGCCGGCACAGCCCCCCGGCAGGCCGGCAGAGACCCCCGGAAGGCCCGAAATGACGGCGCATCATGATGCGCACACACCGCGCATCATGATGACGTCAGGCCGTCAATCAACTGAACTTCCGATTCCGATGCCGAATTCCGATATTGAAAAAATATCGGAAGTCGGTATCGGAATTCCGATACAGCAAGTATCGGCCGATACCCGATACTTGCGGTATCGGAATGCTCAACACTAGTCATGACAGAAGACCCAGCCACGACCCATTTTCAATGCTTTTACTGCGGGAAGGAAGTTGGTGGCCAAAATCTCGCAATACATGACCCCATCCCTCCTCCCTTTAATATGATGCAGTCTTCCTGTCCACTTTGCATAGAAGCATTCCCAAAGTATGATATTTCCCTTACCATGCTTCATGGTTGGTACTGTGTTCTTGGGGTTGTACTCATCCTTCCTTCTTCCACCAAACATGGTGAGTGGAGTTATAACCAAAAGGTTCTATTTTGGTATGATCTGACCACAAACTTCTCTGATGTCTCCTCTAGATCATCCAGATGGTCATTGGCAATATTCAAACTGGCCTGGATATGTGCTGGCATGAGCAGATGGACCTTGCGTGCCTTGCAGGATTTTAATACATGAAGGCTTAGTGTGTTACTAACAGTACTGTTTGAGACTGGGGTCCCCGTTCTCTTCAGGCAACTGACCAGGTTCTTCTGTGCAGTTCAATGCCGATTCCTGACCTTTCTCAGAATCATCCTTACTCCCTGAGGAAAGATCTTGCATGAAATCCAGACCAAGGAAGATTGACAGTCATCTTGTGTTTCTTCCATTTTCTAATAATTGTGCCAACAGTTGTTTCCTTCTCACCAAGCTGCTTGTCTATTGACCTGTAGTCCATCCCAGCCTTGTACAGATCTACAATTTTGTCCCCGGTGTACTTACAGAGCTCTTTGGTCTTAGCCATGGTGGAGAGGTTGGAGCGTGATTGAGTATGAGGACAGGTGTATTTTATACAGGTAATGAGTTTCAACAGGTGCAATTAATACAGGTAATGAGTGCAGAGTAGGAGGGCTTCTTAAAGAAAAACTGACAGATCTGTGAGAGCCAGAATTCTTGCTGGTTGGTAGGTGATCAAATACTTATTTCATGCAATTTAATTATTTAAAAATCATACAATGTGACTTTCTGGTTTTTATTTTTAGATTCTGTTTCTCTCAGTTAAATCATAGAATCATAGAATCATAGAATCGTAGAGTTGGAAGGGACCTCCTGGGCCATCTGGTCCAACCCCCTGCTCAAAGCAGGATTCGCTAAATCATCCCAGTCAGATGTCTGTCCAGCCTCTGTTTGAAGACTTCCATTGAAGGAGAACTCACCACTTCTCGTGGCAGCCTGTTCCACTCATTGATCACTCTAACTGTCAAAAAGTTTTTTCTAATATCTAATCTGTGTCTCTTCCCATTCAGTTTCATCCCATTGCTTCTAGTCTTTCCTTGTGCAAATGAGAATAAAGTTGATCCTTCTACAATGTGACAGCCCTTTAGATATTTGTAGACAGCTATTAAGTCTCCTCTCAGTCTTCTCTTTTGCAAACTAAACATTCCCAAATCCTGCAACCTTTCCTCATAAGACAGGGTTTGCAGACCGGTCACCATTCTGGTCGCTCTTTTCTGAACTTGCTCCAGTTTGTTGATGTCTTTTTTAAAATGTGGTGCCCAAAACTGGACACAATATTCCAGATGAGGTCTGACCAAAGAGGAGTAGAGGGAAATAATGACTTCACGTGATCTAGACTGTATGCTTCTGTTAATACATCCTAGAATTGCATTTGCCTTTTTTGCTGCTGCATCACACTGTTGACTCATATTCAGTCTGTGATCTATTAGTATACCCAAGTCTTTTTCACATGTGCTGTCACTTAGCCCTATTCCTCCCATTCTATATATGCTTTTTTCATTTTTATTGCCCAGATGTAGTACTTTGCATTTCTCCCTGTTAAAAACCATTCTGTTAGTTGCTGCCCACTTCTCCAGTTTATTTAAATCTTTTTGAATCCTCTCTCTCTCTTCTCTAGTATTAGCTATCCCTCCTAGCTTTGTGTCATCAGCAAATTTAATCAGTTTACCCTCAATTCCTTCATCTAAATCGTTGATAAAGATGTTGAACAATACAGGGCCCAGGACAGAGCCCTGTGGTACCCCACTTGAGACATTCTTCCAACTGGATGTGCAGCCATTTACGACCACTCTTTGGGTCCGATCACTAAGCCAGTTATGAATCCACCTAACAGTTGCCTTGTCCATTCCATACTTAGTCATTTTTTCAATAAGGATTGTATGAGAGACTTTGTCAAATGCTTTGCTGAAGTCAAGATATACTATATCTACAGCATTTCCTTGATCCACCCAATCAGTGATACCATCATAGAAGGAAATTAAGTTAGTCTGACATGACTTATTAGTTAGAAACCCATGCTGACTCTGTTTAATCACTTCATTCTTATCCAGGTATTGACATACATGTTGTTTAATAATTTGTTCAAAGATCTTTCCTGGTATAGAAGTCAGACTCACCGGCCTATAGTTGCCTGGGTCCACCTTCTTCCCCTTTTTGAAGATAGGAACAACATTTGCTCTTCTCCAGTCTTCTGGCACTTCTCCTGTTCTCCAAGAATTTTCAAAGATTATGGAGAGGGGTTCAAAAATTTCTTCTGCTATCTCCTTCAGTACTCTGGGGTGTAATTCATCTGGACCTGGAGACTTGAATTCATTTAGGTTAGCTAAGTGTTTCCTCACTACCTTTCTGTTTATAGATATCCTGGATTCTTCTATTCCCTTAATAGGACAGTGAATAACAGTTGATGTTGCATTTCCTTTCTGAGAGAAAACAGATGCAAAATAGGAATTTAAAAGTTCAGCCTTCTCAACATCCTGTCTTACCATTTCATCATTTTCATCCTGTAAAAATCCTATAGCATCTTTGACTTTTCTTTTACTTTTGACATATCCCCAAAATCCTTTATTATTGCTTTTGACATCTCTTGCAAGCCTCAGTTCATTTTCAGCTTTAGATAATCTGATTTGTGCCCTGCAGGTTCTGCAGACAGCATTATATTCTTCTTTAGATATGCCTCCCTCTTTCCATTTTATAAACATTTTTTTCTTCCTTTTTAGCATGTGCTTAAGTTCTGTGTTCATCCATCCTGGTTTCCTTAAATGCTTCCTATTCTTCCCTCTTTTCGGAATTGTTAACAACTGTGCTTTGAGAATTTCATTTTTCAAGATTTCCCATCCTTCCTGGACATTTTTGTCTTTAAGGATATCCAGCCATTGGATCCCTCCAATTCTCTTTCTGAATCCCTTAAAATCTGCCTTTCTGAAATCTAACCTTGACGTCTGAGTCTTCACAGGTCTTCCACCTCTAGTAATCCAAAATTCTAAAATAGCATGGTCGCTACCTCCTAGGGTCCCAGCCACTTTTACCTCCTCAACCATTTCCTCCCTGTTTATAAGGATTAGATCCAAGGTAGCAGTTCCCCTTGTCTTCTCCCTTACCTTTTGGAAGATAAAGTTGTCAGCAAGAGAGGATAAGAATTTCCTTGACCTGTTAGTTTTGCCTGAGAGAGATTCCCAACAAATGTCTGGATAGTTGAAATCTCCCATGACAACTATGTCATATTTTTTGGAGAACTTGGCCATCTGATGCATAAAGAGTTCATCTATATATTCGGCTTGCACAGGCGGCCTGTAGTAAATGCCTACAATGGTGTCCTTTCCATTGTTCTGTCCTTGTATTCTTACCCAAACAGTTTCCACAGAACTCCCAGTCTCTGAAGCTTCAATCTCTGTGCAGATATACGCGTTTCGAACATACAATGCGACACCTCCTCCTCGTTTATCAAGTCTGTTTCTTGCAAATAAGTTGTATCCTTCTAGCCTTGTATTCCAATCATGTGTATTGTCCCACCAAGTTTCAGTGATTCCAATTACATCATATTTCTGTTCCTGTGTTAGTAGTTCCAATTCTCCTTGTTTGTTGCCCATGCTTTGTGCATTAGTATAGAAACATTTTAGTTTGTGATTGGTTTCTCTTTCTCCAATATTTTTATTAATTAGATTCTTTTGTCTTTGTTCTTCCTTTCCACTTCTAATAGCAGAGTTCTCAATAGCATTTGTCAGGTGTATGGCTTTTTCTGGTCTTTTGCTTCCCTTCCCATGTTGTTCTAGTTTAAAGCTCTCCTTACAAGTGTAGCAAGGCGACTTCCAAATACCTGCTTTCCAGTCTTCGTAAGGTGCACCCCATCTCTAGCAAGTAGTCCATCGTATAAGTAGTTCACTCCGTGATCCAGAAATCAAGTGTACCTATGATAAAAATAACAGATCTCTCGACTCTTTGAAGGTGGGAAAACTTGAAAAATCGTCAGTGTATCAAATACTTATTTTCCCCACTGTATAATAGTAGACTGCCATGTCTGGTATGTTTTCTGATTTCAGAAATTCCAAGATAAAGTGATAAAGACTGATGTTTAGTTGTTACCATGACATCAATTGAGTATAGAGATAGATTTCTACCTGACAATGAGACCCAGGGAAGATCGGCACCACTGGAAATATTTTGCATTTTGTAGCCGCATGTATTGAACATAAAATCTGACTCTGATTAGTTTAAAATTCATAACATTGCCAGCTACATAATGTGCCTATAGCAATTTTTATGGAATTCCTCAAGGCTATAAAATGTACGATGCATAATCCTAAATTAAAGAGATATTCAGGCAATACCAAGTTATCAACTCTCTATTGGATGGATAATAATTGTTAGAACAGTGGGGGACCAACTACTGAGGCAACCATAAATCATTGGAGTGTGGGGACGATTTTCACCCAGTGGACAGAGGGGTGCTCTGATGCTCCATTCAAGGTATGTGAGACTGACAAATAGCCAAGTGCTTAACTCATATTTTATAATCAGTCTCAGAAACCTTGGAACAGAACAAAGAACATGAGCATGGAAACATAACCACCAATCCATTCAAACAAGAGGGCACAGTACCCAATTTTGGCATCTGGTGGTAGTCAGCAATTATATACCCACCGATCTAGCAGTTTTCAACTATGAAGTGAAGAGATGATGACTTGATGTTACCAAAACTCCTTCCGGTGAAAATTTCTACTACTCTGAGGCTTTTCAACTACATAAGGGGAAAATCCACTAATTCACTCATCTCTACTTAGCAATATACTGTACTATACCCCTTTCAATCCTATTTTACCTAGTCTAATACCAGGCCATTTACCCCCGTTCCTGAATTGGCATACTTTCGTTTCTTTTTTTATATATATAAGCGGTATGAAGATCTGTGAATTTTTTCTCGTTTGGATATTCAAGTCATTTTTTTATATCATGACATAGGGCTTCTTTTTTATGTTACTGTCATATTCGCTCTTTTTTATGTTTACTGACATCGGACAAAATAAATGGGTAAATAAGTGTCTGCTTTACCCATTTTTTATTTTATTTAGGACCACAAAAGGATCACTACTGTAAAATGTATTTTAAAATGTGTTCCTTATTCTGTAACAAAAATTCTTATATATCTGACATATTTTGATTTATTTTTACAGGTGCGTGACTAGTAACAATGATTTGGATTGAAAGTGACATTTTTATTTATTCATTTATTTATTCATTTTTTACTTGCTATATTTTATTTATCCATTGATTTACTTTTTCATGTGCTTTATATATTGTGCCAGGCCATGAAGTCATAAATGACCTTTCAACATTATTAATTTCATCTTATTTCCCTTGGAGTTGATCTATTAGCTCCAATGACAAAGGAAATGCGGCCTCTTTGCAAAGCAGAACTGTCTGGATTTCCAACTGGGCCTAGCAGTCCCTGGTCCCCCTATACATACCAATCACATGACCGCTGTGTATGGTCGAGTAGGCACCATCAGAGTTTCCTATTAATGCATACACAGCGCTTCTTTAATGTTGGGTATATAGTGATAGAGAAGGCACAGGTGGTATTAAACACACACAGCTGCGCACATTTGAGAACCTCACTTCAAAGTAGGAGCTGGACCGCATGGATGTTTAAAGTCTAGGGGTCTAGGAGTAGTCTTGAAGCAGTTAAAGGAGAATGTGCACCATTTTCAAACATTTTCTTAATGTGCCCAGGTAGGGACACAAAGAAATAACAAAAAAAGTCACTTACCACAATAACATCTCTTTTCTACCGGTCTCCTGGGGCATCATATGACCACTGGTAGAACAAGTCATCTTGGAAGGAATGTGAAGGCTCTAACTGATTAATGGTCATTGATTTGCTGCAACACATTAAGAAAATGTTTCAATATAGTTGACAAACCCTTTAACAACAACCATGAACACGTATTTCAGTGCTAGGGTGGACTTGAAAGCTAAGCTTACTCCACATGTGGTAAATGATAGCTATTTTATATAGCTGGCATCTGTTTCTATCAACAGGGGCTGGAGCTGAGCTCCAGTTGCTGCTGTTACTCATTTAATTACTGCTGTCAATCTCTCAATCTCTGACAGAGGTATTTAGTCCTTTACCTACATTTGACATACTGGTACGTCATATGTTGGCTCCCTGACTTGACAGCTTTCGTGGCAGATGATGGCTGATTTAATCAGCCATCATGTTCCCCCTTTAACAGCCACATATGGAACTGCACTTTTTTTGCAATTTCAATCCACTTGGAATGTTTTCCTTCTTTTCAGTACATCACATGATAAAATTAATGGTGTCATTTAAAAGTAGTACTCATCTCGTGAAAAAACACAGCCCTCATATGGTTATGTGTACGGGAAAATAAAAAGAAATATGGCTCTTGTAAGAAGAAGAGAAAAAAAATAGGAAATAGCCCAGTCAGGAAGAGGTTAAATGGAGCACCTGCGGCAACTTGGGGATGCGTTTTATATTGGAAACCATTTCAGGAATTACTCCTTCCTTGGGGAGTTTTTGGATGAGTGCCTAGTTGGAAGGAGATTCCATCAAAAGCCACTTTGAAGAGGTGACACGCACCTGTTTTTTTCCTACTAGTTGCTATTTGAAACATAAAATGGAAAAAATGTTCCAAAGACTGAACATATCTACAGTAAAGTGGTTTTTAGTGTTGAGCATTCCGATACTGCAATATCGGGTATCGGCCGATATTCGCGGTATCGGAGTTCCGATACCGAGTTCCGATACTTTTAGAATATCGAATACCGGAATCGGAAGTTCCCATAATGCAATGAGCCAGTTTGATTTTATTCAGCCAATGAGGAATCCTAAGAAGTGTGGGCACATCCTGTTATGCATGTTAGGCATGTTGACTAATGGCATGGCTGTGATTGGCTGCTGAAATGATGTCATGATGCACTATAAAAGCCGCCGCCGCCATTTTGGGTTCACTCTGCTGTGAATTTACTTAGGGACAGGACACTGCTGTTCTGACTCTGAGGGACAGTTTGAGCTAGCGATTTGCTTTATTGTGCTTTACCCAGGCTACTTTAGCAGCCGCTGTGTGAGAAACTTTCTTTTGCCTTTCAGC
This sequence comes from Dendrobates tinctorius, assembly GCF_039654945.1. Classification (NCBI taxonomy): domain Eukaryota; kingdom Metazoa; phylum Chordata; class Amphibia; order Anura; family Dendrobatidae; genus Dendrobates; species Dendrobates tinctorius. The sequence goes on along the minus strand of NW_027361697.1, from coordinate 17,904,384 downwards.
ACTGTTCACGGCTGTCTGCAAGGTCTCTGTGTGTGAGTGCAGCTCACGCTGTAGTGTGTTCTGCAGCCATCTCCGGTTGTAGTCTGCTCAGCGTGTGTCACTGCCTCATACATTGTCCTTTTTTGCATTAGTGCTGCTCATTTTTCCAGATTTCTCCTATTAGTGTGGTTCCATCCGTATCCAGCTAGAATATTTGCAAACACTATATAGGAGTAGATAGAGGAGCCTTTCTGCTGGCTTGTGCCCTGCAGCCCCAGCCAGATTAATATTAGCCTATTTTTTGGAGCCTCATCTATTGCATTGTAAGTTACCTTCCTGCATTGTAATAGCTACAAAAAGTTTGTGATACTATCGGTTTTACATCTTTGGGCACGTCCAGTGTCTTTTTGTGAAAAAAAAAAGGTTAATAAAGTTCACCAAACACTCCACTTTACAGTTGTGTAGGTCACATTAGCTCATATTAAAGTCAAGTCCACACACTTTATAAAATTAGTGTTTCTTATACCTGTTAGCAGCTGTTCAGGAATAAGCACACTAAGCCCTTAGTACTTTTCTGCCTAACTTTATCAGTCTACCAAGATGAAGAAGGCAGGGAGTAAGGCACTTGGTCGTGGGCGTGGAGTTTCTGCAGGGAGAGGACATGGGGATTCTGTGCCTGCTGCGGGCACCAGTGACTCAGCATCCCCCAGTTTTACCAGGGAACAGTCCTTTATGCACAGCTTTGTAGGAGCTCGCCGTACCCCACTGCTGCGGGACGAAGAAATTGAAGCCGTTGTCGGATGGATGGCAGCTAACGCATCGACTTCAATTAGTTCCAGATCCTCTCAGGTCCAGAGCACTGAAAAGCACCCATCTGTCTCTTCACCACCTGCCAAATTTCCCAGGCAGTCAGAGAGCCATGGACAGGAGCCATCTCTACTTCTGTTCTCTGAATCTGTTGGATTGGAAAGAGGGGGTCAGCCAAGCAGCATTCAAGAATTTGAAGAAGAGGTAGTATGCAGTGATTCGCAACAGCTTTGTCTCTCTGAATCTGAAGAGGCGGGTGGGCCAGTGCCTATGGTCAGCACACCTCAGTACGCATCTGATGATGAGACTCAGGTGCTACTTTCCGGTGCGTACTGTGCTGTCGAGACTACCCAGGAGAAGCAGTCGTTTGAAGAGGGTAGTGTAGATGATGAGGTCCTTGACCCATCATGGTGTGAGGTACTGGAAGGTGGTGGGAGCAGGTCTGAGGAAGAGATTCCCCAAACAGCCAAAAAAGGAGTGAGAGGGAGGGGCAGACTTGGTTGCTTGTAGCCTCCACTTCGGCACCCATTAGGAGCATGCCTCTTCCAAAACCCAAAACGGGCGCTCCCAAGATTTGCAGTGCCTGGTCCTTTTTTGATACAGTTGCAGATGACATTTGCTTTGTCAAATGCAAGCTGTGTAATCAGAGAGTGAAAAGAGGGAAAAGTGTCAGCAACCTCAATACCACAAATATGTGGAAACATGTGCGGACCAAGCACGTGGTTGATTTACAAAGACACACTGAAGACGTACGCCAACCTACAGCGCCACCTACCACCTCTTCAGCTCGTGTTGCAGCCTCTTCCTCCAGCTCACACACAGCTGGTTCGGCTTCCTCACAGGATCGCCATGGAAGAACCTCTGGCACTGTTGTACAGAGACACAGTGTCATTCCACCCACAGCACCACGTTCCCTGTCATCCTCACACTCCCAGGCCAGTCTACAGCCATCGGTAGCACAGGCATGGGAGAAAAGGCGCCCATACTCGCAAACCACCCCCGAGCACAGGCTCTGAATGCTGGCATTGCAAAACTACTGTCCCTTAAAATGCTCTCATTCAGGCTGGTGAAGACTGACACCTTCCGTAACTTCATGGCATTGGCAGTCCCACAATACAATGTGCCCAGCTGCTTTTATTTCAGCTGGCAAGCAGTTCCTGCCCTGCAAAAGCATGTGGAGGGAAAAATTAAACATGCGCTACTAAACGCCGTCAGTAGCAAGGTCCACCTGACCACCGATGCGTGGACCAGTAACCATGGACAGGGACGATATCTTTCCCTCACTGCCCATTGGGTAAATGTTGTGGAGCCGGGTACAGATCCTGAGAGTGGCGCTGTACGTGTTCTGCCAACTCCAAGGATTGCAGGAATCCAGTCTGTGCACATTGACTCCTCCTCATAATCCAGTTCCTCTGAATCAGCACTGCAGGAGCCGTCACAGTCTACCTCCACATGGACCCGTGAACGCTTACCTGTTATGACCGATATGAGCACAGCCGTGGTCAAACGTCAACAGGCCGTATTGAAATTAATTTCTTTGGGGAATCGAAGCCACACAGTGCAGGAGCTCTGGAATGCCATCAAGCAGGAGAGCGACGTGTGGTTTGTGCCAGTGAATCTCCAGCCAGGCATGGTAGTGTGTGACAATGGCTGAAATCTGGTGGCAGCTCTGGGCCTAGGCAACCTCACTCACATCCCATGTCTGGCACATGTGCTCAACTTGGTCGTGCAGAGTTTTTTGAGGGATTATCCGGATCTTGATGCACTGCTGCACAAGGTCCGCATAGAGTGCGCTCACTTGCGGCATTCCAGCATGGCAAGATCGCGCATTGCAGCTCTGCAGAACCGATTCCACCTTCCGGAACATCGCATCATATGTGACCTACCCACCAGGTGGAATTCCACGTTACATATGTTGGAGAGGTTGTGTGAGCAGCAGGCAGCGGTAATGGAGTACCAGCTGCATCAGGCGCAAACAAGTCGCACTGCACGCCGTTCACACTTCACCACCACTGAGTGGGCCTTTATGAAGGACATCTGCCACGTTTTGCATGCCTTTGATGATTCCACGCGGATGGCGAGTGCAGATGATGCACTAGTCAGCATGACTATCCCCCTTTTCTGCCTGCTTGAAAAAACACTGCAAGCACTAAGGGAGGAGGTTGTGGAAGAGGTGGAGGATGAGGAGTCACAAATGCCATCTGCTTCTGGACAGTCTGTGCAACGTGGTTTCTCACAAAGGCCTAGGCAGGGGACACTTTGTGAGGAGGATCAGGAGGAGTCAATGGAGGAGGAAGACATCTGTCCAGAGGAGGGAGGTACACAGTGCTCTAGTAGTCAGTATGTAGAGCGAGGGTGGTGTGATGCAGAGCAGGCAGAGATGCAGGGGACAGCGTTTCTTGGCCAGTTGGCAGTCTGCAGCACATGGTTGATTTCATGCTGCAGTGCCTGAGAATCGACCGCCGCATCACCCACATTCTCAACACGGCTGATTATTGGGTGTACACCCTCCTAGATCCTCGCTACCAGGACAACTTACAAAGCCTCATAACACCGTTGAACCGGGAGTGTAAAATGCGGGAGTACCAAGACACACTCGTGCATTCCATCATGTTCTCCATTCCACCCGAGAGCAGTGCTGCTAGTACTTTACAAAGCAGCTCAGGATGGAAGCTCTGCACTAAGAGGGAGCAGAAGCTGTGCCTCAGCATAAGGCAAGACCAGTATGGCCCAAATGTGGCAAAGTTTTGTGTCCCCGCCACAAATGTCTACACCATCACAGACGGCTCCAGTCAGCAGGAGGCAACGTTTCCGTCAGATGGTGACAGACTACATGTCTTGCCCTCTCAGTGTTCTCCCATACGGCTCTTCCCCCTTCAAATTTTGGGTCTCTAAGCTGGATACATGGCCAGAGCTTAGCCAGTATGCATTGGAGGTGCTGGCTTGCCCTGCTGCTAGTGTATTATCGGAACGCGTCTTTAGTGCCGCAGGTGGTGTAATAACAGACCGTCACATGCGACTATCCTCCGATAACATTGACCAGCTTACTTTTCTGAAAATGAACAAGGCCTGGATCTCGCAGGAATTTACCAGTCCTCTTCCAGATTAAATAATTGGTTGGCAACAGTATCCAGGTCTCCTGTTGTGTTCATGTTTCTACCACCTGAACTGTAATCCCTGGGCTCCAACACCGCTCCAATTAGGCCTCTGGCTACACTCTGTTTCTCCTGTAATCCCTGGGCTCCAACACTGCCAGTTGCTGCTCAGAAGTGCCATCTGCACAGTCAACAAATGCTCCAGTGTTATTGGGGTTCAGTAACGTCAGCTGATCCCCTGTTGTGTGTCCGGCAATTTCGCCTGCTCTATCCACATTCACACTACTAAACTTGCTCCAATTAGGCCTCTGGCTACACTCTGTTTCTACTGTAATCCCTGGGCTCCAACACTGCCAGTTGCTGCTCGGCAGTGTCTTTGGCACGGGTACTCCCTGTTGCCCAGCCTGGTTCCAGCACGCCAGCTGTTTCCGGGTGGTGTCAACCTCACTTTGCCTCCAATACGTTGTCCTGTCGTGTTGCGGTCGGGTTAGCCGACTCTATGGTGCCTGCAGTTTAGGAGCTTCCTATGTGGGCTGCGGGATCTGGCAATGAAGGCTGGTTCCGTAGTGCCAATAGGACAAGCTCCAGCTGTAGGACTGTGGGTTTTGGTAACTCCGGCCGGCTCGCGGCCTTGCAACTTTTTTTTTCATGTGTACCTTCTGCTGCCTATCTGAGTTCCAGTACCATTTGCTGGTTCTTTGGAAGTCAATCTTGAATATGTCCCCCTGGGTTCCAGTAACGTCAGCTAGTTCCAGGCAGAGCCTTTGGCTTAGGTTCCTCCTTCTCGGTATCCGAGTTCCACCATTGTCTGCTGGTCCTTGGTAGTGCTTTCTGGCACAGGTACCTCCTGCTTAGTAACCGGGTTCCAGTACCATCAGCTGGTCCTCGGTAGTTCCATTGGCTCTTGCACCTTCGGCTACCCATCCAGGTTCCAGTACCGTCAGCTGGTTCTCAGCAGTTCCTCAGCATTCTTGTACCTTCTGCTACATTTCCAAGTTCAAGCTTTTTGAAATGGTTTTTGGCAATCACTCTGGATCTCCCTGACGACGACCCTAAAGACGACGACCCTGAAGACCACCCCGAAGAAGACGACGAAACGTCTTAAAAAAAATTAATTCCTGCTATTCCATTTGATTGGACTAAACCTCTATGCCTTTAATGTCTCCTCCACCTCCCCCAATACATTCTACATTATTCTTAGTTGTTTTCCTTCATGTAGAATTAACCTACAAGGAAAGTAAGGGTTTATTTTCATTCCGATATTTGTGTCCCATTGACTTGCATTGGTTTCCGGTATCGGAATCGGCGATATCCGATATTTTTGGGGTATCGGTCCGATCCAATCCGATCTGATATTTCCCGATATCGGAAAGTATCGCTCAACACTAGTGGTTTTACAATAGAAATAAGTAAGTCTTTCCAGAGTTTTTGTAGCAATTTTATATTTTTTTTGTGTATTTGCAAAAAAACTCCTTATAACAGTCCATGTGCACATACCTCAAAATACAGTTTTTCATAATAAACTAATCTAATTATGGGTATACGTAAAAGAAAGTGCATGTGTATCTCCAGGATGAAAATATATGGGTATTGTATGTGTCCAGTATTGTAATTACTGTTACATCTCATTCTAGTTACAAGGCAGGCGCTGTGATGGCAACACATAGATAAAGCTGAAATCAGAAAAACAGATTTTGTGTTGGTTTTAGTAATAATTTTTTTATAGTTTTTGAGCCAATCACAAGTATGATTTGGCAGGTATAAGTGTTTAGAATTAACTAGTTTAAAGCCAGAAAAGATCAGCACTCATTGATCCGTGCCATATGGGACTCTTGGGATTCGAAAAGATAGGTGGGTGTGATCTGGCTCTGAAAACTGCCATTACTTGCAGATTTGGACTGCCATGTGTCCCTTATATAATCTTTCATGGGTACAAACACATTTCTAACACAATGTACTATTCGAATAGACCAGACGGCTTTGGGTTGATTTATTCATCATATGCTGCATTGTAAAAATGATTCTCTGTAAAGAATTATCAAAACATAAAGCTTTTGACTTGCTGAAAAATGAATATGATAAATCATTTAAACTTTTGTTCATTGTTTAATATATTGAAATGTGTTATTTAATTTGTGATAACTCAGGGGCAAATAAATGTATGGTATTGCCATCTTCAGGGTTAAGTGGGTGGCACAAAAAGAATGTAAAAATAGCAGACTAAGTTCAGAACTGGCCACAACGAGCTTTATTATATTTATATTATCTTGATAACATAGAATCATAGAATGTTAGAGTTGGAAGGGACCTCCAGTGTCATCGTGTCCAACCCCCTGATCAATGCAGGATTCACTTAACCAGGGGTCTTCAAACTTTTTAAACAGGGGGACAGTTCACTGTCCCCCAGACCATTGGAGGGCCGGAATATAGTTTAAAAAAAATTATGAACAAATTCCTATGCACACTGCACATATCTTATTTTGAAGTAAAATAAAAAAACAGGAACAAATACAATATTTAAAATAAAGAGCAAGCAAAGTTAAATCAACAAACTTAAAGATATTTCATTGGGAACTACGGGCCGGCTGGAGATCCTCATCTGGGAAGATAAGGGGACTGATCTCCTGGGATTCCCTATCACGCGGGAAGAGTTCTGCCGCTGGCAGTTCCTGAAGCTGGAGCACGAGGAAAGAGAGCGACAGGCCCAGCGGATGACCCTGGTGGAGCGTGACCTGCGCAAAAAAACCCAGGTCCCCAGAGCGAGAAAGGAAAGCTGGAATCCAATGGGTTGGGGCACGGTTCTGAGTTTCGACCTGGAAAGGGGGTACAGCTTCATCAAAATTCCAAACAGGCTTCCGACTTGTTTGTCAACAGGTGGGACATGGAAGCCCACCTTATCCAGGGACATCCAGAACGTGACCTCATCCCGGGGGGAATACGTCTCACTTAATCGCGATTACGGGGAGAGAGGCTGGAATGCCCTACACATACGCCGGATCCCCGTGGAGCTGATAGCCCCGAAATAGCACCAGGGGGCAACAGCGGCCACAGTACCACCATCTACCGCTGCGGCAGTAACAACCGCTCCACCGCCAGTAGTGATCCAGGCTTCAGCCATCTCAGCAGTTCTCCGGGCTGTAGTCATGCCAGCAGCAATCCAGGCTGCAATTGTACCATCAGCAGCAGGTCTTCAGGCTATAGATGATCTGTCCGAAATCCAACTGGCAGCATCAATCCCGGCTGCAATCATTGTAGCGACCACCCAGGTTACAGCAACAGCAGCAGCTCCAGAGGAGATCTCAACTGAGGCACCACAAGCAGCAACCACCCAGGTTGCTACAGTTACCTCTGAGTCACCAGCTGTAATCACCTCTACCATTGTTGCAGGAAGCAACAAACAACAAATTCTTCCCTGGAAGCTAAAGAAAACAAATGCTTCCACTTAATCAGGAAGCTGTGCCATTCAGCCCCTTTAAAGTGAACTGAACTAAATTTCGGCAAGTCCTGTAAGTAGAGTTGGGCGAAACGGGTCGAAAAAATTCAAAAGTCGCCGACTTTCGACAAAGTCGGGTTTCATGAAACGAAACCCGACCTTAGCGTGTGGTCGGCCACGAGGTCGGCGACTTTATTGCCAAAGTCGCGTTTCAAAAGATGCTTTAGCACTCTTTTTTAGCCAATCTGGAAGAACGTACACTGTGGGCCAAGTGATCACATAGGCAGCGGTCACCACCATCTTGGAGAAAGGCATGCAAGTGATTGGCTTGCTTTGTGTGGCGTCACAGGGGGTATTAAAGGGCGGGGATGCCGACCGCCATGTTACTCATGCTGATCTCAGAATAGGGAGAGCTGCTGCAGCTGTTGATTCTGTAGCGAGAGCGTTAGGAAGGCAAAAAGAAAAAAAAAAACTGCTTCTGCTGCTAGCGCTTTTCACTGTAGTTACTGTGCAGTGAAAGGTGAAGATTTTTGCTTTTGTGCAGCAGCGCTAGTGGTGATTAGCCTGCCTTTTAAGGCTAGCTGCATTGCTGTGTGCACACTGGTGTTCAAACTGCTTTTTTAAAAGCAATCCAAATTGTATTGTTTTGTCCTGGTGAGGTAGTGAGCATTCATTTTTTCACACACCGTACAGCGCTGTATGCTCCTCACACAGTACCGTGTAATGGCTGTTACCACAGCCAAATTGAAGCAATCTACGTGTGTGACTCTGTAAGGAAAAGTCAAGGAGTTTGTCCGTTCTTACAGACCTACACCTTATAGTTCTGTCCATTTTTCAAACAGTTTAGTATATTTTCTGTATGATTACATTCAAAACTAGAGCGAGACAGCATGTGTCAGTCCGTATACAAAAACACGGAGCTTGACAATTTTACATACTCCGTACTGTGGTGTACGTGCACGCTCCTCTCTCAGTACCGTGTAACGGCTGTTATCACGGCCAAATTGAAGCTATCTACGTGTGTGACTCTGTAAGGAAAAGCCGATGAGTTTGTCCGTTCTTACAGACCTACACTCTAGGGAGATTCCAATTCTGCCCAATTCTATATACACCTTGTAGTTTGTCATACATTAGGCAATTTCTGCCGGTCACATTGCGGTGTTATAGACACAGGGCATGACAGAATCCAACTGTGTCCTGAAGTGTAGAGAGATTCCAATTCTCCACAGTCCACTATCCACCTTTCTGACAACATCCAGAATCTGCCTGTCACATTGTGGTGTAAAATAAACAGGGCCTGACAGAATCCAACTGTGTCCTGAAGTCTACAGAGATTCCAATTCTCCACAGTCCTCTATCCACCTTTATTACACCATCCAGAATCTACCTGTCACATTGCGGTGTAAAATAAACAGGGCCTGACAGAATCCAACTGTGTCCTGAAGTCTACAGAGATTCCAATTCTCCCCACAACTATATACACCTTGTACCTTGTTTTACAGTACCATATAGTTGGTGGTTTTTTGGGTACATTTTCCCAAAAATTTAGGAAGTGTGGTGGAAGAGTCCGTGGAAGTGGGCGGAGTGTTGTGAGTTCATTTTCCCCTTCATTACTGAGGCCCGAGGAACTCCCTCTTCTGGTAAAGAAAGGTAGTGAGCTTGATTGTCAAACACCTGAGGCTGATGATTGTGACTGGCTGAGTGGAGTTACGGACTGGATATAATGCTGCCGACGCCCTTCTGCCCTGCGGGCGATTTCTCTGTGGGATCCTTGGAGACCAGTCTGAATTCCTGCTCCTCCAAAGCTAAGTTTGCTGCTCGGCCTTTTGCTTTTGTGCTTTGACTTTGTTTTTGCTTTGTTTTTCTGGATTTCTGCCATTCCCTGCTGGGGTGTGCTGAATTCATTTAGCTCTGTCTTCTGAAAATACCTGAGTGCTGATTCAGTTTTTGAAGCCTAGCTGCTTCAGGGCCTTTTTCATATCAGCTGGTTGGCTTATGTCTTTGATAGGGTTTTGGCAGATTGCAGACAGCAGCCTTCCTGTCCTTTCCTATCTAGGTAGTTTTGGGGCCCCGTCTTTGCTCAGTCTATCTTTCTGTCTGTGTTAGTATTTTCATCTTGCTTCACCGTCATTATATGTTGGGGGCTGCCTATTGCTTTGGGGTCTGCTCTGGGGCAGTTTAGATTTCCCCTTTCTTTCTTTAGGCCTATGTATTTCTCCGGCTGTGATCGATGGGTCTAGGGCATCGTAGGAACCCCTCACGGCTACTGCTAGTTGTGTTGATAGGTTCAGGGGTCTGCAATCTGATAGTTGCCAACTTCTCTGGTTTTTTGGACTTAGCTTGTATTTCTGCTTTTGCCTCCTACGGTGACTCATTCATAACAGAATCACCCGCCTTACCGCAGATTCTAGGGTACTCAATAGCAGGAAAGAAATGTGTAAAAAAAAAAAAAAAGTGTATATTTTTTCCTCTATAACTCCGAGGCCGTAGGGGGAATTTTTTTTTTCTCTCAATGGAGATAAAGCAATTGTCTGATCATGTGGAGCAGCTCGCTGTGGAAGTGCGGGGAATTTCCGCCTACCTTGCTCATTCACATGCTGCTGAACCAAAGATTCCTACACCTGATGTATTTTTTGGGGATCGGTCTAAATTTTTGAATTTCAAAAATAATTGTAAATTATTTTTTGCCTTGAAGCCTAACTCGTCAGGGAGCTCCGCGCAGCAGGTTCAAATTGTCATCTCTTTGCTGTGTGGCGATCCCCAGGATTGGGCATTTTCTTTGAAACCAGATGATCCTATTCTGACTAATGTGAACGCATTCTTTCAAGCTTTGGGGTTGTTGTATGACGAACCTAATGCCATTGATCAGGCTAAAAAGACCCTGCTGGCATTGAGCCAGGGTCGTGATTCTGCAGAATTGTACTGTCAAAAATTCCAAAAGTGGGAAGTACTTACTACCTGGAATGATAATGCCTTGGCTGCTCTCTTTCGGAAGGGGTTGTCAGAAGCCGTAAAAGATACTATGGTGGGATTTCCTGTTCCCTCTGGTCTTGATGATTCTATGTCATTAGCCATTCAGGTTGATCGGCGTTTGCGCGAACACAAAGCTGCACGAGAGGTGTTGCCACCTGTTGAACAAATGTCTGAACCTATGCAATGTGATATAGTTTTTTCCAGAGAGCAGCGTCAGAAGTTCAGAAGGCGTAATAAGTTGTGTTTTTTCTGTGGAGATGCCTCATATATTATTTCTGTCTGTCCCAAACGAGAGAAACGCTTTGCACACACGTTTTCTGTTGGGGGTGTTCAACCTAAGTTTCTTCTGGCTATTACTCTGATCTGCTCCCTGTCCACATTTTCCGCCAAGGCGTTTGTGGATTCGGGAGCAGCCCTAAACCTAATGGACTTGGATTTTGCTAAACGTTGTGGATTTCCGATGACACCTCTGCAGATGCCTATCCCTTTGAGGGGAATTGAGGCTACTCCTTTGGCTAAAAATAAACCCCAGTTTTGGACCCAGGTGGTAATGCGGGTCGCCCCAGACCATCAAGAAAATTGCAGATTTCTGGTGTTGCATAATCTGCATGATACTGTTGTTCTGGGGTTTCCCTGGTTACAGATTCATAATCCAGTTTTGGATTGGAAATCTGTGTCTGTGGTGAGTTGGGGTTGTCGGTGTGCCTTTAGTGAGGCTCCGGTGTTTTCCACCTCTCCTCAGTCACATGATGTTCCTGATTATTTGGCGGACTTTTATGATGTATTTAGTGAGAATGAGTCTGCGTCTCTGCCTCCTCATAGGAGTTATGACTGTGCAATTGAACTGAGCCCGGGGTGTAAATTTCCCAAGGGTCGGCTCTTCAATTTATCTGTACCCGAGCACGAGGCTATGCGATCCTATATTAAGGAGGCGTTGGAGAAGGGTCATATTAGACCATCCTCGTCACCCTTGGGTGCCGGGTTTTTTTTTGTAGCCAAAAAGGATGGATCATTAAGACCTTGTATTGATTATCGTGCCCTCAACAAAATTACTGTTAAATATCAGTATCCGTTACCCCTGATTTCTGATCTATTCTCCAGAGTTAAAGGTGCTTACTGGTTTACCAAGCTTGACCTCAGGGGGGCGTATAATCTTATTCGCATTAAGCATGGGGATGAATGGAAAACGGCGTTTAATACTCCGGAGGGACATTTTGAGTACTTGGTGATGCCTTTTGTGCTCACTAATGCCCCTTCTGTCTTCCAGTGCTTCATGAACGATATTTTCCGAGATTTTGTCGATAAATTTTTGATTATCTATCTGGATGATATTTTGATCTTCTCCAAGGATTGGGATTCTCATGTGGAACATATTCGGACTGTGTTCCGGATCTTGAGGGAGAATTCCCTGTATGTCAATGGATCTAAATGCCTTTTTGGAGTACAGAGGATTTCTTTTTTGGGATTCATTTTGTCCCCGTCAACTATTGAAATGGACCCGGCCAAGGTACAGGCCATTCACGATTGGGTTCAGCCCACTTCTTTGAAGGCCCTCCAGAAGTTTTTGGGTTTTGCTAATTTTTATCGGAAATTTATAGCAAAATTTTCTAGTATTGCCAAGCCATTGACTGATTTGACTAAAAAGGGTGCTGATGTGTTAAATTGGTCTCCGGAGGCTGTTTCTTCCTTTCAGGAGTTGAAGCGAAGATTCACCTCCGCCCCGGTTTTGCGGCAACCTGATGTCTCACTTCCATTCCAGGTAGAGGTGGATGCTTCTGAGATTGGTGCAGGAGCTGTTTTGTCCCAAAAGGATCCTGTAACATCTAAAATGAATCCCTGTGCTTTCTTTTCCCGAAAGTTCTCTCCATCTGAACGTAACTATGATGTGGGGAATAGGGAACTGTTGGCCATGAAATGGGCATTTGAGGAGTGGAGACATTGGTTGGAGAGAGCTAAGCATCAAGTCGTGGTCCTCACTGACCACAAGAATTTGATTTACCTAGAGTCGGCTAAGCGCTTGAACCCTAGACAGGCTAGGTGGGCCTTGTTTTTTACACGTTTTGATTTTGTGGTTTCTTTTCTTCCTGGAACAAAGAATGTCAAGGCAGACGCCCTCTCTAGAGCTTCCTTGCAGATTCTCCTGTGGTGCCCAAGCCTGCTACCATCTTAGGTGAAGGGGTAGTTCTTTCTGCCATCTCACCCGATTTGAGACGTGCTCTGGAAGAGTTCCAGGAGGACAAACCTGAGCGTTGTCCCAGTGGAAAGTTGTATGTTCCTGACCAGTGGAAGAAGAGAGTGATGTCTGAAGTTCATTGCTCTGCATTGGCTGGTCATCCAGGTATTTTTGGTACTAGAGATCTGGTGAGTCGGTTTTTTTGGTGGCCCTCCTTGTCTCGTGATGTCAGGAATTTTGTGCAGTCCTGTGGGACGTGCTCCCGGTCTAAATCGTGTTCTCGCTCTAGTGTGTTGTTGATGCCTTTGCCTGTCCCCAAGAGGCCATGGACCCATATTTCAATGGATTTCATCTCTGATATGCCTGTCTCTCAGAGGATGACTGTTATTTGGGTGATTTGTGATAGGTTCTCTAAGATGGTTCATCTTGTACCACTCCCTAAGTTGCCGTCTTCCTCTGAGTTGGTGCCCCTGTTTTTACAACAGGTGGTTCGTTTGCACGGGATTCCTGAGAACATTGTATCTGACAGAGGAGTGCAGTTTGTGTCTAGATTTTGGAGAACTTTCTGTTCCAAGCTGGGAATTCAGTTGTCCTTCTCCTCTGCTTTTCACCCTCAGACCAATGGGCAGACAGAGAGAACAAACCAGACCTTGGAGTCATATTTGAGATGTTTTGTTTCTGCTGATCAGGATGATGGGGTTTCATTTTTGCCCTTGGCCAAATTTGCTTTGAATAATAGAGCTAGTTCTGCCACTTTGATGTTACCTTTTTTTTGTAACTTTGGGTTTCATCCTCGATTTTCTTCAGGGCAGGTGGAGCCCTCTGCCTGCCCAGGTGTTGACACTGTGGTGGAGAGAATGCACCAGATCTGGGACTAAGTGGTGGATAAGTTATCTCTCTCCCAGGAGAAGGCCCAGCGGTTTTCCAACCGACATAGGACCATTGGTCCCCAGTTTAAGGTTGGTGATATGGTGTGGTTATCATCAAAAAATATTGCTATGAAGGTGGCTTCTCCTAAGTTTAAGCCTAGATTTATTGGACCTTACAAGATTGTGGAGATTATTAATTCGGTCTCTTTTCGTTTGGCTCTTCCTGTCACATTTAAAATCCATAATGTGTTCCATAAATCTTTGTTGAAGAGGTTTGTTGAACCTGTTGTTCCGGGGGTGGCACCTCCAGACCCTGTATTGGTTGAAGGTGACATGGAGTATGAGGTAGAGAAAGTACTGGATTCCCGTCTGGCTAGACGGAGACTCCAGTATTTGGTTAAGTGGAAGGGTTATGGTCAGGAGGATAATTCCTGGGTCTCCGCCTCTGATATTCATGCCAAACGATTGGTGCGTGCCTTTCATCGGGCTCACCCTGATCGCCCTGGTGGCGTAGTTGAGGGTTCGGTGACCCCTCCTCAAGGGGGAGGTACTGTTGTGAGTTCATTTTCCCCTTCATTACTGAGGCCCGAGGAACTCCCTCTTCTGGTAAAGAAAGGTAGTGAGCCTGATTGTCAAACACCTGAGGCTGATGATTGTGACTGGCTGAGTGGAGTTACTGACTGGATATAATGCTGCCGACGCCCTTCTGCCCTGCGGGTGATTTCTCTGTGGGATCCTTGGAGACCAGTCTGAATTCCTGCTCCTCCAAAGCTAAGTTTGCTGCTCGGCCTTTTGCTTTTGTGCTTTGACTTTGTTTTTGCTTTGTTTTTCTGGATTTCTGCCATTCCCTGCTGGGGTGTGCTGAATTCATTTAGCTCTGTCTTCTGAAAATACCTGAGTGCTGATTCAGTTTTTGAAGCCTAGCTGCTTCAGGGCCTTTTTCATATCAGCTGGTTGGCTTATGTCTTTGATAGGGTTTTGGCAGATTGCAGACAGCAGCCTTCCTGTCCTTTCCTATCTAGGTAGTTTTGGGGCCCCGTCTTTGCTCAGTCTATCTTTCTGTCTGTGTTAGTATTTTCATCTTGCTTCACCGTCATTATATGTTGGGGGCTGCCTATTGCTTTGGGGTCTGCTCTGGGGCAGTTTAGATTTCCCCTTTCTTTCTTTAGGCCTATGTATTTCTCCGGCTGTGATAGAGGGGTCTAGGGCATCGTAGGAACCCCCCACGGCTACTGCTAGTTGTGTTGATAGGTTCAGGGGTCTGCAATCTGATAGTTGCCAACTTCTCTGGTTTTCTGGACTTAGCTTGTATTTCTGCTTTTGCCTCCTACGGTGACTCATTCATAACAGCAAAGGTTGGCAGCTGGTAATGATGATGTTGGTGTTGGATCTGCTGGTAGTGGCAAAAGCGTCATCGTCTGGCTCCATAAGGCCTCGAAGGCTCCCTTTTCTGGGAGTAGGTAAACCGCTTTTAAAGCTGGAGCTTCAAGAACAAGTTTTGGCTTACATTGCTGACTCAGCCTCCAGCTCTATCGCCTCCTCTTCTGAAGTTTTAAAAAATAAAAGCACTGAGTCATCATTGGAGGCTTATGTTCATGAACCACACCTTTCCTTGTGTCCTTCACCCCAACCATAATTGAAGGATGCGGCAGGCCACACTACAGATTACTCCATGGAGCTGTTTTCACGTACCATGCCTGGGTTATCAAGTCAAATCGTGAATTACCCAGGCAAAGATGAATCTGACATGGAGTGTACTGATGCACAGCCACTGATAGATGATTCTGCTGGTACATTCACTCAGAGCACTACATTGTCCTCGCAGTGTACTGAGCCAGAATCTGACCCAGATGAAACTCAGGTGCCCCTTCCCGCATACTATACCACTATACACGGTGACACAAAGGAAGGTGCACATGACATTGAAGAGGAGGTGATGGATGACCCAGTTGTTGACCCAGATTGGCATCCATTGGGGGTAGAGGGTGCCGCTGCCAATAGCTCAGAAGAGGAGGAGGAGCATCCGCAGCGGGCATCGACGTCGCAAGAGCTGTTATCTGGCAGACCCGGAGCAGTCCAAAAACGGGTTACAAAAACCAAAAGAGTTGCAGGACAGCTTGGCCAGACCCGGAGCAGTCCAAAAACGGGTTACAAAAACCAAAAGAGTTGCAGGACAGCTTGGCCAGACGGTCAAAATAGCACAGCGTGCAAGGCCTCAAAATGTCTTCCATAGTAGGAAGAGTGCAGTGTGGCACTTTTTTTAACAAAATCCTAATGATCAGGCAAAGGTTATCTGTAAGAAGTGCGCAAAGACCTTTAGCCGAGGGAAAAATCTGAGAAATTTGAATACCAGTTGCATGCTAAGACATTTAACCACCATGCACTTGCAAGCGTGGACGGACTACCAAAACTCACGTACCACATGTGCTACTGCTCCCAAAGAAGGTAGTCAGCAATGCTACATTGTTTCCCCCACTGTAAGTCCACCGGTTAGCACACCACCAGCAGCAAATGTTGAGATGTCGTCGCAAGGGCAAATCTGTCAGGGAATCACACTGTTATTGCAATGAAAGACTGAATCTAGGCCATCAGAAAGAACACCAACTCCATCACCATCATCAACCCTCTCTCAGTCCGCCATGTCCACCGCTAGTTCCACCATATGCAGCTCTCAAGTCCAGCTCACCCTACCAGAGACTATGAGTAGGACAAGAAAGTACTCATCCTCTCATCCGCGTACACTGGGTTTGAACGCCCACATTGCCAAACTAATCTCGTTAGAGATGATGCCCTATCGGTTGGTTGAAAGCGCAGTTTTCCGCGAACTCATGGCCTACGCAGTACCACGCTATGACCTACCCAGTCGCCACTTCTTTTCTCAGAAAGCCATCCCAGCCCTCCACCTTCATGTGAAAGACCACATTGTCCATGCACTCAAGCAATCAGTGAGTGGAAAGGTGCACCTCACAACTGATGCATGGTCCAGTCGGCATGGCCAGGGCCGTTACGTGTCCATCACTGCGCACTGGATTAATGTGGTGGATGCAGGGTCCACAGGGGACAGCTGTGATGGCACAGTGCTGCCTAGCCCACGGTATAGGAAACAGTTGGCTGTAGGCGTTCGACCCTCCTCCTCCTCCTCCAGAAGTGAAAGCTCGTCCACAGAGTGCAGTCGCAAGAGCACTGCATCCGCAGCTGACAGTGGTGCACACAATGTGTCCCACTATCGATCAGCTAGTGGAAAGCGTCAGCAGGCTGTGTTGCAGATGATGTGTTTGGGCGACAGACACACGGCGGAGGTACTGGCCGACTACTTTCAGCGACAAACTCAGTCATGGCTGGGCAGTCTACACCTTGAGGCAGGCAAGGTAGTTAGTGATAACGGACGGAATTTTGTGGCAGCCATAGCCCTTTCAAAACTCAGACACATACCTTGCTTGGCTCACACCTTGAACCTGGTGGTGCAGTGCTTCCCCACTAATTATCCAAAGTTAACAGGCCTGCTCCATAAGGTTCGAAGCCTGTGCTCGCACATCCGCCGGTCGCCGGTACACTCCAGTCGTATGCAGAAGCTGCAGCGATTGCTCCACCTTCCCAAGCACCGCCTAATTATCGACGTTGCAACAAGGTGGAACTCCACCCTGCACATGGTTGAGCGGCTGTGCGAACAGAGGCAGGCCGTAATGCATTTGTGGGAGGATACATGGGCAGGCACTTTGAGGGCAGACATGGAGTTGACAAGTGTGCAGTGGTCGAAGCTGAAAGACCTCTGTAAAGTCCTTCAATGTTTTGAGGAGTGCACACGGCTGGTAAGCGCAGACGACGCCATCATAAGCATGAGCATCCCACTTATGCGTCTGCTCATGCAAACTTTGACGCACATCAAGGAGCAGGCGTCTGCAGCCGAGGATGATGAGGAAGAGGAGGAGGGAAGCCTTGATGACAGTCAGCCATTGTCTGTTCAGGGAACTGTCGTGGACGAGGTGGAGGAAGAAGAGGAGGAGGAGGATGATGATGGGGATGATTATTTAGGGGAGGAGGATGCTTCTCGTGGGGCAAGAGAGAATGTTGGCGTGGCAAGGTCTGGTACTGGGTTTGTGCGTGACTGGAGGGATGTGGATTTGCCTGCAAGTGCTCCTCCACCCAGCACTCGCAGTGCATCATTGACACCGGGAACATTGGCCCACATGTCAGATTATGCCTTGCAGATCCTAAAAAGGGACCCCTTCATTGCCAAAATGATGAACGATGATGACTACTGGTTGGCCAGCATCCTGGATCCACGCTATAAAGGCAAATTCCAAAACATCATGCCACAGGAGAACCTTGACCTAATATTGGCTAACAAACAAGCAACTCTGGTAAACCGGTTGTTTGAGGCATTCCCAGCACACAGCAGTGGTGATGGTTGTCACACGAGCCGTAGGGGCCGGGGGCAACTTGGAAGAGTTGTTGGTGGTGCACACATCAGAAGTGGCGTTGGAGACAGAGGTTTCATGACCATGTTGTGGACTGATTTTTCAAGTCCCACTCACACGACTGGTAATACTGCATAAAATGGAAAGTGACAGGAGACAGCACTTGTCAACTATGGTTACAAACTACTTTTCCTCCCATATCGATGTTCTCCCTCACAGGTCATTCCCATTTGACTATTGGGCAGCTAAACTGGACACCTGGCCTGAATTTGCACAATATGCCTTACAGGAGCTCGCTTGCCCAGCTGCAAGTGTGCTATCTGAAAGAGTCTTCAGTGCTGCTGGATCAATCCTGACAGAAAAAAGGAGCTGTCTGTCGACCCAAAATGTGGATGATCTAACCTTCATTAAAATGAACCATGCATGAGTTTCCAAGGATTTTGTCACACCTTACTCTGATGACACATAGGTTGACAGAAAAATGGCTTTCTTTGGTTTGCCTCTTCCAGGGACTTGACCAATTTTGCCTTTAGCAGCAGGTGAATGTCCCACATCAACATATGCCATTTTGTAAACCTCCCTAACTGGGCTGCCTCCTCCCCCCATGGCCGGGGTCACCACCTAGCGCACGCAACCGTGCGAGTGCCGTTGCCCTGGACAGGTGGGTGGGCCGACTCTTGGGTGCGGGCACTGGCACAGGGTACCTCATAGTGCAATCAAGTGTCTCTGACGGTGGGGGTGCACACCCGCCGTCAGACACACCGCCGTACTATGAGGGGCCCAGTGCCAGAGCCGACGCCCACGAGTGGGCCCCCCTTGCTTGGGCAGGGCCCCAGCATTTGCAATGTTTACCTCTCCCTGCTCCTCCGCTGTGTAGTCTGGGCTGTCAAATCCTTCACTGGGACTGCCACTACAAATTTGGTGATCTGATAGAAGATGATGGTTAAGACGTAGCTATGCCCTGTCCCGCTGGCCGGGATCTAGCTTCAGATGATAAACGGCTTCCATTACTTATGGACGTCGACTCGCAATGAGATGCAGTGGTGGTTTGTCATCAGCTTTCACAGTTTTCCTACCCACAGACGTGTGATATTCCAGTACACATTTTGAAATGTGCCCTCTTATGCCAATCCAAATGAATCGCCTATGGCCTGTGGCTTCTGTCTTTTGCACTCCAAAGTTACGTGACAGAGCATGATTGGCAGTGAGCACCATGTTTACATCTCTCCCTGTGATCAAAATTATATGGATATGAGTAATGGTGATGGGATCAACGGTACTGCGATACAGCAACACTTTCTTCACAAAGAAAGGTTTTCGCTGTCTCCACACACTAATTAATTGAGGGTCTGCATCGCCTCTGAGAATTGTGACGGAAGTTTATGCCGTGAATAGGAATTCCTAGATTTCTGCAATCACTAGAATTCATGTCAGTAATTGTATGCATCTCATTTCCTATTGCAGAGTCTGGACTGTCTTACTGAGACAGAAATATATATGAAGATTTAAAAATACCACCAAAAGTGTATACTGGTGTACGCTTCAAATACATTTCCTTTTTTCTACTTTTTAAATTGTTGTCTAATCCATACTGAGAACATGGAGATTTTAAATATTTAAACTATGCTATATATACCTGCTATCCAGTGATAATGTACCCTTTCTCAACTTTGTACAAGCTGGTCAAATCCATACTGGGCCTGAGACCGTCTGAGCCTGCCTCCTGATCTATAGACATAGGTTTTTAATGTGTAAACTATGCTATACATACCTGTAATCCGGTGATACGTTACCCTTTCTCACCTTTGTCCAATCACGTCTAATCCATACTGGGTCTGAGACCGACTGAGCCTGCCTCCTGATATATAGACCTACGTTTTTAATGTGTAAACTATGCTATACATACCTGTTTTCCTGTGATACGGTACCCTTTCTCACCTTTGTCCAATCACGTCTAATCCATACAAGGCCTGAGACCGTCTGAGCCTGCCTCCTGATATATAGACATAGGTTTTTAATGTGTAAACTATGCTATACATACCTGTTATCCAGTCATACGGTACCCTTTCTCACCTTTGTCCAATCACGTCTAATCCATACTGGGCCTGAGACTGTCTGAGCCTGCCTCCTGTTATATAGACCTACATTTTTAATGTGTAAACTATGCTATACATACCTGTTATCCTGTGATACGGTACCCTTTCTCACCTTTGTCCAATCACGTCTAATCCATACTGGGCCTGAGACCGTCTAAGCCTGCCTCCTGATATATAGACATAGGTTTTTAATGTGTAAACTATGCTACATATATGCGTGTTGCCCGTTGAAACTGTACCCTTTAACAACTTTCTAGAATCTTGTTGAATCCATACTGGGCCTGAGAATGGTTGCCGAGCTGTTAAGCAAGCTCCAGCAACTGTGGTTTGGACACGTAATTTTTTGCATTTTTTCAGGAATGCCGGTTAGGCCTAATTCAGGAATTGCGGTTGACCTGCACTTACTGGGAAATCATCGTTTGCGGGGAATAATTGGAATCACTGATCCCAATCACTAACGGTGTTCTGCTGGTTAGGCCTCTTTCACACTTCAGTTTTTTAGCATCAGTTCAAATCCGCCAAAAAGTCAGAGAAGCGGATCCGTTCTGAACTGATGCGAGCGGATGGCACAGGATCCGTTTTTAGACGGATCCTGAAAATGAGGAAATAGAAAGGAACTGCTGGCCGGGAAGGAGAGAGAGAGAGAGAGAGAGAGAGAATGAGAGAGAATGAGAATTTCGGGTTAAATCAGTGTCTGGAGGATCCGCCACAGAAAAAAACGTTGCAAGCTCCGTTTTGAAATCTTTGAGGATGGTGACGGACAGCAACTTTTGGCGGATCCTCACAAAAAACGGATGCAACGGACAGCAATCCGTCACAATCCGCCATTAATGCAAGTCAATGGGGGAAAAAACGGATCCTCAAAAGAAAATTGAGGATCCGTTTTTTTCAAAACCTGGCGGATTGTGACTGATTGTAAAAAACGGAAGAGTGAAAGAGGCCTTATCTGCACCTGTAAGCGACAAAAGCTGGTCCTTTCAGTGTAGCGCGCATGCAGCCCCAGACATGTAACGCCATGATAGACCATGATAGTGCCAGAGACTCGCGTATCCCTCTAGTAAGCTTGGGGCATACCGCGGGGGCATGCCAGAGTCTCGTTCGTTAACGGAATAAAGCTGGCAAATTGCTAGCACAACTACAAGCGGACATAACACACCAAACACACAATCGACAAAGCTTTCAATATGTGCATCTTTTCTTGAGGTGGCATGGTTGTGGTTTCCCGGGTGGAGTCCAATTAAGCCGCAGGCTCCACTCCTGGTGGTGCCCTTTTGGACATTCCTTTAAGGTTCAGCTTTGCAATCATACTGCCCCCGGAAAGCAAACACTTTGCCTTCATGGAAGCTGTTTGGAGGTTCGTGGGAATAACGCCGCCCGATCGCCAGCTGGCATAATTTATTGGTTGGAAGTCCGACGGTATATGATCGTGTTCGATTTCAGAATTTTTTTTTTTTGGTTGGTATTTTACATTTTTATTCCAGCCTTTCTTGACTTCATAAGGGAATGACAAGCCTATATCTGTGTCTCCTCCACCTCCTCCTTTTACTCCTCCACCTCTTTTCTAAATGTAGTTGCCCTTTTCGCATATGTAATTTTTGTCTTCTGAGCATTTTCTCTGCTTTGGGACACCTTTTAAGGTGTTTTGTAATTGTTTTCTATGTGTTTGTATGTGTTTGTGTTTGCCTGCCATTGTTTTCAATGGGGTTCGACGAACATTCGACGAACTTGCCTCCTGTGTGACGAACCAAAACACTAGCGTGGTGGCTCAACACTACTCCTGATATATAGACGTACATTGTTAATGTTTAAACTATGCTATATATACCTGCTATCTGATGATACTGTACACTTTGTCTACTTTTTATATTCTTGTCTAATCCATACTGAGCTTGTGAGCGTCTCTGTGTGACTGATGGAATATATATGGAGATTGACAATTATCCTTTGACTGAATAGAGCTGTACATTTCTGATACAGTGCCATATATCTGATGTTATTTTGTGTCTATTTTGTGCAAAATTTTGAAGTTTGGTGGAAGAGGCTGCGGACGTGGGTGCGGGGGGCCAGCTGGTGATGATGGTGGTGGTGCATCTGCTGGTAGTGGCAAAAGCACAATAGCAGCTAAGGCAGGAGGTGTTGAGCCTGCGTCATGGTCTGGCTCCGGAACACCTGGAATGATATCTTTTCTGGGAGTAGGTTAACCGCTTTTAAAGGCGGAGCATGAGGAACTGGTTTTGGCTTACATTGCCGAAACAGACTCCAACAAATATGTGCGCCTCTTCTGAAGTTTCAAAAAATGCAAGCACTGAGTGGTCAAGTGCTGGCTCCTGGTCAGGAAGAACCCCTTTCCTTGTGTCCTGCACCCCCACCCAAACTGAATGAGGCAGCAGGCCACACTTCACATTAGTCCATGTAGCTCTTTCTATCATACCATGCCTGGGTTATCAAGTCAAATCGTGAATTCCCCAGTCCAAGATGAATCTGACATGGGGTGTGGGTGGCCAGCCAGGGCAGTGGGGTTAATCGCTACCGGGCCGGTGTCTCACAGGGATGTGTCACGGTGGTGGTGACCCATTCCATGGCCCTAGGCGTCCATGCAAAGGGGTGAATTACGTTTATAGGTGAATGATACGTGATGCCACCTCTGGTTTCTGATTAGATTGACCAGTGCTGCAGTGTCGCTTCTGTGGGACAGATGTTGTGGTGCAGCTAAGATGTAGAAGACCTGCACAGGTAGAGCCGTAGTTGCAGGGCAGATGAAAGAGTTGGGAAATGGTGTGCAGTGCAGGATGTAGCTGAGCCGTGCGCCAGGCGCAGGAGTAAGATGACAGACACAGTCGTGCAGTTCCTTTACATGTACTTGGTAGGTGCTGTCCAGGACACAGAGAACAGATGGAGAAGGAGTTGGTCAGCCTGGAAGCCAATTTGGATTTCTCTCTCTGCAGATAGGTAGTGTGGCCTCCGTTCTAGCGCTTATCTGAGGTACTCGCAGTGCTGAGTTCAATGAATTTCCCCCTGTTGACTCTCTTTTGGAACTTTCAGCCATAGCCTTTTCCTTCTGGCTCACACATGTCGATGCTGGGGCCTCCGAGCCTCAGTTGGGTACAGAGCATTTACTGCTGCTACTTCCTCCGGATTCTGCTGCAGGAACGTCAGTGTCCCTTCAAACTCGGAGACCGGAATCCGGACCAAGGGCTCCAGCTAGGAGTGAGCCTTAACTCTGCTCATCCTCCAGCTCCCCTTCTCACGTCCACACACTTCCCCTTCCCTGCACAGAATGGCCTAACTTACCTCCTCCCGACCACAGAGAGCAGCTCCTCAGCAGTCATGTTCAGAGGTCTCCCTGCTGGCGTGGAGTGGGAAATGTGTTGTGTGTTGGTTTAACTGATAGAGAGATCCTTCATTGCTCCCAAGCATGACATCACACTCCCTAGGAGGGAGGTAATGCCACTATGGCGACCGTACTCCTGGGGACGCCACAAGTGCACTGATGCCCAGCCACTGCTAGATGATTCTGCTGGTACATTGACCCAGACCACTACATTCCCCTCACACTCTACACAGCCAGAATCTGACCCAGAGGAAACTCAGGTTCCCCTTGCCGCATACTATACCACCTTACACGGTGACAAAGAGGAAGGTGCAGATGAAAGTGCAGGTTCCTTGAGCCAGTGGGGGGGGCATACTCATGGGCGACGGCACTGACATAGGGCCCCTCATAGTACACAAAAGTGTCTCTACGGTTAAAAGTGTCTCTGCCGGTGGGAGGGGCCACCCCCACCCGCTGTCAGACACACCGCCAGCCACACACCGCCGTACTATTAGAGGGGCCCTGTGCCACTGCCATTGCCAATGAGTGGGCCCCCCCTGCTTGTTCAGGATCACAGCGCTTGCAAAGTTGAAATACTTACCTCTCCCTGCTCCACCGCCATGACGTCTTCCGCGTTTCCTGACAGTGATAGTCTGATCAGAGAGCGCAATGACATCACGTCTGTACACCCTCTGCCTAAACAGCCAAGTGCAGTGAGATGGACGATGGGGACGATGAGGAGTCCAGACTAGTACAAGGATTCCATAGCGAGGAGACTTATTTAATTGTTTTTAATGTTGGGACATCAATTTTTGGGGAGCACTATACTCTGGAGAATGATATATGGGGCCCACCATACACTGGAGCATTCCAAAGGTGGACATCAGTCATTGGAGCAGCATTTACAGGGCACATTATACACTAGAGCATTAGAAATGGGGCCCATTATGTATGGAGCATTATTTGGGCCCATAAAACAGTGGAGCTTCATCCATGGGGACCAACATATACTGTAGCATTATGTGGAGCTCATCATATACTGTATAGAACATTATATGGGCCAATGATTCTGTATGGAGAAATATATGGGCCTCATTACTCTGTATAGCGCACTATGTGGTGGCCATAATACTGTATGGAGTAATAGACTGTCAGTTTTTGGAGCTATTAAAAATTGATATCAGTCATGAGATGTAAAAAGTGAAGTATTTTTCATTGTACTATGCCGCTATTTCTCTGTGGTATCGGAACATCATGAGTTGTGGTATGTGTTAAAGGGGTGCTCTTTGGCCCAGGGCACATGAAAACCTGGAGCCAGCCCTACCCCCCCACAAATTTAGCCAAATAACCCCCATTTTTCAGTGCGTAACTAGTATTATGAAGTAAATTAAGGTTGAAAAGCTTCAGTAATCAGAATTGATGTTTTTGGCATTCAAAAGGGCACTGTAGGCGTGTTTCCTGTCCTCCACTCCCTGCCGACTTTGCTTCCCCATTGACTTGCATTGGGTTTCGTGTTTCAGTCGGCCTTCGACTTTTCACGATAATCGGCCGATTTCGTTCGACCCGACTTTTGCGAAAGTCGGGTTTCGTGAAACATGACTCGACCCGAAAAAAGGCAAAGTCGCTCATCTCTACCTGTAAGTAGTTAACCCCAAGAGGGTTTTAGGCAAAATGTTCCATAGGTTATTTTTGAAGGAATAAGTAAATGATAGAGACTAGGAGATCATGGACGCTGAATGATCCAGAGACTTAGTTTGTAAATAATTCAGCATCTCTTTAGGTACTCCTTCTTGGTTTTACAAGAAATCTAACAGAACCTTACTTTTAAAATAATGACCATGGAACAAAAACCCGATAAGTGTGGTCAAATATGTGGTCCACGGGGGAAACCAGCTATGTCTTGCAGCCCACCCAAGACCCACGTTGGAGGTTTGGAGTGGGTCCTCCATATTGCACTTAAAAGACACAAGAAGATACCCCGGCTGGGAGAGTATCAAGGACACTACCTCTACTAATCTTGATTTGTATTCAATAAAAGTTAGATGTATTACAGGTAAAAAAAAAAATATTTAAATTTTCATGCCCAAAGTTGGATGGGATATGTAGTCCCCCTTAATAGTAGCATTACAATTCTTACAATTGATATATGCAAACGTGTCCTTTCTCTGTGTCCGCAAGAAAGTTTGTTTAGATAATTTAGGCATCCTAAAGTCTGCTCTTGCAAAACTATTGGCAATAGTTTTACCCTTGTGAAAGATAAAGCAAGGTGATTCCCTATACAATCCTCTAAACTTTATATCATGCTCTAATAAATCCCAATATTTCCTAATAGAATTCCTAATAAAAGAGGAATGGATATCATAAGTTGAAATGAAAGAATATTTATTACTTTTGCTCTTCACTTCTTCTCTCATGTTCATGCCAACATCTTCAGTAGTATTTATCTAATTTTGTCATAACCCTTTTAAAAAACGTATTAATCATGATACCCTTGTTTTGGTGATAAGTACTATCATCTGAACATGTCCTCCGTAGTCTTGTAAATTGTCCCTCAGAAAGAGAACACCTGCAGAGCATGACAACTTTGCTCAAAATGTTATTCTTGTCAGTTTTTTTAGTATAGATACTGGTTTTCAACACTCTCCCATTAATCCGCATTTTTACATCCAAAAATTTTTTTTCACATACCTGTTTTACTAATGAGAATTTGATATGTGGATGACATTCATTAGCATAGCTTTCAAAAGCTAACACTTCTTCCACTGGCCCTGTCAAAAAATAAAAATGTCATTAATATACCAGATCTACAGTCCTATATGCATTGTGGTGTGACTGGTGGTCAAGTGGTTAATGGAAGGTATATGTCACAGGGATGGCAGTTCCCTGTGATGTAGCCCGGAGTGTTTTTCTTAAGTGTACGGAAATGTTTAAGTAGATGTTGCTCACATTTGGGTCCGGGCTACGGGTAGCTAAGTGAGTTGGGAGGGTCTGGCTACCCATGTGCCTCACTCCGTGGTGAGGGGGTTCACTGTACCCATTTTTGTCTGAAGATATGTGTGTGGTTGTGAATCTGCAGGACCTGTGATGAGGTCATGAACATGTGACTAGCCATGTGGTAGGTAACTGGGAGTGGTTATAGGCTATCTAAGGCAGGTGTGTTGCACATGTGAGAGAGTGTGTTGGAGTCTGTCAGCCCAGACAGAGCTCCCATGTTCCAGGCTCGGACATTGCATAGCCTGGGGAAGCTGTGATGGCGAGTCCGAGCCAAAAGGAACGAACGGTCTTGAAAACCATGTGATACTGACCGGGGTCAGAGAGAAGTGTTTACAGGATACCTCTGTGGATAAGAGGGATCCGGGAACCTGCATTGCCAACAGGTAACAGTCTGGAAAACTGATACTGACCGGGGTCAGAAAGAGACTGTGTGTGAATGGACATTTATCAGATGCCTCTGAGGACAAGAGGAATCTGAGAACCTGTGTGGCAATCCAACAGGTAATGGTCATGACAATCGTGTGTTATGCTGACCGTGGTCAGTGAGAAGGATTGTTCAGGAAAAGACTGTATTTTGTTCCATGTTTACGGATACCTCTGAGGACAGGAGGGATCTGAGAACCTGTGTGGCTGATACCAGCAGGTAACGGACTGGCGTCCGTGTTATACTGACCGGTGTCAGTGAGAGAGAGACTGTATCTGTATTCATGTGTTAAAGTTGAATGTTTAATAGACAGTGAAATGGCTGATGGAACTGTCTAAATAATAAACTGAATGGCTTCATTTTAACCCTGAGCGTGCCAGTGTTTACCTCCAAGACCTGCAAAGTGAGTATTCCCTGTCCACTCACATGGTGGAACGTTACAGCATATTGAAATGACTAGAAGAAAAAAATCCTCAAAGTCTGTCATAAATACATATGCAAAATCTGGAGCCGCAGGGGACCCCATTGTAGTCAGTGGGTATTTTTTGGGAGATTTATACAAATCGAATCACAAATTGGTCAAATTTTCAGAGACCTAAAAATTTCACAAAAATTGACTCAAATTTGATTTGTAATGGATCAATTTGATCAACTCCAGTATGCAGGCTTTGTGGGTGTCTAGTATTTAGTGTTTTATGTGCGTGCTGCATAATCATACTTTTTTTAGCCTCAACATTGTGTTTAGATCTTTATAGTGAGGTGCATGGAGGGAGGTCTTGGAGCTGCCACGAGATGAATCCAAATTAGACGAGCCAATTCACATGTGGAGGGTGCACGTCCAAGCTAGTTAGCATAGCGGAATCAGGAAAAAAGGAGATTGACGGCACTTCAGGAATAAAGAAAAAAATATATTTTATTGTGGCAAATTAAGCCATATTAAAATCAAGTTGGCCTGGTGTGCACTCTTAGTCCTATGACTAAGAGTGCACACCAGGCACTCGAAACGCATCAGACAACTTGATTTTAATATGGCTTAATTTGCCACAATAAAATATATTTTTTTCTTTATTCCTGGAGTGCCGTCAATCTCCTTTTTTCCATCTTTATAGTAAGTAGAGTTACATTTTTCTGATATAGATATACAGATCCCCAGCATAGACATAAAGGACAGTGACACAGTGTCACCTTCTGGGTCACTGTACTTAAATTCATATGTTGGCTTAAACGGATTTTTAAAATAGTGTATCTTTTAAAAATTTTGGACAGTTTCTTTTGTAGTTTCTTAAGTATCACAGTACATAACACAGTGCAAATAACAGCAAAATCCATATCAGTGAGCTGGTCTCTAGCCCTTATCTTTGATCGCCAGAACAATCTTCTAAGCTGATTTTTGACCCAATCACAGGTGAACTTGGATTTGGTCACAAATCAGCTTAAAAAAAATCGTTTAGGAGAAAGAGAGATAAGGACTACAGACCAGCACACGGGTTGTTAACGGCAGCATTCCAGATACAAAGTATTGTTTGAGAAGCTATGTATAATTCATTTTATTGTATATGCGACTCGTCTTTGCAGTCCTTGTGCAGCATATTAATCATATATTAATTATTTTTATTTCTATAGCGCCACCGCATTCCGCAGCACTTTACAATTTTAGGCTTCGGATAAATAACACTTAAATGAAATTAATCCACGCATGCTGAATCTGAACATTGTAACTATTGTGTTTACCACCTGAACTACATCAAAATAATACAACTTGAAAATGCTCCTCCTTATTATTCCTTCTGACATCCCTCCCTCTTATTATTGACTATACAGAAAGTCCAATCTACAGCGAAGCCTGGTGATGACTCATCCAGACATGTACGGCTAAAGCGCTATTAAGTTAAATTGCCTTTGCGAATAAGGTCTAATTATGATACGCGTGTTAGTATCTCATTTGCATAGCCTTTCTTCCCTTTATCAGTGATGTATAGAATCTTAAAATTATATTGGTTTTCAAATTAATCTTACTTAACCTGACATTAAGAAGCTTAGCGATATTGCTTGCAGACTGCACTGCCACAATACGGGAGTTTAATTTTTTTGTGTCCCAATGACCTCTACTGGATTTTTTCTCATGTAATCATTCACTTGTCAATGTAAGTGTTGAGTGATCCTCTACAAGAGCGCAAACCTACCTACAAGAAACTGATATTTTCGGATTAGATTCATATTTACTTTTCATTGTTTACATAATGCCTCGATGTACTCTTCATCGTTGACACCATTCACTTATCAGTCGCTTTTTCATAAGAAAGATCTCAATTTAATGTCCCTATTACAAAGTCAGTTAGGCTATCACGTTGTTTTTATATTGTTGGAGAAATTAAAGAATCCATTGGAAACTGATATCAAGGCAAAAAGAACTTGTAAACTCAATGCAGAAGTTGCCTTTGGTTAAACTTAAAACTTGGGCTAGGCAACACTCGTAACCTCAAAGTCATCATGCTGCCCAATTTATCAACCAAGAATCACCACAGATCAGCAGGAGATGATGGATGAAGTCTTAAAGATGGGACTTACGTCTATCACTAGCTTGTGCAAATGATCTGACAATAGCGCTCAAAAATAAAACTATGACTTGTTCATATACAAAATTTTCCTCCTCCTTGGATACTTTTCTGAACTTCAGTCTTGGATATTCTTCTTCCTGACATCTTTACATGTCCCTCTGGTCTTGAACTCAACTATTCTCCTGGCTACACTTTTAATTTATGATTTTTTCATTGTCCCTAACTCTCATGTACTGACCTGACTAGTTGACTCCTCTTTAGAAATGAGTGAATATGTTCTGAAAACGATCACCAAACATACATTTGGCACAAATATGGTACATTCGGATTTGTAGTCGGTAATAAGGATGAGCGAATTTGTTCGGTTTTAGTCCCCGAATCTGATTTTGACATATTTGTGCCATATTCGAACACTATTCGTGCCGAATGTATGTTTAATGATCGATTCGGAACATATGCCGTAATTTCTATTCCCATTGACTCAAATGACGTTCGGCTGTGTTCGGCGAATATAGCAAAAACAATATTCAATGCCGATTGTATGCAGAACAGAATCCGAACAAATTTGCTCATCTCTAATCATTAACATGAGCATTTTTCTTACAAATTGGAAAAAGTCGGTAACATTCGGCAAAAGCTAGAACAAAAGCCAGCAATTCTTGTGCCGCGTACGGTAAAATCACAGAATGACAGGTTAGAATAGGATAGAATAGATATATAAATATAGAATACATAGATACAGTTGTTCTCAAAAGTTTACATACCCCGGCACAATTTTTGCTTTCTTGGCCTTTTTTTCAGAGAATGTGAATGATAACACCAAACTTTTTCTCCACTCATGGTTAGTGGTTGGGTGAAGCCATTTAATGTCAAACTACTGTGTTTTCACTTTTTAAATCATAATGACAACCCAAAACATACAAATGACCCTGATCAAAAGTTCTCATACTCTGGTGATTTTGGCCTGATAACATGCACAGAAGTTGGCACAAATGGGTTTGAATGGCTACTAGAGGTAACATCCTCACCTGTGACCTGTTTGCTGGTAATCAGTGTGTGTGCATAAAAGCTGAGTAAGTTTCTGGGATCCAGACAGACTCTTGCATCTTTCATCCAGCCACTGACATTTCTGGATTATGAGTCATGGGGAATGCAAAAGAATTGTCAATGGATTTACAGGAAAAGGTAGTTGAACTGTATAAAACAGGAAAGTGATACAAAAATATATTCAAGAAATTGATAATGCCAGTCAGCAGCGTTGAAACTGTGATTAGCAAATGGAAAATCAGGGGCTCTGCCAAAACAAAACCATGGTCAGGTAAATCAATAAAAATTTTGTCCACAACTGTCAGGAAAATTGTCCAGGATGCAAAGAAAAACCCACAAATAACATCATAACATCAACTGGAATACTGGACTCTCTGAAAACTAGTGGTGTGACTGTTTCAA
Source organism: Dendrobates tinctorius (assembly GCF_039654945.1). NCBI lineage: Eukaryota > Metazoa > Chordata > Amphibia > Anura > Dendrobatidae > Dendrobates > Dendrobates tinctorius. The sequence continues at coordinate 17,873,806 of NW_027361697.1, read as the reverse complement.
GATGCACAATAAGGGGGCACTTGAAGAAAAATGGGCTGCATGGTCAAGTCGCCAGGAGAAAGTCATTACTGTGCAAATTCCACAAGGTATCTCACCTACAGTACGCAAAACAGCACAGAGATAATCCTCAAAACTTCCTAAACAAGGTAATTTGGAGTGATGAGACCAAAATTTAACTTTTTGGCAACAACCATAAACGTTACATTTGGAGAGAGGTCAACAAGGCCTGTGATGAAAGGAACACCATTCCTACTGTAAAGAAAAGAGGTGGATCGCTGATGTTTTGGGGATGTGTGAGCTACAAAGGCACAAGATAATTGGTCAAAGTTGAACGAAAGATGAATGCAGCATGTTATCAGCAAATACTGCTGCGCATGGGAAGTACTTGGACGTTCCAACATGATAACGATCCAAAACAAAAGGACAAGTCGACCCATCATTGACTACAGCAGAACTAAGGAAGGGTTCTGGAGGGCCATCTCAGTCTCCTTACCTCAATATCATTGAGCCACTCTGGGGAAATCTCAAGTGCGCAGTTGATTCTAGACTGCCAGGAATTTACAGGAACTGGTGGCTTTTTGCCAAGAAGAGTGGGCAATAGCATCTGAGAAAATAAAGAACCTCATCCACAACTACCATAAAATATTTCAAGCTGTCTGGCAAAATTTAAGAGACCACTGCACAGTTTTATAAAAATCAGCTTCTCTACATGTCTGACAGCCATTCCATTCCAGTGTCAGTTGAATTCCAACCAGAGTACACCTCATTCTACTTAATGTGCTTCTGATTACGTGATCACCTGAACCAAATCTTATTTAACAAAGGAAAGTATAAAAAAAAACCCTGCTGTGGTGTTTACAATCCTCTTGCAATAGGACAAGCTGGATGGCAAAACAAGTGCTAGTAATATCCCAAAAGTAATAGGAATGAAAAAAAATAACGTTTAGCCATGCCAAAGGTGTTGAAAAAAAAAGTCTTGAGTGAAGAAAAGAAGGGCTCAATTCTGGCTTTACTAGAAGAGGGATACAGTGAGCGTCATGTTGCCTCCATCCTTAAAATTTCTAAGATGGCAGTCCATTACAACAAGGTCAAGCAGCAGACATTGGGGACAACAAAGATAAAGACCGTCAGAGGGCAAAAACGACTCTCCACTGACCGGGATGATCGTCATCTTATTCGAATGTCACTCAGCAACCGCAGGATGACTTCAAGTGACCTACAAAAGGGATGGCAAATGGCAGCTGAGGTGAAGTGACGGTAAGAACAGTTCGTAACAGGCTCCTAGAGGCAGGGCTCAAGTCATGTAAAGCTAGAAAAAGCCTTCCATCAATGAAAAGCAAAGGAGAGCAGGCTGAAGTTTGCCAAAGACCATAAGGATTGGATCATAGAGGACTGGAGTAGGGTAATATTCTCTGATGAGTCTAATTATCAGCTTTGCCCAACACCTGGTCATCCATTGGTTAGACGGAGACCTGGAGAGGTGGACAAGCCACAGTGTCTTGCACCTGTAGGGTCGGGGGTCGGTGGGCCCAGCTGGGGGGGTGGTCCCTCTTCTTACCGCGCAGAGATGACACAGAGACAAGATGGAGGCAGTTACTGGGTACAACAGGTCCAAGTTTATTTCTTTACTTGCCGTCTACCTAACGGCCTCCGCAACACACCGCACTTCTCTTCACTTGTTGGCTCTTCGTTTTCAGAGCCGTTTCCACACTGTCACCAGGGACAGTGCCGTCCCACCTCCAGTATTTGACGTTCCTGACAGGTCCGTCACTGTGGCCGCCCTAGGCCCATAAACCAACAGCGCTTCCACTGGTCAGTCGTCGTATTAAATACGGTATCCTGCACCCACTGCCATGTCTCTTCTGCGGTACCTTCCTGTCAGGACCACCCCCCTGACGTTCTCTCTCCTCAGTCCCCCTGGTCGGATTCTCCTCAGAGCGCACAGACTGTCGCAGTCTTCCTGTCACCTGAGCTCCCCCTGGGGACTGGAACTTTCTGGAACCCTCCCTCAGAATTTATAGCTCACCCGGTTCCTTGAAACTGTCACTCCAACTGTCACCACGCCCCCCATGACCAACGGTTTCTAAAGCCCTAAGCTGCTGTCAAGTCCTTTGCTCACACTCCTCCCTGCCATCTAATGGTCAACCCAAGGTACAGCACGTCCACTACACTTTCCTAGCTGTTTCCCCACTGTAATAACTGACACCTACCTACACTGTGCAAACCTTTCCTTCTTCACTCTGACTAGTCCGTCCGTCCGTCAGGTCACCTTCCCTACACACCCACTGTTAAATTTGGTGGAGGATCGGTGATGATGTGGGGATGCTTCAACAGGGCTGGAATTGGGCAGGTTAATCTTTGCGAAGGACATATGAATCAAGCCGCATACACGGTTATCCTGGAAAAACAGTTGATTCCTTCTGCTCAGGCAATGTTCCTCAACTTTTAGGACTGTTTTTTCCAGCAGGACAATGTGCCATGCCACACAGCTGAGTCAATCAATGTGTGGATGAAGGACCACCACATGAAATTCCTGTCATGGCTAGCTCAATTTCCAGACCTGAATCCCATTGAAAACCTCTGGAATGTAATCAAGAGGAAGATGGATAGTCACAAGCCATCAAACAAAGAACTGATTAAGTGTTTGTACTATGAGTGGCATAAGGTCACCCAAAAGCAGTGTTAAAGACTGGTGGAAAGCATGCCAAGACGTATGAAAGCTGTGATCAAAAATCATGGTAATTCCACAAAATATTGATTTCTGAACTCTTCCTGAGTTTAAACCTTAGTATTGTTGTTTCTAAATGATTATTAACTTGTTTTCTTAGCATTATTTGAGGTCTGCAAGCACTGCATTTTTTGCTATTTTGACCATTTCTCATTTTCTGAAAAATAAATACAAAATGTAGTGCTTGGAAATTCGGAGACATGGTGTCAGTAGTTTAAAGAATAAAAGAGCAATTTACATTTTACTCAAAAATATAACTAGAAAGAGCAAAATCAGACAAACTGAAAATTTTGCAGTGGTCTCTTAATTTTTGCCAGAGCTGTATATCTACTCTATCTATTCTAACCTGTCAGTATGATTGCACTGTATGATGTGGAAGAATTGCCACCTTTTCTTCTATCTATCTACAGTTGTGGCCAAAAGTATTGACACCCCTGCAATTCTGCCAGATAATACTCAGTTTCTTCCTGAAAATGATTGCAAACACAAATTCTTTGGTATTATTACCTTCATTTAATTTGTCTTAAATGAAAAACACAAAAGAGAATGAAGCAAAAAGCAAAACATTAATCATTTCACACAAAACTCCAAAAATGGGCCAGACAAAAGTTTTGGCACCCTCAGCCTAATACTTGGTTGCACAACCTTTAGCCAAAATAACTGCGACCAACCGCTTCCGGTAACCATCAATGAGTTTCTTACAATGCTCTGCTGGAATTTTAGACCATTCTTCTTTGGCAAACTGCTCCAGGTCCCTGATATTTGAAGGGTGCCTTCTCCAAACTGCCATTTTTAGATCTCTGCACAGGTGTTCTATTGGATTCAGGTCTGGACTCATTGCTGGCCACCTTAGAAGTCTCCAGTGCTTTCTCTCAAACCATTTTCTAGTGCTTTTTGAAGTGTGTTTTGGGTCATTGTCCTGCTGGAAGACCCATGACCTCTGAGGGAGACCCAGCTTTCTCACACTGGGCCCTACATTATGCTGCAAAATTTGTTGGTAGTCTTCAGACTTCATAATGCCATGCACACGGTCAAGCATTCCAGTGCCAGAGGCAGCAAAGCAACCCCAAAACATCAGGGAACCTCCGCCATGTTTGACTGTAGGGACCGTGTTTTTTTCTTTGAATGCCTCTTTTTTTCTCGTGTAAACTCTATGTTGATGCCTTTGCCCATAAAGCTCTACTTTTGTCTCATCTGACCAGAGAACATTCTTCCACAATGTTTTAGACTTTTTCAGGTAAGTTTTGGCAAACTCCAGGGTGGCTTTTTTATGTCTCGGGGTAAGAAGTGGGGTCTTCCTGGGTCTCCTACCATATAGTCCCTTTTCATTCAGACGCTGACTGATAGTACGGGTTGACACTGTTGTACCCTCGGACTGCAGGGCAGCTTGAACTTGTTTGGATGTTAGTCAAGGTTCTTTATCCAACATCCGCACAATCTTGCGTTGAAATCTCTTGTCAATTTTTCTTTTCCGTCCACATCTAGGGAGATTAGCCACAGTGCCATGGGCTTTAAACTTCTTGATGACACTGCGCACGGTAGACACAGGAACGTTCAGGTCTTTGGAGATGGACTTGTAGCCTTGAGATTGCTCATGCTTCCTCACAATTTGGTTTCTCAAGTCCTCAGACAGTTCTTTGGTCTTCTTTCTTTTCTCCATGCTCAAAGTGGTACACACAAGGACACAGGACAGAGGTTGAGTCAACTTTAATCCATGTCAACTGGCTGCAAGTGTGATTTAGTTATTGCCAACACCTGTTAGGTGCCACACAAATTAGAGAAGCATCACATGATTTTTCGATCAGTGCCAATACTTTTGTCCACCCTCTTTTTTATGTTTGGTGTGGAATTATATCCAATTTGGCTTTAGGACAATTCTTTTTGTGTTTTTTCATTTAAGACAAATTAAATGAAGATAATAATACCAAAGAATTTGTGTTTGCAATCATTTTCAGGAAGAAACTGAGTATTATCTGACAGAATTGCAGGGGTGTCAATACTTTTGGCCACAACTGTATGTAATATATATATATACAGTTGTGCTCGAAAGTTTACATAAACGGGCAGAAATTTTGCAGTTCACCCCTCCTGGGAATGCAATCTCAGTGACCGGATGTAACCTCGATGAAGTCACCGCCGGTCACTGAGGCTGTGCTCACAGCAGTTCATTCCCCAGTGGTTGTCAGCCTCAGCATCTTGGCACCGTCCAGGTTGAAAACTATTAATCCACCAGACATGGATTATCGTATGGGACAGAACGACAGACAGGTATGGTATATTGTTGTTTTTTATTTTAGTTTTATTACAGGAGAATGAGGGTTTCGGTGAAATAAGTATTAGGTGCGTATAACTGTGTTTGATATTTTTAAATAAAATGGAAAACTGTGTTTAGTCTTTTTTCTAATATAGGACTTTATTCTGGCTGTGTCTTTATTTACCATACAGCTATAGAATTAGCAATGGATAGGTGTCTTAAAGACTACTCTCCATTAGTAATCCATAGGCTTGATGTCACTTTACATGACTTTACATCTGCCTTATTTTTGATTTGTGCTATATGTACATTATTGCTCCAATTGGTGTGTCGTCATCTGGCATCTTAGCTGGCGTGGCTACCATTGTCGCTATTGTGCGTCATTTGACGCCATCACTATTGTTCATCTGGTGCCGGTTTCTGGCACCCCTGTTGGCATGGTAACCACTGCTGACATCGCGCGACATTAACCCCACAAATATGAACCCCACTTGCCACCGCTACAGGGCAAGTGGGAAGAGCTGGGCAAAGTGCCAAAATTGGCGCATCTAACAGATGTGCCTTTTCTGGGCAGCTGCAAGCTGCTGTTTTTAGGCTGGGGGGGAGCAATATCCATGGGCCCTTACCAGCCCCAACTGTCTGCTTTAGCAAAGCTGGTTGTCAAATAATTAAAAATACGGCATGGGGACCCATCTTTTCTTGATAATCAACGTTGCTGAAGCTGACAGCTGAGGGTTGCAACCTCCAGCTGTGAGTTTTGCCTAGCTGGTTATCAAAAACACAGGGGAACCCATGCAGATTTTTTTTTATTATTTACTTACAGCGCAGGAGCCGGCTGATGACTACTCCCACCAGGTGCTCCTGCTCTCACTGCTATTAGCGGCACCAGGTGTCAGGTGATGGGAGCTGTAGTCCCATCAGCTGACCCAGTGACCAGAGATAAACTTTATACCACGGATTACAGCTGAGCGCTCATGGCTTTTGTGCTGTGTATGTTCGGCTATATTCGGCAATTTAATCAATGATTTAATAGCCGAATATTGCAAATTCGGCAATCGTGAGCTGAACCCAACATTGAAATATTCGCTCATTTCTGCCCCTCTTTCCTCAAGATGCTAGATAAAAAAATGCAAAGCGTAAGGTCTTATCCAGGTAAAACAGTGAGGGTATAAATGTATTGTGCTCCCCTTATGTGGTTGCGTGTGACACAACCACTAGTAATGTGAAGATACCAGGTGCTGCAACATCCATGAGTATTTTTAATGAATACCAGGAAAGGTGGATTTACTTTTTGCTGTTAATTTCCCATGCAATCCAAGAATCAAGATCTCAGGATATAGTGATTTATTTTTCAATGCCTTTCAGAGTCCATCTGACTCCTTCCTCAGGACAAACAGGTCATGTGGTTGTCCTGAAGAAGGAGTCACATGGACTTTGAAACGTGTTATACCTCATCCCACAACTGTTTCCACCAGCAACTACTCCATACATGCCACCAGGAGCCATATGTGGCGAAGAACATATCTCTGCACAGGGTTGAAAGGGAGAATACCAAAATGCTCTTTAAACCTGCTAAGTCGAGTGGCTTCTGCCTTTTCTTTCCATTGTAGTCTTTTAGAGCTGATGGCTTATTTACAGTCATCAAATTGAGGACAGTAATTTTCTGTTCTGTCTTTTCAGATACACTATACTATTTTTGGAATTACAGAACTGCACCTGGTTTAGTGACTGTAGGTGAAGAAAATGTTCAATCTGAGCAATTGTCTTCACTTCAACAATTACAAATTCCCATGCTAACACTAACCACGATCAGTAGATCCATTGATAGGGGGTTAATAAAATATTTCATGTTTTTAACCTTGCTATAGACCTGCCAGGTTGTTCGTTGTTGATATTTTACATATTTTATGGTTGGACATAGTGTATTGGAGATTAAATTAAAGTGGTTTTTCAGTTGTGTGGTACAAAAATCTATGAAGTGCTTGAAATAATAAAATTAATCGGAGCCAGTTTACAGGGAACAAGTACATATATGTGGGTGTTCCTACAGCAGAATTGGCAGGAACCTGCTCAAGAGAAATCTGGTTATGTAATAAATACCCTCTACAGACAGAGACAACTTGTTAAATTCCAATCTCCTCAATGAAGGTTTCCAACCCTGAGAAAGGCAGCAACGTTCTACCTTAGAACACTCAATAGTTTATTTTGGAACACAATGATTTTCTCTGAATCACCTCTGCTAGCTATTGTCCTTTCTGATAATGCACACAGCAGTCCACAGTCTTTCATATTGACACATTTGTTACAATTTCTTTAAAACATTGAAGTGTTATGTGTTAAAGGGAATCTGTCACAGTTTTTTTGCTATGTAATCTAAGAGAAGCATGATGTAGGGGCTGAGACTCTGATTCCAGCAATGTGTCTCTTGTTGCTCAGCAAGCTATCATTTTTACATAATCACTATTTTCTTTGCTGTAGATATAGCTGTGCTCAGAATGCTAAGCCCTGTATAATCCCGCCCACACCACTGGCAGCTTTCTGTGTACACTATACTTTGACAGAAAGTTGATAACACTGCGCAACAAATTTCAGGGACGTTCTTGTCCCCTGAGAACATTTTATTGTATATTATAGATTTTGATATGCTGAACACAAATATGTGCTTCAAAAGTCTGTATCACGTAAGGTTTTTAAGAAACAACAGTTTATAGTCTACATTATGAGCATTATATTAGGTCCATTATTCCATATGGAGCGCCACATGGGATCCATTATTCGGAGTGGCTCCGTAAGAAGCATTTCCAGGTCCTGGAGTGGCCTAGCCAGTCTCTGGACCTGAACCCAATAGCAGCCCTGAAACCTGAGAGATCTGGAGAAGATCTATATGGAGGAGTAGGTCAAGAACTACAAGAAACGTCTGACCTCTGTAATTGTAAGCAAAGGTTTCTTTACTAAATATTAAGTTCTGTTTTTCTATTATATCACTTATTTCATGAAATAAAGTGTAAACTAATTATGTAGAAATCATACATTCCATGTGAAAAGAACAAAAGGGATGGCACTCATCTTTCTGAAGTGATGAATTTATTATTAGATAAAAAGCATAAGCTCGGGAGCGATGTATAGACTGTGGACAACAGTCGTTTCACACACCTGCGCTTCAACGGGTCCAGAAGTGCTGTTTTAAGTTCAGCCTTCCTGTTATCCGACTTCAAGACCCGTTGAAGCGCAGGTGTGTGAAACGGCTGTTGTCCACAGTCTATTCATCACTCCCGAGCTTATGCTTTTTATCCAATAATAAATTCATCACTTCAGAACAGTGAGTGCCATCCCTTTTGTTCTTTTCACATGGAATAGTCTCGTGTAACTTTTTGGATTGAGCACCCGTTCTATAAGTAACAGGCGTACAGTCCAGGTGTGTGAGTCTGCACTGCAATCATGGTGCTACATTAAGGTGGGTACAGCGGTGCCGCCTTTTTTCTCTTCATTTGGACATAATATTGAAAACCAAATTCACCAGGTTCAGTGAAGCTTTTTTTTTTTTTTAAATTAAATTCACAGATCCTCAAATTGGCTGGAAAAGATGTGCATAGCACACTGAGGTCTCCTGGGACTGAGCCCAACGCCTTTCAATCTCTTCAACACGGACAGAACCTTAGTAATGTCAAAGTTAATCATAGAAATGGATCACAGTTGGTAGTAACCAGCAACTCACTTAATAACCACGTACTGGCAGACTTTTTATCCTTTTTTTATTTTTAAAAAGTTGAAAATTATCACTATTTGCCAGTTATGATCTGACATACCTTTCTGTGCATAACTCTGACTCAAACTTACAGTGTCACTGTCAGAGGTAACAACACCTGAAATAACTGAGGGAAGTGCTGTTCCATATATTCCAGAATACCCTCTTCTACCTCTATAATAATACGTTTTCTGGAAGCAAAGGAGACCAAATGTGGCTTGCATTTAGTAGTTTAACTAACAGACCACTGGTGCCAGTGGTGATGGTGGTGCTTCTTCTGCTACTAGTGGCTCCAACATTCTTAGCTGTGGCATATTTTCTTTTTAAACTTTACACCACCCCGTCCATTGCAATTGGTGCATTTTGCTTTACCATACATTTTGTGAACCACTACTATTAACTATGTTTCAACCCTTGCAGAAAAGACCAAAACACATTTTTATAAGCTGATAAGTACACGTACAAAAGTAAAATGTGGCAACAGGCTGCACTATAGATTTGTGTCTGTCAAGCTGAACTACGAAAACAGGTGTGCAAAAACAGAGATACACAGTTAAATGTCTTTTTTTTCATTTTCTTTTCCTTTTTTGCTTTTCAGCAAAATTCAATGAATATGGCACTAATGCTGGAATCTCTCCTATCTCTCTCCCTGTCTACTTGAATCTTTATATTGTTCGTAGACTACTAACCTTACCTTCTTCAGTGCTGCAGTAATGCAGAACATTACTCTCTGGAGTATTTGTCCAATACGTTAAGGCTTTCTTTTACTATCTCTAATGCTGAGCTGTGAGCTCTTACTACCACTCATTATCCTAAAATCACAAAATGGCAGCTGCATTCCCTGTCTTGCCTTTTATAGAGGATGTGATAGTCTCTCCTGATTGGGAGGGCTCACCATTTGATGTCATTGTAAAGAAAAAGTATTAAATTGACAATGTATCACCTTATGGTGTTGTGGGCACAACAAAAAATGTCGCATAAAATGGATCACACTGCCACTTTCCTGCTGCATCAACCTACGTTCCAGAATTGTAAATCCAATCAACACAAATGTTGCCAATCTCAGAATACCAGAGAGTGATAAGAGCAAAAAAAATGTGGACCTATAGAGTGGATGTGCTCAGAATACTAATGGGCCTGATATGCAAGAAAAGAGGCAGTGATCAGTGAATAACTACATTGCTCACAATGTATACAACATGTTTCGACTGTGACACATGGTTTTCATTAGGTTCACCTAAAATCCATATAAAACAATGTCCTAGTATATTGACAATTAAATACCTAAAGCATGATCCAGTAATTGGATTACAGTTGCACTGCAGAGCGAGCTGTCAATCATAGTGCCAGGGCGTGTTTACAGCTGCTGCTCTCTGCGTACTGAGCGATGACTGTAGTTGTGTCGGCACGCCTCTATGACTGAAAACCGCCGACTTATGGGAAGAACATAGCTCATTTTTCTCTGGTAGCTGAGGCACAATTAGTAAGGTGACTGAACAGTATTGTAATGCTATTAACCTTATATCTGTAGGACAACAGATTCCCTTTAAGGCCGGAGTCACACTTACGAGTGCAATGCAAGAAACTCGTGTGAGTCTCTTGCCTCAATACCCGGCACTACCGCTGGCATTTCGGACCGGAGCGTTCAGCTGCATAGAAACACATGCAGCCGCACACTCCGGTCCTGAGTGCTGACGGTAGTGCAGGGTATTGAGACACGAGACGGGCGCAAGTTTATCGCATTGCACTCGCAAGTGTGACCCCGGCCTTAAGCTTATATGTTGTGAATTCACTTTCTGGTCTGCCTCTGGTTGCTGGTGAGGGTGGTGGAGCTGATTGTATTGGCAGAGGAGTCGTGAGTTCTCTTTCCGGGCTCCCTCTGGTGGTTGCAGGAGGTAATGAAGCTGATCTAATTAACAGAGACCTGCCACCTGATAATGAGGATGACGACTGGACATCTGGAGTCTCTGACTGGATTTAAGACAGCCGACTCCCTCTATCCCTGCTGGTGATTTTTCCTGCCTCCTGAGGTCTTAGTTTCCAGTTCAGTCCCTGCATTCTCAAGCTAAGTGTTCTTTGCTATTGTTCACATTTGATTTGGTTTTGTCTATTCAGTTTGGTGTGGTCAGCCAGCCCCGGCTGGGGCTGTGCTGAATTTCCATTCTTATGTTACTGTCTGTGCCAGTTTGCTTTTTGTCCCTTATTAGATTGGCCTCTTTTTGCTCTGTCTTCAGAATATGCCAGAGTGCTGATATAGTGAGGGAAGTCTAGTGACTTCAGGGTTTTTTTGCTATCAGAAGTGTTGGACATTTTTGCAGTTTTTTTTGGCGTGATTGCAGATGGTGTCTTTCCTTTCCTGTCCTTTCTGGTTAGTGTGGGCCCCATCATTTGCTCAGCCTATTTTCCTACCTGTGTTTGTGTTTTCATCTTGTCTCACCGACAATATATGTTTGGGGGCTATCTATTACTTTGGGGTCTGCTCTGAGGCAGTTTAGATTTCACCTTTTCTTGCTTTGGGTTTATTTGGTCCTCCGGCTGTGTCGAGGTGTCTGGAATTATCGTGGGTGCGATCCACGGCTACTGCTGGTTGTGTGGATAGGATCAGGGGTCTGCAATCTGCTTGGTTACCAACCTCTCTGGTTTTCTGTGGCTTAGCTTGGTCTTGTTTTCCTCCTCGGTGACCCAATCACAACACTTATAACTGTAGGACATAACAGATTCCCTTTAAGATTGAACACCATAACATCGGATGCATAAGAATAACACCACAGGAATTAGGTATAAAGATTATGGCTTTTGTACACTATCTAACAATGACGAGCAGGTTAATCCTGTTAATATTCAGCATGCCCCATGCCAAGGCTCTTATTGCTTACTTATGACCCATACCGGCATGGTCTCCATCGCTTTGATGTTCTAACACTTTAGTTGACATTTGGAATAATCCACATTTAAGTGATCAAATTGTATGTCCAGTGCCTAATACTACAGATATTGCCCGTGTTGGCTTCCAGCAACCCATTCCATTCATTGTGAGCAATGATTGCGCTCTGTACCTGGAGGCATTCATTAACTAAATTACTAGAAACACTGCTGGGTCAGGCGATAGTGTTGGGTTGATATTAAAATGTGTCTCACTTCCCTGGTAATGTGAAAGCACTTTTTTCTTGCCAGTAGGTAAGATACCTGCAGGTGGACAGCATGGCAGAAAGATAGAGAACTGTGATTCTCAGCAGAGAGCTCCTGCACTATAGCTAGCTATTAATAGGTGTGAGTAGCAATTAATATTTATACCGCAATGTCTCAGGGTTGTAATTGGCGTTTTGTGTAGTAATGTTTGTAAACATCACAGTTATTTCGTCTTCGTAAGCGCTCAGCGAAGGTATCCATCCTCCCTATTTCTGAACATAGAAAGTTGGAGAAACTGATTTCCTTTAATCTGGGTTTAAACTAAATCTTCCTATTATTGAATGATAATTAAGCATATCATTGCTTCTCTTCCATAAAGTTTAGCTTTTTCTTTTTATTTTCCAGCAAATAATTGATTCATAATAGTTTTCATTTATCTGCACACAGGGAATATTCGAGAGGCACACAACTGGCAGTGTTTTCTAAACCCGTCCCACGCCACGTGCATCCTGCTGTCCCTTTAAACTGGCATTCCTACATGAGTGGTTGCCATGGAGATGTTGATCTGTAATAGCGGTGCTCCAGTTTTGTCTTTGCATCGCTGCAAAACCCTGCAGCGGATGTAACATTTAAGATGCTTCGCTACAATCAATGTCATTATTAATTCTGTTTTCATATTTTAATGGCTTTGCCCTATGAGAGCGAAATATTTTCAGCCAATCCATTGACATTGATGGGACTGTCACAGTTTAGTGCAATGTCTGTTCGCTGCCATCAGTGAAAGAAGAGGAGGTTGATTTATCTCCAATGGTCTTTTGCCACCTGGTGGTGGAAATGAGGTATTGCACATTGTGCCTTTGCTAACGTGAATTTTTTTTTTTTTATTGACAAATGTTGCATTACATAGTCAATAGAATAATATGTGCATTGATTTTCTGAGATGATGTTGGAATAAAAAGTGAAAAAAAAATCAATTGGAAGCAGAAAACTAGAAAAAGACTGTATATACAAATACATTCATGATTTTCAAGCTTTATGCATTGAGTTGTTTGTGGGTCTTATAAAAAGTAATACTCTAGAGTGTAGCAAATCTCTTCTAAGCAAACTTAATTCTCAAATTTTGCAAAAAATAAATTTATATTCTCCATCAGAGAGAAGGTTTATTATGTTGTGGAGTCTGGAGAGACATCAGAACATAAAAATGAACATTCATTTTGTATCAACTTTGAGGCAAATTGAATTTCCTTGTTAAATTCCAGAAATCTGCTGAATTTCAATCTTGGTAGATTTGCTCATCTCTATAATATCCCATTTTTTACAAGGGCACTGATCAGTAGACTGCAGCTAGCAGTAATAAAATACAGTATAAACCCATTTCAAAATCCCTTTTAAATTCTGCAATTACCTGTAACAAATCCTCATGCAAATACATTTAGGATTTTAAGGGACCAGTAGGTTGGAATCTGAACAGTTGGGCCCAACCGATCAGAAAGTGATGGATCGTGATCGATCACAACGATATGTCATTACTTTAAAGTTTGAAAAACTTCTTTATTTAAACTCCTTTCAAAAATGATCATCATTTCTTAGAGAATTGCTTATAGTAGTTCTCCACAACCCTAATATATATTGTGATTCTGCCATTAATCCTTCGGAAAAAAATTGCTGCATGCTGTGATTGGAAGTGTATATCGGACAGCGTACACCTGAGCAAGTTGTTGGTTGCGTGTAAAACATTGGACTGCACTAGGATGACATCCGAGTGCAGTCCGATATACGCCAACTCACGCAATGGAGAAATTAAGTTCTCCATCTTTTCCGCACCTGTGATCCCATTCTCGCATGCAAGAGACTCTAATCACAGTAAACTGACACTCGACTCTCGCTCACAGCAGAGTTCGAACTGAGGGCCACTTGCACATAGCATATCGCATGAGGGAATCATCGGGTGATATAAGCTAGTGTGAGTGAATCCTAAGCAAGAGAATGCTACTGACAAGTTCTTTTACGCAAGTAAAGCACCACTTACAATAAACTTCACTTTATTTTACTCCAACCAGTTTTCCTCCTTTCATTACTACTCATTTCTAATCATCCATGTAGCATGAATGCTCAGACAAACTATCAATCGGTTCAAAGTGTACTACCTCCAACATCAGCAAAGTTTCCTGTTCCTATTGTTCCATTCAAATCCCGTGCCCAGAAAAGAGCCAGATTAGACGACGCAAAGCTAGAAAAAGGAACTGTATGTCAACAATTTCATGATACATTTGTGACATCCATGTCAGTGCTTGCCTCCTCTCTTTTATGCTTCTGTCTCCAGGCAGCGGCGCTCCTTTGTCACAGGTAACATGGAACAACAATGTGGTGGTCCTATTTATTCTCTGAGACTTGTGGTGACAAATCTGACTTGGAGCTTGGGAATCAACTTCCCCATTGCCAGTTATAGTTCTTCTAGACCTGGTTCACACACGTCTGCCTTTTTCCTGCTTGTAGCTTGCTGTTATCTTTACCTCGGCCTGTATTTCAACTATTCACCTGCCTTACATTCTGCTGCGAACCTCTTTTTTTTTTTTTTATAAATTCTTTTATTTGAACGTCTTATTTTTTATGCAGACTTACGACTATCCTCTTCCAACATGCTCCTCCGGTCATTTGCCTGCAATAGTAGCATAGTAACATGGTTTTGAAGGCTGAAGGAAGACCTTATGTCCATCTAGTTCAGCCTATTTTTAGTGCAGCTGTTCTGCATTGTTGATCCTGGGGAAGGCAAAAAACCCACAGAGTAGAAGCCAATTTTCTCCATAGGGAAAAAAATTCCTTCCCCTAAGCTGGGTCAACCATCTACCTATAATATTCTGTTATTTGTAACCTTCTATACTGTTACTCACAAGAAAAGCATCCAATCCTTTCTTAAATTCATTCAGTGAGTTGGCCATCACCACTTCCTCAGGAAGAGAATTCCAGAGCCTCACTGCTCTTACCGTGAAGAACCCTCTTCTATGCTGGTGCAGAAATTGTCTTTCCTCCAAATGAAGAGAATGCCCCCTTGTTCTTGTCACAGTCCTTGGTACAAACAGTTCATTGGAGAGATCTCTGTAATGCCCTCTGATATACTTGTACATATATATTAGGTCTCCCCCAAGTCTTCTCTTTTCTAGAGTAAATAGACCTAATTTTGATAACCTTTCTGGGTATTGTAGTGAACCAACTCCTTTTATCATTTTAGTAGCCCGCCTTTGAACCCTTTCAAGTTCAGTAATGTCTTTCTTGAGCACCGGCATCCAAAATTGCACACAATACTCCAAGTGTGGTCTGACGAGTGATTTGTACAGAGGGAGAATTATGTTTTCATCTCGTGTCCCCAGACCTCTTCTAATGCATCCCATGACCCCATTTGCTTTGGTGGCAGCTGCCTGACACTGGGCACTCCAATTTAGCTTCTTTTTGACTAAGATGCCTAAGTCTTTTTCCATGTCTGATTTCCCCAGCAGTTTCCCATTTAGTAAGTAATTGTAGCATCTGTTTCTCCTTCCCATGTGCATAACCTTACACTTATCTGTGTTAAACCTCATTTGCCATTTTTCAGCCCAATTCTCCAATTTACTCAAATTTGTCTGTAGTTGCAAACTGTCCTCCTTTGTGTTAACTACCTTACATAGTTTTGTATCATCTGCAAATACTGATATTTTACTGTGTAAGCCATCCACTAGATCATTAATAAATATATTAAATAGTAGGGGCCCAATACAGAACCCTGTGGTGCCCCACTAGTAACCCTGGCCCAATCTGAGTATGCACCATTAATAACCACTCTTTGTTTTCTATCACTAAGCCAGCTACCTACCCATCTACACACATTTTCCCCTAGCCCAAGCTTTCTCATCTTAATTACCAATCTTTTATGTGGGACAGTGTCACATGCTTTAGAGAAGTCGAGATAAATGACATCCAATGATTCTCCTTGGTGCATTTGAGAGCTTACATCCTCATAGAAGCTGACCAGGTTAGTTTGACAGGAGCGATCCTTCATAAATCCATGTTGATATGGAGTTAAACATTTACTAACATTGAGATATTCCATAATGGTATCCCTTAGAAACCCTTCAAAAATTTTACCCACAACAGATGTTAAGCTTACCGGCCTATAGTTTCCAGGTTCCCTTTTACACCCCTTTTTGAACATTGGTACCACATTTGCTTGCCGCCAATCAAAAGGAACAGACCCTGTTTATATAGAGTCTTTAAATATAAGGAATAGAGGCCTGTCTATCACATTACTTAACTCCCTTAATACCCGAGGGTGAATGCCATCAGGGCCTGGTGATTTGTCAATTTTAATCTTACTAAGTTCTGCACTTCTTCCTGGGTTAGGCAGGTAATACTTAATGGGGAGTTTACATTATCACTCTGCATTTCCCCTGGCAAATCCTTTTCGTGTGTAAACACTGCTGAGAAAAAAGTATTTAAAACATTTGCTTTTCCCACATCGCTCTCTATGATTTCACCCTCATTGTTCTTTAAAGGGCCGACACCATCAATTTTAATCATTTTACTGTTTACATAATTAAAGAATAGTTTGGGGTTTGTTTTACTTTCCTTAGCAATGAGTTTCTCAGTTTCCACTTTTGCTAAATGTATTTGTTTTTTACACATTTTATTTTTTTCTCTATAACTTTTTAATGCTTCTTCATTGCCTTCTTGTTTTAGCTTCCTAAATGCCTTGTTCTTGTTATTTATTGCCTTTTTTACATCCTTATTTAGCCACATTGGTGTTCTCCTGTTCCTAGCCCTTTTATTTCTGTACGGTATGGCTAGCTCGCAGTGGGTGTGTAAAACTGATTTAAACATTTCCCATTTATTTTCTGTGCTCCTATTTTTGAGGACATTGTCCCAATCAATTCGGCGAAGGTCTTCTCTAAGCTGATCAAACTTTGCTTTCCTGAAATTCATTGTTTTTGTAACCCCCTTCCCCCCTGATGAGTGAGGCAAGTCTCCTGGCGAATGTGTGTTTCCCAGGTTTTGTGAGGTGTATCCCATCTCTTGCGATAAGTCCATCGCAGAGGTAATTCACGCCATGGTCCAAGAATCCAAATCCTTGCTGCCTGCACCACCGTCGTAGCCAGTTGTTCACCTCTAGTATCCTATTCCATCTTCTGATGCCATGACCATCGACTGGGAGGATTGATGAGAAAACAACCTGTACGTTCCATTCCTGTATTTTCTTCCCCAGAATTTCAAAGTCTTCGCAGATAGTTGGTAGGTCATTTCTTGCCGTGTCGTTTGTGCCTACATGTATCAGTAGGAAAGGGTAGTCGTTCTTGGATTTGAGGATAGTTGGTATCCTCAAATACATGTTGGGGCAAATAGAAGCCCCTTTAAGAACTGCCAGGTTCCCACGTACAGAGTCCCTGTAACATCAGGCCGAGAAGAGCTCAGAGATGACGTCCTGATAATAAAAGTATATTAGAGCACTATAATTTAGTGGAGCTAGGACATATGAAAGGTGGTCAAGTAATAGTGGAAAATCTCTTTTAAATGACATCAACTACCTCCTTATCTCCCACCTGCACTTTTCCTACGTGCCATGGACACAAATAATATTGACATGCATATGGGAGAATTTAAATGCTTAGATAAGTTCTATGCAAATTGCCTCTTCAGAAGGAAGAGGACTTGAACTCTATAGCGCCACCTGCTGGTAGTAGCGATTCTACAAGTCACAATCAAACCTTTAACGAGTCTTGTAATATGACTTAGGATAAAAGCCAAATCAGAATCTCTATTTGCAGACAAGGTGTTTCGGGCAGTTGGTCTTCGTCAGTGCAAAGTATGAGAACTGATTTGGCTAGGTGAGAGGCTCTGGACTGAGGTCTAAGGGGTAAGGTTTCTCCTTGTGGAGAGCTGGTATGTCATTCTACCCCTTAGACCTCATTCCAGAGCCTCTCACCTAGCCAAATCCGTTTTCATACTTTGCACTGACGAGGGCCAATAGCTCAAACACCGTGTCTGCAAATTGAGATTCTGATTTGGCTTTTATCCTAAGTCACATTACAAGACTCGCTACTACCAACAGGTGGCGCTATAGAGTTCAAGTCCATACCTTCTGAAGAGGCAATCTGCATACTAAATTTCCCAGAGGAGCATTGCACGGCGAATATGCCTCCTTACCTTGACAAGCCAGAGCTGGCATGTCACTCTCCACAAGGAGAAACCTTACCCCTTAGAACAGTTCTGAGACCGGTCTAGTAATATAATAATAATAATATGATTTTGATGACACATGGCAAAACTGCAGCACTTTTATGAATGAATGGCCTTTTATAGATTTTGCATTGCAACCTGTGATTTTTAACCCCTTCACGACCCATGATGCCTACGTAGGCATCATGAAAAGTCGTGCCCAAACGACCCATGACGCCTACGTAGGCATCATGCTATAAATCGCCCTCCTGCAGGTCGGGTGACCGGGGTCACTGAAAGGTCACCCAACCCGCACAAAGAGGACGCGCTAGAGTTAATCCCAGGGGGCATGGCTTAGCCCCCACGTGCCAACGATCGCTCTGATTGGCTGTTAAAAGTGAAACAGCCAATCAGAGCGATGTGTAATATTTCACCAATGAAATTTGGTGAAATATTACAATCCAGCCATGGCCGATGCTGCAATAGCATCGGCCATGGCTGGACACTGACGCCCGACCCCCCCACACCGACTGGCGGAGCCGATCGGCCCCTGCCACCGATGGACGGCGGCGATCGGTCGCCGCCATCATCATCTGCTCCCCCTCCCCTTCCTATCGCTCCCCCCACCTTCCGATTCCCCCCCGGTACCTCCGATGTCCTGATGTGGCTCCCGGTGTCCCGCCGTCCAGATCATGGGCGCCGCCATCTTGCAAAATGGCAGGCGCATGCACTGCTGATCCATTTTTCATTTTGATCACTGTGATAAACTCTCACAGTGATCAAAATGAAAAAAGTAAATACACCCCCCGCTTATTACCCCCATAGCCAGGCACAAACAATAAAATAAAAAATATATTTTTTTTCCATTTAGGGTTAGAATTAGGGTTAGGGTTGGAATTAGGGTTAGAAATAGGGTTAGGGTTAGACTTAGGGTTAGGATTAGAATTAGGGTTGGAATTAGGGTTAGGGCTGGAATTAGAGCTGGAATTAGGGTTAGGGTTGGATTTAGGGTTAGGGCTGGAATTAGGGTTAGGGCTGGAATTAGGGTTAAGATTAGGGTTAGGGGTGGGTTGGGATTAGTGTTAGGCTTGTGGTTAGGGTTAGAGTTGGGATTAGGTTTAGGGGTGTGTTGGGGGTTAGGGTTGTAGTTAGGGTAATGTTTAGGGTTGGGTTAGGGTTAGTGGTGTGTTGGGGTTAGAGTTGGAATTGAGGGGTTTCAACTGTTTAGGCTCATCACGGGGTCTCCAAACGCAATATGGCACCACGATTTATTCCAGCTAATTTTGAGTTCAAAAAGTCAAACAGCGCTCTCTCTGTTCTGAGCCCCGATGTATGCCCAAACAGTGGTTTACCCCCACATATGGGGTATCAGCGTACTCAGGACAAACTGGACAACACCTTTGGAGGTCTAATTTCTCCTGTTACCCTTGGGAAAATTAAATATTGGGGGTTAAAAAAATGATTTTTGTGAAAAAAAAGGATTTTTTATTTTCATGGCTCTGCGTTATAAACTTCTGTGAAGCACTTGGGGCTTCAAAGTGCTCACCACACAACTAGATAAGTTCCTTGGGGGGTCTAGTTTCCAAAATGGGGTCACTTGTGGGGGTTTCCACTGTTTAGGCACATCAGAGGCTCTGCAAACGTAACATGACGCCCGCAGACCATTCCATCAAGTCGGTATTTCAAAACATCACTATTTCCCTTCCGAGCCCCGACGTGTGCCCAACCAGTGGTCCCCCCACATATGGGGTACCAGCGTACACAAGAAAAACTGAACAACAACTTTTGGGGTTGAATTTATCCTGTTACCCTTGTGAAAATAAAAAATTGCAGGCTAAAGAATCATTTTTTGAGGAAAAAAAAGATTTTTTATTTTCATGGTTCTGCATTATAAACTTCTGTGAAGCACTGGGGGATTCAAAGTGCTCACCACACATCTAGATAAGTTCATTTGGGGGTTTAGTTTCCAAAATGGGGTCACATGTGGGGGGTTTCCACTGTTTAGGCACATCAGTGGCTCTGCAAACCTAACATGACGCCCGCAGACCATTCTATCAAGTCAGTATTTCAAAACGTGACTACTTCACTTCCGAGCCCCGACGTGTGCCCAAACAGTGGTTCCCCCCACATATGGGGTACCAGCGTACTCAGGACAAACTGGACAACAACTTTTGGGGTCCAATTTATCCTGTTACCATTGTGAAAATAAAAAATAGCGGGCTAAAAAATCATTTTTTGAGGAAAAAAAAATTATTTTTATTTTCACAGCTCTGCGTTATACACTTCTGTAAAGCACTGGGGGGTTCAAAGTGCTCACTATGCATCTAGATAAGTTCCTTAGGGGGTCTAGTTTCCAAAATGGGGTTATTTGTGGGGGAGCTCCAAAGTGTAGGCAGACAGGGCCTCTCCAAACACGACATGGTGTCCGCTAACGATTGGAGCTAATTTTCCATTTAAAAAGTCAAATGGTGCTCCTTCCCTTCTGAGCCCTACCGTGCGCTCAAACAGTGGTTCCCCCCACATATGGGGTACCAGCGTACTCAGAACAAACTGAACAACAACTTTAGGGGTCCAATTTATCCTGTTACCCTT
The DNA here is from genome assembly GCF_039654945.1 of Dendrobates tinctorius. Taxonomy (NCBI): domain Eukaryota; kingdom Metazoa; phylum Chordata; class Amphibia; order Anura; family Dendrobatidae; genus Dendrobates; species Dendrobates tinctorius. Next base: position 17,853,175 of record NW_027361697.1, on the reverse strand, counting down.
GTGAAAATAAAAAATAGCGGGCTAAAAAATGATTTTTGAGGAAAAAAATGATTTTTTATTTTCATGGCTCTGCGTTTATAAACTTCTGTGAAGCATTTGGGGGTTCAAAGTGCTCACTACACATCTAGATAAGCTCTTTGGGGGGTCTAGTTTCCAAAATGGGGTCACTTGTGGGGGAGCTCCAATGTTTAGGTACACAGGGGCTCTCCAAACACGACATGGTGTCCACTAACGATTGGAGCTAATTTACCATTCAAAAAGTCAAATGTTGCTCCTTCCCTTCTGGGCCCTGCCGTGCGCCCAGACAGTGGTTTATGACCACATATGAGGTATCGGTGTACTCAGGAGAAATTATCCAACAAATTTTAGGATCCATTTTTGTTGTGAGCTCATTTTCGGGTTTGCCTCTGGCTTCTGGTGAGGGTTATGCAGCTGGCTGTGCTGACAGAGGAGTAGTGAGTTCTCTATCTGGACTCCCTCTGTTGGTGAAGGGAGGTAATGAAGCTGATCTAAATGGCAGAGACCGGCCACCTGAGGAAGAGGACTGTGATTGGATTTCAGGAATTTCTGATTGGATTTAAGGCAGCCGACTCCCTAGTTTCTTGCTGGTGATTTCTCCTGACTGTGGCTTCTGGTTTCCAGTTTGGTTCCTGCCTTCTTAAAGCTAAGTTTTCTCTGCTATTGTTCCTATGAGTTTTCATCTGGTTTACTTAGTTTTTGTGTTCTGCCAGCCCTGGCTGGGACTGGGCTGAATCCCCATTTTGTCTCTGATCAGTTGATCTCTTTTGCTCTGTCTTCAGAATATACCTGAGTGCTGATATAGGGAATTGAAGTCTAGCGACTTCAGGGCCTTTTTCTATCAGACGTGTTGGACATTTTTTGGCAAGGTTTTTCGCGTGATTGCAGACAGCAGCTTTTCTTTCCTGTCCTTTCTAGTTAGTGAGGGCCCCATCGTTTGCTCAGCCTGTCTTTCTATCTGTGTTTGTGTTTTCATCTTGTTTCACCGACAATACATGTTGGGGGCTGTCTATTGCTTTGGGGTCTGCTCTGGGGCAGTTTAGATTTTCCCTTTCTTTCTTTAGGCTTATTTAGTTCTCCGGCCGTGACGAGGCATCTAGGACCACCGTAGGCACGCTCCCCGGCTACTGCTAGTTGTGTGTATAGGATCAGGGGTCTGCAATCCACTAGTTACCAACCTCTCCGGTTTTCTGGGCTTAGCTTGCTTTTTGTTTTTTCCTCCTCGGTGACTCATTCATAACAGACTCACCAGCCATACCGCAGATTCTAGGGTACTCAAAAGCAGGAGAGAATTGTTATAAAAAAAAGTGTCAGAATTTTTTTCTATATATGTATATTTTCTCCTCTTTTTCTCTGGGGACGTAGGAGGATTTTTTTTTTCTTTCTCCTTGATAGAGATTAAGCAATTGTTTGATCGTGTGGAGCAGCTTGCTGCTGAAGTGCGGGGAATTTCCGCCTATCTCACTCATTCACATGCTGTTGAACCAAAGATCCCTACTCCTGATGTGTTTTTGGGGATCGGTCTAAATTTTTGAATTTTAAGAATAATTTTAAATTATTTCTTGCCTTGAAGCCTAACTCATCGGGGAACTCTGCGCAGCAGGTTAAAATTGTCATTTCCTTGCTGCACGGCGATCCCCAGGATTGGGCGTTTTCTTAGACACCTGAAGATCCTGTTTTGACTAATGTGGATGCATTTTTTCAAGCCTTGGGGTTGTTATATGATGAACCTAATGCTATTGATCAAGCTGAGAGAGCCCTATTGGCATTGAACCAGGGTCGGGATCCTGCAGAGTTATACTGTCAGAAATTCCGAAAGTGGGCGTTCCTTACTACATGGAATGATAGTGCATTGGCAGCTCTCTTTCGGAAGGGTTTTCTGAAACTTTAAAAGATACTATGGTGGGATTTCCTGTTCCCTCTGGTCTTGACGATTCTATGTCATTAGCCATTCAAGTTGATCGGCATTTACGTGAACGCAAGATTACACGGGAGGTGCTGCCACCTTTTGAACAAATGTCTGAACCTATGCAATGTGACAGAGTTTTGTCTATGGTGCAACGTCAGGAGTTTAGAAGGCGTAATAAGCTGTGTTTTTTCTGTGGAGATGCCTCTCATATTATTTCTGTCTGCCCTAAACGAGAGAAACATTTTGCACACACATTTGCTGTGGGTGGTGTACAACCTAAATTTCTTTTGGCAATTACTCTGATCTGCTCCTTATCCACATTTTCCGTGAAGGCTTTTGTGGATTCAGGAGCCGCCTTGAATCTGATGGACTTGGATTTTGCTAAACATTGTGGTTTTCCTATGACACCTCTGTGGACGCCTATTCCTTTGAGGGGTATTGATGCTACTCCTTTGGCGAAGAATAAACCTCAGTTTTGGACCCAGGTGATAATGCGGGTCGCCCCAGACCACCAAGAAAATTGCAGATTTTTGGTGCTGCATAATTTACATGATACCATTGTTCTGGGTTTTCCCTGGTTGCAAATCCATAATCCGGTTTTGGATTGGAAATCTGTGTCTGTGGTGAGTTGGGGTTGTCGGTGTGCTCTTGGCGACACTCCTGTTTTCTCCACCTCTCCCCAGTCGCATGATGTTCCTGACTATTTGGCTGATTTTTATGATGTATTTAGTGAGAGCAAGTCTGCGTCTTTGCCTCCTCATAGGAGTTATGACTGTGCAATTGAGTTGAGACCTGGGTGTAAATTTCCCAAGGGTCGACTTTTCAATTTATCTGTACCTGAACACGAGGCTATGCGATCTTATATTAAGGAGTCGTTGGAGAAGGGTAATATTCGCCCTTAGGCGCTGTTTTTTTTTTGTGGCCAAGAAAGATGGTTCATTAATGCCTTGTATTGACTATCGTTCCCTCAACAAAATTACGGTTAAATATCAGTATCCGCTACCCCTGATTTCTGATTTATTCTCCAGAGTTAAAGGTGCTTGCTGGTTTACTAAGCTTGACCTCAGGGGGGGGCGTATAATCTTATTCGCATCAAGCATGGGGATGAATGGAAGACGGCGATTAATACTCCGGAGGGACATTTTGAGTACCTGGTGATGCCTTTTGGGCTCACTAATGCCCCTTCTGTCTTCCAATCCTTCATGAATGATATTTTCCGGGACTTTGTGGATAAGTTTTTGATCATCTACCTGGATGATATTTTGATCTTTTCCAGGGATTGGAATTCTCATGTGGAACATGTTCGGACTGTGTTCCAGATTTTGAGAGTGAATTCCTTGTATGTTAAGGGATCGAAGTGCCTTTTTGGTGTACAGAGGATTTCATTTTTGGGATTTATTTTGTCTGTGTCAACTATTGAAATGGACTCGGCCAAGGTACAGGCCATTTATGATTGGGTTCATCCCACTTCTTTGAAGGCTCTCCAGAAGTTTTTGGGTTTTGCTAATTTTTATCGTAAATTTATAGCTAATTTTTCTGGTATTGCTAAACCACTGACTGATTTAACTAAGAAGGGTGCTGATGTGCTGAATTTGTCTTCAGAGGCTGTTTCGGCCTTTCAGGAGCTGAAGCGGAGGTTCACTTCTGCTCCGGTTTTGCGGCAACCTGATGTTTCAGGTGGAGGTAGATGCTTCAGAGATTGGTGCAGGAGCTGTTTTGTCCCAAAAAGATCCTGTGATGTCTAAAATGAATCCCTGTGCCTTCTTTTCCCGAAAGTTCTCCCCATCTGAACGCAACTATGATGTGGGGAATCGGGAATTGTTAGCCATGAAATGGGCATTTGAGGAGTGGAGACATTGGTTGGAGGGAGCTAGACATCAAGTTGTGGTCCTCACTGACCACAAGAATTTGATTTACCTTGAGTCGGCCAAACGCTTGAATCCTAGACAGGCTAGGTGGGCCTTGTTTTTAACGCGTTTTGATTTTGTGGTCTCCTTTCTTCCAGGCACTAAGAATGTTAAGGCAGATGCCCTTTCTAGAAGTTTCTTTGCTGATTCTCCTATTGTGACCAAGCCTACTACCATCCTAGGTGAGGGGGTAGTTCTTTCTGCCATCTCGCCCGATTTGAGACGTGCTCTGGAAGAATTCCAGGAGGACAAACCTGAGCGTTGTCCTATGGGAAAATTGTATGTTCCTGACCAGTGGAGGAAGAGAGTGATGTCTGAAGTTCATTGCTCTGCATTGGCTGGTCATCCAGGCATTTTTGGTACCAGAGATTTGGTGAGTCGGTCTTTTTGGTGGCCTGCCTTATCTCGTGATGTCAGGAATTTTGTGCAGTCCTGTGGGACTTGTTCCCGGTCTAAACCCTGTTCTTGCTCTAGTGGGTTGTTGATGCCGTTGCCGGTGCCTAAGAGGCCATGGACCCATATTTCAATGGATTTTATTTCTGATCTTCCTGTCTCTCAGAGAATGACTGTTATCTGGGTGATTTGTGATAGATTCTCTAAGATAGTCCATCTTGTACCACTCCCAAAGTTGCCATCTTCTTCAGAGTTGGTACCCTTGTTTTTACAACAGGTGGTTCGGTTACATGGGATTCCAGAGAACATTGTATCGGACAGAGGAGTTCAGTTTGTTTCCAGATTCTGGAAAGCCTTTTGTTCCAAGCTGGGAATTCAGTTGTCCTTCTCCTCTGCGTTTCACCCTCAGACCAATGGGCAGACGGAGAGAACAAACCAGACTTTGGAGTCCTATTTGAGATGTTTTATATCTGCTGATCAGGATGATTGGGTTTCATTTTTGCCCTTGGCCGAATTCGCTTTAAATAATAGAGCTAGTTTTGCCACCTTGATGTCCCCCATTTTCTGTAACTTTGGGTTTCATCCTCGATTTTCTTCAGGGCAAGTGGAATCTTCAGCCTGCCCAGGTGTTGACACTGTGGTAGAGAGAATGCAGCAGATTTGGGACCAAGTAGTGGATAAGTTGCCTCTCTCCCAGGAAAAGGCCCAGCGGTTTTCTAACCGGCATAGGACCATTGGTCCCCGGTTTAAAGTGGGTGATATGGTTTGGTTGTCATCAAAGAATATCTCTATGAAGGTGGCTTCTCCAAAGTTCAAGCCAAGATTTATTGGACCTTACAAGATTTTGGAGATTCTTAATCCGGTTTCTTTTCGATTGGCTCTTCCTGTTACGTTTAAGATCCATAACGTGTTTCATAAGTCGCTGTTGAAGAGATATGTTGAGCCAGTAGTTCCTATGGCGGCACCTCCTGACCCTGTATTGGTTAAAGGTAATGTGGAATATGAGGTAGAGAAAATACTGGATTCTCGTCTGGCTAGACGGAGACTCCAGTATTTGGTCAAGTGGAAGGGTTATGGTCAGGAGGACAATACTTGGGTCTCTGCCTCTGATATTCATGCCGATAGATTGGTTCATGTTTTTCATCAGGCCCATCCTGATCGGCCCGGTTGCATGGATGAGGGTTCGGTGACCCCTCCTCAAGGGTGGGGTACTGTTATGAGCTCATTTTCGGGTTTGCCTCTGGCTTCTGGTGAGGGTTATGGAGCTGGCTGTGCTGACAGAGGAGTAGTGAGTTCTCTATCTGGACTCCCTCTGTTGGTGAAGGGAGGTAATGAAGCTGATCTAAATGGCAGAGACCGGCCACCTGAGGAAGAGGACTGTGATTGGATTTCAGGAATTTCTGATTGGATTTAAGGCAGCCGACTCCCTAGTTTCTTGCTGGTGATTTCTCCTGACTGTGGCTTCTGGTTTCCAGTTTGGTTCCTGCCTTCTTAAAGCTAAGTTTTCTCTGCAATTATTCATATGAGTTTTCGTCTGGTTTACTTAGTTTTTGTGTTCTGCCAGCCCTGGCTGGGACTGGGCTGAATCCCCATTTTGTCTCTGATCAGTTGATCTCTTTTGCTCTGTCTTCAGAATATACCTGAGTGCTGATATAGGGAATTGAAGTCTAGCGACTTCAGGGCCTTTTTCTATCAGACGTGTTGGACATTTTTTGGCAGGGTTTTTCTCGTGATTGCAGACAGCCGCTTTTCTTTCCTGTCCTTTCTAGTTAGTGAGGACCCCATTGTTTGCTCAGCCTATCTTTCTATCTGTGTTTGTGTTTTCATCTTGATTCACCGACAATACATGTTGGGGGCTGTCTATTGCTTTGGGGTCTGCTCTGGGGCAGTTTAGATTTTCCCTTTCTTTCTTTAGGCTTATTTAGTTCTCCGGCTGTGACGAGGTGTCTAGGACCACCGTAGGCCCGCTCCCCGGCTACTGCTAGTTGTGTGTATAGGATCAGGGGTCTGCAATCCACTAGTTACCAACCTCTCCGGTTTTCTGGGCTTAGCTTGCTTTTTGTTTTTTCCTCCTCGGTGACTCATTCATAACACATTTTATTCTGTTGCCCATGTGAAAATGAAAAAACTGAGGCTAAAAGAAAATTTTTGTTGGAAAAATTAAAATGTCCATTTTTTCCTTCCACATTGCTTTAGCTACTGTGAAGCACCTGAAGGGTTAATAATCTTCTTGAATGTAGTCTTGAGCACCTTGAGGGGTGCAGTTTTAGAATGGTGTCACTTTGGGGTATTTTCTGCCATATAGACCCCTCAAAGTGACTTCAAATGTGAGGTGGTCCCTAAAAAAAATGGTTTTGTAAATTTTGTTGTAAAAATGAGAAATCGCTGGTCAACTTTTAACCCTTATAACTTCCTAACATGTGTTTCCAAAATTGTGCTGATGTAAAGTAGACATGTGGGAAATGTTATTTATTAACTATTTTGTGTAACATAACTCTCTGGTTTAACGGAATAAAAATTCAAAAAGTGAAAATTGTGAACTTTTCAAAATTTTTGCCAAATTTCCGTTTTTTTCACAAATAAATGCAAAAATTATTGACGTAAATTTACCACTACCATGAAGCCCAATATGTTACGAAAAAACTATCTCAGAATCGCTAGGATCCGTTGAAGCGTTCCTGAGTTATTACCTCATAAAGGTACACTAGTCAGAATTGCAAAAAATGGCCAGGTCATTAAGGTCAAAATAGGCTGGGTCATGAAAGGGTTAAAGACTATCGACAATTTTGCAAAGAAAATTATTTCTATAAACAATTTACGATTTTCAACCTGTTCTGCTTACACATGATCTCATATTCCTTTAATAATTTTCCATTCTTATACAGTCTCTGAATCATCTCCACTCCCCTGTACAAGTACTGATGTTGTTATTTGTGATGGCAGTTACTGGATACCTGAATAGTTTCAAAAATTTGCAAAATGTCTAGATGAGTCTTGCAGATCAACTCCTAGTCACATCGGCATTGACAGTGGTGTAAATAACAGATGATCGGTGTAGATGCCGAGTGTTGAACTCCCATCAATCTCAAATGGATGACCTATTCTTTTGAATAAGTCATTAATATGCCATGACCAGACAATCTCTTTAATTTATTATTATTATTATTTATTTATATAGCACCATTGATTCCATGGTGCTGTACATGAGAAGGGATAATATACAAAGTACAGATATCAAGATATCACTTACAGTAAACAAACTAACAATCACAGACTGATACAGAGGGGAGAAAGGGCCCTTCCCTTTCGGGTTTACATTCTACAGGATGGTGGGGAAGGAGACAGTAGGTTGGGGGGTTGTAGCAGCTCCAGTGATGGTGAGGTGGTAGCTCCAGTAGTGGTGAGGAGGCAGTGGGGATCATTGCAGGCTGTAAGCTTTACTGAAGAGATGGGTTTTCAGGTTCCCTCTGAAGGATCCGATTGTGGTTGATAGCCGGACGTGTTGGGACAAAGAATTCCAGAGGATGGGGGCTATTCGGGAGAAGTCTTGGAGGCGGTTGGGTGAGGAGCGAGTAAGTGTGAGAAGGAGGTCTTGAGAGGACCAGAGATTACTCGAGGGAAGATATCGAGAGATTAGTTCAGAGATATATGGCGGAGACAGGTTATAGATGGGCTTGTAGGTCAGTATTATTAATTTGAATTGGATACGTTGAGGGAATGGGAGCCAGTGAAGAGATTTGCAGAGGGGAGAAGTGGAGGAGTAGCAAGGAGAGAGATGAATTAGTCGGGCGGCTGAGTTAAGGATGGACTGGAGAGGTGCGAGGGTGTTAGCAAGGCCACAGAAAAGGATGTTGCAATAGTCGAGACGGGAGATGATGAGGGCATGTACTAGCATTTTAGTAGAATGAGGGTTGAGGAAGGGACAGATTCTGGAAATATTTTTGAGCTGGAGACGAAAGGAGGTGGAGAGAGCTTGGATGTGCGGTTTGAAGGACAGGGCAGAGACAAGGGTTACTCCGAGGCAGCGGACCTCTGGAATGGGGGAAAGCGTGATGTCGTCAATTGTTATGGATAGGTCGGGTAAGGAAGATCTGTGAGATGGGGGAAAGATGATCAGTTCAGATTTGTCCACATTGAGTTTGAGGATTTAGTAAAATTCAGTATAATTAGACGCTTAAACATGACCAGAAGTAATACTACACATACATATACATATGTCTAAAGCAGAATTTCAGTTAAAGTCCACAAGTGAAAGAAAGCAAAAAACAGGACGGCACCAAAGAAGAAATGCATTATAAAAAGGGCATGTAGGGAGGGGGGCTTTTGTAGGTAGAGTATGGTCTCACTCCTCAGTTTTCTCCTATTCTACAAAATCTGAAAATGTGATCCAGCTGCCCCAGATTTTGTTAAATTTTCCCTACATAGAGCAACACGACACAGACTGCGATAAGCCTGGCACACTGTGCAAACACATTTCCTGCAGCGGTGCTCCAGGTGTGCCGAACGTCTGTGGAGAAAATCCAATCTACACGAAGATTTCATCCATTATAAGTTTATGCTTAGAACATACAACACTGCCCTTCACCTCTCCAGACAAACCTATTTCAACACCCTCATCAACTCACTGTCCAATAACCCTAAACGTCTCTTTGACACTTTTCATTCCCTGCTCAACCCAAGAGTGCAGGTCCCAACTACGGAGCTTCAAGCTGACGATCTGGCTAATTACTTCAAAGAAAAAATTGACCATATCCGACAGGAAATTATCTCCCAATCACCTCATATCATGCACTGTCCTCCCTTCCCCATTGTACCTAGCTCATTCTCTGATTTTGAACCAGTCACAGAAGAAGAAGTAAGCAGGCTCCTTGCATAGAATCATAGAATCATAGAATCGTAGAGTTGGAAGGGACCTCCTGGGCCATCTGGTCCAACCCCCTGCTCAAAGCAGGATTCGCTAAATCATCCCAGTTAGATGTCTGTCCAGCCTCTGTTTGAAGACTTCCATTGAAGGAGAACTCTCCACTTCTCGTGGCAGCCTGTTTCACTCATTGATCACTCTAACTGTCAAAAAGTTTTTTCTAATATCTAATCTGTGTCTCCTCCCATTCAGCTTCATCCCATTGCTTCTAGTCTTTCCTTGTGCAAATGAGAATAAAGTTGATCCTTCTACAATGTGACAGCCCTTTAGATATTTGTAGACAGCTATTAAGTCTCCTCTCAGTCTTCTCTTTTGCAAACTAAACATTCCCAAATCCTGCAACCTTTCCTCATAAGACAGGGTTTGCAGACCGTCACCATTCTGGTCGCTCTTTTCTGAACTTGCTCCAGTTTGTTGATGTCTTTTTTAAAATGTGGTGCTCAAAATTGGACACAATATTCCAGATGAGGCCTGACCAAAGAGGAGTAGAGGGAAATAATTACTTCACGTGATCTAGACTGTATGCTTCTGTTAATACATCCTAGAATTGCATTTGCCTTTTTTGCTGCTGCATCACACTGTTGACTCATATTCAGTCTGTGATCTATTAGTATACCCAAGTCTTTTTCACATGTGCTGTCACTTAGCCCTATTCCTCCCATTCTATATATGCTTTTTTCATTTTTATTGCCCAGATGTAGTACTTTGCATTTCTCCCTGTTAAAAACCATTCTGTTAGTTGCTGCCCACTTCTCCAGTTTATTTAAATCTTTTTGAATCATCTCTCTCTTCTCTAGTATTAGCTATCTCTCCTAGCTTTGTGTCATCAGCAAATTTAATCAGTTTACCCTCAATTCCTTCATCTAAATCGTTGATAAAGATGTTGAACAATACAGGGCCCAGGACAGAGCCCTGTGGTACCCCACTTGAGACATTCTTCCAACTGGATGTGCAGCCATTTACGACCACTCTTTGGGTCCGATCACTAAGCCAGTTATGAATCCACCTAACAGTTGCCTTGTCCATTCCATACTTAGTCATTTTTTCAATAAGGATTGTATGAGAGACTTTGTCAAATGCTTTGCTGAAGTCAAGATATACTATATCTACAGCATTTCCTTGATCCACCCAATCAGTAATACCATCATAGAAGGAAATTAAATTAGTCTGACATGACTTATTAGTTACAAACCCATGCTGACTCTGTTTAATCACTTCATTCTTATCCAGGTATTGACATACATGTTGTTTAATAATTTGTTCAAAGATCTTTCCTGGTATAGAAGTCAGACTCACCGGCCTATAGTTGCCTGGGTCCACCTTCTTCCCCTTTTTGAAGATAGGAACAACATTTGCTCTTCTCCAGTCTTCTGGCACTTCTCCTGTTCTCCAAGAATTTTCAAAGATTATGGAGAGGGGTTCAAAAATTTCTTCTGCTATCTCCTTCAGTACTCTGGGGTGTAATTCATCTGGACCTGGAGACTTGAATTCATTTAGGTTAGCTAAGTGTTTCCTCACTATCTTTCTGTTTATAGATATCCTGGATTCTTCTATTCCCTTAATAGGACAGTGAATAACAGTTGATGTTACATTTCCTTTCTGAGAGAAAACAGATGCAAAATAGGAATTTAAAAGTTCAGCCTTCTCAACATCCTGTCTTACCATTTCATCATTTTCATCCTGTAAAAATTCTATAGCATCTTTGACTTTTCTTTTACTTTTGACATATCCCCAAAATCCTTTATTATTGCTTTTGACATCTCTTGCAAGCCTCAATTCATTTTCAGCTTTAGATAATCTGATTTGTGCCCTGCAGGTTCTGCAGACAGCATTATATTCTTCTTTAGATATGCCTCCCTCTTTCCATTTTATAAACATTTTTTTCTTCCTTTTTAGCATGTGCTTAAGTTCTGTGTTCATCCATCCTGGTTTCCTTAAATGCTTCCTATTCTTCCCTCTTTTCGGAATTGTTAACAACTGTGCTTTGAGAATTTCATTTTTCAAGATTTCCCATCCTTCCTGGACATTTTTGTCTTTAAGGATATCCAGCCATTGGGTCCCTCCAATTCTCTTTCTGAATCCCTTAAAATCTGCCTTTCTGAAATCTAACCTTGACGTCTGAGTCTTCACAGGTCTTCCGCCTCTAGTTATCCAAAATTCTAAAATAGCATGGTCGCTACCTCCTAGGGTCCCAGCCACTTTTACCTCCTCAACCATTTCCTCCCTGTTTATAAGGATTAGATCCAAGGTAGCAGTTCCCCTTGTTTTCTCCTTTACCTTTTGGAAGATAAAGTTGTCAGCAAGAGAGGATAAGAATTTCCTTGACCTGTTAGTTTTGCCTGAGAGAGATTCCCAACAAATGTCTGGATAGTTGAAATCTCCCATGACAACTATGTCATATTTTTTGGAGAACTTGGCCATTTGATGCATAAAGAGTTCATCCATATCTTCAGCTTGCACAGGCGGCCTGTAGTAAATGCCTACAATGGTGTCCTTTCCATTGTTCTGTCCTTGTATTCTTACCCAAACAGATTCCACAGAACTCCCAGTCTCTGAAGCTTCAATCTCTGTGCAGATATACGCATTTCTAACATACAATGCGACACCCCCTCCTCGTTTATCAAGTCTGTTTCTTGCAAATAAGTTGTATCCTTCTAGTCTTGTATTCCAATCATGTGTATTGTCCCACCAAGTTTCAGTGATTCCAATGACATCATATTTCTTTTCCTGTGTTAGTAGTTCCAATTCTCCTTGTTTGTTGCCCATGCTTTGTGCATTAGTATAGAAACATTTTAGTTTGTGATTGGTTTCTCTTTCTCCAATATTTTTATTAATTAGATTCTTTCGTCTTTGTTCTTCCTTTCCACTTCTAATAGCAGAGTTCTCAATAGCATTTGTCAGGTGTATGGCTTTTTCTGGTCTTTTGCTTCCCTTCCCATGTTGTTCTAGTTTAAAGCTCTCCTTACAAGTGTAGCAAGGCGACTTCCAAATACCTGCTTTCCAGTCTTCGTAAGGTGCACCCCATCTCTAGCAAGTAGTCCATCGTATAAGTAGTTCACTCCGTGATCCAGAAATCCAAATCGTTGCTGACGGCACCATCGACGTAGCCAGTTGTTCACCTGCAGAATCTTATTCCACCTCCTTGTTCCATGGCCATCCACTGGAAGGATGGAAGAGAAGACCACCTGCGCTCCCAGTTCTTTCACTTTCTTGCCTAAGTCTTCAAAGTCTCTGCAGATGGTTTCCAGGTCGTTTCTTGCGGTGTCATTTGTCCCCACATGTAGTAGCAGGAATGGGTAGTCATCTGTAGGTCTGAAGAGTCCTGATATCCTGTCAGACACATCTTTAATTTTTGCACCTGGAAGACAGCACATTTCTCTTGAAGTTATATCCGGTCTGCAGATAGCGGCCTCTGTTCCTCTCAACAGGGAATCCCCCATGACCACCACTCTCCGTTTCTTCTTCACAACATTTTTCTTTCTCCATCCAGGAGGACTCTGAAGGCGTACAAGGTTGCAGTTTGTTGGCAAAGTCTTATCCTGATGTATTTCTTCATCGTTTTCCTGCGTGAGAGCCTGGTACTGGTTTCTGAGCAGTATGGGTGCTGACTGCCTCCTGATCCTCCTGCTTCTCTGGGTCACATGTCTCCATTCCTCTGTTTCTTCAGGTGCACTTCGAATTTCTTCTCTTTCTGTAACATGAAGAGATAATTCTGCTCTGTCCAAGAACTCTTCACCTTCCTTAATGATCTTCAACGTAGCTAACCTCTCTTCGAGATTTTGCAACTTTTCCTCCAACAGGGTCACAAGCTTGCATTTGTGGCATGTGAAGTTTGGCTTTTCCACTGGTAAGTCTGTGAACATGTAGCAAGAAATGCAGCTCACCAAATGGCTCCTGGCCTCTTCCATCTTGAGATTGCTTAAAAACGATGAAAGATGAGCCAAAATTCCGATTTCCTCTTTTCAGCTGCAACGGCCAAAACCCAGTGATCGTTGAGCTCGCGGAGACTCTTCACTTATCCCAGAAGGCACTGGGAATATGCAAATGATCTCCTCAAGACTCTTCCCCTGGTTTTCCGATTTCCTCGCCAAACCACTTGCACCAGTGACCCATTTCTATCACATCTCCTCCAGTCCCTTTCCCTGCTGTCACCACCCACCTAACTAAAATATTTAACCTCTCTCTCTTCTGGTATCTTTCCCTCCTTATTTAAGCATGCCATCATACATCCACTACTTAAAAAACCATCCCTCGACCAAAACCGTGCCACTAACTATAGACCTGTCTCTAATCTTCCCATCATGCCTAAACTCCTGGAATGCCTGGTCCACTCCCGTCTCATCCGCTATGTCTCAGATAACTCTCTTCTCGACCCTCTCCAATCCGGTTTCCGCTCTTTACAATCTACTGAAACTGCTCTCACTAAAGTCTCTAATGATCTATTAACAGCTAAATCTAATGGTCACTACTCCATGCTAATTCTCTTGGATCTCTATGCAGCATTCGACATGGTGGATCATCAGCTCCTCCTCACTATGCTCCACTCCATTGGCATCAAGGACACCGTTCTCCTCCTATTTCTCTGACCGTTCCTTTACTGTATCTTTTGCTGACTCCTCCTCCCCACCTCTTCCACTTACTGTTGGGGTTCCTCAAGGATCGGTTCTAGGTCCCCTCCTCTTCTCTTTGTACACTGCCCCTATTTGTCAAACAATCAGTAGATTTGGTTTCCAGTACCATCTCTATGCTGATGACACCCAAATATACGCTTCCTCTCCTGACATCACACCTGCCTTTTAAGAAAACACCAGCAATTGTCTAAACACTGTGTCTAACATCATGTCCTCACTATACTGTATGTGAAACTGAACCTGTCAAAGACTGAACTCCTTGTGTTTCCTTCCTCTACTAATGTACCTATACCCGACACTGCCATTTCTGTGTGTAGTTCCACTATTACTCCCCAGCAATATGCCCGCTGTCTTGGGGTCATACTTGACTCCGAGCTTTTCTTTGCCCCCCACATCTGATCTCTGGCTCGCTCTTGTTATCTGCACCTCAAAAACATTTCTAGAATTCAACCTTTTGTTACTTTTGATTCCGCAAAAACTCTTACTGTTACTCTTATTCATTCTCGTCTGGACAATTGTAAGTCTCTTCTAATCGGTCTCCCTCTTACCAAACTTTCCCCCCTCCAATCTGTCTTGAATGCTGCAGCCAGGATCACATTCCTCGCCAATCGGTACATCGATGCCTCTACCTTGTGCCAGTCATTACACTGGCTACCCATCCACTCCAGAATCCAGTACAAACTTATTACCCTAACCCACAAAGCTCTCCATGGCTCAGCACCACCCTACATCTCCTCCCTCATTTCAGTCTACCACCCTACCCATGCCCTCCGTTCTGCTGATGACCTGAGGTTAGCATCCTCAATAATCAGAACCTCCCACTCCCGTCTCCAAGACTATACACGTGCTGCGCCAATTCTTTGTAATGCATTTCGCAGGTCAATACGATTAGTCCCCAATCCCTACAATTTTAAGCATGCCCTGAAAACGCATTTATTCAGACTGGCCTACCGCCTCAACACATTAACCTAACTATCCCTCTGTGGCACAGCCAAAAGTTTTATCATAACCAGGTTCCCTGTATCATGTTCCCACATGCTTTATGCATCTATGAACCCTCTGTGTCTGTACTGTTACACACTTAACATTATGGCTGGTCCGAACAATGAAGGCAATTGTTACCACCCACCTTTCATGTCTACCTTTTTTCCTCATAGATTATAAGCTTGCGAGCAGGGCCCTCATTCCTCTTGGTATCTGTTATGATCTATGTGATTATTGTTATGCTGTAATGTCTATCGTCTGTACAAGTCCCCTCTGAAATGTAAAGTGCTGCAGAATATGTCGGCGCTATAGAAATAAAATTTATTATTATTATTGTGCACGAATATCAGTAAGGATGCATTCAGATGTCCGTACAAATCGGTCCGAGATCGGACCACAATGCATGGACTGTCTGTGACGCTAGTCACTTCTCACGGCCAAGCCATGAGTCAGAATAGTCAAGAAGTCCAAGGTCAGAAAGCAGGAGGGTACGTCATAAACAGAAGGAAGAAGCAAAAGCGTAGTCAGGTAACATTCCGAGGTCGCAATACATGGAGCATAGATTATCAGAGCAGAAAGGGATAAACAGATGGATGGTCTGAACGAAGTCCAAGGTCAGGCAACAAATTATCAAGCATACAGAACTCAAGTCAAACCTCACTAGCTGATTGTACATTGGGCAGAGGTCTGGGAAAAGCAGCTTAGTTAAGTTGCCTGGCAATCACCTGGGATAATGAACACTTGGAGACAGCCGACACCTCCCAGTCTCAGATTGTATAGTCGAGTTATCAATCCACACACTGACAGCTCATCATGCCCCTGTACCAAATAGGATGTCAGAGCTGTCAATCAAAGGACTGACAGCTTCAGCACACCCCTGTACCAGATTGGACTGCCGAGCTGTCAGTAACTGCATCCCAGACACACTGAGGGGTGAAACCGTGACAATGTCCATGAGTCTCCCGACCCAAGCATGACCACTTCATAGAAATATATGAAGCTGTCATGCTGGGCTGAGAGACCCTTGGCCAGTCTGTGCATTGTGGTCCGAACTCAGACCGATTTTTACAGTCATCTGAATGCACCCTATCACAATAGACAACATTCCACAAGTCTCATTGCTAGAACAAAAGAAAAGCCTCTGTCTCCTGTTTTTCTATTCCCTCCTTCTCTCTTCATATATCTCTTGCTTTTTTGTACAGTCTTTTTAACTTTTATAGACAATGAGGGTGTAAATTTAGACGGACCTTGAGAATGATTATGTGAATCTGCAGAGGTTTACTGTTCCCTTAATGATCATGGATTCATTATTTTCAGGCTAATTATGATTGCAGAGATGCTCCCTTCATTTCTATGTTCAGCAAATACAAATCTTAATTCCAAGCAATGCTATAATACTAATAGGATCTGTTTTTGCAGTTTGGTTTTAGAAAACCTTAGCTTAATTTCTTCCTCACTCAAGATCTTTTGAGATGTTATTTTACTACACCTAGATTGTTTCCTACTATTGCAGCCACAAAGTATTGGATTTTGTGTTGCGAAAACCCATGCCATCCCCAAAAGTGCCCTCTCGTGGATTTTGAGGCTGTATTAACATGCAATATGTTCCATTTGGGGCCATATCTGTTCTTCCTCTAAGCTGCTGCACATTTCTCATCTCATGAGACCGGCACGCAGCATCTGCTTCATTTTTCCTTTATTTTTTATTAACCCCTTACCTACAATTGACGTAATATTCCGTCCATGTGACCATGGACCTAATTACCATGGACGGAATATTACGTCATCGAGATCAGCGGCGCCCACGTGGTGAGCGCCGCTGATCGCGGCCGAGTGTCAGCTAATTATCATAGCTGACACCCGGCACAATGTGTCAGGGGCGGTCACGGACCGCCCCCGACACGTTAACCCCTTGCACACCGCGATCAAACGCGATCGCGGTGTACCGGGGGTTAAAGGGAAGCATCGGCAGGGAGGGGGCTCCCTCCGTGCTTCCCTGAGCCCCCCACGGCAGCGCAATGTGCAGCGCTGCTGCGGGGGGCTCCTTTCCTCCAGGCCCCCGAATCCAAGATGGCGACGGGGGCCTGAGGAAGCTGGCTTCCTCAATGCCTGCAAAGCGCAGGCATGAGGAAGCCTTCAGCAGTGCCTGTGTCAGATCGCTGATCTGTCACAGTGATCTGTGATGTGACAGATCAGCAATCTGTCACAGGACAGTGATGTCCCACCTGGGACAAGGTAATAAAGTAAAAAAAAAAAAAAGTGTTAAAAATAATTTAAAAAAAATCGCTAAATAAATTAGTAAAAAAAAAAAAAAATATTCCCCAATAAATCCATTTTTTCAAAATAAAAAAAACAAAACAATAAAAGTACACATATTTGGTATCGCCGCGTCCGTAATGACCTGCCCTATAAAACTGTCCCATTAGTTAACCCCTTTAGCGAACCCCTTAAAAAATAAAAATAAAAAACGAAGCAAAAAATAATGATTTATTATCATACCACCGAACAAAAAGTGCAATAACGCGCGATCAAAAAGACGCATATAAATATGCATGGTACCGCTGAAAACGTCATCTTGTCCCGCAAAAAACGAGCCACCATACAGCATCATCCGCAAAAAAATAAAAAAATTATAGCTCGCAGAATAAAGCAATACAAAAATAATTATTTTTTATATAAAATTGTTTTCATTGCAAAAAACCGACAAAACATAAAAAACGACCTAAATGAGGTATCGCTGTAACCGTACTGACCCGAAGAATAAAAACGCGTTATCAATTTTACCGCACGCGGAACGGTGTAAACGCACCCCCCCAAAAGAAATTCATGAAACGCTGGTTTTTGTTCATTCTGCGCCCCAAAAATCGGAATAAAAAGCGATCAAAAAATGTCACGTGCCCGAAAATGGTACCAATAAAAACGTCAACTCGTCCCACAAAAAATAAGACCTAACATGACTCGGTGGGTCAAAATACGGAAAAATTATAGCTCACAATATGTGGTGATGCAAAAACTATTTTTACAATAAAAAGCGTCTTTTAGCGTGCGACGCCGCCAAACATAAAAACCGCCATAAATCGTAAATCAAACCCCCCCGTTATCACCCCTTTAGTTAGGGAAAAATAATAAAACTAAAAGAAAATGTATTTATTTCCATTTTCCCGCTAGGGTTAGGGTTAGGGTAGGGTTAGGGCTAGGGTTAGGGTTAGGGCTAGGGCTAGGGTTAGGGCTAGGGTTAGGGCTAGGGCTCAGATTAGGGTTAGGGGTGTGTTGAGGTTAGGGTTGGAGTTATAATTGGGGGTTTCCACTGTTTGGGCACATCAGGTGCTCTCCAAAGGCAACATGGCGTCTGATCTCAATTCCAGCCAATTCTGCGTTGAAAAAGTCAAATGGTGCTCCTTCCCTTCCAAGCTCTGCCATGTGCCCAAACAGTGTTTTACCCCCACATGTAGGGTATCAGCCTACTCAGGACAAATTACAAAACAACTTTTGGGGTCCAATTTCTCCTGTTACCCTTAGGAAAATAAAAAATTGGGGGCAAAAATATAATTTTGCGGAAAAAAATGTTTTTTTTATTTTCACGCCCAGGCGTTATAAACTTCTGTGAAGCACTTGGGGGTTCAAAGTGCTCTCCACACATCTAGATAAGCTCCGTGGGGGGTCTAGTTTCCAAAATGGGGTCACTTGTGGGGAGTTTCAATAGTTTAGGTACATCAGGGGCTCTCCAAACGCACATGACACCCGCATACCAATCCATCAAAGTCTGCATTCCAAAACGTCACTACTTCCCTTCCGAGCCCCGACGTGTGCCCATACAGTAGTTTTCTCCCACATATGAGGTATCAGCGTACTCAGGACAAATTGGACAACAACTTTTGGGGTCCAATTTCTCCTGTTACCCTAGGGAAAATAAAAAAAATGGGGACTAAAAGATGATGTTTGTTGAAAAAATACGATATTTTTATTTTCACGCCCGGTCGTTATAAACTTCTGTGAAGCACTGGGAGGTTCAAAGTGCTCACCACACATCTAGATAAGTTCATTAGGGGGTCTAGTTTCCAAAATGGGGTCACTTGTGGGGGTTTCCACTGTTTAGGTACATCAGGGGCTCTCCAAACGCACATGACACCCGCAGACCAATCCATCAAAGTCTGCATTCCAAAACGTCACTACTTCCCTTCCGAGCACCGACGTGTGCCCATACAGTAGTTTTCTCCAACATATGAGGTATCAGCTTACTCAGGACAAATTGGACAACAACTTTTGGGGTCCAATTTCTCCTGTTACCCTTGGGAAAATAAAAAAATGGGGACTAAAAGATCATGTTTGTGGAAAAAATACGATTTTTTTATTTTCACGCCCGGACGTTATAAACTTCAGTGAAGCACTGGGGGGTTCAAAGTGCTCACCACACATCTAGATAAGTTCCTTGTTGGGTCTAGATTCCAAAATGGTGTCATTTGTGGGGGGTTTCCACTGTTTTGGTACATCAGGGGTTTTCCAATCGCGACATGGTGTCCGATCTCAATTCTAGCCAAAAACGTCAAATGGCGCTGCTTCCCTTCCGAGCTCTGCTATGCGCCCAAATAGTCATTTACACCCACATATGGGGTATCAGCGTACTCAGGATAAATTGCACAATATCTTTTAGGGTCCTGTTACCCTTGGAAAAATAAAAATTGGGGGTGAACAGATCATTTTTGTGGAAAAAATATGATTTTTTAATTGTACCGCTGTACGTTATAAACTTCTGTGAAGCCCTTGTGGGTTCAAAGTTCTCACCACATATCTAGATAAGTTCCTTGGGGGGTCTAGTTTCCAAAATGGGGTCACTTGGGGGGTTTCCACTGTTTAGGTACATCAGGGGCTCTCCAAACGCGACATGGCGTCCGATCTGAATTCCAGCCAATTTTGCATTGAAAAAGTCTAACGGCGCTCCTTCCCTACTGAGGTCTGCCATGCGCCGAAACAGTGGTTCCCCCCCACATATCAGGTATCAGCGTACTCAGGACAAATTGCACAATAACTTTTGCAGTCCAATTTCTCCTGTTACCCTTGGTAAAATAAAGAAAATTGAACCTGAAGTATTTTTTTTGTGAAAAAAAGTTAAATGTTCATTTTTTTTTTAATATTCAAAAAATTCCTGTGACGCACCTAAAGGGTTAATAAACTTCTTGAATGTGGTTTTAAGCATCTTAAGGGGTGCAGTTTTTAGAATGGTGTCACTTTTTGGTATTTTCTATCATATAGACCCCTCAAAGTGGCTTCAAATGTGAAGTGGTCCCTAAAAATAAAATGGTGTTGCAAAAATGAGAAATCGCTGGTCAATTTTTAACCCTTATAACTTCCTAACAAAAAAAAATTTTGGTTCCAAAATTGTGCTGATGTAAAGTAAACATGTGGGAAATGTTATGTATTAAGTTTTTTGTGTGCCGTATCGCTGTGATTTAAGGGCATAAAAATTCAAAGTTGGAAAATTGCGAAATTTTCAAAATTTTCGCCAAATTTCCGTTTTTTTCACAAATAAACGCAAGTTATTTGAATGCAATTTTACCACTACCATGAAGTACAATATGTCACGAGAAAACAGTGTCAGAATTACTGGGATCCATGAAAGCGTTCCAGAGTTATGACCTCATAAAGGTACAGTGGTCAGAATTGTAAAAATTGGCCCGGGAGTTAACGTGCAAACCACCCTTGGTAGTGAAGGGGTTAAAAAAAAATCTGATGTTTCAATGCCTGTATCTGCACCTGATGCTATATGTTACACCTTATAACCATTCTAACAGGGAATTACAATTTTATCAAATTAATGATTTTCCTTGCATAATATACTTTAATTTACAATTTCTCACAGTCTTAAAGATCTCTGCTTTCTTTCATTCAATGACAACCCTAATTGTTTTCTTACATATAACTTAGTCATGAGAAATGCACATATAGAGATCTTTGGAGGTGATTTCTTTTCATCATGTTGAATCCAACATAAAAAATGTCATGCTCCATTGCATGCCATATTACTGAAAGTATTCTCTCATAAAAGCATTACCCCGCACCAATGAGGCATCAGACGCTGTCACATGGAATCCCTCCTTTTTGAGGGTTAAAAGGATTGCCTCAGATTCTTAAATGGGTAAAATTGCAAAGTGATTATATAAACAAGCAACTTTTCAATTTACCTCTTTAAAAAAATCCTTCCTGTTCTCTAGAACTTAGAGATTGCTGCTAAATGTCTAAGTTACTGTCCACTGCGGCATTCTATTAGAAGTGGATGGTTCCTAGGCAAATAGCATAGAATTGCGAGCAGTTTTCAGTAAACCTTGTAAGTGAAAGGAGATAGATTGAGAAGACTCACACAGCTAAAGCCTAACAGAATGTCTGAAAGTGAACACGGCCATCTTCTGGTCAAAGACGATAGAGAATGTGAAAGGAAAGTAAAAACAGAAAGGACTGCATTAGAAGGAACCCAAGAGTGAAGTGCATGTTCCCTCAGGGAAGATATAGGAGAAGACACCAGGTCAGGTGATAGCTGTGACTCAGTAATTATAAAAGGCCCAGGAGGTCAGTGAAGGGGGGAAGTAGGTGCCCGAATTTGTAGCAGGATGGATGTGCACTGCAGTGAGTTATAGTCACCATTACAGACCTGAGTGAAGTCCCTAGAGAGACCAGATCCGAGTGAAGACCTGAGAGAGATCAGACAAGAGTGGACTCTAGAGAAATCAGAGCCGAGAGAGCAGAGGCTAAGCAGAGATAGAGAGACAACTAGGCTGTAGCAGAGAGACGTTTATGTGAGCCATCACTTCCAGTGTAGACGCATAGTACTTTTTTCTGGCCGTTATTTTTCATATTTTGGGTATTGGCCTGTTTTTCACTGGGAAAATGTTTTTAACATGATCACTAAAAACTGTTTTTAAGGGAATTTATGTTCACTTTTGATTTAATTCCTGGGATAATTAATTTGGAACAAAGTGGGGACCGGGGTCATGCTTCAGGGAACGAAAGCGACCAGTGTGCCAAGTGGGCCGAGTAACTCTCCAACCTGGGACTTGAGGCCTAGCGTATAGTATTGCCGACTCCCATTAGGACTGAATCACTGGATCAGTGCAGCTGTGTTCCTCGCTGCAGAGGCAAAGCTGCCTCTGCTTGCAGCATGAGAGAGTGCACAGTTCAGACCAGAATTGCAAACATGCCACTGATCTGAACAGTTCATCTTTAAGAATGCACTGCTTTACCAGGAAGTGCGAAACCAGGAGGCCAAAAAGTGGGGCACTCTTGAAGAAAGATTAGGCATTCTGATAACCTATCCAATAGGAGATCAGCTGGGGTCTAACACTTGGGATTCAAACCAATCACTAAAACTAGCTCAAGCAGTGACCAGGCATAAGTAACATAAGGAACAAGGTAGCCAAATGCATTGCTTAGGGGCTGCTGTCAAGAACTGCCCCTTTTCTCCCATTTGCTTGTATGGGCACTTGGCACCGCCCACCAAGTAATGTTTGATCAATAATGTAGCCCAGTGGTTAGCTAGATTACCTGGGTTCAAATCCCACCATAGACAACATCTGCAAGGAGTTTGTATGTTCTTCCCGTGTTTGTATTTTCCTAACGCTTCTCTGTTTTCCTCCCACACTCCAAAGACATACTGCTAGCGAATTTAGATTGTGAGCCTCGATGGGGACAGTGTCTGTGAAGCACTGTGCAATTAATGGTGCCAAATAAATGAGGAAAATAAGTAAATAAAAACATGGGTCTGCTGGATTATACCCTTTACATCCGGTAGCTGCTGTAATGGACTACAACTGATCGATGGCAGTGCTGAGTGTCAGATCCCAACTGATCTCATATTGATTACCAATCCTATAGATTGTACAGCGATATGTAAGTCTCGGACAACCCTTTTAAATACTTTTGCAAGGTATTGATTAGTATTTCATGTTGGATATTGAAAATGAAAAACCAGTTAAAGGTGCAGTACAGTTTATTCTGTGTTTTATAGATTTAACCTGATTTTAACACTAAGCTGTGAGCTCTGACATCCTCTTACTATCCAGATTCATTATAAAATGGCTGCTGCATTTCCTGCTTTTGCTTTTATACAGGCTATATTAGTTTCTCATGTTTGGCTGTGGTTTACCATGTGATGTGATAGCTGCAAAGCATTATCGAGAAGGCCGCCTTGTGAACCTTCACTGGCTGATGCAAGCTTCTGCTCTGTTTAAAATGGCAGCAGGAATTTTAGGCAAATCACATGACTCAAATTGCCAATTGTTTGAATTTGCCAGGCCCAGCATATTTCCAACACTTCAACGTGATTAGAGTTGCATTGAATCTATTTGCTCTTCTCAGTTAAAAAGTCTAAGGGGAAAAGTCAACTTACCTTTACAGGTACGGACATCCAAACTTGGGGTTTCATGGAAGAATAGAAGTTACCAGAAGGCCCGGCACTCATGAGGCTGGAATGGTGCCGGAACTGGAAGTGAGTACAAACTGTTTTTATTTTACATTGAGGAATATAGCATTTGAGAAGGGTTACCTGAGTAATGGATAACCCCTTTAAGGCCCATTCAGACTTGCCGTTCATCATGAATGACTGCTTGCTTGCTCTTGGCCTGTCTAAATAAGTTACCAAAATGTTTAATTAAAAAAATGCTTCTTTAATTAAAATATTTTTTAAAGGGGTCATTTGGACTAAGAAAAAAAGTCTGCCAAATCATGATAATATGAGGCACATGATTTGCATGCTATCTTGATTCCCCTCTATTCCCAGTGCAAGTGGGAGGTCTCATCCAGTTTTTTTTCAATAGAAGGGAATAGAGAGAAGTCAGCATGTGACTGCAAGTATGCAAATCTCACACTTGCAGTCATGTAACAACCCATCAGTATATGGAATATAGGACAATTGTGACAGCATGTGCATTACCATTACACACGGTCATGATTCAACAGTCACAGTGCACCTGTAGACTTTTCCATTGAGACTGGACTGTTCTGTTATTTGTTTCCTGTCATGGATCACACTCCTTGGATATCTCCAGCTTTTTTATTACATGAGACTTGCGAAGCATTCCTCCATTACAAGATGTCTGCTAACAACAACTAACCAACAAGTTCTTAAACTCTATAGTACACACATCCACGTAGTGAGACCAATAGAGGCCACATCATCATATAACATATTTCTACATTCTTTCTCTTTTTACTGGAAGAACAATAAAATTAATAAAACAATATATACTGTGGCCAAGTTAAAGATATAACATAATAAGTCCAGTTAGATATAATCCTTGAGGTGCGCCAGCTTTCTGATAATTCTGCCAGCTCTAAAAACATAAGATGTAATAATGATTCCAAGGAGGACACTACCAAATAAGAATTAGGGATACTCCTGCAGTCAGTAAAGACATACACTGGAAAAAAGTAGAAAAGCTACTGACCAAAGAAAAGCAGGGATCACCAGAAAATATAGTAAATTTTATTGGACAGCCATAAACAACACCATATAAAAACACTTAAAAGTCATAAAACATGACTAGGCATACACAAGGCTCGTAATAAAGCCAACAAAACATCCCCCACGACTAGAGTTGAGCGAGACGGGTCGAAAAATTTCAAAAGTCGCCGACTTTTGGCAAAGTCGGGTTTCATTAAACGAAACCCGACCCTAGGATGAGGTCGGCCACGAGGTCGGCGACTTACGCGCCAAAGTCGCGTTTCAAAAGTTTGTTTTGCGCTCTTTTTCAGCCAATCAGGATCCACGGACACTGTGAGCAACGTGATGACATAGGCAGGGGTCACCACCATCTTTCAGAAGGGCATGCAAGTGATTGGCTTGCTTTGGTGGGCGTCACAGGGGGTATAAAAGGGCGTGCACGCCGACCGCCATCTTACTTCTGCCGATCTCAGTATAGGGAGAGGTTGCTGCTGATTCTGTAGGGAGAGCGTTAGGCAGGGAAGAAGACAAAAAAACTGCTTCTGCTGCTAGCGATTTGGCCTGCACAACACACCAGTCACTGTGTGTTCAGTGCAAGGGGAGGCTATATAGTGGTGTATCAGTGGTGTTGGTTGTTGGGCTGCCTTCTAAGGCTTCCTGACATTCCTGCATTGCTGTTTACCCACTGCTCCGCAAACTGCTTTTTTAAAAGCAATCCCAATTTTTTTTTTTTGTCCTGCTGAGAAGAAAAAAAAACTGCTTCTGCTGCTAGCAATTTGGCCTGCACAACACACCAGTCACTGTGTGTGCAGTGCAAGGGGAGGCTATATTGTGGTGTATCAGTGGTGTTGGTTGTTGGGCTGCCTTTTAAGGCTTCCTGACAGGCTGGCATTGCTGTTTACCCACTGCTCTGCAAACTGCTTTTTTAAAAGCAATCCAATCTCCCTTATCCTCTAGTCACTTTTGTCACAGCTGTGCCATCGAGCCTGTGACATAGCGCTCAGATATCAGTGGGCCTCACACAATCCAAAAGTGTCCAGTGTCCAAAAGTGTGTGCAGAGATTCAAAATCTCCCTTATCCTCTAGTCACTTTGGTCACAGCTGTGCCATCGAGCCTGTCACATTGCGCTCAGATATTCATTGGGCCTCACACAATCCAAAAGTGTCCAGTGTCCAAAGGTGTGTGCAGAGATTCAAAATCTCCCTTATCCTCTAGTCACTTTGGTCACAGCTGTGCCATCGAGCCTGTCACATAGCGCTCAGATATTCATTGGGCCTCACACAATCCAAAAATGTCCAGTGTCCAAAAGTGTGTGCAGAGATTCAAAATCTCCCTTATCCTCTAGTCACTTTGGTCACAGCTGTGCCATCGAGCCTGTCACATAGCGCTCAGATATTCATTGGGCCTCACACAATCCAAAAGTGTCCAGTGTCCAAAAATGTGTGCAGAGATTCAAAATCTCCCTTATCCTCTAGTCACTTTGGTCACAGCTGTGCCATCGAGCCTGTCACATAGCGCTCAGATATTCATTGGGCCTCACACAATCCAAAAGTGTCCAGTGTCCAAAAGTGTGTGCAGAGATTCAAAATCTCCCTTATCCTCTAGTCACTTTGGTCACAGCTGTGCCATCGAGCCTGTCACATAGCGCTCAAATATTCATTGGGCCTCACACAATCCAAAAGTGTCCAGTGTCCAAAAGTGTGTGCAGAGATTCAAAATCTCCCTTATCCTCTAGTCACTTTGGTCACAGCTGTGCCATCGAGCCTGTCACATAGCGCTCAGATATTCATTGGGCCTCACACAATCCAAAAGTGTCCAGTGTCCAAAAGTGTGTGCAGAGATTCAAAATCTCCCTTATCCTCTAGTCACTTTGGTCACAGCTGTGCCATCGAGCCTGTCACATAGCGCTCAGATATTCATTGGGCCTCACACAATCCAAAAGTGTCCAGTGTCCAAAAGTGTGTGCAGAGATTCAAAATCTCCCTTATCCTCTAGTCACTTTGGTCACAGCTGTGCCATCGAGCCTGTCACATAGCGCTCAGATATTCATTGGGCCTCACACAATCCAAAAGTGTCCAGTGTCCAAAAGTGTGTGCAGAGATTCAAAATCTCCCTTATCCTCTAGTCACTTTGGTCACAGCTGTGCCATCGAGCCTGTCACATAGCGCTCAGATATTCATTGGGCCTCACACAATCCAAAAGTGTCCAGTGTCCAAAAGTGTGTGCAGAGATTCAAAATCTCCCTTATCCTCTAGTCACTTTGGTCACAGCTGTGCCATCGAGCCTGTCACATAGCGCTCAGATATCAGTGGGCCTCACACAATCCAAAAGTGTCCAGTGTCCACAAGTGTCTGCAGAAATTCAAAATCTCCCCTGTCCTATAGACACCTTGTACCTTGTTTTACATTACTATATAGTTTGTTGGATTTTGTCTCCATTTCTACCAAAAATGAGGAAGGCTGGTGGAAGAGGCCGTGGAATTGGGCGGGGGTTGGCAGCTGGTAATGATGGTGTTGGTGGTGGATCTGATGGTAGTGGCAAGAGCAAAATAGGACCGAATGCAGGAGGTGTTGAGCCTGCGTCATCGTCTGGCTACATAAGGCCTCGAACGCTTAGTTTTCTAGGAGTTGGCAAACCGCTTTTAAAGCCAGAGCATCAGGAAAAAGTTTTGTCTTACATTGCTGACTCAGCCTCCAGCTCTATCGCCTCCTCTTCTTCAGTTGTAAAAAGTAAAAGCACTGAGTTGTCATTGGAGGCTCATGTTCATGAACCACACCTTTCCTTGTGTCCTTCACCCCAACCAAGATAGAAGGATGACGCAGGCCATACTACTGATTACTCCATGGAGCTGTTTTCACATACCATGCCTGGATTATCAAGTGAAATGGTGAATTACCCAGGCCAAGATGAATCTGACATGGAGTGCACTGATGCACAGCCGCTGATGGATGATTCTGTTGGTACTTTCACTCAGAGCACTACATTGTCCTCGCAGTGTACAGAGCCAGATTCTGACCCTGAT
This sequence comes from Dendrobates tinctorius, assembly GCF_039654945.1. Taxonomy (NCBI): domain Eukaryota; kingdom Metazoa; phylum Chordata; class Amphibia; order Anura; family Dendrobatidae; genus Dendrobates; species Dendrobates tinctorius. The sequence goes on along the minus strand of NW_027361697.1, from coordinate 17,825,959 downwards.
GAGACTCAGGTGCCCCTTCCCGCACACTATACCACCATACACGGTGACACAGAGGAAGGTGCACATGACATAGAAGAGGAGGTGATGGATGACCCAGTTGTTGACCCAGATTGGCATCCATTGGGGGAAGAGGGTGCTGCTTCCAATAGCTCAGATGAGGAGCATCCACAGCAGACATCGACATCGCAACAGCTGTTATCTGGCAGGCCCGGAGCACTCCAAAGACAGGTTCCAAACATCAAAAGAGTTGCTGGACAGCTTGTCCAGAGGGTCCAAAGATCACAGCGTGCTAGGCCGCAAAATGTCTGCCAAAGTAGGAAGAGTGCAGTGTGGCACTTTTTTGAACAAAATCCTCATGATCAGGCCAAGGTTGTCTGTAAGAAGTGCGCAAAGACCTTTAGCCGAGGGGAAAATCTGAAAAATTTGAATACCAGTTGCATGCTTAGACATTTAACCAGCATGCACTTGCAAGCGTGGACACAACACCAAACCTCAAGTGCCACATGTGCAACTGATCACAACGAAGGTAGTCAGCAACGCTACATTGTTTCCCCCACTGTAAGCCCACCGGTTAGCACAGCAGCAAATGTTGAGGTGTCGTTGCAAGGTCACAGCAGTCAGGGAATCCCACTGTTGTATCAACGAAATACTGATTCTAGGCCATCAGAAAGAACACCAACTCCATCACCATCATCAACCCTCTCTCAGTCCGCCCTGTCCACCGCTACTAACACCATATGCAGCTCTCAAGTCCAGCTCACCCTCGCAGACACTATGAGTAGGTCAAGAAAGTACTCAGTCTCTCATCCGCGTACACTGGGTTTGAACGCCCACATTGCCAAACTAATCTCGTTTGAGATGATGCCCTTTCGGTTGGTGGAAAGCACAGCTTTCCGCGAACTCATGGCCTATGCAGTACCACGCTATGACCTACCCAGTCGCCACTTCTTCTCTCGCAAAGCCATCCCAGCCCTCCACCATCATGTGAAAGGCCGCATTGTCCATGCACTCAAGCAGTCAGTGAGCGGAAAGGTGCACCTCACAACTGATGCATGGTCCAGTCGGCATGGCCAGGGCCGTTACGTGTCCATCACTGCGCACTGGGTTAATGTGGTGGATGCAGGGTCCACAGGGGACAGCGGTGGTGGGACAGTGCTGCCTAGCCCTCGGTATAGGAAACAGTTGGCTGTAGGCGTTCGACCCTCCTCCTCCTCCTCCAGAAGCGAAAGCTCGTCCACAGAGCGCAGTCGTACGAGCACTCCATCTGCAGCTGCCACTGTTGCACACGATGTGTCCCCCTATCGAGCAGCTAGTGGAAAGCGTCAGCAGGCTGTGTTGCAGATGATGTGTTTGGGCAACAGACACACCGCCGAGGTGCTGGCCGAGTACTTGAAGCGACAAACTGAGTCTTGGCTGGGCAGTGTACATCTTGAGGCAGGCAAGGTAGTTAGTGATAACGGCCGTAATTTTGTGGCAGCCATAGCCCTTTCAAAACTCAGCCATATACCTTGCTTGGCTCACACCTTGAACCTGGTGGTGCAGTGCTTCCTCAAAAATTATCCGGAGTTAACAGCCCTGCTCCAGAAGGTGCGAAGACTGTGCGCGCACATCCGCCGGTCGCCTGTACACTCCGTTCGTATGCAGAAGCTGCAGCGATTGCTCCATCTTCCCAACCACCGCCTCATTATCGACATTGCAACAAGGTGGAACTCCACCCTGCACATGGTGGAGCGGCTGTGTGAGCAGAGGCAGGCCATAATGCATTTGTGGGAGGATACACGGCCAGGCACTTTGAGAGCAGACATGGAGTTGACAGGTGTGCAGTGGTTGAAGCTGAAAGACCTCTGTAAAGTCCTTCAGTGTTTTGAGGAATGCACACGGCTGGTAAGCGCAGACGACGCCATCCTAAGCATGAGCATCCCACTTATGCGTCTGCTCATGCAAACTTTGACGCACCTTAAGGAGCAGGCGTCTGCAGCCAATGTTGATGAGGAGGAAGAGGAGGAGGGAATCCTTGATGACATTCAGCCATTGTCTGCTCAGGGACCTCTCCTGGACGAGGTGGAGGAAGAAGAGGAGGAGGAGGAGGATGATGGGGATGATTACTTAGGGGAGGAGGATGCATCTCGTGGGGCAAGTGAAAATGTTGGCGTGGCAAGGTCTGGTACAGGGTTTGTGCGTGACTGGAGGGATGTGGATTTGCCAGAAAGTGCTCCTCCAACCAGCACTCGCAGTGCATCATTGACACCGGGAACATTGGCCCACATGTCAGATTATGCCTTGCAGATCCTAAAAAGGGACCCACGCATTGCCAAAATGATGAACGATGACGACTACTGGTTGGCCAGCATCCTGGATCCACACTATAAAGGCAAATTACAAAACATCATGCCACAGGAGAACCTTGACCTAATATTGGCTAATAAACAAGCAACTCTGGTAAATCGGTTGCTTGAGGCATTCCCAGCACACAGCAGCGGTGATGGTTCTCACACGAGCCGTACGGGCCGGGGGCAGCTTGGCAGAGGTGTTCGTGGTGCACACAGCAGAAGTGGCGTTGGAGACAGGGGTTTCATGACAATGTTGTGGACTGATTTTTCAAGTACCGCTCACACAACTGGTAATACTGCATCGATGGAAAGTGACAGGAGACAGTAGTTGTCAACTATGGTTACAAACTACTTTTCCTCCCATATCGATGTTCTCCCACACAGGTCATTCCCCTTTGACTATTGGGCCGCTAAACTGGACACCTGGCCTGAATTGGCACAATATGCCTTACAGGAGCTCACTTGCCCAGCTGCAAGTGTGCTATCGGAAAGAGTCTTCAGTGCAGCTGGATCAATCCTGACAGAAAAAAGGACCCGTCTGTCAACCCAAAATGTGGATGATCTAACCTTCATTAAAATGAACCACGCATGGGTTTCCAAGGATTTTGTCCCACCTTCCTCTGATGACACATAGGGTGACAGAAAAAAGGCTTGCTTTGGTCCACCTCTTCCTGGGACTTGACCTATTTCACCTTTTGCATCAGCTGAATGTCCAACATCAACATATGCCACTTTCTAAAACTCCCTAACTGTGCTGCCTCCCCCCCCCCATGGCCGGGGTCACCACCTAGCGCACGACACCGTGCGAGTGCCGTTGCCCTGGAGAGGTGGGTAGGCCGACTCTTGGGCGCGGGCACTGGTACAGGGTCCTTCATAGTGCAATCAAGTGTCTCTGACGGTGGTGGTGCACATCCGCCGTCAGACACACCGCCGTACTATGAGGGGCCCAGTGCCAGTACCGACGCCCACGAATGGGCCCCCCTTGCTTGGGCAGGGCCCCAGCATTTGCAATCTTTACCTCTCCCTGCTCCTCCGCTGTGTAGTCTGGGCCGTCAAATCCATACTGTGCCTGACACCGTCTGAGCCTGCCTCCTGATGTATAGACATATATTTTGAATGTGTACGCTATCCATACATGTTATCCAGGGAAACGGTACCCTTTCTAACCTTTGTGCAATCACGTGCAATCCATACTGGGCCTAACACTGTCTGAGCCTGCCTCCTGAGACATATATTTTGAATGTGTACGCTATCCATACATGTTATCCATGGATACGGTATCCTTTCTAACCTTTGTGCAATCACGTGCAATCCATACTGGGCCTAACACCGTCTGAGCCTGCCTCCTGAGACATATATTTTGAATGTGTACGCTATCCATACATGTTATCCGGGGATACGGTACCCTTTCTAACCTTTGTGCAATCACGTGCAATCCATACTGGGCCTAACACCGTCTGAGCCTGCCTCCTGAGACATATATTTTGAATGTGTACGCTATCCATACATGTTATCTGGGGATACGGTACCCTTTCTAACCTTTGTGCAATCACGTGCAATCCATACTGGGCCAACACCGTCTGAGCCTGCCTCCTGAGACATATATTTTGAATGTGTACGCTATCCATACATGTTATCCGGGGATACGGTACCCTTTTTAACCTTTGTGCAATCCATACTGGGCATAACACCGTCTGAGCCTGCCTCCTGAGACATATATTTTGAATGTGTACGCTATCCATACATGTTATCCGGGGATACGGTACCCTTTCTAACCTTTGTGCAATCACGTGCAATCCATACTGGGCCTAACACCGTCTGAGCCTGCCTCCTGAGACATATATTTTGAATGTGTACGCTATCCATACATGTTATCCGGGGATACGGTACCCTTTCTAACCTTTGTGCAATCACGTGCAATCCATACTGGGCCTAACACCGTCTGAGCCTGCCTCCTGAGACATATATTTTGAATGTGTATGCTATCCATACATGTTATCTGGGGATACGGTACCCTTTCTAACCTTTGTGCAATCACGTGCAATCCATACTGGGCCTAACACCGTCTGAGCCTGCCTCCTGAGACATATATTTTGAATGTGTACGCTATCCATACATGTTATCCGGGGATACGGTACCCTTTCTAACCTTTGTGCAATCACGTGCAATCCATACTGGGCCTAACACCGTCTGAGCCTGCCTCCTGAGACATATATTTTGAATGTGTATGCTATCCATACATGTTATCTGGGGATACGGTACCCTTTCTAACCTTTGTGCAATCACGTGCAATCCATACTGGGCCTAACACCGTCTGAGCCTGCCTCCTGAGACATATATTTTGAATGTGTACGCTATCCATACATGTTATCTGGGGATACGGTACCCTTTCTCACCTTTGTGCAATCACGTGTAATCCATACTGGGCGTGAGAACGGCTGGCGAGCTGTTAAGCAAGCTACAGCACCTGTGGTTTGCACACGTAAGTTTTTCATTTTTTCAGGAATGACGGTTAGGCCTAATTCCGGAACTGCGGTTAACCTGCACTTACTGGGAAATCATTGTTCGCGGGTAATAATTGTAATCAGTGATCCCCATCACTAACGTTGTTCAGCGGGTTATCTGCACCTGTAAGCGACAAACGCTGGCCTTTTCAGTGTAGCGCACATGCAGCCACGGACATGTAAGGGCATGACACACCAGTTATTGGCCAATCTCATGTGCCAGAGCCTCACGTGTCCCTCTAGTAAGCCGGACTCGGACCGCGGGGCAAGACGGAGTCTCGTTCGTTAACGGAATTAAGCTTGCAATGTGTGCTTCTGTTCTGTAGCTGGCATGGTTGAGGTTTCCCAGGTGGAGTCGAATTTAACCGTAGGCTCCACTCCTGGTGGTGCCCTTCTGGACATTCCTTTAAGGTTCAGCTTTGCAACCATACTGCCCACGTCAAGCAAACACTTTGCCTTCATGAACGCTGTTTGGAGGGTCATGACTCGTGGGAATAACGCCGCCCAATCAGTTAACCTGCTAGAGAGATCCTTCGTTGCTCCCAAGCATGACATCACACTCCCTAGGAAGAAGGTAATGCCACTGTGGCGACCGTACTCCTGGGGGCGACACAAGTGCACTGATGCCCAGCCACTGCTCGATGAATCTGCTGGTACATTGACCCAGACCACTACATTCCCCTCGCACGCTACACGACCTGAATCTGACCCTGATGAAACTCAGGTTACCCTTCCCATATACAGTTCCATCTTACACGGTGACAAAGAGGAAGCTGCAGATGAAAGTGCAGGTTCGGCCCACCCGCCATCAGACACACCACCGTACTATCAGGGGCCCTGTGCCAGTGCCGTCGCCAATGAGTGGGCCCCCCCTGCTTGCCCAGGATCACAGCACTTGCAAAGTTGAAATACTGTGCAGTGAGATGGAAGATGGGGACGACGAGGAATCCAGACAAGTACAGGGATTCCCTAGCGAGGAGACTTATTTGATCGTTTTCAATGTTGGGACAGCAATTTTTGGGGAGCACTATACTCTGGAGAATGATAGATGGGGCCCACCATACACTGGAACATTCCAAAGGTGGACATCAGACACTGGAGCAGCATTTACAAGGCCCATTATACACTAGAGCATTAGAAATGGGGCCCATTATGTTTGGAGCATTATTTGGGCCCATAAGACAGTGGAGCTTCATCCATGGGGACCAACATATACTGTAGCATTATGTGGAGCTCATCATATACTGTTTCAAACATTATATGGGACCAATGATTCTGTATGGAGAAATAGATGGGCCTCGTCATGAGATGTAAAAAGTGAGGTATTTTTCATTGTACTATACCGCTATTTCTCTGCCGTATCGGAGCATGATGAGTTGTGGTATGTGTTAAAGGGGCGCTCTTTCGGCCAGGGCACATGAAAACCTGCAGCCAGCCCTCCCCCCCACAGTTTGTAGCCAAATAACCCCCATTTTTCAGTGCGTAACTTGTATTATGAAGTTAATTAAGGTTGACAAGCTTAAGAAAGAAGAATTGATGCTTTTGGCATTCAAATGGGCACTGTAGGTGTGTTTCCTGTCCTCCTCTCACTGCCGACTTTTATTCCCCATTGACTTACATTGGGTTTCGTGTTTCGGGACGACCCCGACTTTTCCCTATAATCGGACGATCTTGCTCGACCCGACTTTTGGAAAAGTCGGGTTTCACGAAACGAAACGCGACCCTAAAAATCCAAAAGTCGCTCAACTCTACCCACGACTAAGAAAGTGGCTGAACAGTTCAACGTAATATATGAGCAATAGGAGTGACAAGCAATGAACAATAATTATAAATGCATATGGTACACTAATAGAAATACATAGATCAGATTATTGTTAATATCACCATCCCCTATCTGTAGCAGCAGTAATAATAATCGTTTGCCCATGAGAATGAACACAATGCACTATAGCGGTGTGAAAAGGCATCTGAAATATACATAAAACAGATAGTGGGCAATGGAATCTATGACGCACAATTTGCATAAATACCTCAAAATACCCTGAAGAGTGACCAAAGAATTAGTTGAAATATTCACAATATAGGAAAATAACCTATAGTTTTGTCCATATACCAATAAGTGAACCGTGGTCTTAATAAACTCAAGCCATATCCAGCAATACAGCAACAGTGCAGATAGAGATTAAGGACAGGCTGAAATAAATCCAAGGTAAATGGAGACCATACCCCGCATCACCTAAAAATAGAGATGCAATGTAATTAAATAGAAGTGAGAAAAAAGTCCTGCCCGCACTATCCTGGTAACATACATTTACATGGGGGAGCTTGTGGAGGGCCCAATAGATGTGTCACTGTCTACATCTGGTAGTTCTTCTTATCCTGGTAATATGCCTTCTGATATTGCCTGTCTCTGGCCAGAATCCTCACCCTGATGGTCAGCTGTCACTGTTGGTACTTGACTTGTACTTGCTGCCTCATTGTCTTGGGTGTCAGGATACTGCTCAAAAGGCCATGAATCATCTCTTTCTTGCGATTTCCTCAGATATCTCCGATTTCTCCTTAGTCTTCTTCTTTCCTCTGTTAGAATTTCGTAGGACCGAGGTCCTAGTTTTTGGACAACCTTTGCCTTTTGCCAGTGTTTGTCAAACGTGCTGCTTGGCTGCAGCCGAATGTTGTCATTTCTCTGGAGCTCAGGCAGATCCTTTGCAGATGTATTGTAATAGAAAGCTTGCCTATCTTGATTCTTCTGTAATTTAGCTTTGATGTTTCCCAGCAACTTTGGCTTTAACAAATGACTAGCAGTTGGTAAGAGTGTCTTTGTATGCCTACTCATGAGCCTCTGTGCCAGACTGCTGTCTAGGCCTTGGGTGGGTGTGTTTCTTTGATCCAGTATAGATAGATATACATCAGTGCCCGCCTGTTTTGCTTTCTGCATGAGTTTTTTTGGCTGTTTTTACTGCTGACTCTGCTATCCCATTAATCTGAGGATATCTGGGAGAAGATGTCTGGTGTTCAAATTCCCATTTCTTGCTGAAGGTTTTGAACTGTTTCCAAGTAAACTGCGCTGCATTGTCAGAGAAAACGACATCTGGAATGCCATACCTGGCAAAATGTGCCTTGAGTTTTTTAATCACTGTTCCCACCCTTGTGTCCTGCAACAAATCAACCTCCCAGAAGTTAGAGAAATAGTCCACTGTAATCAGGTATTCTTTGTCATTCCATGTGAACAAGTCCGTTCCTATTTTTGACTATGGCCTATGTGGAATTTCATGTGGTTGCAATGTCTCCTTTGGTTGATTATCACTGCAGGATGCACATATTTCACATTGTGCTATATTATTTTTTATGTGGTCATTCATACCTGGCCAATAAACAGATTCTCGCACTCGACGTAGACATCCTTCCATGCCTAAGTGAGAAGAGTGCAATGTTTTCAATATGTCTCTTCTGAGAACTTCTGGTATAACCGCCCTGTCTCCTTTAAAAATGATTCCTTGCTGCACTGACAATTCATCTCTTATGTGGAAGAATGGTGAAACTTCCCTTGGAGCATGTTGCTTGTATTTTGGTCAGCAAGATAACAGTCTTTAAACTCTGGAGACTTTTATCCTTCTCTGTGAAAGTCTGGATTTGCTTCATCTTTTCTTTTGACACTGCAAGATAGTTACACATATTGATGGTTTCAATGTCTTTCTCCTCATCATTTGTGATAGGAAGGTAAGCTCTGCTTAGTGTATCTGCAATCAGTAAGTCTCTTCCTGGACAGTACCCGATGTCAAAATCATATTTCTGAAGTCGTAACAGCATGCGCTGTGGTCTCTTTGGGGCATTTAGTAGTGGTTTCTTTATAATCCGACTGTGATCGACTGTACTCTTACCCGTCGACCATAGGTGTATTGGTGAAACTTCTCCAACCCCAATACCACAGCCAGTAGTTCCTTCTCAATTTGAGCATACCCCTGCTCTGTTGTTGTAAGGGCTCTGCCCGCAAATGTGAGTGGCTGTTTGTTCTGCATTAATGTAGCTACAAGGCCTTTTTCTGAAGCATGACATTGTACCACTACTTCTCGATCTGGATCGAAATACTTTAGGGGTGCTGCATCTGCAATAGCTTTCTTTACTGATTGGAAAGCAGTCTCCTGGCTTTCCGTCCATTCCCAGAGCACATCTTTGTGGGTTAGCTGTCTCAGTGGCTCACATATGTCTGACAAATGACTGCCAAATTTGAACTGATAATTTATCATGCCCAAAAATCGATGTACTCCACAAACATCAGTAGGGGTAGGCAAATCTTGTATTGCTCTCACCTTTTCAGGATCCACTTGTCATGGTTTGAACAGGGTTCTTGCCCTGCACTCACAGGGTTAAGTGTTCGTGGCCTCTTTCTGGATCTGGGAGGGGTATTTATACTCACTCTTTACCAGGGTTCTCTGTCAGCTATACTGTTGTTCTGGTGTGTCTGACCCCTGGTGTGCCTGTATTCTGCGTTGCTTGTTTGCTTCCCGTGTATGACCTGGCCTGTTCCCTCACTCTGTACTCCGTCTCTCGCTTTGGTACTGCTGTCTTCTCCGGTTATGACCTCCTGGCTTTTCTATCGTTACTCCGCTACAGTTTGTCCCTATTGTACCGTCTATTGCCCGTTCTGGTTTTCTGACCTATTGCTACGTCCTGACTATCCTTTCTGTCTTAACCCAGTGGTACTGTATTGCTATCTGGTGCTTTGACCCTGTCTTCGTCTGGTTTCTGTCTCTGTCTATGCCCCTTGGTAACATTGTCCCGTAGTTACCTTTCTAGGAGTTTCTCTGCAGCTCCTAGATCTGTGGAGCTTAGGCCACGCCCCCAGCAGTCATGTGCTTCAGGTCCTGATACTCTGAAGCACGCATCGTCACCGCTGCTGCCCTGCTCCACAGGTATCTTTGAGTACTGTCTCTGTACTCAGGACACCCGCACTGGCTCAGTGAGCAAGTGCAGTGCGGTGTTCCTGACATTATAGCTGACCATTTCAGTTTTTTTTTTCCCCCTCTGAGGAAAAAAAAAAAAAAAAAAAAAGTGTGTTATCCTCATGGATCCCATACAAGCTTTGGCTGGTCAGGTCAAGCACCTGACCCAAATGTTCCACAAACTTAATGTGGAACAGCGCACGATGGCCCAGACCCAGCAACAATTGGTGGATACGGTACAGGGGGCTGCCGTTACAGGGGATTCTTGTGCTGGGGATAGAGATGTGTCATTGGCATTCCCAGAATCTCTGGTCAAATTGCCAGACCTTTTCTCAGGGGATAAAAAGGAGTTCAGGTCTTTCAGAGAAGGATGCAAGCTTTTTTTTTCTCTGAGGCCCCGCTCTTCCGGGGATGAGTTCCAGAGGGTGGGGGTCGTCATTTCCCTACTTCGGGGGGCTCCACAGGCATGGGCTTTCTCTCTCTCTTCCTCTGCTCCTGAACGCATGTCTGTGAATTTGTTCTTTGAGGCTCTGGGGCACATTTATGATGAGCCTGATAGAGTGCGTCTGGCAGAGGATATGGTGATGAGTGTGACACAGGGAAGGAACTCTGCTGAATGGTTCTGCTCTGAGTTCAGATGCTGGGTAGGAAGAGTGCAGTGTGGCACTTTTTTGAACAAAATCCTCATGATCAGGCCAAGGTTATCTGTAAGAAGTGTGCAAAGACCTTTAGCCGAGGGGAAAATCTGAAAAATTTGAATACCAGTTGCATGCTTAGACATTTAACCAGCATGCACTTGCAAGCGTGGACACAACACCAAACCTCAAGTGCCACATGTGCAACTGATCACAACGAAGGTAGTCAGCAACGCTACATTGTTTCCCCCACTGTAAGCCCACCGGTTAGCACAGCAGCAAATGTTGAGGTGTCGTTGCAAGGCCACAGCAGTCAGGGAATCCCACTGTTATATCAACGAAAGACTGATTCTAGGCCATCAGAAAGAACACCAACTCCATCACCATCATCAACCCTCTCTCAGTCCGCCCTGTCCACCGCTACTTCCACCATATGCAGCTCTCAAGTCCAGCTCACCCTCGCAGACACTATGAGTAGGTCAAGAAAGTACTCAGTCTCTCATCCGCGTACACTGGGTTTGAACGCCCACATTGCCAAACTAATCTCGTTTGAGATGATGCCCTTTCGGTTGGTGGAAAGCACAGCTTTCCGCGAACTCATGGCCTATGCAGTACCACGCTATGACCTACCCAGTCGCCACTTCTTCTCTCGCAAAGCCATCCCAGCCCTCCACCATCATGTGAAAGACCGCATTGTCCATGCACTCAAGCAGTCAGTGAGCGGAAAGGTGCACCTCACAACTGATGCATGGTCCAGTCGGCATGGCCAGGGCCGTTACGTGTCCATCACTGCGCACTGGGTTAATGTGGTGGATGCAGGGTCCACAGGGGACAGCGGTGGTGGGACAGTGCTGCCTAGCCCACGGTATAGGAAACAGTTGGCTGTAGGCGTTCGACCCTCCTCCTCCTCCTCCAGAAGCGAAAGCTCGTCCACAGAGCGCAGTCGTACGAGCACTCCATCTGCAGCTGCCACTGTTGCACACGATGTGTCCCCCTATCGAGCAGCTAGTGGAAAGCGTCAGCAGGCTGTGTTGCAGATGATGTGTTTGGGCAACAGACACACCGCCGAGGTGCTGGCCGAGTACTTGAAGCGACAAACTGAGTCTTGGCTGGGCAGTGTACATCTTGAGGCAGGCAAGGTAGTTAGTGATAACGGCCGTAATTTTGTGGCAGCCATATCCCTTTCAAAACTCAGCCATATACCTTGCTTGGCTCACACCTTGAACCTGGTGGTGCAGTGCTTCCTCAAAAATTATCCGGAGTTAACAGCCCTGCTCCAGAAGGTGCGAAGACTGTGCGCGCACATCCGCCGGTCGCCTGTACACTCCATTCGTATGCAGAAGCTGCAGCGATTGCTCCACCTTCCCAACCACCGCCTCATTATCGACATTGCAACAAGGTGGAACTCCACCCTGCACATGGTGGAGCGGCTGTGCGAGCAGAGGCAGGCCATAATGCATTTGTGGGAGGATACACGGCCAGGCACTTTGAGACCAGACATGGAGTTGACAGGTGTGCAGTGGTTGAAGCTGAAAGACCTCTGTAAAGTCCTTCAGTGTTTTGAGGAATGCACACGGCTGGTAAGCGCAGACGACGCCATCCTAAGCATGAGCATCCCACTTATGCGTCTGCTCATGCAAACTTTGACGCACCTTAAGGAGCAGGCGTCTGCAGCCAATGTTGATGAGGAGGAAGAGGAGGAGGGAATCCTTGATGACATTCAGCCATTGTCTGCTCAGGGACCTCTCCTGGACGAGGTGGAGGAAGAAGAGGAGGAGGAGGAGGATGATGGGGATGATTACTTAGGGGAGGAGGATGCATCTCGTGGGGCAAGTAAAAATGTTGGCGTGGCAAGGTCTGGTACAGGGTTTGTGCGTGACTGGAGGGATGTGGATTTGCCAGAAAGTGCTCCTCCACCCAGCACTCGCAGTGCATCATTGACACCAGGAACATTGGCCCACATGTCAGATTATGCCTTGCAGATCCTAAAAAGGGACCCACGCATTGCCAAAATGATGAACGATGACGACTACTGGTTGGCCAGCATCCTGGATCCACGCTATAAAGGCAAATTACAAAACATCATGCCACAGGAGAACCTTGACCTAATATTGGCTAATAAACAAGCAACTCTGGTAAATCGGTTGCTTGAGGCATTCCCAGCACACAGCAGCGGTGATGGTTCTCACACGAGCCGTACGGGCCGGGGGCAGCTTGGCAGAGGTGTTCGTGGTGCACACAGCAGAAGTGGCGTTGGAGACAGGGGTTTCATGACAATGTTGTGGACTGATTTTTCAAGTACCGCTCACACAACTGGTAATACTGCATCGATGGAAAGTGACAGGAGACAGCAGTTGTCAACTATGGTTACAAACTACTTTTCCTCCCATATCGATGTTCTCCCACACAGGTCATTCCCCTTTGACTATTGGGCCGCTAAACTGGACACCTGGCCTGAATTGGCACAATATGCCTTACAGGAGCTCACTTGCCCAGCTGCAAGTGTGCTATCGGAAAGAGTCTTCAGTGCAGCTGGATCAATCCTGACAGAAAAAAGGACCCGTCTGTCAACCCAAAATGTGGATGATCTAACCTTCATTAAAATGAACCACGCATGGGTTTCCAAGGATTTTGTCCCACCTTCCTCTGATGACACATAGGGTGACAGAAAAATGGCTTGCTTTGGTCCACCTCTTCCTGGGACTTGACCTATTTCACCTTTTGCATCAGCTGAATGTCCAACATCAACATATGCCACTTTCTAAAACTCCCTAACTGTGCTGCCTCCCCCCCCCATGGCCGGGGTCACCACCTAGCGCACGACACCGTGCGAGTGCCGTTGCCCTGGACAGGTGGGTAGGCCGACTCTTGGGCGCGGGCACTGGTACAGGGTCCTTCATAGTGCAATCAAGTGTCTCTGACGGTGGTGGTGCACATCCGCCGTCAGACACACCGCCGTACTATGAGGGGCCCAGTGCCAGTACCGACGCCCACGAATGGGCCCCCCTTGCTTGGGCAGGGCCCCAGCATTTGCAATCTTTACCTCTCCCTGCTCCTCCGCTGTGTAGTCTGGGCCGTCAAATCCATACTGTTGGCACCGTCTGAGCCTGCCTCCTGATGTATAGACATATATTTTGAATGTGTACGCTATCATACATGTTATCCAGGGAAACGGTACCCTTTCTAACCTTTGTGCAATCACGTGCAATCCATACTGGGCCTAACACTGTCTGAGCCTGCCTCCTGAGACATATATTTTGAATGTGTACGCTATCCATACATGTTATCCGGGGATACGGTACCCTTTCTAACCTTTGTGCAATCACGTGCAATCCATACTGGGCCTAACACCGTCTGAGCCTGCCTCCTGAGACATATATTTTGAATGTGTACGCTATCCATACATGTTATCTGGGGATACGGTACCCTTTCTAACCTTTGTGCAATCACGTGCAATCCATACTGGGCCAACACCGTCTGAGCCTGCCTCCTGAGACATATATTTTGAATGTGTACGCTATCCATACATGCTATCCGGGGATACGGTACCCTTTTTAACCTTTGTGCAATCCATACTGGGCATAACACCGTCTGAGCCTGACTCCTGAGACATATATTTAGAATGTGTACGCTATCCATACATGTTATCTGGGGATACGGTACCCTTTCTAACCTTTGTGCAATCACTTGCAATCCATACTGGGCCTAACACCGTCTGAGCCTGCCTCCTGAGACATATATTTTGAATGTGTACGCTATCCATACATGTTATCCGGGGATACGGTACCCTTTCTAACCTTTGTGCAATCACGTGCAATCCATACTGGGCCTAACACCGTCTGAGCCTGCCTCCTAAGACATATATTTTGAATGTGTACGCTATCCATACATGTTATCTGGGGATACGGTACCCTTTCTAACCTTTGTGCAATCACGTGCAATCCATACTGGGCCTAACACCGTCTGAGCCTGCCTCCTGAGACATATATTTTGAATGTGTACGCTATCCATACATGTTATCCGGGGATACGGTACCCTTTCTAACCTTTGTGCAATCACGTGCAATCCATACTGGGCCTAACACCGTCTGAGCCTGCCTCCTGAGACATATATTTTGAATGTGTATGCTATCCATACATGTTATCTGGGGATACGGTACCCTTTCTAACCTTTGTGCAATCACGTGCAATCCATACTGGGCCTAACACCGTCTGAGCCTGCCTCCTGAGACATATATTTTGAATGTGTACGCTATCCATACATGTTATCTGGGGATACGGTACCCTTTCTCACCTTTGTGCAATCACGTGTAATCCATACTGGGCGTGAGAACGGCTGGCGAGCTGTTAAGCAAGCTACAGCACCTGTGGTTTGCACACGTAAGTTTTTCATTTTTTCAGGAATGACGGTTAGGCCTAATTCCAGAACTGCGGTTGACCTACACTTACTGGGAAATCATTGTTCGCGGGTAATAATTGTAATCAGTGATCCCCATCACTAACGTTGTTCAGCGGGTTATCTGCACCTGTAAGCGACAAACGCTGGCCTTTTCAGTGTAGCGCACATGCAGCCACGGACATGTAAGGGCATGACACACCAGTTATTGGCCAATCTCATGTGCCAGAGCCTCACGTGTCCCTCTAGTAAGCCGGACTCGGACCGCGGGGCATGACGGAGTCTCGTTCGTTAATGGAATTAAGCTTGCAATGTGTGCTTCTGTTCTGTAGCTGGCATGGTTGAGGTTTCCCAGGTGGAGTCGAATTTAACCGTAGGCTCCACTCCTGGTGGTGCCCTTCTGGACATTCCTTTAAGGTTCAGCTTTGCAACCATACTGCCCACGTCAAACAAACACTTTGCCTTCATGAACGCTGTTTGGAGGGTCATGACTCGTGGGAATAACGCCGCCCAATCAGTTAACCTGCTAGAGAGATCCTTCGTTGCTCCCAAGCATGACATCACACTCCCTAGGAAGAAGGTAATGCCACTGTGGCGACCGTACTCCTGGGGGCGACACAAGTGCACTGATGCCCAGCCACTGCTCGATGAATCTGCTGGTACATTGACCCAGACCACTACATTCCCCTCGCACGCTACACGACCTGAATCTGACCCTGATGAAACTCAGGTTACCCTTCCCATATACAGTTCCATCTTACACGGTGACAAAGAGGAAGCTGCAGATGAAAGTGCAGGTTCGGCCCACCCGCCATCAGACACACCACCGTACTATCAGGGGCCCTGTGCCAGTGCCGTCGCCAATGAGTGGGCCCCCCCTGCTTGCCCAGGATCACAGCACTTGCAAAGTTGAAATACTGTGCAGTGAGATGGAAGATGGGGACGACGAGGAATCCAGACAAGTACAGGGATTCCCTAGCGAGGAGAATTATTTGATTGTTTTCAATGTTGGGACAGCAATTTTTGGGGAGCACTATACTCTGGAGAATGATAGATGGGGCCCACCATACACTGGAACATTCCAAAGGTGGACATCAGACGCTGGAGTAGCATTTACAAGGCCCATTATACACTAGAGCATTAGAAATGGGGCCCATTATGTTTGGAGCATTATTTGGGCCCATAAGACAGTGGAGCTTCATCCATGGGGACCAACATATACTGTAGCATTATGTGGAGCTCATCATATACTGTTTCAAACATTATATGGGACCAATGATTCTGTATGGAGAAATAGATGGGCCTCGTCATGAGATGTAAAAAGTGAGGTATTTTTCATTGTACTATACCGCTATTTCTCTGCCGTATCGGAGCATGATGAGTTGTGGTATGTGTTAAAGGGGCGCTCTTTCGCCCAGGGCACATGAAAACCTGCAGCCAGCCCTCCCCCCCCACAACTTTAGCCAAATAACCCCCATTTTTCAGTGCGTAACTTGTATTATGAAGTTAATTAAGGTTGACAAGCTTAAGTAAGAAGAATTGATGCTTTTGGCATTCAAATGGGCACTGTAGGTGTGTTTCCTGTCCTCCTCTCACTGCCGACTTTTATTCCCCATTGACTTACATTGGGTTTCGTGTTTCGGGACGACCCCGACTTTTCCCTATAATCGGACGATCTTGCTCGACCCGACTTTTGGAAAAGTCGGGTTTCACGAAACGAAACGCGACCCTAAAAATCCAAAAGTCGCTCAACTCTACCCACGACTAAGAAAGTGGCTGAACAGTTCAACGTAATATATGAGCAATAGGAGTGACAAGCAATGAACAATAATTATAAATGCATATGGTACACTAATAGAAATACATAGATCAGATTATTGTTAATATCACCATCCCCTATCTGTAGCAGCAGTAATAATAATCGTTTGCCCATGAGAATGAACACAATGCACTATAGCGGTGTGAAAAGGCATCTGAAATATACATAAAACAGATAGTGGGCAATGGAATCTATGACGCACAATTTGCATAAATACCTCAAAATACCCTGAAGAGTGACCAAAGAATTAGTTGAAATATTCACAATATAGGAAAATAACCTATAGTTTTGTCCATATACCAATAAGTGAACCGTGGTCTTAATAAACTCAAGCCATATCCAGCAATACAGCAACAGTGCAGATAGAGATTAAGGACAGGCTGAAATAAATCCAAGGTAAATGGAGACCATACCCCGCATCACCTAAAAATAGAGATACAATGTAATCAAATAGAAGTGAGAAAAAAGTCCTGCCCGCACTATCCTGGTAACATACATTTACATGGGGGAGCTTGTGGAGGGCCCAATAGATGTGTCACTGTCTACATCTGGTAGTTCTTCTTATCCTGGTAATATGCCTTCTGATATTGCCTGTCTCTGGCCAGAATCCTCACCCTGATGGTCAGCTGTCACTGTTGGTACTTGACTTGTACTTGCTGCCTCATTGTCTTGGGTGTCAGGATACTGCTCAAAAGGCCATGAATCATCTCTTTCTTGCGATTTCCTCAGATATCTCCGATTTCTCCTTAGTCTTCTTCTTTCCTCTGTTAGAATTTCGTAGGACCGAGGTCCTAGTTTTTGGACAACCTTTGCCTTTTGCCAGTGTTTGTCAAACGTGCTGCTTGGCTGCAGCCGAATGTTGTCATTTCTCTGGAGCTCAGGCAGATCCTTTGCAGATGTATTGTAATAGAAAGCTTGCCTATCTTGATTCTTCTGTAATTTAGCTTTGATGTTTCCCAGCAACTTTGGCTTTAACAAATGACTAGCAGTTGGTAAGAGTGTCTTTGTATGCCTACTCATGAGCCTCTGTGCCAGACTGCTGTCTAGGCCTTGGGTGGGTGTGTTTCTTTGATCCAGTATAGATAGATATACATCAGTGCCCGCCTGTTTTGCTTTCTGCATGAGTTTTTTTGGCTGTTTTTACTGCTGACTCTGCTATCCCATTAATCTGAGGATATCTGGGAGAAGATGTCTGGTGTTCAAATTCCCATTTCTTGCTGAAGGTTTTGAACTGTTTCCAAGTAAACTGCGCTGCATTGTCAGAGAAAACGACATCTGGAATGCCATACCTGGCAAAATGTGCCTTGAGTTTTTTAATCACTGTTCCCACCCTTGTGTCCTGCAACAAATCAACCTCCCAGAAGTTAGAGAAATAGTCCACTGTAATCAGGTATTCTTTGTCATTCCATGTGAACAAGTCCGTTCCTATTTTTGACTATGGCCTATGTGGAATTTCATGTGGTTGCAATGTCTCCTTTGGTTGATTATCACTGCAGGATGCACATATTTCACATTGTGCTATATTATTTTTTATGTGGTCATTCATACCTGGCCAATAAACAGATTCTCGCACTCGACGTAGACATCCTTCCATGCCTAAGTGAGAAGAGTGCAATGTTTTCAATATGTCTCTTCTGAGAACTTCTGGTATAACCACCCTGTCTCCTTTAAAAATGATTCCTTGCTGCACTGACAATTCATCTCTTATGTGGAAGAATGGTGAAACTTCCCTTGGAGCATGTTGCTTGTATTTTGGTCAGCCATGCAAGATGACAGTCTTTAAACTCTGGAGACTTTTATCCTTCTCTGTGAAAGTCTGGATTTGCTTCATCTTTTCTTTTGACACTGCAAGATAGTTACACATATTGATGGTTTCAATGTCTTTCTCCTCATCATTTGTGATAGGAAGGTAAGCTCTGCTTAGTGTATCTGCAATCAGTAAGTCTCTTCCTGGACAGTACCCGATGTCAAAATCATATTTCTGAAGTCGTAACAGCATGCGCTGTGGTCTCTTTGGGGCATTTAGTAGTGGTTTCTTTATAATCTGACTGTGATCGACTGTACTCTTACCCTTCGACCATAGGTGTATTGGTGAAACTTCTCCAACCCCAATACCACAGCCAGTAGTTCCTTCTCAATTTGAGCATACCCCTGCTCTGTTGTTGTAAGGGCTCTGCCCGCAAATGTGAGTGGCTGTTTGTTCTGCATTAATGTAGCTACAAGGCCTTTTTCTGAAGCATGACATTGTACCACTACTTCTCGATCTGGATCGAAATACTTTAGGGGTGCTGCATCTGCAATAGCTTTCTTTACTGATTGGAAAGCAGTCTCCTGGCTTTCCGTCCATTCCCAGAGCACATCTTTGTGGGTTAGCTGTCTCAGTGGCTCACATATGTCTGACAAATGACTGCCAAATTTGAACTGATAATTTACCATGCCCAAAAATCGTTGTACTCCACAAACATCAGTAGGGGTAGGCAAATCTTGTATTGCTCTCACCTTTTCAGGATCCACTTGTCATGGTTTGAACAGGGTTCTTGCCCTGCACTCACAGGGTTAAGTGTTCGTGGCCTCTTTCTGGATCTGGGAGGGGTATTTATACTCACTCTTTACCAGGGTTCTCTGTCAGCTATACTGTTGTTCTGGTGTGTCTGACCCCTGGTGTGCCTGTATTCTGCGTTGCTTGTTTGCTTCCCGTGTATGACCTGGCCTGTTCCCTCACTCTGTACTCCGACTCTCGCTTTGGTACTGCTGTCTTCTCCGGTTATGACCTCCTGGCTTTTCTATCGTTACTCCGCTACAGTTTGTCCCTATTGTACCGTCTATTGCCCGTTCTGGTTTTCTGACCTATTGCTACGTCCTGACTATCCTTTCTGTCTTAACCCCGTGGTACTGTATTGCTATCTGGTGCTTTGACCCTGTCTTCGTCTGGTTTCTGTCTCTGTCTATGCCCCTTGGTAACATTGTCCCGTAGTTACCTTTCTAGGAGTTTCCCTGCAGCTCCTAGATCTGTGGAGCTTAGGCCACGCCCCCAGCAGTCATGTGCTTCAGGTCCTGATACTCTGAAGCACGCATCGTCACCGCTGCTGCCCTGCTCCACAGGTATCTTTGAGTACTGTCTTTGTACTCAGGACACCCGCACTGGCTCAGTGAGCAAGTGCAGTGCGGTGTTCCTGACATTATAGCTGACCATTTCAGGTTTTTTTTTCCCCCTCTGAGGAAAAAAAAAAAAAAAAAAAAGTGTGTTATCCTCATGGATCCCATACAAGCTTTGGCTGGTCAGGTCAAGCACCTGACCCAAATGTTCCACAAACTTAATGTGGAACAGCGCACGATGGCCCAGACCCAGCAACAATTGGTGGATACGGTACAGGGGGCTGCCGTTACAGGGGATTCTTGTGCTGGGGATAGAGATGTGTCATTGGCATTCCCAGAATCTCTGGTCAAATTGCCAGACCTTTTCTCAGGGGATAAAAAGGAGTTCAGGTCTTTCAGAGAAGGATGCAAGCTTTTTTTTTCTCTGAGGCCCCGCTCTTCCGGGGATGAGTTCCAGAGGGTGGGGGTCGTCATTTCCCTACTTCGGGGGGCTCCACAGGCATGGGCTTTCTCTCTCTCTTCCTCTGCTCCTGAACGCATGTCTGTGAATTTGTTCTTTGAGGCTCTGGGGCACATTTATGATGAGCCTGATAGAGTGCGTCTGGCAGAGGATATGGTGATGAGTGTGACACAGGGAAGGAACTCTGCTGAATGGTTCTGCTCTGAGTTCAGATGCTGGGCAGCGGAGGTCTCCTGGGATGACGCTGCCCTCCGGGGTTTGTTCTGTAGAGGCCTGTCCGAACGTTTGAAAGATGCCCTAGCCCTTCATCCTCCACCAGATTCTTTGGAGGACCCTATGATCCAGGCTGTCCGCATGGACCGTAGGCTGCGGGCAAGAGGGGTCATGCTGCAGGAGACCCCTTTATTCTCCAATCTGAGAGACGCTGCATCTAGTCCTGAGCCCATGGAGGTTGGTGCCACGTCATTGGAGGAAAAAGAGAGGAGACACCGAAGAAACAACCAATTGTGCTTTTACTGTGGATCCGCTGGACATTGGAAAAGGAACTGTCCTTCTTGCCCTTCTTCAGTGAAGCTGTCAGGAAAACGACTGAGTCTGGGTAACAATCGAGGAGGTTGCCCAGACTCCCATGTACCCTTTTACTCGCTTACTAAAATTCTGCTTCCGGTGGAACTGGAACTTACAGGCGGTCCGGTTGGGACTACCGCCTTTGTTGACTGTGGTTCTTCTATTAATCTGATCGATGCCAAAGTTGTGACTTTTCATAAGATAGGGACAGTCAGGTTAAAAGATCCTGTTAAAATCGTGGCAATTGATTCTTCTCCTATCACCCAGGAGGGAATTTGTTTCATGACTGATACCTTTTCTCTGAAAGTGGGTTCCACTCATGTGGAAAAATTAAGGTGTTTTGTCATAAATAATCTGCCGGCTGGACTGATACTGAGTATGCCTTGGCTTCAACGTCACAATCCTACTATTGACTGGGTCACAGGGGATATCATTCAGTGGGGTTGTATGGCTAACGGTCTATGTTGTAACTTGACAACCCTTGTCACCCCAGTAAAATCTGTGTCAGTGTCGTCTGTCGATCTGGAAGGTATTCCGGAGTGCCTGAAAGATTTTGAAGACGTATTTTCTGAAAGTGAGGCTGAGGCGCTACCACTACATAAACCCTTTGATTGTGCCATTAATCTAGTCCCTGGAGCCAAGTTACCCAAGGCTCGCCTGTTCAATTTGTCCGGGCCCGAACGTCTAGCCATGAAGGAGTACATTACTGAGAGTCGCCGCAAAGGGCATATTAGGCCTTCTGTTTCACCTGTGGCAGCGGGCTTCTTTTTTGTTAAGAAAAAAGATGGTGGTTTGCGGCCGTGCCTCGACTTTCGGGAATTAAACAAAATTACTGTCAAAAATACATACCCTCTCCCCCTAATTCCTGATGTAACCAACTCACCGGGGCCAAGTGGTTCTCTAAACTGGATTTACGTGGGGCATATAACCTTATAAGAGTCCGTGAAGGGGACGAATGGAAAACAGCATTCCTGACGACTGAAGGGCTGTTCGAAAACTTGGTTATGCCCTTTGGTCTCACCAACGCTCCTGCTGTTTTTCAGAATTTTATTAATGTAATTTTCTCTGATTTAATCGGTCGTTTTGTGGCTATCTATTTGGATGACATTCTGGTGTACTCGGTGGACAGTCAATCTCACTTGCACCATTTGCGGATGGTTCTCATGAGACTGAGGGAGAATCATTTGTATGCCAAGCTGGAAAAATGCTCATTTTTCATTCCCATAAGTATCCTTTCTGGGGTTGATTGTGTCAGGGGAGGGGTTCCGCATGGATCCTAAGAAAGTCCAGGCTGTTACGGAGTGGGTACAACCTCATGACTTGAAAGGGTTGCAACGATTTTTGGGCTTTGCCAACTTTTATAGGAAATTTATTAAGGGCTTTTTGCAGGTGGTAAAGCCTCTAACGGACCTCACTCTCAAGGGAGCTGATGTAAAAAATTGGTCTGTAGCTGCAAAAAACTCTTTAATGACATTAAAAAAGTGCTTTTCTTCAGCCCCTGTATTAGTACAACCCGACCCGTCAAGACCTTTTGTCGTGGAGGTTGACGCCTCGGAAGTGGGGGTGGGGGCAGTTTTGTCTCAGGGCCCTCCTACCCTTACTACCCTGAGGCCTTGCGCCTTCTTCTCTAAAAAATTTTCCTCTGCCGAGAGAAATTACGATGTCGGCAATAGAGAGTTGTTGGCGGTAAAGTTGGCTTTTGAAGAATGGAGGCATTTCCTGGAGGGGTCTGTTCATCCCATTACAGTCATCACTGATCACAAAAATTTGGCCTATATTGAGTCTGCCAAGAGATTGACCCCCAGACAGGCTCGGTGGGCGCTTTTTTTTTCTCGTTTTCAGTTTACCATCACATTCCGCCCGGGATCTAAAAACATCAAGGCTGATGCCTTATCCCGAAGCTTTGATTCGGTGTCCCCTCCAGAACCTCCCTCCTCCATTCTTCAGCCAGGAGTAGTGGTGGCCGAAATCTCATCTGAGTTATAGAGAGGGATTTTGGAGGCCCAGGCTTGGGCTCCTGGTGGTAAACCCCCGGGTAAATTGTTTGTACCGGAACGTTTCCGTCTCGGACTTATGCAGGAATTTCACGATTCTGTGTTGAGTGCTCATCCTGGGATTGCAGCTACCCGGGGGGCAATTGCGAGGGATTTCTGGTGGCCCTCTATGGTAACAGATATTAAAAAGTTTGTGACTGCATGTGGGGTGTGCGCTCGTTCTAAAAGTTCTCAGGTCCGGCCGGCCGGGGAATTGGTGCCTTTGCCAATTCCGGATAGACCATGGACACATTTGTCCATGGATTTTATCACAAATCTTCCTCCTTCCAGGGGCAACTCGGTGATATGGGTGGTGGTGGATAGGTTTTCAAAACAAGCTCACTTTGGACCTCTCCTCGCGTTACCATCTGCTGAAACCCTGGCCCGCTTATTTATGCAGCATATAATTAGGTTACATGGAGTGCCTATGAATGTGGTGTCAGACAGAGGGGTACAGTTTGTAGCCAGATTCTGGAGGGCTTTTTGCAAAAAGCTGGAGATTTCGTTGTCCTTCTCCTCTGCCTACCACCCAGAGTCTAATGGACAGACGGAGCGCACAAACCAATCTTTGGAGCAGATTCTGAGATGCTTGGCCTCTTCCAGGCAGGAGGACTGGTGTGAGGTATTGCCCATGGCAGAGTTTGCATTCAAAGGTCGTGTGAGTCAGTCTACTGGGAAGTCTCCTTTTCAGGTCAACTATGGCTTTAACCCACATTTTGGAGAGTTTTCCCGTATGGATTCAGGTTGTCCTGGTGCTGAGGATGTGACACAACGTCTTAGAATTCTTTGGAGGGAGGTTCAGAGGAATATTTCCAAGGCCCAGGAAAACTATAAGCGGTTTGCTGACAGGAGGAGGGGGCCAGGCCCAGCATTTGCAGTAGGGGAAAAGGTGTGGCTATCTACCCACAATATCAAGCTTAAGATACCTTCTATAAAGCTGGGCCCCAAGTTTATTGGCCCATACAAAGTTGTGGAGGTTGTTAACCCAATAGCCTACCGACTGCAGCTGCCCACCTCCTTTAAAATTTCTAATGTCTTCCACAGGTCCCTGTTAAAGCCTGTGGGGACAGTGAGAGAGGATCCCTCATCAAATGCTCCGCCAGTGCTGGTAGAGTATGAAGTAGGGCGCATTGTTGACTCCCGGTGGGTGCGCCGGAGACTCCAGTATCTGATACACTGGAAGGGGTACTCTCTGGTGGATCGGTCATGGGTTCCGGCCAGTTCAGTGCATGCCGATCGTCTGGTGCGGGCTTTCCATGCCAGATACCCAGACAAGCCTGGGGGTCCAGTGGCCCCCCATTAAGAGCGGGGTACTGTCATGGTTTGAACAGGGTTCTTGCCCTGCACTCACAGGGTTAAGTGTTCGTGGCCTCTTTCTGGATCTGGGAGGGGTATTTATACTCACTCTTTACCAGGGTTCTCTGTCACCACTTTTACACCGTTTGAAGTCAGACGATGTCCAATATAAACCACTTCTGCCATTTTCAGTTTGAATTTGTCCAAGTTCAGCTTTATGTGTTTTGCTCTGCATCTGTCCAAAAATTGTATCATCTTCTGATTGTGATCCTTGATTGCAGATTCCATATCTTCACCTTCTCCCACTATTACTATATCATCTGCTATTGTCTTCACTCCAGGAAGTCCTTCC
Source organism: Dendrobates tinctorius (assembly GCF_039654945.1). Taxonomy (NCBI): domain Eukaryota; kingdom Metazoa; phylum Chordata; class Amphibia; order Anura; family Dendrobatidae; genus Dendrobates; species Dendrobates tinctorius. Next base: position 17,801,532 of record NW_027361697.1, on the reverse strand, counting down.
AAAGCCTGCTTAATGTCTGCTGGAACACCTCTGGAGCAGGTTTTAGTCCCATGGGCATTCTCAGCCATTTAAAGCTTCCAAACGGTGAAGAAAATCTTGTCAATAAACTTGATTCTTCAGTCAGTGCCACATGCTAAAATCCATTTTTCACATCACATACAGAAAATATTTTAGCTTTTGATAGATCTGGTAGAACATCATCTAATGTCGGCATGGGGTAATGATTTCTTTTCAGCGCCTTGTTGAGTGGCTTAGGATCAATGCATATTCTTAACTTGCCAGATGGTTTCTGCACTATGACCAAACTGCTGATCCAATCTGTGCTCTTATGGACTGGTGCTATAATGCCTCTTCTTTGTAAATCTTGCAGTACTACTTTGAGTGGTTGCATTAAAGCTACAGGCACTCTCCTTGTAGGTAATCTGGTAGGCTGCACGGTGTTGTCAATTTCTAGCCTATATTTACCTTCAAAGCACCCATCACCTTCAAATAAATCAGCATACTTCGTTTTTATTTTCTGAATATTCAAGTTGTGCTCTGCGTTTAGTTTGGGATTTGGTATATCCTGGGAAACGTCAACAGACATAATGTTCTGAGACTGTACTTTTATTAAGTCCATTGCCTGAACAGCTTTTACTCCCAATAATGGTACATGGTTACCACCACGCAACACGGTAAATTCAACTCTATAACTCTTTCTGTTACATGGGTTCCGTATTTTGAGCTTACATGTCCCCATCGGTTTCAAAACACTTTTGTTGTACATCACCAGTACCTTGTCAGTTGGCTCAATAGACCTGTTTGTTCAGCAGAGCAGATGGAATTACATTGCAGCTTGCTCCACAATCCAGCTGAAATCTAATGGGCTTCTCATCCAACAAGAATGTTGCCTAAAGCTGCTTGGCATCCTTGCCGTAGGACTGCCTGACTACATTGACTTTCTCTGCTGCAGTTGTAGCCATGTAATGTCCTCTGCACTGTCATTGTCTGGTGTCACAGTGTGGAGCTGTCTGTACTGTTTGCCTGTTCCTTCCCTGCAGACAGCTGAGAAATGATTCTTCTTCCCACATGATCTGCAGGTTTCTCCATATGCTGAGCACTTGGTTTTGTCTCTCTCATGTCTTTTCCCACAATACTTGCAGTGGACAGTGCTTATAGAGGAGCTTGGTCTTGTCTTTCCTTTCATAGATACTGCATGTACCTTATCATCATTATCACTGGTGCCTGCCATCATCTTCAGGCTGTGTTTTGACAGTTCAGCAGCCCTGCAGATTTGCATGCATTTCTCTAAAGTCATGTCTTCCTCTCTCAGTAATCTTTCTTTGAGATGACTGTCTCTTATGCCACACACCATTCTGTCTTTGATTAGAATGTCCCTGATCTCTCCAAAACCACATGTTGTTGCCAGCCTCCTCAGCTCTGTCAGATATCTGTCCACATTTTCGCCATCCTCCTGATGTCTTGTGAAAAAGTTATATCTTTCCACTGTCTCATTCTTCTTTGGGTCACAGTGTTTATCAAATGCCTGCACAATATCTGCTAGAAGGAGGTTGTCTGTGTGTGGGAGTAAGGTGTGGGCTAATTCTTTGCCATTTTCCCCAATAAGGTAATAAAACAGCTTTACTTTCTGTTTGTCATCACTGGGGGCCACTGTGAGATCCAAATACAGTGTAAACTCTTCCTTCCAATGTCTTCAATTCTGGGACAAATTACATGAAGTCACATCCTGTCCCTGAGGGGGCTTCAGACCAGTCTCCATTTTGTAGTAATGTCAGGGAATCTGCACTTACAAGTGCTTTGATCCTCTGTGATCCTCTGTACAGTCCAAGCCTCACACAAGCTCTGAGGATTTTCAGGTTCTGTGCCCAGCTGCCACCATGTTCTGTTATTTGTTTCCTGTCATGGATCACACTCCTGGATATCTCCAGGCTTGTTTATTACATGAGACTTGTGAAGCATTCCTCCATTACAAGATGTCTGCTAACAACTATCCAACAAGTTCTTAAACTCTATAGTACACACATCAACGTAGTGGGACCCCTAGAGGCCACATCATCATATAACATATTGCTACATGGACAACCCTTTTACACTTACTTTAAAGTCACTGTTCTTGGCAGAGCATTGTCCTGTGTAATCAGGTGCTGTCGATAATGTTTTATGCATACAGCAATCAGCTCTGTGCGCATAGAAGTTCATTAGGTCTTTTTAACCTCTTATCAACCTCTGATGTACCCAGTACGTCTTGGAAGGGAATGCTTTCCTGACCTTGGACATGCTGAGTATGTCATGGCGATTTTGCGCCATAGGAGCTGGGCGCTTGTAATTGCAGCCAGGTGTTCAGCTAACAGCATAACTTACATCTGGCTCTCCCAGCATTTTAACCCCCTAAATGCTGGGATTGATATCGATCACATCATTTAGAAAGCAGAGAGAAGGGAGGGGGCTCCCTCTCCCCTCTGATCGGCACCTCCGCAACGTCATCGCATGGTCCCAATCGTTACCATGGTGACCCAATGTCGTCAGGATAACCAGGCTAGCGAGCTTGTTAGTCCATGCTCAGAACATGGTCTAACAATCTTGTGTGTCAGTGCAAAACTGACCGTTATAAAGCACTTCAATGATAGTGCACTGCAATGCTTTATAGGAAGGGAAGCAAAAGGCCAGAAAAAGCCATACACCTGACAAATGCTATTGAGAACTCTGCTATTAGAAGTGGAAAGGATGAACAAAGACAAAAGAATTTAAATAATAAAAATATTGGCGAAAGAGAAACTAATCACAAACTAAAATGTTTCTATACAAATGTACAAAGCATGGGCAACAAACAAGGAGAATTGGAACTACTAACACAGGAAAAGAAATATGATGTCATTGGAATCTCTGAAACTTGGTGGGACGATACACATGATTGGAATACAAGGCTAGAAGGATACAACTTATTTGCTAGAAACAGACTTGATAAACGGGGAGGAGGTGTCGCTTTGTATGTTAGAAATGAGTATGTCTGCACAGAGATTGAAGCTTCAGAGACTGGGAGTTCTCAAAATTTCCAATTTTAAAGTAAATATGTCTAAGTCGGAAGCGCTGGACATACGTATGTCCCCGAGTAACTTAGCCAAACTAAAAAGTACATACCCATTCACCTGGCCAAAACAATGTATCAAATATTTAGGTGTAAAGATAGGAAGATCGGATAGAGACCTCTTTCAACAGAATATTCCCCCCCTAATTGCCTCAGTAGAAACCACCATGAAATCATGGAGGAACTCGTATGTGTCGTGGATGGGAAGGAAAAATTTACTGAAGAGCCTAATCTTACCCAAGTTCATATATGTCTTCCAAATGCTTCCTATAACCATCCCCAAATCGTATCTTCTTAAAATTAATACATTATTCCGCAGATATGTTTGGAAAAAACAGAAGCCCCGATTAGCATACAGAACATTAACATTAAACAAGTCGAGGGGTGGGATGGGTGCTCCAGACATAGTATGGTACTACCAAGCGACAATGCTTACTAGAGTGGTAGACCTGTTGCGGTCTCCTAACAATAAGCAATGGATTGAGGTGGAGGAAGCACTAGCACCTTATCCCCTGAGATCCACCTTTTTGGCATATCCTTGTAAAAACATAAACAAAAATCTACCTAATATACACACCAAAGCTACCTTAAAATTGTGGAAGGGATTGGTGAAAACTCTAGTTCCCCCTTTGTCCCCCTTACTCAAGTTGGCAGATATAATGCCACACGCATCTTATTCCCGAGACAAAGATCTAATCAAACCCGGCTCCCTGGCAAATGTAGCGGTTGATGAACTATTGATGGATGGGACACTCCCCTCCTTTCAGGAACTGAAGAAACAACCAGGGCTTTCCAGCTTGACCTTTATACAATTCGGCTCTATAAGAGACTCCTTGGCACAGTATCTTTTAGGAGCAGACGTTACCCGCCCACTGACTGCATTTGAGACTCTCTGTGCAACAAAGGATAAACCCAAAAAGATAATGTCGTCCATTTACCAGATTTTAAATATAACTGACTGTTGCCTCAAAAGAGCCTATATAACAAATTGGGAAAAGGATTTGGGATACAAGTTTACCCCAAACCAAATATCACACATTTATAATTCTTCTCATGGCCCGTCACAGTGTGTTAGAGCACAAGAGAATTCTTTTAAAATAGTCGCCAGATGGTATATTACACCAAAGCAGAACACTCATTGGCGGATGGGGTCTTCTGTTAGGTGCTGGAGATGCTGGGACTCGGAGGGAACATACTTACATATGTGGTGGTCCTGTCGACCCCTGCTGCAGTTCTGGCGCCTAGTAGAGGATTATATTGGGGAAATTGTGGGCAAAAAGCTTACATTGACACCGGAGATAGTGCTCTTAACTTTTCTGTCACCGACTGGACATAAGAATACCGCTCTGTTGACTCAACACATTCTTTCAGCCGCAAAACTTTTAATACCTATGAACTGGAAGACAACTACTACTCCATCTATATCCCAATTGCAAGAGAAGGTAGATATGCTATATCAAGTAGCCAAACTGGCTGCCTTGGTGAATGGCTCACTTTCAGCTTTTGAAAGAGTATGGCACCCATGGACCCGATTCAGATCCATTAGTAAAAATAAATAAGGCTATAGTGGCCTCCTTGTTCGGCTTTATCAGAGTAGACGAAGCCCTTGTTGCCTAGTGTTCCCCTCTCCCCCCCTCCCCTTGCTTCCCCTATATTCCACCCCTATCTTCCAACTTCCTCTTTTCACTACTTGACCTTCTGTCCCTTTATTCCCTATACTGTTTTTTCTTTTTTGTTCTTTTTCATCTTTGTTTGAAATCATGGCATATGTGATGTAGCAAGGACGTGTGGATGGAAAGAACCCAGATTTGAACCCAGATATTCTTGCTACTGGAAGTTCCTTTAAGGCTGTTGTTGTCCTTAAACCTCTGTATATCAATAGTTTTTGCCATGTATTGATATTTCAAACCATTTGTTTAACTCCCGAAAAGTGGAATTTGTAGGTTATATAATACTTTCGTAAGCTACTTTGTTGATTGCTTTCTTTCTGATGTAACTTGCAGATTTCAATAAATAAAACATTAAAACAAAACAAACAGAGACTGGGAGTTCTGTGGAAACAGTTTAGGTAAGAATACAAGGACAGAACAATGGAAAGGACACCATTGTAGGCATTTACTACAGGCCGCCTGTGCAAGCTGAAGATATGGATGAACTCTTTATGCATCAAATGGCCAAGTTCTCCAAAAAATATGACATAGTTGTCATGGGAGATTTCAACTATCCAGACATTTGTTGGGAATCTCTCTCAGGCAAAACTAACAGGTCAAGGAAATTCTTATCCTCTCTTGCTGACAACTATATCTTCCAAAAGGTAGGGGAGAAAACAAGGGGAACTGCTACCTTGGATCTAATTCTTACAAACAGGGAGGAAATGGTTGAGGAGGTAAAAGTGGCTGGGACCCTTGGAGGTAGCGACCATGCTATTTTAGAATTTTGGATAACTAGAGGAGGAAGACCTGTGAAGACTCAGACGTCAAAGTTAGATTTCAGAAAGGCAGATTTTAAGGGATTCAGAAAGAGAATTGGAGGGATCCAATGGCTGGATATCCTTAAAGACAAAAATGTCCAGGAAGGATGTGAAATCTTGAAAAATGAGATTCTCAAGGCACAATTGTTAACAATTCCGAAAAGAGGGAAGTATAGGAAACATTTAAGTAAACACGGATGGATGAGCACAGAACTTAAGCACATGCTAAAAAGGAAGAAAGAAATGTTTATAAAATGGAAAGAGAGAGGCATATCTAAAGAAGAATATAATGCTGTCTGCAGAACCTGCAGGGCACGAATCAGATTACTATAGCTGACAATGAATTGAGGTTTGCAAGAGACGTCAAAAGCAATAATAAAGGATTTTGGGGATATGTCAAAAGTAAAAGATAGGTCAAAGATGCTATAGGATTTTTACAGGATGAAAATGATGAAATGGTAAGACAGGATGTTGAGAAGGCCGAACTTTTAAATTCCTATTTTGCATCTGTTTTCTCTCAGAAAGGAAATGTAACATCAACTGTTCTTCTAAGGAAATAGAAGAATCCAGGATATCTATAAACAGAAAGATAGTGAGGAAACACTTAGCTAACCTAAAAGAATTCAAGTCTCCAGGTCCAGATGAATTACACCCCAGAGTACTGAAGGAGATAGCAGAAGAAATTTTTGAACCCCTCTCCATAATCTTTGAAAATTCTTGGAGAACAGGAGAAGTCCCAGAAGACTGGAGAAGAGCAAATGTTGTTCCTATCTTCAAAAAAAGGAAGAAGGTGGACCCAGGCAACTATAGGCCGGTGAGTCTGACTTCTATACCAGGAAAGATCTTTGAACAAATTATTAAACAACATGTATGTCAGTACCTGGATAAGAATGAAGTGATTAAACAGAGTCAGCATGGGTTTGTAACTAATAAGTCATGTCAGACTAACTTAATTTCCTTCTATGACAGAATCACTGATTGGGTGGATCAGGGAAATTCTGTAGATATAGTATATCTTGACTTCAGCAAAGCATTTGACAAAATATCTCACACAATCCTTATTGAAAAAATGACTAAGTATGGAATGGACAAGGCAACTGTTAGGTGGATTCATAACTGGCTTAGTGATCGGACCTAAACAGTGGTCGTAAATGGCTGTAAATCCAGTTGGAAGAATGTCTCAAGTGGGGTACCACAGGGCTCTGTCCTGGGCCCTGTATTGTTCAACATCTGTATCAATGATTTAGATGAAGGAATTGAGGGTAAACTGATTAAATTTGCTGATGACACAAAGCGAAGAGGGATAGCTAATACTAGAGTAGAGAGAGAAAGGATTCAAAAAGATATAAATAAACTGGAGCAGTGGGCAGCAACTAACAAAATGTTTTTTAACAGGGAAAAATGCAAAGTACTACATCTGGGCAATAAAAATAAAAAAAGCATATACAGAATGGGAAGAATAGGGCTAAGCAGCAGCACATGTGAAAAAGATTTGGGTATACTAATAGATCACAGACTGAATATGAGTCAACAGTGTGATGCAGTAGCAAAAAAGGCAAATGCAATTCTAGGATGTATTAACAGAAGCATACAGTCTAGATCACGTGAAGTCCATTATTGCCCTCTACTCCTCTTTGGTCAGACCTCATCTGGAATACTGTGTCCAGTTTTGGGTGCCACATTTTAAAAACGACATCAACAAATTGGAGCAAGTTCAGAAAAGAACGACCAGAATGGTGACTGGTCTGCAAACCCTGTCTTATGAGGAAAGGTTGCAGGTTTTGGAAATATTTAGCTTGCAAAAGAGAAGACTGAGAGGAGACTTAATAGCTGTCTACAAATAGCTCAAGGGCTGTCACATTGTAGAAGGACCATCTTTATTCTCATTTGCACAAGGAAAGACTAGAAGCAATGGGATGAAACTGAATGGGAGGAGACACAGATTAGATATTAGAAAAAACTTTTTGACAGATAGAGTGATCAATGAATGGAACAGGCTGCCACGAGAGGTGGTGAGTTCTCCTTCAATAGAAGTCTTCAAACAGAGGCTGGACACACATCTGTCTGGGATGATTTAGCGAATCCTGCCTTGAGCAGGGGGTTGGACCAGATGGCCCAGGAGGTCCCTTCCAACTCTACGATTCTATGATTCTTTATCTGCGATCAGACTACTGAAAGTAAAAGTTCCATAACGGGACTAAGTAATAAAGTAAAAAAAAAAAAAGGTTTAACAAATTGTAAAAATATGTTTTAAAAAATCACAACATGATAACAAAAAAAATATTGTACCCATAAATTTGTATTGTTATGTAAAAAAATGCAGCCAAAAAATACACATATTTGGTATTGCTGCATCCAAAATGAACCACCCCATAAAAATGTCATACTTGTTAACCCCTTCAGTGAACACTGTAAAAAAGCAAGGCAAAAATACTTATGCTTTTTCATGAAACCACCGAATAAAACACAAACAAAAGACGAATGTAAATAAACATGGTACCACAGAAAACATCATCTTGTCCCACAAAAAACGAGCCACCATACAGCCTCATCAATGGAAAAATAAAAAAGTTATAGTTCTCAGAATAAAGCGATGGTAATTTTTTTTTCTATAAAATAGTTTTTATTGTGTAAAAGCGCAAAAACATAAAAAAAGACATAAATGTGGTATCACTGTAATCGTACTGGCTCGAAGAATAAAGCTGACTTATCAATTTTACCACACACGAAATGGCATAAAAAAAGCCCCCCCAAAATTTGCTGAATTGCTGGTTTTTGTTCCGGAATAAAAAGCGATCAAAAATTGTTATGTGATCAAAAATAGTACCAATAAAAAGGACAACGTGTCCTGCAAAAAACAAGCCCTCACATGACTCTGTTTGCAGAAGTATAGGAAAATTACAGCTTTCAAAATATGGGGATGCCACAAGTTTTTGCAATAAAAAGCGTCTTTTAGTGATATAAATCTGGTATTTCCAGTACTTGAAATGTCCTGAAGGATAAAGTCGTCCAATCATTTACCGTATATACTCGAGTATAAGCCGAGATTTCCAGCCCATTTTTTGGGCTGAAAGTCCCCCTCTCGGCTTATACTTGAGTCATATAAGCCAGGGGGTCGGCGGGGGAGGGGGAGTGTTATGATTGAGTCACCGAGGAGGAAAAAACAAAACACAAGCTCAGCCCAGAAAATCAGAGAGGTTGGAAACTAGCGGATTGCAGACCCACAATCCTATCACACAACTAGCAGTAGCCGTGGAGTGTTCCTACGGTGATCCTAGACACCTTGTCACAGCCGGAGATCTAAATAAGCCTAAAGAAAGAAAAGGGAAAAACCGACTGCCCCAGAGCAGACCCCAAAGCAATAGGCAGCCCCCAACAAATAATGACGGTGAAACAAGATGAAACACTAACACAGATAGAAAGATAGGTTGAGCAAACGATGGGGCCCAAGCTAACTAAAAAGGACAGGACATAAAAGCTGCTGTCTGCAATCCGAGAAAACCCTGCTAAAAATATTACCAACACAACTGATAAGCAAAAAGGACCCTGAAGTCACTAGACTTCAAACCCTATATCAGCACTCAGAATATTCTAAAAGCAGAGCAAAAGAGAACACTGAACAAGGAATAAGAATCCAGCACACCCCCGGCCGGGGATGGTTGAACTAAAAAATCAAGGTAAACAAAACCAAAACTAATAAGTTCAATAGCAGAGCAAAAACTTATCTTTAGGAAACAGGAATCAGACTGGTCTCCAAGAATCCAGCAGAGAAATCACCAGCCACTCAGAAGGGCGTCGGCTGCCTTATATCCAGTCTGCAGTTCCTGTTACCCAGTCACAATCCACCTGATCAGGTGTTTGATTTCTTTCATCCAAATCAGCCTCACTACCTTCCTTCACCAGAAGAGGGAGATCCTCGGACACAAAAGGTGAATGAACAGATGAGCTCACAACAGTACCCCCCCTTGAGGAGGGGTCACCGAACCCTCATCCAAGCCACCAGGCTGATCAGGATGAGTCCGATGAAAAGCACGCACCAATCTTTTGGCATGAGTATCAGAGGCAGAGACCCAGGAATTATCCTCCTGACCATAACCCTTCCACTTAACCAAATACTGGAGTCTCCGTCTAGCCAGACGGGAATCCAGTATCTTCTCTACCTCATATTCCATGTTACCTTCAACCAACACAGGGTCAGAAGGTGCCGCCATAGGAACCACTGGTTCAACAAATCTCTTCAACAAGGACTTATGAAACACATTATGAATCTTAAATGTGACAGGAAGAGCCAACCGAAAAGAGACCGGATTAATAATCTCCAAAATCTTGTAAGGTCCAATAAATCTAGGTTTAAACTTTGGAGAAGCCACTTTCTTAGAGATATTCTTTGATGACAACCAGACCATATCACCCACCTTAAACCGGGGACCAATGGTCCTATGCCGGTTAGAAAACCGCTGGGCCTTTTCCTGGGAAAGAGACAACTTATCCACCACTTGGTCCCAAATCTGCTGCATTCTTTCCACCACAGTGTCAACCCCTGGACATGTAGAAGACTCCACCTGCCCTGAAGAAAATCAAGGATGAAACCCAAAGTTGCAGAAAAAGGGTGACATCAAAGTGGCAGAACTAGCTCTATTATTTAAAGCAAATTCGGCCAAGGGTAAAAATGAGACCCAATCATCCTGATCAGCAGATATAAAACATCTCAAATAAGCCTCCAAAGTCTGGTTTGTTCTCTCCGTCTGCCCATTGGTCTGAGGGTGAAATGCAGAGGAGAAGGACAACTGAATTCCCAACTTGGAACAAAAGGTCCTCCAGAATCTAGAGACAAACTGAACTCCTCTGTCCGACACAATCACTTTCCTCCTCCACTGGTCAGGAACATACAACCTACCACTGGGACAACGCTCAGGCTTATCCTCCTGAAACTTCTCCAGAGCACGTCTCAAATCAGGCGAGATGGCAGAAAGAACCACCCCCTCACCTAAGATGGTAGCAGGCTTGGTCACAATAGAAGAATCAGCCAAAAAACTTCTAGAGAGGGCATCAGCCTTAACGTTCTTTGTGCCCGGGAGAAAGGAGAACACAAAATCAAAACATGTGAAAAACAAGGCCCACCTGGCCTGTCTCGGATTCAAGCGTTTAGCCGACTCAAGGTAGATCAAATTCTTGTGGTCAGTGAGGACCACAACTTGATGTCTAGCTCCCTCCAACCAATGTCTCCACTCCTTAAATGCCCACTTCATGGCAAACAGTTCTCGATTCCCCACATCATAGTTGCGTTCAGAAGGAGAGAACTTTCGGGAAAAGAAGGCACAGGGGTTCATTTTAGATGTTACAGGATCTTTATGGGACAAAACAGCTCCTGCACCAGTCTCGGAAACATCCACCTCCACCTGAAATGGAAGCGAGACATCGGGTTGTCGCAAAACCGGAGAAGAAGTGAACCTCCGCTTCAGCTCCTGAAAAGAAGAAACAGCCTGTGGAGACCAATTCATCAAATCAGTGCCCTTCTTAGTCAAATCAGTCAATGGTTTGGCAATAACAGCAAAATTGGCTATAAACTTACGATAAAAATTAGCAAAACCCAAAAACTTCTGGAGGAGCCTTCAAAGAAGTGGGATGAACCCAATCATAAATGGCCTGTACCTTGGCCGGGTCCATTTCAATAGTTGACGGAGACAAAATAAATCCCAAAAATGAAATCCTCTGTACACCAAAAAGATATTTCGATCCCTTAACATACAGGGAGTTTTCCATCAAAATCCGGAACACAGTCCGAACATGTTCCACATGAGAGTCCCAATCCCTGGAAAGGATCAAAATATCATCCAAATAGATGATCAGAAACTTATCCACAAAGTCCCGGAAAATATCACTCATGAAGCACTGGAAGACAGAAGGGGCATTAGTGAGCCCAAAAGGCATCACCAGGTACTCAAAATGTCCCTCCGGAGTATTAAACGCTGTCTTCCATTCATCCCCATGCTTAATGCGAATAAGATTATACGCCCCCCTGAGGTCAAGCTTGGTAAACCAGCAAGCACCTTCAACTCTAGAAAATAGGTCAGAAATCAGGGGTAACGGATACTGATATTTAACAGTAATTTTGTTAAGGGAGCGATAGTCAATACAGGGCCTTAATGAACCATCCTTCTTGGCCACAAAAAAAACCCAGCACCCAAGGGTGAAGAGGATGGTCTAATATGACCCTTCTCCAACGACTCCTTAATATAAGAATGCATAGCCTCATGTTCGGGCACAGACAAATTAAAAAGTCGACCCTTGGGAAATTTACACCCCGGACTCAGCTCAATTGCACAGTCATAACTCCTATGAGGAGGCAACGACGCAGACTTACTCTCACTAAACACATCATAAAAATCAGCCAAATAGTCAGGAACATCATGCGACTGGGGAGAGGTGGAGAAAACAAGAGTGTCACTAAGAGCACACCAACAACCCCAACTCACCACAGACACAGATTTCCAATCCAAAACTGGATTATGGATTTGCAACCATGGGAACCCCAGCACGATGGTATCATGCAAAGTATGCAACACCAAAAATCTGCAATTTTCTTGATGGTCTGGGGCGACCTGCATTACCACCTGGGTCCAAAACTGAGGTTTATTCTTCGCAAAAGGAGTAGCATCAATACCCCTCAAAGGAATAGGCGTCCACAGGGGTGTCATAGGGAAACCACAACGTTTAGCAAAATCCAAGTCCATTAGGTTCAATGCCACTCCTGAATCCACAAAGGCTTTAGCAAAAAATGTGGACAGGGAGCAGATCAGAGTAATTGCCAGAAGAAACTTAGGTTGTACACCTCCTACAGCAAATGTGTGTGCAAAACGTTTCTCTCGTTTAGGGCAGACAGAAATAATATGAGAGGCATCTCCACAGAAAAAACACAGCTTATTACGCCTTCTAAACTCCTGACGTTGCGCCCTAGACAAAACTCAATCACATTGCATAGGTTCAGACATTTGTTCAACAGGTGGCAGCATTTCCCGTGTAATTTTACGTTCACGTAAACGCCGATCAACCAGAATGGCTAATGACATAGAATCGTCAAGACCAGAGGGAACAGGAAATCCCACCATAGTATCTTTTACGGTTTCTGACAAACCCTTCCGAACGAGAGCTGCCAAGGCACCATCATTCCAAGTGGTGAGGACCGCCCACTTTTGGAATTTTTGACTGTACAGTTCTGCAGAATCTTGACCCTGGCTCAATGCCAACAGGGTCTTTTCAGCTTGATCAATCGCATTAGGTTCATCATACAACGACCCCAATGCCTGAAAAAATGCGTCCACATTTGCTAGAATAGGATCATCTGGTACTAAAGAAAACTCCCAATCCTGGGGATCGCCGTGCAGCAAGGAGATGACAATTTTATCCTGCTGCGCAGAGCTCCCCGATGAGTCAGGCTTCAAGGCAAGAAATAATTTACAATTATTCTTAAAATTCAAAAATTTAGACCGATCCCCAAAAAACACATCAGGAGTGGGGATTTTTGGTTCAGCAGTGTGTGAATGAGCAAGATAGGCGGAAATTCCTCGCACTTCAGCAGTAAGCTGCTCCACGCGATCAGACAATTGCTTAAACTCCATCAGGAAAAAAAAAAATATTCCTCCTACGGCCTCAGAGAAAAAGAGAAAAAAATATACACACAAAAAAAATTCTGACACTTTTTTTTTTTAACAATTCCTTCCTGCTTTTGAGTACCCTAGAATCTGCGGTATGGCTGGTGATTCTGTTATGATTGAGTCACCGAGGAGGAAAAAACAAAACACAAGCTCAGCCCAGAAAATCAGAGAGGTTGGAAACTAGCGGATTGCAGACCCCTAATCCTTTCACACAACTAGCAGTAGCCGTGGAGTGTTCCTACGGTGATCCTAGACACCTCATCACAGCTGGATATCTAAATAAGCCTAAAGAAAGAAAAGGGAAAAACTGACTGCCCCAGAGCAGACCCCAAAGCAATAGGCAGCCCCCAACAAATAATGACGGTGAAACAAGATGAAACACTAACACAGATAGAAAGATAGGTTGAGCAAACGATGGGGCCCAAGCTAACTAAAAAGGACAGGACATAAAAGCTGCTGTCTGCAATCCGAGAAAACCCTGCTAAAAATATTACCAACACAACTGATAAGCAAAAAGGACCCTGAAGTCACTAGACTTCAAACCCTATATCAGCACTCAGAATATTCTGAAAGCAGAGCAAAAGAGAAAACTGAACAAGGAATAAGAATCCAGCACACCCCCGGCCGGGGATGGCTGAACTCAAAAAACAAGGTAAACAAAACCAAAACTAATAAGTTCAATAGCAGAGCAAAAACTTATCTTTAGGAAGCAGGAATCAGACTGGTCTCCAAGAATCCAGCAGAGAAATCACCAGCCACTCAGAAGGGCATCGGCTGCCTTATATCCAGTCTGCAGTTCCTGTTACCCAGTCACAATCCACCTGATCAGGTGTTTGATTTCTTTCATCCAAATCAGCCTCACTACCTTCCTTCACCAGAAGAGGGCGATCCTCAGACACAAAAGGTGAATGAACAGATGAGCTCACAACAGGGGAGCAGGGGTGTCAGATCATACTTACCCCCTCCTGGCACATCTCTTCAGCCCCCCTGCTTCTCCCAAGGTCTCCTGCGCCTGTGTTCAGCGGTCATGTGGTACCGCTCATTAAAGTCATGAATTGCGCATACTCATGACTTTAATGAGCAGTACCATGTGACTGCTGAAGGAAGAACTGCCAGAGATGTGACAGGAGGCGGTAAGTATATACAATATTCACCTGTCCCCGTTCCACCACTGCGCGCTGCTCTGTCCTCTACATCCTCTGTCTGTGATGATCAGGTCAGAGGGCACAATGACGTAGTTAGTGCGCGCCGCACCCTTTGCCTGAACAGTCACTGACAGAGCACAGCGGTGGAACGGGGACAGGTGAATATCACAGGTGCCAGGGCCCTGAGCCAGCTGTGACACTGGCACCTGTCCCCCATAGTGCGCCAGTTTCTCCGCCTGCTCAGGATGCCGGCAACTGGCCCCCAGCAACAAGAGGTGAGTATGTCTTTTTTTATTAGCAGCAGCATATAGGGCCATAATCTTTTTGGGGCAGCAAATGGGGCATAATCTATGGGGCAGCATATGGGGCATAATCTATGGAGCATTTTATGGGGCAGCATATGGGGCATAATCTATGAAGCATCTTATGGGGCAGCATATGGGGCATAATCTATGGAGCATCTTATGGGGCAGCATATGGGGCATAATCTATGGAGCATTTTATGGGGCAGCATATGGGGCATACTCTATGGAGCATCTTATGGGGCACCATATGGGGCATAATCTATGGAGCAGCATATGGGGCATAATCTATGGATCAGCATATGGGGCACCATATGGGGCATAATCTATGGATCAGCATATGGGACATAATCTATGGAGCATCTTATGGGGCAGCATATGGGGTATAATCTATGGAACATTTTATAGGGCAGCATATGGGGCATAATCTATGAGGCATAATCTATGGAGCATCTTATGGGGCTGCATATGGGGAATAATGTATGGAGCATCTTATGGGGCATAATCTATGGAGCATCTTATGGGGCAGCATATGGAACATGATCTGTGGAGCATCTTATGGGACAGCATATGGGGTGTAATCTATGGATCAACATTTGGGGCAGCATATGGGGCATAATTTATGGAGCATTTTATGGGGCCATAACCTTTATGGAGCAGCATATGGGGCATAATCTATGGATCATCTTATGGGGCAGCATATGGGGCATAATCTATGAAACATCTTATGGGGCCATAACCTTTATGGAACAGCATATGGGGCATATTATGGGGCCATTACTAATCTTTGTGCAGCATTATATGGGGTGTATTTTGTTTGGAGCATCTTATGGGGCCATCATGAACTGTATGGGGCTCTGATTCAATATGAATATTCAGAAACATTTAACCTACTGATTTCTCAATTAATTTTACTTTTATTGGTATGTATTTTTATTTTTGAAATTTACCAGTAGCTGCTGCATTTTCCACCCTAGGCTTATACGTGAGTCAATAAGTTTTCCCAGTTTTTTTGTGGCAAAATTAGGGGGGTCGGCTTATACTCGAGTGTATACGGTATTACTGCATGAGGAACAGCGTAAAAAATTAAAAAAAACAATTTTTCATTTGCTGTTGATTTTTTCATTCTATCTCCCAAAGATCACAGTAAGGCTTGGCTCACGTTTATTTATCCTGTGCTCTACGATGAGTTTCCATGTAAATCTTTGAAATATGTGATTCAGACAGAACCCATGGTGGAACATTCCCTATAATGAGACAGATGGAGGCACTGTGGATGCTGTCTGGCCTATGATACAGCGGTGTCTATCTTTTTAGGTGAGCATAAAAGCGCGGTCCCCCACAGTTTTGTGCACTTCTAAAATGAAAGACAATGCTGAACAGAGGCCACCAAAGTCCAGAGTAACTTTGCTGCCTAATTACAGCGAATGGATTCCTCATAGGTTTCATATGAATCAAGTCACTTAGAAATTGAGATGGAAACCCCAAGGTTAGTGCTCGACATAGAGTGCAATATGATTGACATGTTTGACATTTTTGTAGCGATGAAAGTCCGCCTAATTTATGGATGCATGTCTCCAGAAGCACAAGCTGAACATAATGTCTTGGCACTACAATATACTGGGCACTAAAATAGCTGTTTGCAGTTTTCAATCAGCATTATCCAGTGCTGCTTATTTCTGGAAAACACCCACAGAGTCAAAATCGTCACTACACCTGTAGATAAACTCCCAAAGGGGTATAATTTCCAAAATTGGATCACTTTAGGGGGGAGTCTTCTCTTCTAGCACTTAGGGGCTCTATATATAGAGTCCGCAAACTATTTTAGGAAATCTGCGCTCCAGAGGCAAATAGTGCTCCGCCCCTCTCGAGTCTTGCCGTAATGCTAAGCAGTACTTACTGTTCATGGACATATAGGGTATTTCCACCTGCAACAGAAATTGTGGGGAAAATTTTGCTGCCACTTTTACCTATTACACCTTATGAAAGTGTAAAATCTGGGGTTAAAATAAATTGTTGATGGTAAAAATGTAATTTTTTCTTCACTGCCCAATGGTATAAAATTTTGTGACCCACCTGTGATGTCAATATCATTGCTGCAACCCAAAATGAACTCATTGAGAGATGTAGTTTGTAAAATGGGGTCACTTAATGGCAGTTCTGCTGTTCTGGCACCTCAGAATCTCTCCCAGTAGGTCATGGCACCCGCAAAACCTAACAGTAAAAATCTGCACTGTAATCTGGCGCTCCTTCACTTCTGAACTTTGCACTGTGTCTGAAAAATTTTAGTGCTAAAAATTTAATTATTTTTCTCCACCGACCAAAGGTATAAAATTCTGTGAAGCTCACTGTACCTCTAGATGTATTCATTGGGGGTGTAGTTTGTAAAATGAGGTCATTTATGGGGGATCTGCTGTTCTAGCACTTAAGGGGCTCTGCCAATGTGACATGGCACCCTCAACCCATTCCAGCAAAATCTGTACTCCGATATGATGCTTTTTCCCTTCTGAGCCTTGCACAGTGCCTCAACAGTAGTATTTGACCGCATAAGGGGTATTAGTGTATTCAGGAGAAATTGCACAACAAATTTTGGGGTCCATTTTCCAGGTTAACATTGTGAAATGAAAAAAACTCAGGGATAACACAACATTTTTATGGAAAAAATATATTTTTCTCATTTTCACAGATCAATATTGTAATATTCAGTGGAGCGCCTGGGGGTTGAAGGTGCTCACCAAAGTTTCCAAAATGGGGTCATTTGTGGGGGTTTCCACTGTTTAGGCACATCAAGAGCTCTCTTAACATGACATGACACCCACAAACCATCCTATTGCATTCCAAAACATCATTCCTTCTTTTCTGAGCCCTACCGTGCATCAAAAATTTTTGTTTCCATTTTCTCCTGTTAACATTGTGAACATAAAAAAAAAATTGGGGGTGCTCATCAAGCTTCTAGATAAATTTCTTCTGGAGTCTCATTTCCAAAATGGGCTCACTTGTCGGGGGTTTACACATCAGGGCTCTCCAAACCCAAAACGGCATCCACTCTCAATTCCAGACAATTTTAAGTTCAAAAAGCCAAAGTGTTACTTCTCTACTGAGACCTGCCATGCACCCAAACAGAAGATTTCCTCCATATATGGGCTATCTTTGTACTCAGGAGAAATTGTACAACAAATTTTGGTGTCTATTTTCTCCTGTAGTCCTTGTACAAATAAAAATATGTGGCTAAGATAACATTTTTGTGGGGAAAATGTGATTTTCTATTTTCACGGCTAGCCGTTATAATCTTCTGTGATGCACCTGGGGGTTCATGGTGCTTACCACACATCTAAATACATTACTTGAGGGATCTAGTTTCCAAAATGGGGTCACTTGTGTGTTTTTTGCAATGGTTAGGCACATCAGGAGCTCTCTGCAACACCTGTGCTCACTAAATGAAAATTGTGGAATTCATTATGTGCATGGGACCAAAAGAATCTCAATTAGTCACATGGCAGATATATATAACCAGTACACATGCACATGAAGGACAAATGGTCTGGACAACTGCAATCACAAGAAATCAAAAATGAAACGGCCAGCAGTCAAAATGTCACATAAAAATCAATACTTTATTAATGATCTGTAATTGGACAAAGGTACATGAGAGGGGGGGAAAAAGAACTCACCGAAGGCTAGACAAAGGGCCTAGTATGTCACCCACATCAACCAGGATATCAACCCCATATGGTCACAACACTCAGGAGTTCATGCAGAATTGCCCCATAGTTGGTAAATAAAGTATGCATCGGCATGATAACCGGGGACACCAGGAACTCACTGACAGTAAAGAATATATATCATCTAGAACAAATGTTCAAAATACATAGACCTACACAGGGTCTACAGTATTACCTGGACGAAGTGGGAGTGAAGCATACAGCGGCCGGACCCCGACGCGCGTTTTGGAGCGTACTGCTCCTTCCTCAGGGGCTTGGCTGGCACCATCAGTGAATGGAGTTTATAACGTGCCAGCTCGGCAGTTATTGGATGCGCCGGCTGCATGTCATGACTGAGGCAGCGCCCTCCTCTAGACGAAGCGGAAACACGCGGGCCCCACGTGATCCGGAACGTCAGAGGGAGGAACCGCCATCAGGCCGACCAGTCAGCGCATACACAGAACCGGAAGTGCAATATCCGCCATTTTGAAAGAGGGTAAATGTAAGGGAATGGACACACAATGAATATAAAACAAGCAAAATACAGGAAAACAATTAGAGTAAGTCAGACATCGAATAGCGGTATATAGAAGCATGTATAGTTACAGTGCCAGTAAATAAACACAAAGTGGGAAGGAAAATGCTTTCCACCTAAATCGATGTGTAGTAATCCTGGCACAAACCACACATACCTCCATAAAGAAAAAAGAAAAAATTACATCATACAAGATCCAACCAAGAAAGACGACAATGAATTGATAGGCAGCAAATGTAAGCTGTCCCAGAAGGGTTACCGCATAACAAATTCTACATCAAATGTCATTAGTTAAAATTGATCGCAATAGTACTCACGGTGGGTAACATGTACAGTGCACATCTGTCAGGTGAACTATCAACATAAACGGAGATGACATCATAACATATGGTGGCATGTACACATAAAGACCCAACCGAAGCAATATATGCAAAAAACAACAAAGGCATATAAAGAGCCAATGTATAACGAAATAATACCCCAAGTGGGCATGTATATGTCAGCATATATACGTGTGCGCTATGCACACCGTTATATATACACATATAACACGCACACACCTTGGCCAAGTAAATGTCCAAAAGGAACATGCCCAGGAGAGGGGCATACCCCCAAAAGACTAATGTTATATGTAAACAAAATTGTACACACAAGCGCACAGAATGCAAAATTAAACGGATAACCACATAGAACAAAAGCAAAAAAGGAATAAAAATGTCCATATGGCACGTTACATTAGCCACAAAAAAGAGAAACAGTTGTCTTCTTGGAAACATCTTCATTAATGATATTCCGGCCAACTCAACAACTTGTTGTTAAAAGACATTCCTCCAACAATTTCCAAATCATCCATACCGCACAGTCCAATATTTCAAGAAACGTGCCTAGATGTTAGAGAGAAATAAGGTTAAAATCAATAAAAGTCATCAGAAAAAACCAATAAACAAAACCAAAAAAGCCACAGTGATGTCGCTGATGTTCAGCAGGCGGGGACTATAGAAACGGAGCATAGGATATGTTCTCATTTAGACCGTTTGGATACATAGTACCTAGTCTCCATATCCACCGAGTCTCAAGTTGAGCCAGGCGACCAGACAATTTACCACCCCTTATGTTTATTTTAAGGGAATCAATACCCCGAATCCTGAGTAGTGCAGAATTGCACTGATGGTACTTCTTAAAATGTCTGGGCAACGTTTTTAAAAGGGAATCATCAGTACAGGTCAGAGCGGCCTGTATACCTAAAACATGTTCCCTTGTGCGGACTTTAAGCTGCCTTGTAGTCATGCCCACATAAATTAATCCACAGGGACACGTGGCATGGTATATCACATATCGAGTGATGCACGATATCCGACACTTGATCTTAAATGTTTTTGTACCATCATGATTGACAAACGAGTTACAGCGCTCGATGTTCGGACAGGCCACACATTTCCCACATGGCAAACAGCCATGCCCAGTTGGAAACGCATCCAAAAAAGTGGACGCCGGACGATGGACATAGTGACTAGTAACCAGTTTGTCCCGTAAGTTGCTGGCCCGTCTGAATGTAATGGGAGGAGACTTGGGAAGAAATTTAGCTAAAATAGGATCAGCCTTGAGAATAGGCCATGCCTTCCTCATTGCCGTCCGAACCATCTCATGTAACGGATGAAAAGAGGTAATAAACCTCACAGTGTTAACATTTTTGCGTTTCGTCAATGGGGCATTCCTGTAAAGGAGATCATCGCGAGTCGAATATTTAGCACGTTGGTAGGCTTTCTTGACACAGCGTTTACTATACCCGCGTGACAGGAATCGTGCTTGTAATTCCTTAGCTCTACTGTAAAAATCATTGTCTGAAGAGCAAATTCGACGTAACCGCAAGAACTGACCCACAGGGATAGCCTTAATGAGATGATGCGGATGGCAAGAGGAGGCATGGAGGAGAGAATTAGTAGCAGTTTCTTTGCGGTAAATATCTGTCTGAATAGTCCCATCTACATCCTTCTTGATAGTAACATCAAGAAAGTTGATTTTAAATGAATCCCATGTCAAAGTAAGTTTGATGTTATAGTCATTAGAATTCAAAGAGGACACAAATTGCATGAGGTCGACGGAACTACCCTGCCAGACAAACAAGATATCGTCGATATAGCGCGCCCAAAATGGAACACGGTCTATCGACCCCTGTCCGTCAGACAGGAAGAGGTCCCTCTCCCACAGCCCCAGGAAGAGGTTGGCATAGGAAGGCGCAAAGGCCGCCCCCATGGCAGTCCCCTGGAGCTGCAGGTAAAAGGACCCCTTGAACACAAAAAAGTTGTGCGTGAGAGTGAACTCTAATAGCTCCAGGATGAGGTCCCTAAGTCCCAGCGGGATCGTAGATGTACTAAGAAAAAACTGAACTGCCCGCAGGCCGTCTAGATGTCTAATGCTCGTGTATAGGGACTCAACATCCACAGAAGCCAGAAGAGTATCACTCTCCAAACATAGTCCGTCGACCTTACGCAATAGTTCACCCGTGTCCTTGAGGAAGGAGGGTAAACTGGTAACCAGTGGCTGAAGAAGATGGTCAATCCATTTATTAACATTTTCGAGTAAGTTCCCCCTCCCCGAAACTATAGGTCTACCAGGTGGACAGTTAATGTTCTTATGGATTTTGGGCAAGAGGTAGAATGTGGAAATAGTAGGTTCTTTGACGATGAGTGATGAAGCCAGCTGTTTTGTGACAATGCCATCAACTATAGCTTTATCAAGAATCTTATCCAATTTGGCAACAAATGCCGAGAGGGGATTATATGTAAGCTTTCTGTAGCAAACTGGATTATCCAGCTGCCGAAATGCCTCCCTCTCATACATTTGTGTCGGCCAGATCACCACATTGCCACCTTTATCAGCTGGCTTTAGTACCACATCTGTCAAATTTTTAAGGTGATGTAGCCTCATCCTCTCATCACCAGTCAAATTATCACCTCTGCCAAACTTAGGAATTTTTCTAAAATCCTCAGTTACCACCCGCACAAATAGATCTATACTTGGGCATGATGTAAGGGGGGGAAACTTTGTCGAACGTGAGCGACACCCACAAACCATCCTATTGCATTCCAAAACATCATTCCTTCTTTTCTGAGCCCTACCGTGCATCAAAAATTTTTGTTTCCATTTTCTCCTGTTAACATTGTGAACATAAAAAAAAAATTGGGGGTGCTCATCAAGCTTCTAGATAAATTTCTTCTGGAGTCTCATTTCCAAAATGGGCTCACTTGTCGGGGGTTTACACATCAGGGCTCTCCAAACCCAAAACAGCGTCCACTCTCAATTCCAGACAATTTTAAGTTCAAAAAGCCAAAGTGTTACTTCTCTACTGAGACCTGCCATGCACCCAAACAGAAGTTTTCCTCCATATATGGGTTATCTTTGTACTCAGGAGAAATTGTACAACAAATTTTGGTGCCTATTTTCTCCTGTAGTCCTTGAACAAATAAAAATATGTGGCTAAGATAACATTTTTGTGGGGAAAATGTGATTTTCTATTTTCACGGCTAGCCGTTATAATCTTCTGTGATGCACCTGGGGGTTCATGGTGCTTACCACACATCTAAATACATTACTTGAGGGATCTAGTTTCCAAAATGGGATCACTTGTGTGTTTTTTGCAATGGTTAGGCACATCAGGAGCTCTCTGCAACACCTGTGCTCATGTGGGGTCCCCGCTGGGGTCCCCATTCCCCCATTGAGATGCCTGTACCTCCGAGGGGCCCCATCAGGGACCCCGCTCTCAGTCTGCTCCCTGCCACCCTGCCTCAGTTCTCTCTCCTGCTCCTGCTTCATGGCACGCGGCCGGCACATCCCCGGATATGAGGCTTAGGTTGCGTGCACGCTCTTTGTCTCTTAAAGAGACAGCGCACATTTTTCAAAAACATTATTAACCAATGGTATTCTTGTGTGTTTTATTTCTGGCCCCTCTGCCATAGAGAAGGCACCAGAGCGACAAGTGTTTCCTGTTGCTAGTTTCTGGTTCTGTGATCTGATGTTCCTGTGAGCTGTTGTGCTTTGCCTGTGCCCTGCCAGTACCCAGCTAATACTGCTTGCCTTCTCATATTATCTGTGACTTGCTATTCCATCCTCGGGACAACACCAGTACTACTTATGCAAGTTCCATCTGGCTTAGACGTCCGTCTCTACGTTACCGATGATGTCAGTACTGCCTGCCAGCTCCGTCCCAGCCAGCCGCATCCTTCCTGTTGAGTTCTACACTGTCTATTATCCCTGTTTGGGCATCTGTTTTGCTGGGCCAGCTTCCGCGTGTCCGTGGACTAACTCGACGTAATATCTGTGTCCCTCTGACATTCCACTCTGATACTGTTTGAGGGGTCTTACTACAGGTATCAGGGGTTCGCATAGTCACGCCCCCTTTGGAGCACCCCAGACCGTGGTCAAGTGGTTCCACCAAAATAGCGTTAAACAAATGCGCACTTCACCATCTGTGCCTCTGCTTCCATTCGTTACATTCTCCAAATGCAACATGGTGTCCACTAATGATTTAATTAAGTCAAACGGTGATGCTTCCCTTCCGAGCTCTGCCATGAGCCTAAACAGTAGTTTTCCCCTATATATGGGGCATCTGCATCCTCTGGAAAATTTCACAATGAAATTTGGAGTCCATTTTCTCCTGTTACCCTTGTGAAAATAAAAAAATGTGGGGCTAAAGTAACATTTAAAAAAATATAAAAAGTTAAAATGTTCATTTTTTTCTTTTCACATTGCAGTAATTCTGTAAAACACCTGAAGAGTAAATAAACTCATTGAATGTGGTTTTGTGGACTTTGAGGGGTGCATTTTTTTTTATTGGGGCCACTTTTGGGTATTTTCTTCGATATAGGCACCCTAAAGTCACTTCAAATGTGATGTGGTTCCTAAAAAAATTGGTTTTGTAAGTTTTGCTGGAAAAATTAGAAATTGCGGGTCAAGTTTGAACCCTTCTATGTTGCAGAAATAATGCAGATGCAAAGTAGACATATGACAAATGTTATTCATTAACTAATTTATGTGATATAGCTCTCTGGTTTAAACCCATAAGAAGTAAAAGTTTGAATATTGCAAAATTTTCCCAAATTTCTGATATTTTCTCAAATAAATGTAAGTTATAGCAAACAAATGTTACCACTATCATGAAGTACAATATTTCATGAAAAAACACTCTCAGAATCAGTGGGATCCGTTGGAGCGTTATTACTTCATAAAGTGACAGTGGTCAGAATTGTAAAATTTGGCCTGGTCATGAAGACTGAAACAGGCTTTGGGGTAAAGGGGTTAAATAGGCAAATAAATGGATGCCGATTTAGCTGATTAATAGTCATTTAACAGCCGTGGTCGCGGTAAATGGGCCCCTAGTTGTAGCGTAATACCTGCCTTCTCTTGAGTCCAGCACTTACATCTTCACAAGATCTCCAAGCCAAGCCCCAATGTTCATTAATCCCCACCCACCACTATTATACCCCACCCTCTTTTGGAGGCTGTACGAGTAAAAACAGTTTTCACTGTTACATGATATGAAGGACAGCATACAAGTAAGGGATAAACATCCCTCCTCTAGATCAGCAGCAGGAGCAGAGATCTGACAGTGTGATAGGAGCCTCTCAGTAACCAATCAGTGCTAAATGTTACTACCAGGGAGCGCGCTCATTGGTTAATGCCGACTTCTGCCACAGAGTCTATGTCACTGATAGGAGATTGTAATAACTAATGGGTGCTCTCCTCTGCAGTGAGAAAAAGCGCTGATTGGTTACTGAGCAGCACAGGAGATGCCGGCCCCAGCCGTCTTTAGGCAGTGGCACAGAAACGGCTTATTGCACAGGTTTGCAATCAGTTGATTCTGGTCTACACTGTGTGGGCCGCAACTAGGAACAGGGTGGGTGCATGTGATCCGCAAGCCACGGGTTGTGCACTCCAGATGTAAACGCACAATAGTCATGAATTCTCACATCCACTTTGCTTGGACCGTTAAATGCACCAAATTTTCGATACAAACAAATGCAACAGAAAAACAACACGGTATTTATGCTATGTGTGAACACATGTATACACATACAGATATGATGCACATATTTTGCATTTTATTAGGAGCAGTCATTACGATTCGTTGGGCAAGGAAAAAACAATTTGCTCTCCCATCAACATGCAGGTATTTTCTTGACGGTGAATTTCAGGTTTTCCTTTTGTGCTGCTGCTCCAGTGTTCTAAAAAGTACAAATGTAAAAAAGGGCATCAATTGATAAAGTCACTGTGCAAAACACATTTACTCTGCAGGCGAATTATGCCATTATAGTGGTTTCAGTACCGAGAATACCCCCTAAAACAGCAGAAACATTGTTTTCTCCACTGCAGGCTCCAAGAAATCTTATTTCACAAACAATAGACAACCACAATTACAAGAAATTGAGTGAGGAAACTAGCAGGGGGTGCTCCAACAGTACACAGAGAAATAATGGTGGCCTAGTATGAGCTAAACCATTCACTGAATTCTCAATAGTAATTGAAGAGCATTTCCCGATAAAATGGCACTACATAAGACTTCACCTAGAAGAAGTTGCTGAAACTTTTCCTTTTGGGAGAAATTCCAACTGTGAATGGCTGAATACATTCTTGCTATTAATGTGTGATGTTTTAGAGTAGATGATTTCTACTGCGTGAGAGTTCACATTCATTTAACGTCCCCTAGTGTCCTAGTGATAAAGTTAAAGCAACCACATTTAATAGAAGTTGTACACTGTGTATAAGAGGATGGTGGTTTGGAATGGGAGTCTAAGTTCTTAAAGCGAATCTGTCAACAGGTTTTTGTTATGTAATCTTGAGAACTCTATGATTTAGTGGCTGAAACACAGATTTTAGAGATGTGTATTATAGTTTCAATATTATTGGGTTTTATCAACAGGAGATTATCACTGCTGGACTAGCTGTCCAAGTGCCTCCTGGTCCAACTATGCCCCCGGCACTGATTAGCAGTTTACTGTCAATATACAATGTACGTAGAAAGCTGCTAATCATTCGTGTGGGTGTGGTCAGCTTTTGAGCTCTGCTACGTCTACCCCAGAAAAAACTTTGCTGGTATCACAGTTGTTACACCCAATAAAGTACAGTGCCGTGCAAATTAATTGGGACAAAGCATTTTTTTTAAGTAAAATCGTAAGTTGGTTACCAGTCAGGAATTCAAACCAGTTTTAACTGCTTTGAACAGGTGTGAGTGCCTGTTCAAAGCAGTTAATACTGGTTTGAATCACTGACTGGTAACCAACTTACGATTTTACTTAAAAAAAATGCTTTGTCCCAATTAATTTGCACAGCACTGTAAGTTATACTTTGCTGGAATCAGGGACTATTTCCCTACCTTATGCTGCTATCAGATGTGGTAACAAAATTCTGGTGATGACTTCCCTTTGAGACTTTAATGCAGGTGTCTACCGTTTATAGTGCTAGACCATGCGACTGCTATGGATCCTGTGAGCTGGAGAAATCCAGGGCGAGTGTCACTGCCCCCTCCCAAAATTTACCCCACCTGTTGTTATGGCTTCACGAGGATCAGCACATATAAAAAGATTTGTGTAAGCCTACGTCCACAGAATATCAGTGGTTAAGTCTACAAAAATGTTTGGAACAAACTCCCTGCCAAATTCCTTCAAAAACTTTGTGCAAGTGTACCAAGAAGAATTTTGGTTGCTTTTCAAGGCAAAAGTACAGGTAGCGCCAGGCATTGACATGATTTAGACTTCTCTTTCGTTCATTCACTTTGCATTTTGCTGATTATTAATATACTGTCAACATTTCTATATTTGAAAGCATTATTACTTTGTAGGATTTTTTCTACACCTGCCTAAAAATTTTTAATAGTACCGTAATTTCACACAAATCCACAAAAATGGACTGGAAAAAATTGTTGGCACCCTCAACACACGTATGTATGTGTATATATATATATATATATATATATATATATATATATATATATAAATTTTGTTGAGGGTACCAACAATTTTATCCAGTCCATTTTTGTGGTCTTGTTTGAAATCTTTTTTGGTGTTGTTCCATTACACACAAAGGAAATAAATATGTGTAGTATGTGTAATTGCAATAATTTTTTGGGAGAATGACTTCATTTTCTGGAAGAATTTCAAGGGTGCCAACACTTTCGACCATACCTTTTGCTCTGGGAACCTAATCTATACAATCTCTACCGTCGGCAAAGCAGCATCAGACACACAGAAAATTCTGTATTTTGCAGATTAACAATTCATGTAAAGATTAATCTCTTGCTGATTATCTCAATGTGTTGTACACTGAATTCTGAGAGTATTTTTTTTATTAATTACATCTGTGTCAGATAGCATCTTATCCAATGCTCAGCTGGGTCCTCTGGCAAAACTCCTCAATGTTTCCTTCTTGACTTCCAGACATCAACATTTCCTGAAGATTGGTTCATGCAGTCATCACCCTGAATAGATGCCTTTATATTTTATCCCTAAATATAGTTTAGCATTGGATCAAATTCCTTAACTTTAGTATAAACATGACTGGTACATTGTGTTTTATGATCCTTTGACGTATTTATCGTATTACTCATACTGAAGCAATTTTGACAAAATTCTTCTCTGCAAGTTCTGTTTGAAGGACTTTTATCTTTAGCACACTTAGGCCTCTTTCAAACGTCCTGTTATGTCCGGTACCAGAAAAACCAGTACCGGAGATATCCGTGTCTGTTTGTCACATCCGAGTGGCATCCATGTGCTATCCTTGTGTCCATGTGTACCATTCGTGTGGGATCTGTGTGCTGTCTGTGTAAATATATACCAAAGCCAAAGGTTTGTATGTGAAAATGAAGGCTTAATGTGGTAATTAAATGGTTAGCGATGTCAAAGGTGTGATCCATTAGTGATTATGTATTTAAAGCATGTCAAAAACATTTGTCTCAATGACATCTCAGCTTTGGCTTGTTTGCTGTAGTCTTTTGGCATAACAAATATGTCTTTTCAAAGAGGCGTTGTTGTGCTTGGCATGGCTTGTGTCACGTTACATGTTACATACATACATACATATATACAGTACATAGATAGTATAGTATAAAAGCTGCCAATTCAGCAGCAAGATAGTGTATATTCACTGCACAACAGGATAGAAAAGAGGGATTACATACAATAGATAGATTTATAGATGTCAGTGACAAATACAAATAGTACAGTGTGTGCGCAGCTTACTGTACATTTAAGTAATAAAAGATATTTTTTAAGAAAAAAATGGTGTGGGCTCCCGTGCAATTTTCGTAACCAGCAGAGGAAAAGTCGACGGCTGGGGGTAGATGTTTATAGCCTGGGAAGGGGGTAATACCCATGGAGCTTCCCAGGCTATTAATACCAGTCCACAACTGTATACTTAGCCTTTACTGGCTATTAAATTGGGGACCCCCCAAAAAAATGATGTAGAGTCCCCCTATTATTAATAACCAGCAAATGCTATGCAGACAGCTGTGGGCTGATATTAATGGACTAGGAAGGAGCCATGAATACTGGCCCCTCCCCCAGGCTAAAAGCAGGAGTTCTCAGCCGCCCCAGAAAAGGCACATCTCAAAGATGTGCCAATTGTTTCACTTAGCCTTGCTTTTCCCACTTGCCCTGTAGCAGTGGCAAGTGGTATAATATTTGTGGGGTTGATGTCACCTTTGTACTGTCAGGTGACATCAAGCCCATGGCTTAGAACTGGAGAGGAGTCAATAATGCACCTATCCATTACTAATCCTATAGTTACAGTACAGTATATGGTAAAGAAAAAAACAGCCAGAATAAAGTACTTTATTATAAATAAGACTAAACACAGTTTTCCATTTTTATTTAAACGCCTAATTTCAGCGAAGCCCTCGTTCTCCTGTAATAAAAGTAAAATAATAAGCCAACAATATACATACCTGTCCGTCGTTCTGTCCCACGCTGTAATCCATGTCTGGGGAGAAATACTTTTCAACCTGGACGGTGCCAAGATGCAGCTGTCCACGCTGAGACGCACTGGGGAATGAACTGCTGTGAAGCAGGCTCAGTGACTAGCGGTAACATCACTTAGGCTGTGTTCCCAGCCGGCCTGAACTGCAGTGACCTTGGTGAGATCCCGCTAGCACCACGAGAAAGTCGCATGGTGCAGAGGCGAGTACACTGGGTGAATTTTACTGGGTTGAACTCGCCTCTGCACTGTGCGACTTTCTCAAGGTGCTAGCGGGGATCTCACCAAGGTTATCACAGTTCAAGCTGGCTGGGAATGCAGCCTCAGTGAAGTCACTGCTAGTCACTGAGCCTGCATCACAGTAGTTCATTCCCAAGTGCTTTTCAGCGTGGACAGCTGCATCTTGGCACCATCCAGGTTGAAAAGTATTTCTTCCCCAGATATGGATTATAGCATGGGATGGAATGATGGACAGGTATGGTAAATTGTTGTTTTATTACGGTGCATGAGAAAACACAGATATGTGCACAGACCCATTAAGTTGAATGGGTCTACGTGTGTCAGTGTCTCCAGTACATGTGAAAACTGTCACCACACGTATTGGAGACACTGATGTGTGAAAGAGGTCAAAGGTAGAGAGGTCATAAACAGATCTATGAGAAAAAATAGTGTAAAGCAGAAATTAATGATGCCACCATGGCTTCATGGTGAACCAGGAAGAGGGGATAATTCAACCACCAACCCCTTGTAGTCTTCTATCTGTAGGAACTCACTGATAATTGGTACCATGTTTTTTAACCCATTCAAGACCTTGCACTTTTTCATTTTTGTGCTTCTGTTTTTTGCTCCCCTTCTTCCTAGAGCCATAACTTTTTTTATTTTTTCCATCAATATGGCAATGTTAGGGCTTGTTTTTTGCCCGACAAGTTGTACTTTTCAACAACACCATTGGTTTTACCATATCGTGTACTCAAAAATGGGAAAAAAATTCCATGTGCAGTGAAATTGCAAAAAAAAAAAATGCAATTCCACAACTTTTTTTAAAATTTTTTACCATGTTCACCAAATGCTAAAACTGACCTGCCATTATTATTTCCCAGGTCATTACGAGTTCATAGAAACCAAACATGTCTAGGTTCTTTTTATTTAAGTGATGGAAAAAAATCCAAAGTTTGTAAAAAAAATATTAAATAATTGCGTCATTTTCCGAGACCCATAGCGTTTCCATTTTTCGTGATCTCGGGTTGGGTGAGGGCCTTTTTTGCGTGCCAAGCTGCTGTTTTTATTGATACCATTTTGGTGCAGATATGATCTTTTGATCGCCCGTTATTGCATTTTAATGCAATGTCGCGGCAACCAAAAAAATGTAATTCTGGAATTTTTATTTTTTTCCTCGCTATACCGTTTAGCAATCAGGTTAATCCTTTTTTTTAATAGATTGGGCGATTCTGAACCCGGCAATACCTAATATGTGTATGTTTGACTTTTTTTTATTGCTTTATTTTGAATGGGGCTAAAGGGGGGTGATTTAACCTTTTTTTTTAAAATATTTTTAAAACAATTTTTTTTTAATTTTTGGCATGCTTCAATAGTCTCCATGGGCGACTAGAAGCTGTCATAATCCGATTGGCTCTGCTACATACAGGCGATGATCAGATCACTTCTATGTAGCAGAATACATCACTTGCTGTCAGCGCCGACCACCGGGCAAGACTCACAGCAAGCTGGCAGTGACAAAACCATAGAGCTCTCCATGAGACCTCTGGTTGTCATGCCAACACATCGGTGACCCGCGATCACATGACGGTGGTCAACGATGTGTGGATTTCTGGCCCGATGGAGAGTATGACAGCTGCATTTAATGGGCTAATAGCCACGGGTGGATCACGATTCCACCTGCGGCTGTTCCAGGCACATGTTAGCTGTTCAAAGCAGCTGACATGTGTCTGAAAAGATGTGGGCTCACCGCCGGCGCCCACATCAAAGGGATAGACATGACATGCACAGTAATAGTGTTGCACATGTCGCAAAGGGGTTAAAAACTCAAAAGCAGAGATCTGATAGAATTAACAGAGAATCATTTGATGTTTTATACTTTCTTTAATATATCTCCCTCACTGCACCTATGTTTCCTATACAGATAGCTGCTTAGTCTGGATGCGGATGAAAAGACCAAGAGTGATATGGAATGTGATGAAGGTGTCATTCAATGTGCTGCTGATGAAGATTAAAACTCAATAAAGTTTAATGTACAGGTTTACAGTTTCAACGCGTTTCGAGGCTATGCACAACCTCTTCATCAGGGCGAAAACCTAACCTCTTTGAAGAGGTTGTGTGTTGCCTTGAAACACGTTGACACTGTAAACCTGTACATTAAACTTTATTGAGTTTTAATCTGCATCTGAATCTTCATAAGCAGCGCAAGAATGACACCTTCATCCCGTTCCATATCGTGCTTAGTCTAGAGGCATATCTACAATTGTCTAGAAAAAGGCGTAAGAAAAATGGATAGGTTTAAACAAACCAATATAATGTTGGCCATACATGGGATAGAATTCGTCCATCATTTATCATTCCTGTCTCCCCCGTACACACCAATGATCAACTAGCCAAATGATCATGTATTTTCATATTTTCAATAGGGAAAGTAGAGGAAGCTGCTGCTAAAGAATGCTGGTCAGCAAAATTGGATTATTTAGGCTGTTTGTTGTCATAAATAGTGTTTTCGTGTTTCGGACATTAATCATCATCCATATTAGACTGCTGGCAGGGGCTCAACACCGGTCACAGCGACCAATCAGCTGTTTTTGGATCTAGTGATTGACAAATGCAAACAGTAAAAGCACAACACGGCTCCATACACTGTGCAGTGGCCATTCCCGAGCTGAGCTGCTCTACCCAAAAAAAAGCCACTACCCAGTGTCCAAAGTTCTGTTGATTTGGCTCTGCACTCAGCGTAATTCCAGCTGACACGAGAACTGACAGTAGCTAATCAGTAGAGTAGGTATTGGTGTGCACTCAAGGTCACTGTAGAAGCGAGGTGCTGGTAGAACAGACCGTGGTGGTCCTTGAAATAAGTAGCAAAAATTCACCACACACTCTAATGGAATAATTTGCAACTGTCAGTGGAATTTTATTTTAGACATACAGATAAGTGCCAAGTTACAAAAATTGGTCCAAAACCCAGTAAAATAGAAACACCTGACGTTTCGACCATCCCGGGTCTTAATCTTTTGGTTTACTTGGGTTCAAGAGGAGCTATTCAGTGACAGTGGCGGATGTCAAACCGCCACTGATCTGAAGTTGATGACCTACTGTAAGGCAGATGACTGTATTTTCAGTCAGAGCCTGATCTGACAAAATATTGGATCGCACTTGGACCAAAGTTAGTGTATAGGGCCGTGCACATGTCCTATTTTTTTTCCCCTAACAGACTCTGTCGAGAACAATGTCACTGCA
Source organism: Dendrobates tinctorius (assembly GCF_039654945.1). Taxonomy (NCBI): domain Eukaryota; kingdom Metazoa; phylum Chordata; class Amphibia; order Anura; family Dendrobatidae; genus Dendrobates; species Dendrobates tinctorius. The sequence goes on along the minus strand of NW_027361697.1, from coordinate 17,769,217 downwards.
TGCCCGAGTTTGATCAAATATTCGGATTGCATTCTGCCATACAAGTCACTGAGTGCATGAAAATCATCACAATGGATAAGATGGAAATTTTTTTTCTCTATCTTCTCCACATCTGAGAGAATCAGATCACACTATTATCACACTGTGGTCAAACTCTGATCAGAGTTTGATCGGACTGTTATTTGCATATTTTTTTATTGTCTGATCTTGGTTGGACGAAAAAGCGATTTGTGAGGACTGTCATTATCTACTGTATAAATTGTATAATGCAAGTCATATTTATTCTAGCACTGGGCATAGCTAGGGTAAGTATTACAATTAAAGTATTAAAATGAAATATAAAATTAAATTGTAAATCTAAAATTAAAGTGGATCAACAAGTATAATAATAATAATAATAATAATATATGCATTTCTCTAAAATAAACACTTTTTGGTCCATTTTCATTTTAGAATTAAAATGTAATTTTATAGCTTATTTACAGTTAATTTGAATACTTTACTTTAATTTTAATATACCGTATTACATATGGTTGGAATCAATACCTATGACTTTCTTATGGAAAACTGTCAGCAGAATAACCAAGCATTGCCTGCAGTTGTGCATGCATTAAAATTTCCACAGTTCTCCAGATAAATGCAAGTTGAATCTCTTGGGCTCAAATGCAAAATATATAATTATTATTATTATTAATATTTAACGGCCTTCGACTTGATCGCAAGCCATTTTGACTTGATGGATGAACAATCTGTAGGAAGATCTATCTTGTACAAGCCTAGAAAGGTCCACCAGGGTCTTCTCCACCGTTATCTTGACAATATCAATCCATCGGTTGCTAATTTTCCTCTTCACCTTGTTCCTGCTATTCTTCTGACCATGATGTCCTTCTCCAGTGATTGCGCTTTTCATATGATGTGTCCAAAGTAGGCAAGTCGTAGCTTGGTGAACCTTTCTTCGGGTAACATTCTCTGGCTTGATTTGTTCCAAGATTGATTTGTTTGCTCTTCTTGTCATCCATGATATTGATAGCCCCCTTCTCCAACATCACATTTCGAAAGCGTTGATTCTTCTTCTGTCTATGATGTCTAGAATAGGACCTATTATAATATATATAAGCATATTAGACCTCCTATACTATAAAATCTTTGACAGGACCCCCAATTTACCGTCACTGTGCCATTTATAGAACTGAAGTAGCAGAGAGATCTTGGACCCGGTTGCACTTCTGACCTCGGCTCATCCTATAGCTACACTCCTTGTATCTTTACTAATATGTGGTCATGTTTTTTTTTGGGGGGGAAGAAACTTAATATCATTTTCTGATCTTTTCTCTGTGGCTATAAGAGTAAATACAGCCATCCTCTAAATAATCTGTTTCTACGACGGGTAAAGAAATGCAAACTTCTATTACTGTATAAAAGGACTTTTACTATATACCAGCATTGTACAGTTTCATGTAAGATTATAACAATTATTTGCTCAAAAGCAGGCTTTTTCATTTTAGCAGCTTGTCATTGGCCCTACTGGGCTTCAAGCATTGCTTCGGTCTAAACGTGTCTATTTCCTATTAGGGTTAGGAGGGTTCTGCCTGTTATAACAAGTCTGTGCGAGCGTAACACTCGCATTGCTATCAGCTTTGCTTTGCATCTGGAATAAGATTTAGGTCTTGGAGTCCAAATAAGGACAATCGCAAAAGCAGCTTCTGTGCACCATCTGCGATGGGGGGGGCTCAGATAAGCCAAGAGAAAACAGAATGGGGGCGTCACTGACTCATTTATTTATTTTCTAAAATGTTGGAGCCGTTTGAACTCCATTGATTAAATTCTAAGAGTGTGATAATAACAAAATTATGTAGATCTCATGTCGAGTTGGCAATGTCACATTGTATAGGATATCACACTTCCAAGAAACACTGCTGATTATTTTCATCAGGAACATATCCCAGGTGACGCTGAGCGGGACATCCAGGCTTATATTGCAAGTGTTTTTTTTTTCCACCTGGAAAGAAAATACATGGATTATTTTCAAAATGCAAATATGTATACATTCCCATGTAATATAGTTAGTAGTACATAATGTTTTCACTGACTGGGTAATTAAAACCCTGGGGATAATATTGTATCGATATCGGATAATTTACCATATTGGATTTGGAGATTTGATGCGCCATAGGATACTGAAGGGTTGGTCCCCACAACTTAAAGGGATTCTCCAGGAACAGGGAGAAAATATTTATTTATTTAAATAAAGGATGAAAATATATGTAAAAAAGCAAAATATATATTTTTTAAATTTTACCTTGCTAGTTTACTATGTCAGCATTCCGAAAAGGAAGAAGAAAAAAAAAATTGATGCGTGTAAATCGCTAGACAGGAAGCAGCTTGTCGGTGCTGGAATTGATTAGCTTCTTCTTTACTCATGTTTCTATGAAGAAGACTCGGTGTTGTGTTTTCTTTTCTTTTTTCAAATATTCAGGGGGGAGCAATTCATGTTTTTAAATTAAAAGTTCAGAGTTTCTTTAAAGGGAATCTGTAAGCAGGTTTTTGCTACCTCATCCGAGAGCATCATAATGTAGGAAAAGTGACCATCATTCCAGAGATGCATCACTTAGTTTACTGGGCGCAGCAGAGGTGACACAATCAGAATTTTAGATGTAGCATGTAGCAGAGTTGAGAAAGGTAACCCCGCCCACACCACAGCTTTCTGTGAGCTGCTTATCACAGAAGTGGGAGGAGTCGGACCAAAGCTCATGCACCATGTAGTCCAGGCAGTGATAATTTTCTGCAGAAAATTATATTACATTTTTTTATATTCACGGGGCATAATATATATTTTTACGTCAATGGGCACAGTATATTTTATATTCAGGGACACAGTATATTACTTGTACGTTCTGGAGGCCCAGTATATTCTTCCTATATTTTGGGGCATATTATATTACTGTATATTTTCAGAGGCTACAGAATGTTAAAGGTAACCTGACATCAGAAAATTGCCTGTTAAATTAATCCCAAGCGCTTTCAGGAACTTAGCGGATCATTACAATGATTTTTTTTAACTAAATTATGTTTGTAGAGGTAGTGCTATAGTTATCAAGTCAAAACTTGCATCCATGAGTGGAAAACTATTACCCTGTGTCATCAAGGTGGTATGGGATATTTTGCCTAAGTCACCGACACATGGTTTGCAGAGATGTGCTTTCTCTTTGATTGATGGCTCCAGCCAGGTGACATCTTTGAAATCCAGCACAGATACTTGCATGGTCCGGGTTTAGCACGCCTCTGTCATGCGCAGTGATCCCTGGTGTATACACCTCAGCCTCACCAAGGTCACAGAGCATGATAGCGGCGTTCGGAGCCCAGATTATGCAAATATCTACGCTGGATTTAAAGAATGTTGGCACTGACGTCACCTGGTGGGAGCAATCAAGCAGAGGGAAAGAACGTCTCAGCAAAACATGACTGAGTCAGTATACCGTACCTGGATAAATCAGGGTAAGGACTAGTGCGCACAACTGAATTTTCAGTCCGAATGCTATTCGATAAAAAAAAGGATAGCACTCTTACCAATGTTATTAAATTTTTCTCTTAATGAATCTGTATGTGAAAAAAAAAATTGCAGCATGCATTAGTTGACTCCCATTCAAGTCTATGGGAAGGAGAAATAAATTAGATGCCGTACAGAGCCACAGTATGACATCCGAGTTTTAGGAACATATTGCAATTCTATAACATAGGAAATTGTAAATGATCTTGTAAATGATTAAAGAAGTTGTTCACTACTTGGACAACTTCTTCTCATACTCCTCGCTTGGCCCCAATAACATTATCAAACATATGCTCACCTCCCATGCTGGAGCCATTCCAGCGGTGTCGGCACTCGCTCTCCCCTGGGATCCCATGTGGTGTTGAGACACTGGCGCCACCTTCGGACATTTGGAGCATGAAGAGGAAGTCAGAAATTAGCCACAGCCCGGACTTCCTCTTCAAGTTGAACATGTCCGGAAGCAGAAACCGTGACATCATCACATGTCCCAAGGTCACACGAGAGCCCTGGGGAGAGCACATGCCAACACTGCGGGAATGACGCTGGCACAGGTGGTGAGTATAGGCTTTATTATTTTATGGGGGTGAAATATTTTGATCAAGAAGGGGTTGTCCTATTGGACAACCCCTTTAATAGCTGCTGAGTAAAAAAAATGAAAAACTGATTGTTCACGGATAGCACAAGGATGACAAGTTAGAAAATAAACTTGTCCTACTTTTCTCCCAAAGCGGGAAGTTTTACCTTGGTGAATATAGAACAACTTCTACAAGCCAAGTTTATCTAAAAATATTCTTGTAATGATCACGTAATTTCCTTAAGGAATTAGTTTAGCTGGCAATTTTATGATGTCATGTTGCATAATTAGGGGGCACACTATATTAATTTTATATTCCTGGGGGTCACAGTATGTTCATTTCTAGCTTTCAATTCAGACAGAATACCTTGCCATCACTGCAAACAAAGAACATGTTTGCTTTCTGTTGAAAAATCGAGAGAGCGCATTACAAATACCAGGCCAGACTGAAGTATTGTTCAAGAAGAAGCAAGAACAGGTGTTACTACGACGTAAACTGCTTTTTTTCCCTATTTTAAAGTAAATCTTCCAATACAGCTAATAAGTATTGTGTATTCACGTTTCTAGTCATTTTTGGACATTTGTAAAAAAAAAAATATTTGATATGGGTGACCAAAGGTAATTTTTTTTAAAATCAGAATTGCTTCCATGCAGAAAAGAAAAGGTTAGGAAATACTTTTAAACTTGATATAAATTTTATTCTTAGGAATTTGTCATTGTTTATTTTTTTTTTTATTCCTGCACCTTCCCTTTACCTATATATAAATTTAGTCTTTTAGCTAACTGGGTGTGGTCCTGTTGAAGACACCAATAGAGCTGATGACCATGCCCACTTGGATAAAAAGACTAGATTAGCAAACAGGGAAGAGGGAACAATATCTCATCAAGGGGGAGGTGCAGGAAGAAAAGTAAAACAATGCCAGAATCAGAAACAGCGGAATTTACACCAGATAAAAATATTGCATATTTATGGAAAGTGACAGGTCCTCTTTAAGTATACATTTTACAAGCCATCTCATAGTTATCGGTTTTCAAGTAACTACCACCTGAGACAACTGAAACTCTTTCATCAGCCCATTAAGAAGACCTCGTACAATGAAATTGATGTAACGCATTTATTTTTCTGCATAAATTCTGCCAATGCATTTCATCAAACTGCGCGTCCTATCTAATCCCATCATACTTATTTATACTATAAGTGCACAGCTTCGAGGATTATTTTTAGCTTAATTATGCACCAGGAGCTACAAATACAAAGTAAGCTTGACAGCTAGAAGCGCAAATAACCCAACTAATTTGAGCATACAGGTAATTACTGATTAATTCTCCAAAAAGGTGTGTAAATGTTTTCAGTACATCTGTCTTCCAAAATGGTAAATATGTTTGAATCATTCATTAATGCCAACTCAATCCTTAAAATAAGGGAGCATTTATACTGCACGATTATCCGGAACAAGCGTTCCTAGGAGGTTCGTTTTACATACTTGTGCAGAATAAACAGAATGCCGATAACACGACGAACAAGCAAAAGATTTGTTTTTGTTTTGACTTTATCTTTTCATCTTGCTTAAAAAAAAAAATCTCGACAGCACAGCAACCTGTGTAAACAGGACATTTGCTGCTGGGAACAATGCCGATTACCTGCATAGAAAGTTCTCTTACTCATTGCACATCGCAAGAACTCTCAGTCTATACAAACAGGCTATTAAATTATCGGTAATTGGTAAACAGCAGTTATTTAATTGTATAGTGCAAACTCGGCCTAAAGGTACTGTCACACTTAGCGATGCACCAGCGATCCCGACAACGATATGAGCTGGTCAGGATCGCTGGTGCATCGCTAAGTGGTCACTAGTGAGCCGCCAAACAGGCAGATCTCACCAGCGACATAGCAGCGGTCGGCGGTCGTTACTTACCTGTCAGACGAGGCGATGAAGACGTCCTCCCACCAGCGTCCACGCGTCGCTCTTCGCCACAGCAGGAAGCCCAGCAGGAAGCTGACGACGAGAAACGGCCCAGGCCATTCTCACGCGATCAGCAATAACCAGCGGGGGAGCCGGTCGGAGGTATCACACATAGCGATATCGCTAGCAATATCGCTGCTACGTCACAAAACCAGTGACGTTATAGCGATATTGCTAGCAATATCACTTAGTGTGACGGGCCCTTTAAGCTACATTTACAAGGAAAGATTATCGTGAATGAGCATTCTTAATAATCTTTCACTGTAAACAGGCTGCCGATCGCCTGATGAATGAGTAAATGCTCATTCATTGGGTGAAAAGATCTTTTGTGAAATGCAAGAAATCATTGTTTTCTGTGGTCCATCATCCTGTGCAAACAACAATCGTGCTGCCGAGAACATTGGCAGTCAATATGCACTGAGCAATTTATTACTCATTGCTTAGTGCGCATCATTTAGGGTGGTCTGTCAATGTAAACAGGATTTTAAACTGCCGCCGTTGAGTAAATGCTTTTTGATTAATGGTTGTTTAGTGCCGCTGGATCGGCCCATGAAAAATGTCTTATTTGTTATGTGCTCTTATTATTATTATTTATTATTATAGCGCCATTTATTCCATGGCGCTTTACATGTGAGGAGGGGTATACATAATACATACAAGTACAGTAATCTTAAACGATACAAGTCACGACTGGTACAGGATGAGAGAGGACCCTGCCCGCGAGGGCTCACAATCTACAACTGGATGGGTGAAGATACAGAAGGCGAGGGTAGAGCTGGTCGTGCAGCGGTTTGGTGGATCGGTGGTTACTGCAAGTTGTAGGCTTGTCGGAAGAGGTAGGTCTTCAAGTTCTTTTTGAAGGTTTTCATGGTAGGCGAGAGTCTGATATGTTGTGGTAGAGAGTTCCAGAGTAGAGGGGATGCGCAGGAGAAATCTTGTATGCGATTGTGGGAAGAGGAGATAAGAGGGGAGTACAGAAGGAGATCTTGTGAGGATCGGAGGTTTCGTGCAGGTAAGTACCGGGAGACTAGGTCACAGATGTACGGAGGACTCAGGTTGTGGATGGCTTTGTATGTCATGGTTAGGGTTTTGAACTGGAGTCTTTGGGTAATGGGGAGCCAGTGCAGGGATTGACAGAGGGGAGAAGCCGGGGAATAGCGGGGGGACAGGTGGATTAGTCGGGCAGCAGAGTTAAGAATAGATTGGAGGGGTGCGAGAGTGTGAGAGGAGAGGCCACAGAGCAGGAGGTTGCAGTAGTCAAGGCGGGAGATGATGAGGGCATGGACTAGGGTTTTTGCAGATTCTTGGTTGAGGAATGTACGGATCCGTGAAATATTTTTGAGCTGAAGTCGGCAGGAAGCGGAAAGGGCTTGGATATGTGGTTTGAAAGAGAGATCAGTGTCAAGGATAACCCCGAGGCAGCGAGCTTGTGGGACTGGAGAGAGTGGGCAGCCACTTACTTTAATGGATAGGTCTGTTTGGGGGGTCACGTGAGATGGGCGAAAGTTGATTAATTCTGTTTTGTCCATATTAAGTTTTAGAAATCTAGCGGAGAAGAAGGATGAAATAGCAGACAGACATTGAGGGATTCTGTTTAGTAGGGAGGTGATATCTGGTCCAGAGATGTAGATCTGTGTGTCATCAGCATAGAGATGATACCGAAAGCCATGAGATTCTATGAGCTGTCCGAGGCCGAAGGTGTAAACGGAGAAGAGCAGGGGCCCTAGGACTGAACCTTGCGGGACTCCGATGGATAGGGGGCGCGGTGAGGAGGTGGTGTGCGAATGGGAGACGCTGAATGTCCGGTCTGCTAGGTATGATGCAATCCAAGATAGGGCCAAGTCTGTGATACCAAGAGATGAGAGGGTCTGTAGTAATAGGGAATGGTCCACTCTGTCAAAGGCAGAGGACAGGTCCAGGAGGAGGAGGACAGAGTAGTGTCGCTTGGCCTTGGTGGCTAGTAGGTCATTGGTGACCTTAGTTAGGGCAGTTTCAGTGGAGTGGTGTGGCCGGAAGCTGGATTGCAAGTGGTCAAGGAGGGAGCAAGAAGAGGTGTATGGATAGTTCAAGATGGACATATAAAAGTATTGAGGTCCATCGGGAAAGTTCAACGTTTGGTATTTTTTTTTATTCAAATGGGCCTTCTCGCTTATACACAGGAGAACTTATTGGGCCAAGCGCACCTATGTTCTCTAAGAGAGAGCTGTCACCAGACATGTACACTGGGAATGGAAATTATTCAGACCCCTTTAATTTTTTCACTCTTTGCTTCATTGCAGCCATTTGTTAAATTCAAAAAAGTTCATTTTTTTCTCATTAATTTACACTCTGCACCCCATCTTGACTGAAAAAAACAGAAATGTAGAAATTTTTGCAAATTTATTAAAAAAGAAAAATTGAAATATCACATGGTCATAAGAATTCAGACACTCATATTTAAGTCACATGCTGTCCATGTAACATAGTAACATAGTAACATAGTTATTAAGGTTGAAGGGAGACTTTAAGTCCATCTAGTTCAACCCATATCCTATCCTAACTTGCCCTAACATGTTGATCCAGAGGAAGGCAAAAAAACCCCATGTGGCAACAGTAGGCTTCACATTGGGGAAAAAAATTCCTTCCCGACTCCACATACGGCAATCAGACTAGCTCCCTGGATCAACGCAATATTAAGGAGACTAGTGTATATACCCTGTAATATTATACTTTTCAAGAAAGGCATCCAGTCCCTTCTTAAATTTTAGTAGTGAATCACTCATTACAACATCATATGGCAGAGAGTTCCATAGTCTCACTGCTCTTACAGTAAAGAATCCGCGTCTGTGAGTATGCTTAAACCTTCTTTCCTCCAGACGTAGAGGATGCCCCCTTGTCCCCGTCACAGGTCTAAGAGTAAAAAGATCATTAGAAAGGTCTTTGTATTGTCCCCGCATATATTTATACATTGTAATAAGATCACCCCTAAGCCTTCGATTCTCCAAACTAAATAACCCCAAGTGTAATAACCTGTCTTGGTATTGCAGACCCCCTAGTTCCCTAATAACCTTGGTCGCTCTTCTCTGCACCCGCTCCAGTTCAGCTATGTCTTTCTTATACACCGGAGACCAGAACTGTACACAGTATTCTAAGTGTGGTCACACTAGTGACTTATATAGAGGTAAAATTATGTTCTCCTCATGAGCATCTATGCCTCTTTTAATGCATCCCATTATTTTATTTGCCTTTGCAGCAGCTGCTTGACTCTGGCCACTAAATGTGAGTTTGTCGTCCACCCATACACCCAGGTCTTTTTCAGTGACTGTTTTGCCCAGTGTTTTACAATTAAGCACATAATTATACAACTTGTTCGTTCTACCCAAGTGCATGACCTTACATTTATCCCCATTAAAGCTCATTTGCCATTTATCAGCCCAAGCTTCTAGTTTCCATAAATCCTCCTGTAATATAAAATTGTCCTCCTCTGTATTAATTACCCTGCAGAGTTTAGTGTCATCTGCAAATATTGAAATTCTACTCTCTATGCCCCCTACAAGGTCATTAATAAATATGTTAAAAAGAAGCGGGCCCAAAACTGACCCCTGTGGTACCCCACTGCTAACCGTGACCCAGTCCGAGTGTGCTCCATTAATAACCACCCTTTGTTTCCTATCCCTGAGCCAGCTCTTAACCCACCTACACATATTTTCCCCTATCCCCATTGTTCTCATTTTATGTATCAACCTTTTGTGTGGCACCTTATCAAAAGCTTTTGAAAAGTCCATATACACCACGTCCACTGAATTCCCTTGGTCCAGTCCGGAACTTACCTCTTCATAAAAGCTTATCAGATTAGTCTGACAGGAACGGTCTCTTGTAAACCCATGTTGATATTGGGTCATAAGGTTATTCTTCTCCAGATACTCCAGTATAGTATCTCTTAGAAAACCCTCCAGGATTTTACCCACAGTTGAGGTTAAACTTACTGGCCTATAATTTCCAAGTTCAGTTTTTGTCCCCTTTTTGAATATTGGCACCACATATGCTATACGCCAGTCCTGTGGTACAGACCCTGTTATTATGGAATCTTTAAAGATTAAAAATAGTGGTCTATCTATGACTGTGCTTAATTCCTGCAGTACTCGGGGGTGTATCCCATCCGGGCCCGGGGATTTGTCAATTTTAGTGATTTGTAGATGCCGCCGTACTTCCTGCTGGGTTAAGCAGGTGACATTTAATGGAGAATTTTTATCCCTGATCATGTTATCCGTCATGGGATTTTCTTGTGTAAATACTGTTGAAAAAAAGTTATTTAGCATATTGGCTTTTTCCTCATCCTCATCCACCATTTCACCCAGACTATTTTTAAGGGGACCAACACTATCATTTTTTAGCTTCTTACTATTTATGTAGTTAAAGAATATTTTGGGATTATTTTTACTTTCTCTGGCAATGAGTCTCTCTGTCTCAATCTTTGCTGTCTTGATTTGCTTTTTACAGAATTTATTTAATCTTCTGTATTTAGTTAATGCCTCATCACTACCTACTTGCTTTAATTCTCTAAATGCTTTATTTTTGTCCCTTATTGCACCCCTTACAGCTCTATTTAGCCATAGTGGTTTCCTCCTATTTCTCGCATGTTTATTCCCATACGGTATATATTGTGCACAGGTCCTATTCAGGATGCTAATAAATGTCTCCCATTTTCTTTGTGTGTTTTTATGTCTCAGAATATCGTCCCAGTTAATTGCACCAAGATCATCTCTCATCCGGTGGAAATTTGCCTTCCTGAAGTTTAGTGTCCTTGTAACCCCTCTACTACACGTCTTATTAAAGGATACATGAAAACTTATTAATTTGTGATCACTATTACCCAAGTGTCCCTCAACCCTTACATTTGATATGCGGTCTGGCCTGTTGGTTAATATTAGGTCTAGCAGTGCCCCCCCTCTTGTTGGGTCCTGAACCAGTTGTGAAAGGTAATTGTCTCTCATCGTTGTCAGAAACCTATTACCCTTGCTGGAACTGCAGGTTTCGGTTCCCCAATGTATTTCAGGGTAGTTGAAGATCCTCCTTGAGATGGTTCTACTCCTTCATTGCAGTCCAGCTGTGTTTAATTAAACTGATAGGACTTTATTTGTAAAGGCACACACCAGTCTATATAAGACCTCACAGCTCACAGTGCATGTCAGACCAAATGAGAATCATGAGGTCAAAGGAACTGGCCAAGGAGGTCAGAGACAGAATTGTGGCAAGGCACAGATCTGGTCAAGGTTACAAAATAATTTCTGCAGTACTCAAGGTTCCTAAGAGCACAGTGGCCTCCATAATCCTTAAATGGAAAAAGTTTGGGACCCCCAGAAGTCTTCCTAGACCTGGCTGTCCTGCCAAACTGAGCAATCATGGGACAAGAGCCTTTGAGAGAGGTAAAGAAGAACCCCAAGATCACTGTAGTTGATCTCTAGAGATGCAGTAGGGAGATGGGAGAAAGTTCCATAAAGTTAACTAACACTGCAGCCCTCCACCAGTCGGGTGTTTATGGCAGAGTGGCCCGACGGAAGCCTCTCCTCAGGGCAAGACATATGAAAGCCCACATAGAGTTTGCTAAAAAACACACAAAGGACTCCCAGACAATAAGAAATAAGATTCTCTGGTCTGATGAGACAAAGATAGAACTTTTTGGTGATAACTCTAAGTGGTATGTGTGGAGAAAACCAGGCACTGTTCATCACCTGCCCAATACAATCCCAACAGTGAAACATGGTGGTGGCAGCATCATGCTATAGGGGGGGAGTTCAGCTGCAGGGACAGAATGACTGGTTGCAATTGAAGAAAACATGAATGCAGCCAAGTACAGAGATATCATAGATGAAAACCTCTTCCAGAGTGCTCTGGACCTCAGACTTTGCCGAAGGTTCACCTTCCAACAAGACAATGACCCTAAGCACACAGCTAAAATAACAAAGGAGTGGCTTCAGAACAACTCTGTGACCATTCTTGACTGGCCCAGCCAGAGCCGAGACCTAAACCCAATTAAGCATCTCTAATCTTCGATCCTCCCAAAACCTCCTGCTCTCCTCCACACTTATTCGTTCCGCCAAGATTTCTCCCGAATATCCCCTATCCTCTGGAATTCCATGCCTCAACACATCCGATTATCCACCACCCCCGGATCCTTCAAACAGAACCTGAAAACCCATCTTTTCAGGAAAGCTTACAGCCTGCAATAACTATTCTGCCGCCTCACCACCGCCTGAGCTGCCGCCTCGTCACCACCAGAGCTGCTGCACCCCCGACCTTCTGTCTCTTCCCACTATCCCGTAGAATGTAAGTCTGCAAGGACAGGGTCCTCTCCCCTCTGTACCAGTCTTTCATTGTAAATTTGTTTACTGTTAACGATATCTATAACTTTGAATGTAACCCCCCTTCTCATGTACAGCACCATGGAATTAATGGTGCTATATAAATAAATAATTCTCATGTACAGCCAAATGGAATTAATGGTGCTATATAAATAAATAATAATAATAATAATCTCTAGAGAGATCTGAAAATGGGCTGTCCACCAACGTTCAGCATCCAACCTGATGGAACTGGAGAGGATCTGTAAGGAAGAATGGCAGAGGTTCCCTAAATTCAGGTAGGAAAAACTTGTTGAATCATTCCCAAGAAGACTCATGGCTGTGTTAGCTCAAAAGGGTGCTTCTCAATACTGAGAAAAGGGTCTGAATACTTATGACCATGTGATATTTCAGTTTTTCTTTTTTAATAAATTTGCAAAAATTTCTACATTTCTGTTTTTTTCAGTCAAGATGGGGGGCAGAGTGTACATTAATGAGAAAAAAATGAACGTTTTTAAATTTCCTAAATGGCTGCAATTAAACAAAGAGTGAAAAATTTAAAGGGGTCTGAATACTACCCACTATATGGTGGTGGTTCACCGCCAAGAGAACAAAGCAATCAGCATTTCAAAATCAGACATGCCCAATCAACATCTCTTCCAAAATCAGTTTCCGGGGCTCCCATACACATTAGACTGCATCTGAATGCATCAATATCGGTGGGTCTCGGTCGACATTCTGTGTATAGAGGATTTTAGTCTCCACATCAGTGTCTGTTCACCTGTTTCAGCAAATCCATGGAGGGTCAACATGTGAGAGATGCAGTTAACTCTTCTGAGGTCATCACTGTGGAAAATGATTGGCTGCAGTGGTTACATGCTGAGACATGTAAATAGCCACCACCAGTGGTGCTTAGTGCACATTGCTTTGTTTTTCAATATAATATATAACCAGCATACAGTAAGTTTAGAGGTTAGGGTCAATAATGGCAGATGTTGGTACTACTGGAAGGAGGGGGATGACAAAGGTGATGAACTGAGTCCTTGTGTTAAGACCCTTGCTCCTATTGAGTGTTCTCAAAAAGAGAACACCAGTTTTTATGCTATCAGCAAAAGTGATATAGAGAATTATGAGACTTTCAGATTCATACCTTTGGAATCTGAAAGAAGTTTTTTTTAGCCGCACTGGAAGAACAGTGAGCATGGCATAGCAATAGCAAGGCAGGGGTGCAGTAGAAATTGCTCATGAGGGACCCTGTCTCTCTCAACATTAAACTTCTGTTACAGATTTCAAATTGGGTCTCAGGACATCCAATACACATTTTTGATTGTTGTTAGATGTTACCGCATCATGAATAATGGATGATATCATATAACATGAAAAACATTTGTGAAAAAATAGGTAAAGTGTAAGGGTGCAGAACAGTTTGATGGAAACAACCTCATATATTTCACGCAAGTTATTGTAATCTTTTCAGATAAGAATGATAAGGCAAATGCGAGGAGCGACAAAAAGAAGTTATACCATCGTTCACTGCTTTTTCTTTGTGGAGGTAGGTAATATGTTGAATCTAATTATTCTTTTTTTTATTATTTCACAACGACACGCTGGTGTTTTAGTTTTTAACTTTGATTTAGATATGAAACAAGTTAGACACGCCAGATGAAACTAATAAAAAAGAAATGCGAAAAAGTGTATATTAAAATTATAATAAAAAAGTATGTATGTACACTGCTGGACTGATTTAAGTAAACCAAGTTATAAGTATAACCCAGATTAACACGTAAAGTTTTGTGGAAGAATAATGAGAGCAATATTGAGAGCAAATTTGAAAAAGTCCAAAGATTAAAAAATACCGATCCACAAGTAAATAGAATCCAGGCGAAGATGAAAAGTCCAGAAAAACAATTTGCCTGCCAGATAAGACAGGCTATGTTTATTTACTACATCCAAAATGAGCAAAGGAGAAGCTATGTCTAAAAAAGTGAATCTTTATTGAAACATAGTAGAATTATTCCATAAAAAAAATTTCATAAAAGACATGAGACATATGAAGTGAAGGACACAACAAACAGGTCATCGCACCATGGGGTAGGCAGCAAAATTTGCAAGTATATATAAATATTAATAGGTGAGAATTGCTCCTATGGAAGTAACCATATATATAAATGCAATAGTAATCAAATGTACATAAATATACTAGTAGTTACTATATAACTAATATACGCATATGCAAAATGTAGCAATGGTAAACTCCAATTGGAAGCAATAAAATAAATATCTCTACCAAAAAGGCAAGCCAGAGATGGATAAGTACTAGGGCTATCTAGAAACCAATACATGCATGTGCAGGAATAGTAATGTTAACCCTGATAAAAGTCTCCAGGCTAGTGATGAAAGGAACATGAATGTGCAATTAAAGCATGTTTACCTTAGGGTGCGGACAGGAGGACCCAGACGCGCGTTTCGCGGTAGCTTTATCAGGGGCGTGACGCACATTCATGTTCCTTTCATCACTAGCCTGGAGACTTTTATCAGGGTTAACATTACTATTCTTGCACATGCATATATTGGTTTCTAGATAGTCCTAGCACTTATCTAACTCTGGCTTGCCTTTTTGGTAGAGATATTTATTTTGTTGCTTCCAATTGGAGTTTACCATTGCTACATTTTAAAACAAAAAGCAAAAAACACAAATAAAAAGTAAAAAATAAACTGCAAATAATGCATAAAGGTAATAATAATAATAAGGATATTTAGTAAACATAATTTTGATCAAAATAATGTACAAGCCATCCCGCCACGTCACGGCAACCCTTGTGGGACAGTCCCTACTCTAGTATTTGAAACCTTTCCACTTGCCAAGTGACGTGAATGTGAACAAGGATCAAGGGACTAACCCACTAGTAAAAGCGTAGGCCAGACTGGATGGTTTTCCCAGCTCAGAAAGAGGGCGGTCACACCCTTATATGCACTGAATGCACAATGAAATGGATTACAAAACTGAAGTCTGAACTGAGAAAATAAATTAGTTTTTTTTATCCATTGCTACATTTTGCATATGCGTATATTAGTTATATAGTAACTACTAGTATATTTATGTACTCTTTTGGCCCACTTTATGGTGTTCATTTGATTTCCTATTGCATTTATATATATGGTTACTCCATAGTATACTTCCATAGGAGCAATTCTCACCAATTAATATTTATATATACTTGCAAATTTTGCTGCCTACCCCATGGTGCGGTGACCTGTTTGTTGTGTCCTTCACTTCATATGTCTCATGTCTTTTATGAAATGTTTTTTTTTATGGAATAATTCCACTATGTTTCAATAAAGATTGACTTTTTTTAGACATAGCTTCTCCTTTGCTCGTTTTGGATGTCTTAATTTCTGAAGATGTTTGTCTCCTAGGCAATTTTGTTTTGAATATTTTTATTTAATATTTTGTTGTTCTATCTCTCTATTCTTTTACTCTTTTACGTTATTCTATTGTCTGTATCTATATTTCATTTCATTTATCAACTATGTACTTTATAAAAAGAAAGAAAGAGAGAAAAAGAGAGAGAAAGAAAGAGGGAGAAAGAGAAAGAAAGAGAGAAAGAAAGAAAGAAAGAAAGAAAGAAAGAAAGAAAGAAAGAAAGAAAGAAAGAAAGAAAGAAAGAAATGCAGCACTGGTCCCAAGAGAACCAGTGTGCAAGTCTCCAGGATTCTAACCGGTAAACCTCTTTTACTAAACACCCCAGTAGTAAGGAAGATTTGTAAGATTAATCAAGACTGGCAGTTTTTTTGCAACATCTCTGGAGTCAGATAATTTTGGAACAACACAGCTTGTTATGAATTAGACGAGTCGTGACGTCATGCCCCCATTCGACTTCAGCTCTGCCAATTTTGATGAATCTGGGAGAAACTTTAATGGAAATGACAAAAGTTGCAAAGTTTTGCCACAATGCTGAGTTATGAAAAAAAAAAAAAAAGTGGTAATACCAAGATAACTATCGATCTAGATCTCACCAAAATGAGATAATATACAGCACAGGTGAGAATTAAAACATAACTTTTAATGAATTCAATATAAAAAAATTAATGTTACCCTCAGTGAGTAAAAACAAGAGGGAATACGCTAGAGTTTCGGTCAGACATCCAAATGAAACCTAAGACAAAAAAACCCTCAGGCTAAGTGCACATGTAGATTTTCGTCCTGCGGATTTTTCCGCG
The DNA here is from genome assembly GCF_039654945.1 of Dendrobates tinctorius. Taxonomy (NCBI): domain Eukaryota; kingdom Metazoa; phylum Chordata; class Amphibia; order Anura; family Dendrobatidae; genus Dendrobates; species Dendrobates tinctorius. The sequence continues at coordinate 17,752,591 of NW_027361697.1, read as the reverse complement.
CAGATTTTAAGAAATCCGCAGGTCAAATGACCTGCATTATTCCTGCGGATTTCTTCCTTTTTTATTGCGGTTTTCCACTGCGGTTTTCCCCCAGTGGATTTGGAGAATGGAGCAGGTGGAAAACCGCAGAAAAGAAGTGACATGCTGCTTTTTTGGACCGCACAAAAACCGCGCGGAAAAAACCGCAGCGTGTGCACAGCGGTTTTTTTTTTCATTGATTTACATTGTACTGTAAATCACAGTTCGGATCTGCAGCGTTTCTGCGTGGAAAAATCGGCTGCGGATCCGCAGGAAATCTGCATCATGTGCACATAGCCTTAGGATGTAAGAAGAGACCACTCAAACAGTGGCTAGAGTGGAATCAATATGTTCCAAGGCACAGTGTTCTGAGTACACTTGTAAACAATAAGCCGCATTGTAACACCATTACCTTGGTTGCACATGTGAAAATTGTCTAACAGATTGATAGCACAATGTAAAAGAATATAAAATTAGTGAGAATTAATAAAACAAGGAACAGTCTCACCCAAGATGATGAACAGGTGCGGGAGGAACTGTTAATCCTGAGTCAATAATGGACCACCGATTTGAAGAATCGGGAAGACAATACCCTGTCAATCCCTATGGGGCTAGCAGTCATCTATCCCCAAACTCCCGCCCTGACAAGGGCAGTCTACAGCTATCCCTATGTTAAACATGCCCTGCACTCTCCTCATAAGGTGTCCCAATGCGTTTCTTCCAGGCATATTCATCAGGGGACTAGCTTGTCATAGGAGATAAAGTGCTCAAGTGCTTAACTAGAGAGACATATAGTCCTTCCAATCTCAGTGCTGAGTTATGCCAAAGTTTGTGACTTTTCAAAACTTTTTACCACTTTTTTTTGCCGTAAAAGCTTTGATGAAACCGGCCCCATAAAAAAATTGTATATCTTGCCTATAGCAGCAGAACACTGAAAAACAATTAATTTTTTCCATAGCGACCGATTACAGAACAGCTTTGGTTGCTCAAAAAAATATTAGTGGAGAATAAAACTGCATTGTGACTAGCTACTATCGGGAAGAAAGACAATTTATCTATTAGACAGTTGTGTCAAGCCACAAAATATATAGAGACAAAGTGCAAAAAAATCTACAGTCCTTTCTAGCCCAAGGTTATTTTTTACAAAATCAAAATAAGTTTTAGTGCCGCTGTGCTGAATAAGTGCAGAGTTTTCTGGCTGCAGAGTTCAGGACACATGGTTTCCAACCTTCATTTTTCTATTTTCCTTAACAACTTATGCAAAACTCAGGGACGGTCAACATTTTCATGGACACATTTAGACATAAGACTTAATACATTTTGTACGGTACAGATACTTACAAACTGTACAAGCTTTCTGGGCATCAACACAAATATTATTTCATGGATATAGATGAGTAAATCTACCAAAATTCAAATTTGACCATTTCGCTCAAATTCGGTGAAAATTCAAATGGAAATTGAATTGCAGATAAAAAAGACATTAATTATGCTGGGAGGTCATTCCAGTCCAGTCCTTTGTCCAATCCTCCGCTGGCTCCCTTTTTGATTCCCACTCTGGTTTTATCTACTATCCATATTCTTTGGAGTCGACTAAGACTACTTTCACACATCCATTTTTCGCCGTCAGGCACAATCCGTCCAATATGGAAAAAGACATATCTGGTGTAGTTAGAGGAAAAACTGATGCAACGGATCCCTTTTTTAGCCGGATCCGTTCTGAACTTGTGAACCCGAGAAATGCAGTGTGTGTGGGGAGAGAGAGAGAGGCAAATGGTGTGGGCATGCTCAGAGGAGAAAAACTGAATGCGGTGGCCGGATCAGGCAAAAGACTGATCCGGCGGCCAGATTTGTCCATTGACTTGCATTGTACCCAAGAGCTGTCCGTTTTTTTCGCCGGACAAAAAAAAGTTACAAGACGCGTTGTGTCTGGCTGCCGGAAACCAAATTGTAGAAGGAAAAAAAGGGACAAAATGCAAGCACATGCAGCGCGATCCGGTGCATGTGCTAGTCAATGAGAAAACAATGCATCCGGTGGAAAAAAACGGATCCGTTTTTTAAAAAACACGCCGGATCACGCTTCACGGCAAAAAACAGATTTGTGAAAGTAGCCTAAGTCCCAACGTCACTGTCTAGTCTTCATACAATGATTTTTAATCCAGTTTTTTTCGTGTTTATGCATGATTTGAGAGACCCCACCCCTCTCTTGTGTGACATGCACATAAGGAGCTGTCGTGCACCACGTGCCCATACCAGAAAGCGCCTGTCTTAATCCTGCTCATTTAGACACTGTTCATATGTTCAGGTTTTAAATACATTAGATATGGACTGCTTTAATACGGGTTACCTTGACGTTGGTGAAGCAGCTTGGCATACATTTTTTTGCAAAAAAAGTATCGACTAAATACCCTGTGTTTGTTATTACCTTTTATCAGCACTTGCTGATTACTGTTATATGTCTTATTTCAAGGTATTTTGGCACATTTGTCATTCTGTGCTTTTTGTTTGTGTTTCAGTCAGGGTGGTGTGAACATGGTCCAACAGACTTGTTCACATTGTGCATGTCACATGTGTGTTTTTAATGATTTGACTTTGCCTGAGGCCAAGTCAATGCTGGAGGTGCCAAAGTGTTAAAATGAAAGAGAAGAATGTAGGAAGAGAGCCAGCAGAGGATTAGGTGGGGAGCTACCAAGTCAGGACAGGAGGTGGGCAAGGTGAATATAATTTTTTTATATTTTAACCCCATCTTCACGTTAAAAAAAATCAAGAAAAATGGCCACTGGAAGGATTTTAGTGAATTTTAGTTTCTGTGAAAATAGAAACACATTGTATTAATCTTGAATCGATTCACTCATCTCTATTTATGGACACTGAAAAAAAATTCAATTTTTTTTAACAGTCTGTGATCTTGGGGACAGTTGGCAAAGCTTTTAGGGCAGGTGAAGGTTATTCCAAAAAAGTTAGATGAGTTCAATTTATTTTGTGCTCAGTTGGGGTCATGTGGAATCTGATAAGTCCGCACAATCTGGCTGTCGTACATGGCAATTACCCTTTCACTCTTAGTGACCAATGAGTACCAAATTTACCCAAAACATCATGCAGCCTTTGACCACCATGACTGAGTAGAGTTTCAGCCAACCCTTTGTAGATGAATATTTGAAGTATTTATTCTTTTTGTATCAATTCATCAAATGATTATCAGAAGCTATTGGAGAAGATTTGATTGAGATTGGTTCTGTTTGTCAGTATTAACCTAGGATAATTAGTTGGTAACCACCTTTTCCATCATCGGCTGTTGTTCTCTAAGTGCCTTTTCGCTTCTAACATAGTACAATTTAATTACAGTACTTTACAATACTTCTACTCAATTAAGGGGAAAATTGTCAAAGGTGTTTCTCTGGGGATAGAAGAGAAATCAATCTTTTCTTCCTGCTGAATCACATCTGTTTCTGCGATACAAAGTATCCCAGCTGTGACAACTCGGCACTCTGTGTCTTCCAGTAGTAATTATTCAGGTCTGTCTTAGGTTGCTATAAGCATCCCTGATTTATTGAGAGGTAGAGTAATGAGTCAAGCAAATTACTGCAAACGTCTCTGACTTTGGATTTACACCACTATTTACAGCCATTTAGATTTTCCTAGCCATAAATTAGTTTCCATGCCCTCCAAGAACAGAATATCAATATGAAGATTTGTGAATGAATTACCAAGTTTCCCAATTAGGTTGGTCTCAATTGATAACTTTTAGGGGCCTATAATAATTTCTCCACACAAAACAATGTTTTTTTTCCATTTTTAGAGCTTTTTCTTGGTGGAGACAGAAAAAAGCAATAGGAAGGGTTGATTTTTTAGCCTAGGAAAACTTAAGCTGTTTTCTCTATGTAAGAAAACTTAAAAGATGACCTGTTATATGCCCAAGGGTATGATAAACTATGGGGCAGCTCACATCTGAGATTATTTTGTCCTGCCAATTCGGGTATGCGAAAACAATCACAGCATGTTGTGATTGTATACGAGAATCAGATTGAATGTGTGACGCTAGTCACTAATGTGACCCTCGTGTCTCCACACTATGTAGCTAATTGGCTCTCGCTTTATGGATCAGGGGTATCCAGTACACTGACTGGCTTTTTCTTGTGATGGAGATGCAGATGGATGCCAACGAATGTGTGGTATAAAGATGTATGACTGCAGTCCTTCAACAAAGGTTTTTTGCATAGTTTTTTGATTTATTGATATTTTTTTTATTCTGATATTAGAAGTCCTTCCCCACAAATTCCCCTTGACTAATCTTACAATCTTGTATATTATGCTAATTAAACCATGTTTAAGACTCATTCTATATGATTGATGAAGACCAATGCAGAGTCGAAATGTAGATATTATATATTCAATTAATTTTTTATTGAGTGAAATCACTTTAACATGCAAAGAAGAAGTATTCGTTGAACTTAAGTATATTCAAAATAAGTTACAATAAAGTGTGGTTATACAGTTGTAACAAATTGAGAAGTAACATAAACCATATAATAACTGATAATTAGTTGATAATTCACATTTAGAAATTTTGCATCCAGAGGTATAAGGAGCATAAGATATAGAAAAGACTTATGCTGGTCTCATATTTAGAATTGGTGTTACCCCATAATAAGGATTGTCGATTTTATTTTTCTTTTTTGTTGTTATTTGCTATATGCTATTTAATGCCTATTTGTGGGTTCTCTAGTTTTAATTTTTTTCCGTACCTGTACAAGGTTCTTTACTTCCCATTCCCTTTCCTCCCTTCCTACCTTCCTTCCCTTACCCTGTTTAATGGCTGAAAACCAATAAAATTATTTGAAAAGAATTGGTGTCGTAACACAACTATTTACATGGATGGAAGTATTAGTGTTTTTATAAGAAAGGGATGGGTTTATTGGGTAGAAGGGTAGGTGGTTATGCCCGCTATGTGTTGGAACAAAAGTCAGTTTGCCATGATGGGGTATGAGGTCTTCTGATGAAGATCATTCATACTAATCGATTATGTCCAAGTGATACAACGATAGGATCCTGAAGGCATATTGGGTAAATTAGTTGAAGACATAAAACAGTTCCAGTGGTTCCATTTTTTTTGAGTATCTTTGTAAGGTATTGTTCCTAAGGGCGAACGTGTATTCATACGTGTTGTGAGAGGAGATTTTGTCTATTACTTTGTCTAGTGTTGGAGGAATAGGGTCTCTCCAAAGGGCGGCAATGTAGTTTTTCGCTGTAAGTAATATATGCGAAACTATAGGTCTATATACGAGTATATGCGGGATGGTGTCTAGGCCAACCAGGAGGAGTACTAGTTCCGGAGATAGTTGTAATTTCAGGTTAGTAATATTATTAATTAGGGTTTCTAGTGCACCCCAAAAGTTTTTAAGATGTGGACAGCTCCAGAATATATGCGTTAAACTTCCGGCAGCTTGACAATTTCTCCAGCATATGGGGGAGTTTGTATTTTGAATTTTATATAGTTTAAGAGGGGTGTAATTCCAACGAGTATATATTTTGTAGTGGGTTTCTACAAGAGATGAACTAGGGATGAAGGAGTAGATAGACTTAAAAGTTGTGTGTAGGAGGTCAGTTGTGATGTTACTGTTCAATTCCATTTCCAAGCTTTTAAGTTAGGGGTGTGTGAAAAGTGAGTATCCTGGTTGAGGTTCTGATATATGTGGCTAGCTTTCCAGAAGAGGAGAGTTCTGGGATATTTGAACATCTGCTGAAGGTTTTGTGGAAGAAAGAAGTTGAGTTTATGAGAGTTTATGTATAATACTTATGTATGGTATAAGGACTTCAATGGCGTAGGGCAATGACGGCAGAGACACGCTTAATGAAGCAAGTGATTTATATATATTTGTGCACAACAAACGTGGAAAAAAGTAACGGGTTCAGAGCACAGACATACAGCAGCACATAGCAAAAAGGTTCAGCAAGGATGGTGAGTTATTAAGAGTCACTGAGTACGGAATATAACTGGGTATTGCAGGCAAAGTCCAGAGTATAACAAATTTCCAGCAGGATAATGTTCAGCGGGCACCGGGTAACAGCTACTAACCAGTATAGCAAACAGAAGTCCAGTTGTAGCGAGCCTCTGGTATGATGAGTCCGGTGGAGATCCAGTAAGGGGACCTTCAGTGGGCACAAACACTAACCGGGTACGGTAGCCAGAAGTCCAGCGGTATCCAGAGGTCCAGAGAGGTGAAGTTTCAAGCAGGAAGCAGGGTTGTTCCAGAGTCACAAGATCTGGGAGAGTGGCAGGGCAGGAGCACACCAGGAATCAATATACTCAAGCGATTTGCTTGTGCTTAGGGGTGGGTTTTTATGCAGCTGGGGAGGAAGTGATGTAAACGAAAACTCCATCTTAACTAAGGGCAGTTAAGAGGAAGTGATGCGACAGGACCGAAAACTCCATCTTAACCAAGGGCAAAGTTCATTCAGAACAGACCGGAAAGTCCTAGGATCCTGACAGTACATCCCCCCCAAAAAACGGCCTCAGGACGGAATAGGACCGGGCTTGTCCGGGTACCTCCGATGGAACTGAGCAATCTTCCTAGATGCGTTGATGTTGTCAACGGGTTCCCAGGAGTCGTCCTCGGGTGAATAGCCTTGCCAGCGAACCAGATAATGCAGCCGTCGCCGATGGAGACGGGAGTCGAGAATGGCCTCAACGACGAATTCTTCTTGGCCATCTACCATCACCGGGGGAGGAGGTGGTACAACACGTCCCTGAAAGGTGTTAGGAGTTACCGGTTTGAGCAGAGAAACATGAAAGACCGGGTGTACCTTCATAGTCCGTGGTAACTTCAGCCGACAGGCCACGGAGTTCACAATCCCGGAGATCCTGAATGGGCCGATGTATTTTTGCCCCAGCTTCTGTGAAGGGACACCAAGCTTCAGGTTTTTGGTGGACAACCAAACAGAGTCCCCTACCTGGTACGAGGGTGCCGGTCGCCTGTGAGCGTCTGCCGAGTCCTTGTAACGTCGCTGAGCAGTTGTCAAGGTGTCTTTCAGGATCTCCTGAACTCGTTGCAACTCCGTCACCCTGTCTCCAACCGCGGGTACAGGGACTGCGACCGGTGACCTAGGCAGAATACTTGGATGGTAACCCAGGTTTGCAAAAAAGGGTGTTACCTTCGTGGAACTACTCTGGGTGTTGTTGTAGGAGAATTCTGCCAGAGGAAGGAGCTTCACCCAATCGTCCTGTAGATGGCTCACGTAACATCTCAGGTATTGTTCCAGGGTCTGGTTGGTCCGTTCCGTCTGTCCATTTGTCTGGGGATGGTAGGCAGAAGATAGACACACATTAATTTGGAGTGCAGAACAAAACCCCTTCCAGAACCTAGAGGTGAATTGAACACCTCGGTCAGAGATGATCTGATCCGGGACCCCGTGTAAACGAAATACGTTCCGTACTACCAGATCAACAGTCTCTGCGGCCGAGGGGAGGCCAGTACAGGGGATGAAATGGGCGGCTTTGGTCAACCGGTCTACCACTACAAGGATAGTAGTGCTGCCACTTGATGGAGGCAGATCCACAATAAAATCCATGGAGATGGACCCCCAGGGGCGAGATGGCACGGGTAAAGGCTGGAGGAGGCCTGTAGGAGCCATACGAGGGACCTTGCACCGGGCACAGATCACACATGATGTGACGTAGTCTTTCACGTCTTTCATACAGGTAGGCCACCAGAAGAACCGGGTCAAGAATTCCTGAGTTTTTTGTACCCCACTATGTCCTGCCACCGTGGAGTCATGAACCAATTTAAGGACTCGAAGTCTTACAGCCTCCAGGACATACAGGCGATGTTCTCGTAACCACACACCATTCCGAAGAACAAGTGCCACGTCGCTCGGGGGGGCAGCAAGGAATACATCACCATCATAGGCCTGCTTGATGTCCTTCCATAAGTCCTGGATCACTCCGATGAAGTTGGAATCAGACAACACGGTTTGAGATGATGATGAAGGCACAGGGTCCGAGGTGTGGAGACGGGATAAGGCTTCAGCCTTTCCGTTGCGAGAACCTGGTCGATATGTGAGAACAAAATTAAATTGATTAAGAAAAAGGCTCCACCTGGCTTGCCGTGGGGACAGACATCTGGCAGATTTCAGAAATTCCAGGTTGCGGTGATCTGTGAGTACCACCACTTGTTGTGCCGCTCCCTGTAAGTGGTGCCGCCATTCTTTGAAAGCAGACACGATCGCCAGCAACTCCTTGTCTGCAACATCATAATTCCTCTCCGCAGGGGACAACCGTCGAGAAAAGAAAGCACATGGGTGCAGTAAAGCTTTGTCCCCAGTTCTCTGGGACAGAACTGCTCCCAGAGCATAATCAGAGGCATCGACTTCTACAAGGAAAGGAAGTGAGGGGTCTGGGTGAATCAGAATTGGTGCTGATGTAAAACAAACCTTGAGATGGTCAAAAGCCTCCTGAGCCTGGACGGACCACACAAACCTCTGACCCTTCTTGGTTAATGCGGTAATAGGGCGGACAATTTCTGAGAAATTACGGATGAAACGCCTGTAGAAGTTGGCAAATCCGACGAATCGTTGCACCTCTTTGATGGTACCCGGTACCGGCCATTCCAGTATTGCTTTTATCTTACTGGTTTCCATATTTAGACCCTGTGGAGAAATGACATACCCTAGAAATTGAATATTAGTACAATGAAATTCACATTTCTCAAGCTTGATGTACAGGCGGTTATCACGTAGGCGAGCAAGGACCGTCTTGACATGCTCTTGATGTTCCTGTAAAGAATTAGAATAAATTAAAATATCGTCCAGGTAGATGACCATGAACTGGTCCATAATGTCCCTGAATATATCGTTCACCAAGTGTTGGAATGTTGCGGGGGCGTTGCAAAGGCCGAAGGGCATGACTAAATACTCAAAATGTCCGTATCTACACCTGAATGCTGTCTTCCATTCGTCCCCTGGACGGATACGGAGCAGGTTATACGCCCCTCGGAGATCTAACTTGGTGAAAATTGTAGCCTGTTGGACCCTTTCTAATAATTCGGGGATCAGGGGCAATGGGTACCGGTTCCAGATGGTGATCTTGTTGAGCTCCCGGTAATCTATGCAAGGGCGCAGAGTTCCTTCCTTCTTCTTTACAAAGAAGATGGGTGCCCCTGTGGGTGAGGTTGAGGGACGAATGAAACCCTTGGCAACATACTCATCAATATATTCTTTTAGGGCGTGTAATTCAGGGGCCGCCAACGGGTACACATGTCCAAACGGTATCTCCGCTCCGGGTAATAAGTCTATAGGACAATCGTAAGGTCTATGTGGGGGGAGCTGATCAGCATTCTGTTTATTGCAGATGTCAAGAAAGTCATGATAGACCGGGGGCAGAACGGGTACCTGTACATTGTCCTCCATAGCATGCGTTGTTGGAGCCTGTTCAGTTGGTTTTACGACAGGAGCAGTCTGGGATGGGAAGGAAATCTCTTTTGTCTCCCAGTTGATGACTGGATTGGTAGCCCGAAGCCAGGGGATTCCTAAAATGACTGGAAAATGTGGAGACGAAATTAACATAAAGACAAGGGTCTGCTGCTGACCTGGTTTGATCATACATTCGAGGGGTACAGTCTCTTTATCCACGGGTCCGGAAGTCAATGGGGACCCGTCCACGGTTTCCATGGTAACTGGTGATGCTCTCTGTTGAGACGGGATACCGTGTTTCCTAGCAAAAGAGAGATCCATGAAATTCCCCCCAGCCCCAGAGTCAATCATTGCAGCCGTAGGAATTAGCTGTTTCTTCCATTTTATTTGTATAGGGAGCGAGCAATGGGTGGATCTCCCTTCAGAGTCCTTAGCTGCAGTGGATAGTACGGTGGAGGGAAATACCGCATCCAGGTGGGAACTAGCTTCGGAGGCTTCGGATTCTATGTCGGTATTATCATATTCGGCTACAGCCGCCAAGATCTTATTGGAACGATTAGGACGCCTTGGACAGTCAATAAGGAAATGGTCTGATTTGCCGCAATAAAAACATAGCCGTTCACGGAGCCGATGTTCGCGGCGTTCCTGGTTCTCTCGGTTTTGTACAGAGTCCACTTGCATGGGAACCTCCGCAGGCTCTCGTGGTGTCTTAGGAACAGGTTCCCTGGTAGGTGACGGGAAGTCAGGTACCCGGTTAAGTGCTGCCCATCTTTCCTGTCTGCGCTCTGTTAAACGGGTATCAATGCGCACACAGTGTTGAAGGAACAGGTCAAGATCATCGGGCGATTCGGCATGGGCTAACTCGTCCTTGATGGCACCGGACAGTCCCTTTTTAAATACCGACAACAACGCATTGTTACCCCAGTCAGTGTCCACCACCAGTCTTTTGAAGTCGGTGACATATTCAATCACAGGCCGCTTGCCTTGCCGTAAAGAAAGGAGAGCCGTTTCAGCAGTATTACGGCAGTTCGGATCGTCGAACATCAGTGCCATAGCTGTTAGAAAATCCTCTAAGCAGTTCAACCGCACGTCCCTGGTCTCAATCATCGGGTTAGCCCAGGCCAGGGCACGTGAAGTCAGCATCATGATTATGCATAATACTTTAGATCGATCCGATCGGTAATAGTCAGTATTCACATCAAAGAATAGCATGCACTGATTAATGAAGCCACGGAACTGACTGCGCTCACCAGTAAAGCGGAAGGGAGGTAATTTAGGCATACTGGGAGCAAATCCGGGCGAGGTACGGTTGGCCACCTGAGCCTCCACCTTGCCTTGTAGCTCCTGCATAGCTGTACCCAGGAACTGGTGGTTATGATTCAGCCGTCCCTCGATATCGCACAGCCTGGCGTGCACAGCATCCATGTCCTGCTGTAAGGAGTGGATCATGGAGTATAGCTGATCTAATCGTGCCTCTGACATTGCCCCAGCGAAGTCCTCTAAAAAGGGCTTGAGTATAATATAATACTTATGTATGGTATAAGGACTTCAATGGCGTAGGGCAATGACGGCAGAGACACGCTTAATGAAGCAAGTGATTTATATATATTTGTGCACAACAAACGTGGAAATACGTAACGGGTTCAGAGCACAGACATACAGCAGCACATAGCAAAAAGGTTCAGCAAGGATGGTGAGTTATTAAGAGTCACTGAGTACGGAATATAACTGGGTATTGCAGGCAAAGTCCAGAGTATAACAAATGTCCAGCAGGATAATGTTCAGCGGGCACCGGGTAACAGCTACTAGCCAGTATAGCAAACAGAAGTCCAGTTGTAGCGAGCCTCTGGTATGATGAGTCCGGTGGAGATCCAGTAAGGGGACCTTCAGTGGGCACAAACACTAACCGGGTACGGTAGCCAGAAGTCCAGCGGTATCCAGAGGTCCAGAGAGGTGAAGTTTCAAGCAGGAAGCAGGGTTGTTCCAGAGTCACAAGATCTGGGAGAGTGGCAGGGCAGGAGCACACCAGGAATCAATATACTCAAGTGATTTGCTTGTGCTTAGGGGCGGGTTTTTATGCAGCTGGGGAGGAAGTGATGTAAACGAAAACTCCATCTTAACTAAGGGCAGCTAAGAGGAAGTGATGCGACAGGACCGAAAACTCCATCTTAACCAAGGGCAAAGTTCATTCAAAACAGACCGGAAAGTCCTAGGATCCTGACATTATGAGGTCTTGGATTTTCTTCCATGTCGTCTCTTCTGGAAGGTCAAGCTTGAATTTCTCTCTAATAAGTTGGAAGGGAAGAAATGTAGATATTAGGCTAGTTTCACATTAGCGTTTACGGCCGCAGCGTCGGGCTGCGCACGGCTGTCGCTAAGCCCCGCCCCTGCCGCGCCTCCGCCGGTAGCTCCGCCTATGGACGCATGACGCTGCATGCTTCCTGCGTCCCCTATCTTTAGCACTGGGGATGCAGGCCGTGTGCAGGTATGCGTTTGGCGGCGCATGCGTCCTTTTGACGCTGTGCCGAGCACACCAAATTGAAACATGTTGCGTTTGGCGCTGGTCGGCGCAGCATCAAAAGGACGCATGTGCCACCAAGCGCATACCTGCGCATGGCCTGCGTCCCCAGTGCTAAAGATAGGGCATGCAGGACGCATGCAGTGCCATGCGTCTGTAGGCGGAGCTACCGGCGGAGGCACGGCAGGGGGTGGGGCTTAGCGGCGGCCGTGCGCAGCCCGACACTACGGCCGCAAACGCTAACGTGAAACTTGCCTTACATATCAAGCACAACAGAATTTTTTCATCTTTACTACCCATTGGGATACTGTCTACCTGTTTGTGGTTGTGGATTCTTATCAAGCTGGATTCCTTGGTTTATGGACTCTGTGTCCTCATAATGACAGATTGCTACTGACCTCTCCATATGTGCTTACCTGAGTGCCAGTTTCATTACACAGGGTGCTATTTTCTTGGTGCCTTGCTTCTTGTTTAAAGGAGTTGTCCGCTACTAGGATAACCCCTTCTTAAACTTCATGTTTGGCCCCTATAAAATAACTAAACCTATACTCCCCTCCCGTGAGATGAATTCAGTATCCAGGTGGTGTAATCATAATACTGACATTAAAAGGCTCTCATTCCGTGGATATTTTAAAGTTGCCTTATGTTTATGCAGGGACATTGTTCTGGGGAGGTATTTAAGATACTAAGCAAGGGAAATACCAGTCACTTGATAAATATCTAGGATTTGTTGAATTATTCTCTATTAAATATAAATCATTTTCTATACTAGCATCATATTCTGCAGTATTGTGGAGAAGGTGCTGCATCTGTAATTAGATGTATACTTAATTTTCTTCCTTAAATCTTATTATCATAGACCAACATTGGCTTTCCTGTCATGCTTTAGCAACTCTTGAAATAGAATTCGACTTGCATATCAGTCTTGTTAGAGGGCATCTATCTTGGTCAGAATTTAATTGGTGTATGTAAGCTCCTTGAAAATTGTATTTTTTTTAAACATATACTTTACAAAGATATTCTCCGGCAGCTGACATGCAGCTTTATTGATTTGATACACCAGTGTCATCCATTTTTTTTTTTGGCAGTGTGTGTGGTAGATTTACAGGCAGCTGAAAAGAGACAGAGCAGATGACTTGCTGTCAGAAAAGCTAAATGTTAATAAATATATCTTTCACTGTATAGCAAATTAAGCGTCATGCCTGTCAAAAGGTATAAAAATTCACATCAATCTGTGCAATCCTGAAACCGTATATCTTGCTCTGAAAATACGAAAAGGTCCAGATTACAAGATACTTTTAAATATCCACTTGTCAGAATAACAGGAATAACAGTAACGTGTCCCCAAATGATAAAGATAATGATGATGATGCTTAAAAAACACAAGTCCTGACTAGATTATTATTACTGATCACTGTTACTGTGGATATGATTATCTATTATATACATACCTAAAATTGTCCATCATCCACTTCTGTCCGGACGTCCTCGAATCCCACAATCCACCTCTCCGCACCGGAAGTACGCCGACTGCCATATTGAAATACCCAAGTTAAGGGTATTCCAATATGGCACCCGCTGGTGGTACCAGGCCCTTGCGCAGTACCAACAGGACACTGCCAGGACACCCATGTCAGACCCCCCGGCCGGATCCCACCAGGACCCGCCGCTGGATTGCAGCCAGGACTTGCCGCCGGACCCCTGCTAGGACCCACCGCCGCCTGACTACACGCGCCGGATCCCACCGCTGGCTGCCCGTCCACCTCCGTGCAGTCACAGCTGGCAGGAAAGACCGCGGCTTGCGGCCTGTGCTGGAGATGGGGTGCAGGCGCCCTCTGGAGACAGCCGCCAGCCCCAGTGCCACAGGGCTGCCCCCATCGTGATGTCACTGCCCTCCCAATGCGATATCATTGGGCCCACATCCAGTGACATATAAGTGTTCATCCACACAGCCATATTTCATCTTCTTTTTGGACAGAGCAGGATAGGGCTTTCTTAAATATGCATGTACTATATGTTGTACCTTTGCATGCCTCCGATTTTATACATAGTTACATGCCTTTTAGATAAGAAGTGAATTGAACAGGAAAACATGTGGACTCCATATGTATGGAGATATTTTCCTCCAAAGTAATGCTTCTAGGTGAGTAGTATGGACTGTACGGGTCCACACTACTGCAAAGTTCTAAGAATAATTCTTTATACAGGAAAAATGTATATCTTTGTACCATGGTAGTCAGTAGATAGAAAAATATTAAGTTTTGAGAGTCCTCAGTGGTTGAGACCTTTTAATTGCTAACTGAAAAGATGGTAACAAATTGCAAGCTTTTGAGACTACGCAGGTCTCGTCATCAGATTTGTGTTATTCTATGTCCGGATTCTATTAATGTTGCTAGAAGAGAAACTATTGAAATTCAGCTTCACTGTGGATTGTTCATTTGTGCTATAACAGTCTTGATACATAGATAGAATTTAAAAGAGAAAAGGAAAGATGGCATTAAATATCAGTAGTCCATATTATCAATATTCTGTACCTGTGGTTATATTTGTTTCACATAATATTCTCAGCAAGCCTAAAGGAACATAATTAGATTTTTACCAATTTAATTTCTTAACTTCTGCCTACGATGTCTTGTACTTTTATTAGTCTTGTTATGCGGATTTACCCATAATCTCTAAAAATCCCTTTGTGCTTTATGATCTGCATCCAAAACACATATAGACAACTTCCTCTTGTTAATTCAATAAAATGCTTTTAAAATTAACAGCTCAAGCGAAATAAAAAAAACAGCAAAATGAGCTGACAACATACAAATTCAACTGGGATCTGGAAGAAAAACAAACATTTATAAGAGTTGACTGAAACTAGAAAACAAGATTGAAAGAAACAGGTTTTGCTGGTTTTCAGAATGGAGTGTGTCGCCTTTAGCATGTTTGCCAATTACAGGGACAGGGACACTGGAGAAAAAACATTTTAGACTTTTCCAAAATTCATGATTTGCTGATGGATACAAATATTTTAAGTAACAGAAACATATGTAGATGAATCTGACAGTTTAATGTACATTTTCCTTACAAGCTTTTTGAAACAGATTTATTAGAATTCTATTTTGTGCCACCATCTGTTATTCACCCTGGAAATGTAAGAATTAGAGATCGATATTTAAGGTGCTGTTACTGCAATGTATTACAGCTCAATTACTTCACAGTTACACTGACTATGCAGGTCCAGAGCTTCCCTATCTCACTTGAATATTTATATTAATATTCCCAGACAGACTTCCACTCCCATATTTAATGGTGCAACACAATCTATTTTTACTTTCTATAGATGGAATGAACAGTGTGCTCTGAATTCCTATCCTTAGACTGTAAAATCCTAAAATGGCGCTACTTTGCCGTCCCTCATTTTTGTACTGACTGTGAAAGTTCCCCCTCTTTGACTGTTCTAGACTATGTTTTTTGATAGTGGAGCGCCCCGCCAGGCCTTTGATTACTCGGTACCGGGCCGGTCAGGTTTTTTAAAGGGGATGTGTCGTGGTGGCAGCGACCCGGTCCGTGGCCCTTGGCGTCCAGTAAAGATGCATGTTAATGAAGGATGATGGGGGAAGATGATGGGAAAATGGTAGGGAAAATGGAATCATGACGCCACCTGTGGTATTCGGCAATGATAGCTGACGCTGCAATGCAGATCCTCTGGGACAGTGTTAGGGCAGCAGAGATGGTGAAGCTCTCCACAGGCAGAGCTGTGTCCCAGGGCAGTTAAGGTGTTATCAGTTGAGCCGGTGACACTGATGGTGAATGCGGTGTAAGGCAGACGAAACACTAATGACATGAAGGAAACAGTTGGGTGCAGTTTGAGGGTTTTTACTCACAATTCCTGCGTATAAGATGGCTCACTTGGCACTGTGTCCTCTGGGTGAGGGGTCCAGCAATCTCCCAGGCAATTTGGAAACACCTTTTCAGTAACTCCTCTTTATGTTCACCTTTCTAGGCCACCTCTCTGCGCTGATCTCTACTTTCTCTCCTACCCTGTGCCTTCACAAGTAATGTCCCCAAGCCAACAGCCGCGGACTCTGTCGGGTGACATTCTCAAAGTCCCCTTGCTTCTATTTGGCTGCCTTTTTAGGGAATAATTGTGGTTGTGATTGAGGCACCTGAAGTTACCTCAGCCTCCGGCTTTCTAGCTGAGCCTTGTTTGTTATTCTCCACTAGGCTTATTGGCCGGCACCCTCAATGTGGCCTGGTTCTTCCTCTTCTGGATATGGTCCCCACGGGTGGCTTATTGCACTACCTGTGCCCCTAGGACCCCTTCTATTCTCCTAGGAGCTTCCTTCCAGATGTTTCTGCTCACTCCTTCTCTCTCCTCTCCGTTTGACTGACTTTTCCGCTGTCCCTCACCAACTGACTGGATCTTTCCAGAACAATCTTTCTACCTCACACTATCTCCTCCCACTAACTGTCACCTTACTGTCACTGATTGGATGTCCTCAATCACACCACTTCTTAAGCTCCTCCCCTTCTACCTACCTTCCCCACTAACTCCCAACACCCTTTCTTGGCCATCATTGTGTGTGTTGGGTGTAAGTGTTAGGAGTCCTGGGTGGTATCTCCTCCTTACCTGAGGATGGGATACCACACCCCTGGATGAGGTGCAGTACCTCTGTGGCGACTGGACCCTCAGGAGCACCACAATAGCTGAAATGCAATATGAGGAAGCCCACATGGCTGCACTTGACGGACGTCATTAATTCGCTGTGCGACTCTTTAGCAGTGTGTGTAATGGGACTGGGAATTTTTTATTTTTTTGCTGATCCTCGTTAATCATGAACTGTTTGCGGGGACTTGTGAATATTAGGAAATTTGGCTCAAAGTCAATTAGGGATCAATCAGTTCGTTTCTAGTAAGAATACTAGGAATACTTTATAAGTGGATATTGCCCATTGTTATTAGTGCCCCCTTCAATACTGACATTGTCCAATATGTGCTAATAGTGACAGGATGTGGACTGAGACACCCTAGTAATCAGGGTAATGCAAACACCCAGTTGTCAATGTATACATTTATTCTAGTAAGAATGACATAGAAATTGCACTATGCTGATCTCTAAGAATAGATGATCTCAGATAATTCCGTTTTAATATAGGACTTATGTACTTACCAGTAATATGGATTTGTTTTATAATAATCTGCCATAGTTTGCTATTGGTGCAAAAGAACCTCCACGTATCTAATTTAAAGGTATCTGTGAAAAATCAATAATGACATATTGACATGCTGAATACATCAGCCATAACAGCAAATGAGGGCCGAATGCACTAGACATCTGGTTGTTTTACTTATCTTAAAGTTTAAAGCAGTGTCCATGGACTATTTAATTGATGATAAAACTACTTTAATTTTTTATCGCCTACTTTGGTAAGCAGAGTTCCTACAGGTGACACTAAATAACTTATGTTACTTGAATACCTGACATTTGTTCCATTTCATGAAGTCTTTTTAGATGTGCCCCTTTGGTACATGCCATAATCTCATTATTTGTTACAACGTTGATAGAATTCTGGTTCGTTTTGCTTTATAAATCTGTCCCATTGACTTTAGCTTTCTCTGCAGAATAAGATGATATATTTCAGGAAAATCCATATGCCAGTTTGAACTTTAGGTACATCTTTGTATAACCAGATTTTAAAGTTAATGTACACTCTTGAAGGCCCTTTTAATGGTTAAAAATTTAAATAGGATTAGAATTCTGTGTAGATTAATTTCTTAAAACATTTATAGTGATCTTCTCCTGTCCAGGCTTACATTTAACTGCCTATATACTGGCTGTCTACAGCTGCCACTAGAAATGCGTACTGTCTTATCTTTAACTTCTGTTATATCATTGTACGTTTAACCTGGCAATTTTTAGTAGAGGTTCCGTAGAATGTCATGCAAGCGAACCTGTAAAGGCATCTGACTTTCAGTGACAAAGGTCCCTGGGTTGCATTAACAGAATAGCTGCTGGCCTGTGGAGCGAGTTGGTAGTGGAATTGCTACCAAACCAGGTTGATTTATCCCCAGGGACAAAACCAATGATAAAATCAGCAGACAAGTATGTACAAAGGAAGATATCTTCAGTCAAATCCAGAGAAACAGAGTGATGAAAAAAGATTTTCGAAACCTGCAAAATTAGTTAAAAGCAGAAAAAAAAACTTGGACATAGAAAAATACTGATGCATTTTGAGTCTGGCTCATTCTTCATTGTAGATAAAGTTAAAAAATGATAAAAACTACTGGTATAAAAACACTTAAAGCACATTTACTTTTAACAATTTTCATCACTTTGAACAAAACTGCTTGATGCCTCCCAAGTTTTATCTGTGCACAGTGGAGTGGGCTGCCCAGGAACTAGATTGAGCCAACTACATATATTTGATGGTGTGGGCTGTAGTTATAAACTTTCTTATATTATTCCAGGAACCAAATCCAAAATCATCAGGCAACTGAATGGTATCACAGTCTAAGGTCAAGGGCAAGTAATCCAAGGGGAAAAACAACAAACTAATAGTAGACGACTTTGATCAGGTAACAGAATAGCAATCATGATATGTGGCATCAAAGTAACAAACACCAACAATCGCACAGTGATTGGCATAGTGACACAGAGGGCAGTAAGCTTGATCATTGGCCGCTGAAATCTAGCCATGCCATTAGTTGGGCCATGAGATTGGCATCTGGCAACACTTCCTTAAACAGGTGTAAACTTACAGCCCAACCAGAGGAGAGATTGTTTTCCCAGCTAAATGATGAGCTGCGTTGTGAACCCATCCCAAAGATGATGTGTTCTTTTCCTTCAATTCAGCATGTGACAAGTTCAATGTGTACAAGTATATAGTGAAGTCTCATGCGCCATCTTTGAGGCAGCTCCGGCCATTATAAGGATATACTAAAATTATATTCAGAAGAGAATTTTGAAGTTAAAATTGAAATTACAATGTAAGGTGGCGATTAGTTCTTTATTTGCAATTTTCTTTTTTTTTGCACAATCTTGAGGAATACGAATAGTTAAAACGGATTGGGCCAAGGTCTCTGCTGTTGTGATTTACTGTTCTGATAATTACATACAAGACTTTGTTTTTATACTTTACAGCTGTATTATGATTCTAATAATTTGCTTTACAATTGTTATGATTTGAAATAATAATTTCAGTGGAAAAATGATTGCAGTGACAGCTTCTAAAGTCATTCCTTGCCTTTGGCACGTACCACTTTATCTCTCTCTTTGAAATTTTGCTGTCATGTACTGTTTTCTGCTCTACTTTGAACCACTTTCCTCTCCCTGGTGTGTAAATCTTCAAAGTAAAGAATGCTTGTTTGTGCATCAGATGGTGCATCCAAAATCCTTTGGTTTTAATTGGAAATTATAGATACATTAAAAAAAACTGTTTCCAGGTCAGACACACAAAAATGTAAATAGGAGGTCCAAAGGCTTATGATATAAAGTATCATGGTATACAAACAAAACAACGGTCAATATGATGACTGCAGACTATGGCAATAGTTTAGTGAAATGAAGTGCATGAGTATGCACTGGCCCCTTGCGGCACAAGCCTGATGACTGATATATTGTCGGCTTGGAAGGCTAGTTTCACACTAGCTTTTATTCGACGCAGCGCACGGCGCCGCTAAGCCCCGCCCCCTGCCGGCTCCCTGCCCGCCCCATCCAGTCATCGTTGCCTACTATCGCACATGGACGCTTGTGATCTGCGCACCCTATCTTTAGTATAGGGTGCGCAGATCGTGTGCTGGCCGTGTGCTAGTAGGATTTTGGCGTGCGCTGCGCACTTTTGAAGGTGCAACCGTGCGCGCCGAACGCAGCATGTTGCATTTCGGCGCGCACGGCGCACCTTCAAAAGTGCGCAGCGCACGCCAAAATCCTACTAGCGCACGGCCAGTGCACCCTATGCTAAACATAGGGTGCGCAGATCGCAAGCGTCCATGTGTGATAGTAGGCTGCGATGACCGGATGGGGCGGGCAGGGAGCCGACAGGGGGCGGGGCTTAGCGGCGCCGTGCGCTGCGTCAAATAAATGCTAGTGTGAAACTAGTCGAAGAGGGCTAAAATTAATTCCACCATCCTTTTACAAAATTTAAGGACAGATGCAATCTGAACCTTACTGTTTCCGGTCTCACTCAATACATTTGCATTGGGCGGTGCTGCGTCCATCTAGTCAGAATGTGGCCGGGAGTATACATATCACATACTTGCAGTCACATGTCCGCCTGTTCCCAGCGTGTGATGTGAGTATTCTCAAGTCTGAAGTCACATAGAGTGACTGCAGACTTGTAGCTTTAGACCAGACAACCACTTTAAGACAAATACATTAATGGTTGACTGGTGTGATGCTCTCCTCTTACCTCTGCCCTTGGGTCTTTTATGACCTGTTTTCTCTGAATGTTCTTCGAATTCTCCTCTGTACATAAACCTGATTGATTTTTTTCATAAGCCATGGCTTTTCTTGTCTAGACACATCAAATCTTTTACCTTTGTTTGTAGGAACCATACCGCCAAACAATTTCCAATGTGTTTGCTTTTACCTCTTCTCTCCTAGACATTATCTAGAGAAATACTAGCCCGGTTTAGGGCACCAGGAACCCTAATTAGTAAAAAAAAAGTGTGCTAAGACATAACTATTTTAATGTAATAAAGTGCAGGAATGAGTATGTCACCACGGAACAGACGGACCAACAGTTAAAGGGGAGGTTTATTTACAGGAAATAATATAGGCAAAATAATGGTGCAGTATTGATATTATGAGAACACACACCGGAATCAGTAAAAATAAAAGAATAAACAGGATTTGACAATCTTATCAGGGGTTTTCCTATGAAGGCACTTATCAGTCTGAAGAGGTCTTGATTGAAGGGCTACTCCTCTCCCACGTTGGCGCTGAATCACCAGCAGCGCTTGTTGTCTGTAGTCCTTCTGTACTCTGTGTCTTTACATTCCTCCACTGGGGTCTCAAGGGTTAATGCTGGAGGCAGAGGGGGTACTGGGCAAACTGGGTCCCCTTTGCTCTGAGTCCTTTATCTGAGCACAACCGCCTCTCCCAGGGGAAACAATACTCCGTCCCCTGTTAGATCTCTCGGCACGGATCACTGCCTCTGCACGTGCTGCTGTCTTCACACTAGCTGCTGTCTTTGCACTGGACACAGACTTCACATGGGGTCAGGACACACCTCATCTGTCACTGCAGACTCCAGCTTTACGTTATCATGGGCTACAGTCTCTGCTCTGGTCTCAGTCTCTATACAGGACTCCGCTTCTCTGCGTGCCTCAGTCTGTCCATAGGGGTCAGAGTGCTCCTTTGCTGTCTCCGCAGTACACAGTCTCACGTACTCACGGTCTGCCATCTCTGTGCATGGTACCCCAGTCTTTACTCTGTGACCGGGAGCTTTGTCTCTCTCCCAGTCTGCATCAGTGTCCCCGTCTGCTGCCCAGGCTGCTCTGAGGAAAGCGCGCTGTTTTCCTGCTCTCTGCTCTGCTGGCTTCCTGTGCTCAGCCCCTTCTCTGTCCCCTGGGGAACCTGCTGCCCTGCTCAAAGGTTCCCGGGCATGGAGCAGAGGAGGCAGCCCTCCCCCGGCTCTTCCTGCACTTCACCCCCTTACATTAATACACATATGATAGAATTAAACAAAGTACAGTTCTGAGAACAATTCTTAATGGGATCCTTCACTGTCCGTGTTCTACATAAATTTGGTCAATTTTTTTTTTATAATAGAACCTTAAGTTGATAATTGTTGTCTCTTTAAGTAGGAAAATGTTTAATCTGTATTATTGTTTTTACACAACAATAGGAATTTTGAAACTGTACCACTCTCATTACATGTGATGAAAAAGGGATGCAATCTCACAATAAGTAATGTGTCTTTATTAAAAATAACTTTCCAAGGAAGCAATCACTGCATCTAGAGAATCGTTCAAAAAACTTTATGCCCACAAGTCATCCAAGTTTTTAAACTTCACTCCCACATTTACAAGCATGGCTCTCTTTCTGAGATAAGAAGTAACTTTTCCTTTTACTCTCAAATACCAATCTTATATTGAAGTCATTAAGCAGAGCCGTGGCCTAATCGAGCCAACGTACAGATACTTATTTTTTATTGCCCAGCAGGACATCTGTTTACACAGAAAAGTGTCCTCATTTACCATTGCTATGGCTGACTTTCTTTCAATAACTCTTTTCAAAAATTTGTTTTT
Organism: Dendrobates tinctorius; assembly: GCF_039654945.1. NCBI lineage: Eukaryota > Metazoa > Chordata > Amphibia > Anura > Dendrobatidae > Dendrobates > Dendrobates tinctorius. The sequence continues at coordinate 17,730,405 of NW_027361697.1, read as the reverse complement.
CATGGAAGTGAATTACTTTATTTATATGTGAGCCATAACTTCGGGACCCGTTATTGTATAAATATAAAAAAAAAAGAATGATGTCAGTAAGATTCGGCAAATTCATTTCCCAACATGTCACATTTCTGTTAACTTCCAAGAATGTTAATTTATTTATCGACTGTATCAGGAAGAGACGCTGAAATGTCTTTTAGCATTTGCTAATTAAAATTATTACATCTACAGCTCTATTGAGCCAGAAAGGCAAACTTTCATTTTTTGGCACCAATGTATTTTAAAGTGGATATGATTTCCCAGTTTCTTGATGTTATGAGTCTATAAAGTGATTCTACATTGAGTTGTCAAAAAATAAAGAATATAGACATCTTTTGTGCATTTTTCAAGCAACCGTTCATTGATTGTCCTATGGCTCTCCTAGGTATTAGCTATAAACGTTCACAACCAGTTTTCTTCGCAGATGTATACACGATCATCCTCAGAAATGTAGTAGAAGCAACAAGGCACTCTCTCAAATAGATGGTAGCAGGTGCACAAGTAGGGTTTCCAGCCCACGTAATAGAATAAAAGAACTTGGCACTCAGATTATAATTCTTTTGTTTTATTTGCATCCAGATTATGTGTGTTAAACGTTTTCGATCCAATAATGGATCTTCATCAGAACTTCTCTGTAAATGGTATATATAAGGGGCACTAATGAGCTTGGTACAGCGACCTAAGTCGCTTATTTTGTGGCGCTGCTCCCCCTGGCCCAAATAGATTGCGGTGTGACCGCTGGAGTGAAGGACGCCAGGAAACTTGCAGTGTGTCCGCTGAAATGGAGGACGCCAGCTCTTTTTTTCCTCCATTTCAGCGGACACACCGCAAGTTTCCTGGCGTCCTTCACTCCAGCGGTCACACCGCAATCTATTTGGGCCAGGGGGAGCAGCGCCACAAAATAAGCGACTTAGGTCGCTATACCAAGCGCATTAGTGCCCCTTATATATACCATTTACAGAGAAGTTCTGATGAAGATCCATTATTGGATCGAAAACGTTTAACATGCATAATCTGGATGCAAATAAAACAAAAGAATTATAATCTGAGTGCCAAGTTCTTTTATTCTATCCTCAGAAATGTAACAGTGTTCTTCAGACCAATGAAGCAGGCATAGCAATTATTGCTCAGGATCATTTAATTTACCTCAACGTTTTGGACGCCATAGTCACTATTGACCATTGGGGACTTCCTCGCTTACCCCGTCATTGCCTCTTAGAACATGGGTTGACATGGAAGCCAACAGAGAATTAAGGAAGGACCCTATGTCAGCCATCTGTATTTGCTTACCAAAGCCCTGTCTGGGGCAGAATTTTTTTGATTAATTGTCAGTACATCACTTACATACAATACTACTCTGTAATAGAGGAGTTAAGCAGAATCTTACTGATGCATTAGAAGAATGTACAGTTACGTTCAATAGCAAGAGGCAAAAAATATTTACATGGCATTTATTAAAAGAAATGTAAAAAGTTTAAAGAGGTATTCTTGTCTCTGAAATCCTATTTCAATATGTGTTTTTTATTGTTTTTTATTCAATATGTAGTAGGGAGAATAATAATATTAACAAATTGCTCCATTTAGAAATTTAGCATAGTTCTTCTGATTCTGTCGTTAACCCCTTTTGCAGAGCATTGCAGTAGCTTAGATATCATGGTTACAACTACTAACAACTAACAAACTGTCGCTATTTGAGTGGTTGTAACTATGTAGACCTAAGCTACTGCAATGCCCTGCACATGGGGTAAGCGACGTAGCGAACCAGAAGAATTCTTCTATTTTTCTAATTGGCGATATTTGCTAATATTATCATTATTACACCTACAATATATTGGGAGAGGATCATGGAAATTGGAATATCCCTTTAAAGTAAAAGCATAAATATTTTTTTCTCTATTAAAGGGGTTATCCGGTCTTAAATTATAAATCTGCTGTCACTCTATGTGACCGCAGACTTGTGAATCCTGACATCGCTTGCACTGCCAACTGTGAGGATTCTCAATTGCCTGCACCGGGAATGGCAGTGATATGACCGTAAATATGTGATATGCATACTCTTGGCCACATTCAGACTAGATGGGAGCGGCCTCATTCAATGCACGTGTCTAGTCAGATTGTGACTGGGAGCATGCTTATCACATATCTGCACATGACTGTCATTCCTGACGCTGACACTAGAGAATCCACAAAGCGCACAATGTCAGGACTCACAAGTCTGCAGTCACATAGGCCGGATAACTCCTTTTAATAGTTGTAAAGTACTAAAACATTGAAATATAAAAATATACATATTTCATTAATGGAAATACAATGAGCATACTAACAAATATCAAAATTAAACAATTGGGACATGCCAATTTTCACCCTGCCCTCGCATCCTTAGATGAAAAATTATGGCCCTTAGATTATATTGCTAAAAAAATGAAAAAAGAAAAGATCCTTATGGGGTGTCCCAGACCCCTGGGGCCATACTAATCACCATAAATGGAAGTCCCTTGCCCCCTATTTTAAATGAGGAGCAGTCACTCAATCATAGTACAGGGTGAGCCATTTATATGGATACACCTGGGTGGGCCATTTATATGGATAAGTGTTATGAATGAGTAACCGTAGGAGGCAAAAGCAGAAATACAAGCTAAGTCCAGAAAACCAGAGAAGTTGGCAACTATCAGATTGCAGACCCCTGAACCTATCAACACAACTAGCAGTAGCCGTGGGGGGTTCCTACGATGCCCTAGACCCCTCGATCACAGCCGGAGAAATACATAGGCCTAAAGAAAGAAAGGGGAAATCTAAACTGCCCCAGAGCAGACCCCAAAGCAATAGGCAGCCCCCAACATATAATGACGGTGAAGCAAGATGAAAATACTAACACAGACAGAAAGATAGACTGAGCAAAGACGGGGCCCCAAAACTACCTAGATAGGAAAGGACAGGAAGGCTGCTGTCTGCAATCTGCCAAAACCCTATCAAAGACATAAGCCAACCAGCTGATATGAAAAAGGCCCTGAAGCAGCTAGGCTTCAAAAACTGAATCAGCACTCAGGTATTTTCAGAAGACAGAGCTAAATGAATTCAGCACACCCCAGCAGGGAATGGCAGAAATCCAGAAAAACAAAGCAAAAACAAAGTCAAAGCAAAAGGCCGAGCAGCAAACTTAGCTTTGGAGGAGCAGGAATTCAGACTGGTCTCCAAGGATCCCGCAGAGAAATCACCCGCAGGGCAGAAGGGCGTCGGTAGCATTATATCCAGTCCGTAACTCCACTCAGCCAGTCACAATCATCAGCCTCAGGTGTTTGACAATCAGGCTCACTACCTTTCTTTACCAGAAGAGGGAGTTCCTCGGGCCTCAGTAATGAAGGGGAAAATGAACTCACAACAGATAAGCCTAAATAAAATGGGAATGGTTGGTGATATCAACTTCCTGCTTGTGGCACATTAGTATATGGGAGGGCGGAAACGTTTCAAGATGGGTGGTGACCATGGTGGCCATTTTGAAGTCGGCCATTTTGAATTCCAACTTTATAAAAGGCTCACCCAGGTGTATCCATATAAATGTCCTACCCTGTACTTTTCCATTGTAAGACTAGCAAGCTACCAAAATTCAACACTTGGCTATCTCCTTAGAGTTTGAATAGAGTTTCATGATTAAGTAGGTGGCAAGGTATGATTCTCAGAACCCCACTTTAACCCTTTCTGACCGCTGATAGGATAGTATGTCAGCGGTCAGTCTCCCCTGCTTTGAGGTGGGCTCCGGTGGTGAGCCCACCTCAAAGCCGATACATGTCAGCTGTTATAAACAGCTGACATGCGCCCGCAATAGGCGCGAGCGGAAACGCGATCCACCCGCACCTATTAACTAGTTAAATCCTGCTGTCAAACGCTGGGCCGGAAGTGAGCTCATCGCTGACCCCTGTCACATGATCGGGGGTTGGAGATGCATTGCCTGGACAACCAGAGGTCTCGTAGAGACCTCTATGGTTGTTGCAGGCAGATCGCTTTGAGCGCCGCCCGGTGGCCGGTGCTAAAAGCACAGCAGTAAATCTGCTACATATGGGCTATCTGCTCATCGCCAATATGTAGCAGGGTCGATCGAGTTGTGCATGCTTCAAGCCTCCTATGGAGGCTATTGAAGCATGTCAAAAGTAAAAAAATGTTTAAAAATAAAAAAATTAAAAAACCTAAAAGTTCAAATCACCCACCTTTCGTCCCAATCAAAATAAAACTATTTAAAAAAAATCACACATACACATATTAGGTATCGCCGCATTCAGAATCACCCGATCTATCAATAAAAAAAGCATTAACCCGATCGCTAAACAGCGTGGCGAGAAAAAATTCAAAACGCCAGAATTACGTTTTTTTTGGTCACCACGACATTGCATTAAAATGCAATAACAGGCAATCAAAGGAACGTATCTGCACAAACGTGGTATCATTAAAAAATGTCTCCTCAGCCAGCAAAAAATAAGCCCTCACCCGACCCCAGATCACGAAAAATGGAGACGCTACGGGTCTCGTAAAATTGCACTTTTTTTTTTTTCTTTAGCAAACTTTGGAATTTTTTTCACCACTTAGATAAAAGAGAACATAGACATGTTTGGTGTCTATGAACTCACAATGACCTGGAGAATCATAATGGCAGGTCAGTTTTTGCATTTATTGAACCTAGCAAAAAAGCCAAGCAAAAAATAAGTGTGGGATTGCACTTTTTTTGCAATTTCAGCGCACTTGGATTTTTTTTACCGTTTTTGAGTACATGACATGCTAAAACCAATGATGTAGTCCAAAAGTACAACTCGTCCTGCAAAAAATAAGCCCTCACATGGCCATATTGATGGACAAATAAAAAAGTTATGGCTCTGGGAAGGAAGGGAGCGAAAAATGAAAACGAAAAATCAAAAAAAAGCTCTGGGCATGAAGGGGTTAAGGACCAAAATAATTATTTCCTGCAAGGCTTTATTTTTTATTTTTCTGGTTACGAGGATTGAGGTGTTAGCAAATATCTATTTTTGGCTATTAATTAAAATAACTAAATTGAATTTATATTTTACTGAACTTTTTCATTAATTTTTTGAGGGACTTTTTCTTGTTTTTGTATATTATATTGATACAAATTTGACGTAAGGGGCTTATTATTTGAAAGCATTATTGCCTATCAGAGATGCTTCTTGCGATGCCCCTGAATTGATATGAGATAGAACATTCCCTCTGAAATATGAACACAATAAACATTGCATATATTAGGATTTTTTCCAATAACAAGTTTTGTAAATAATTTGCACGTCTGGAGAACATGTATAAATTTCCCCTTGCAGATGTTTTTCAGCAGGAGAGAGGGGAAAACATCTGCTCTTGGGGTGAACCTGCTGTTCTGTTATGTTCCGAATAATACAATTGGCGACATTTTCCCAATACTTAAATTGCACCTTGCACAACTTCACACTAAAGTGCAATTGTCAGTCATTTTCTATCTCCACTGTGATCAGCCATTTAAAGACACATGCAGTGTGCTGATCCTCACTGGTAATGCTTATTGATGGACGCACTCGAAGAAGCCATTATGTTCCATTAATTTGCCATCACTCAGATCACTGCACACTTTATTATTCATTTGGTAGTTGGATTCTTTCAGTATTGTTTTTGTGAATGATTAGTCTTTCCCAGTTACTTTTACAACACTTGAGAATAGTTCAACATGGCAAAACTGGCGTAAAATGTTGTAATATGAAATCGCATCCTAAGGAGAATATATTATTCTTTGTGACAGACTAGATCTTTTGGAAGGCACTAATTTTGACCATATATATTCATGACTTTTGACAGTTTTAACAGTAGTAGGAATATGATACTTGATTTTCAACTTAAAGAAGCACTCCTTCTCCCATCAAAGTTTCGATCTTCTTAATATATTGCAGTCATATTATACAGCACTGTGTACTTACAATTGCTCATTTTGCCTTTCTACCCAGCTAATTCTTCTCTTTTCTTTTAGGTATATGATATCACTTGATTACAAAATGACTAGCTGATTCCTTCTAAGATCTATATAGATGATTCATGCAAGGAAAAGAGACTTCCTGTTTCTACATTGAGGAGAAAAAAGAGAAGAATCACCTGGGTAGAAAGGCAAAATGAGCAATTGGAAGTACACAGTGCTATATTATATGATGACTGCAATATATTTAGAGGGTAAAAACTTTGATTGGCATCCTTCTTTAAAGAGTACCTGTAAAGGAGGCCATGGAGGGTTAGTGGTAACAACTCTACATGCCAGGATGCCACAACCCAGAAGTTCAAACCTGATTTTTGTGTTAGAAAGTCAAGTCCTTTAGGGGTCCATTAATGATATCTGACAGCCATTTTGGTAATGCTTGCTATTCAGTAAAATCACCAATCTGTGGCTGCAAAAAGTGCAGCCACAGACTGGTGATAGGTATTGTTTAAGTAGATAAGCAAAGCCCACAAGGGTACAATAATCCAATTAATGTAAATAGGGGTAAGCAGGATCAGATTTCACAAATAAAGTGTAACTTTTAGGGTATGTGCAGATGATCATTAAACGCTGCGGCTTGGACACTTCGTACTTAAGGAGCGTCAAAATGTTACAGCACAGTGGATAGGATTTCAAGAAATCCCATGCCCATCATGTGTCCAGAGACACCCACGGCTCACCCGCAGAGATTGACATGAGGCGCGTCAGTCCAGACCGCAGCATATCTATTTTTCTTGTGGAGACGCGAGTCTCCGCAAGCAAACTTTAACCCATACAAGGTATTGAACGCGATGATTCCGGATGGTTCAGTGATCACATGCGAAAATGGGTCGCCCTCACACCCAGGGCTGTGGGGTACTCGATACCGGGCCCGATGAGCTTCAATGGAAGATGTCACGGCAGCTGGGACCCGGCCCGTGGCCCTGGGCGCCCATTGTAAAAGGGGAGTGTTTCAGTGTGCTTATGGTGGTGAAAGTTTATAAGTGATTTGTTATGCCACCTGTGGTGTTCGGCAATATAGATGTAAGCCAATGCTGCAGACAGATCCTCTGGGACAGATGGTGTGGTGCAGCTGTGATGTTATAGCCCTCCACAGGCAGGGCTGTAGTCCCAGAGCAGTGTAGGTGGAGTGACACTTAGATGGTGTAGTGTCAGGCGCAAGGGATGTAGCAGTGCTGGGCAGGTTGATGCAGGAATAAGTGGAGGACACCAGGGCATATAGTTCCAAAGCTTTACTCACAGTCTGTTGCAGGTACAGGTGCCCGCATCCATGCTGTGTCCTCCAGATCAGGAGCTCAGCCATCTTCCAGGCAAGATGAAGTACTCCTTTCCAACACTCCGCCAACATATGTGCCTTTTCTGAACATCTCCGCTTATAGCGCCTTTGAATTAAGTACTCCTAGTACTGAGTTACATTGGAGTTCCTCCTGTCAGATGTTCCTATGAACTCTACTTGTACGGCAGACAGCTGTAGCCTGCTTCGGGGACTCCTTGCTACTAAGTCCCGGCTCACCAATATGTTGCTGTTGTGCCCCCAAGTCTTGTGTGGGAATAAAGTGGTCACTACTTCTATTCCTCCGGTGTCTGCTGCAGGACCATTAGTATCCGTACAACCTCGGGAACCGGACCTCAGCCTTGCGCTTAGAACTTGAAAAGGGTTCTCCTCTAACCCTGGTCCTTGTTTTCTTATTCTCCTCACATTCCGTGCTAATCCTTCTTTCCAATGGAGAATCAAGCTTCCTTTCGCTGTCTCTTTCCTGTGCTAGCAGACCCAGATCAAAGTGGCCTGCTGCAGCACTTCCCTCTTCCATCCCTCTCCCGGGGATCTTCTCTTTCTCACACTCTGTCCTTCTACATCCTCACTCATTGACTGAATGAAAGACTGACTGACTGACTCAACTCTTCCCGCTCTTTTGGTGCAAACTAAACTCCACCCACCTCCCAGCACATTTCATGTTCCAAGCAGGGAGCCACCAAGGGGTGCTTTGCTATACTCCAAGCAGGGAGCCGCCGAAGGTGCTTTGCTACACTACTTTGTGGTGTGGGGTGCAGGTGTTGGAGTGTGGTCAGGTGTCTCCACCTTACCTGGATAGTGGGGTACCACACCTCAGGAGGAGGTGCAGTACCTCTGTGGCGACTGAACCCTCAGGGGCGCCACAGAAACACCTGCGTTCAATAGACAGCAGCGTTTTGGATGCAGCGGACATGTGCTGGGTCCAAAGCACTGCCAATTCCTTATCGTCTGCAGATACCAATACCTTGCAAAAACATATACAGTCATTAAAGTGATAAAGTGAACCAGAGCTCAATTGAAAAATAGTTGGATCTTACCATTAGAAGTTTTCAATCAGCAAAAACATCATGCAGGAGGGAGAAAAGGGAAATAAAGTCAGACAGGTAAAACTATGTCCCCTGTTGTAGTCCTGGAAAAGACAGTGTGACCTATCCCTCTAAAAATGTCCTTGTACAAGCCTTCTTACACATTTCATCACCCTGTAGTGGGTGACTCCTCTGGGGAGATGAATGTATTATGATGGTCCTGAGTAATAGGAACCCTCCTACCTTCCTAACTTTCAAAAAGGACATGTAGGGGGTGCTGTAATAGTATCACAGCCCCTTAATATGGCAGAATGCTGACAAAGTGCTGTGCAGTACATGGACCAAAAGCTCTCTGCACCAACGTGATGCTGCTCTCGGATTACATAACAAAAACCTGGCAACAGATTCCATTTAAGAATTTATATAAAGCGGAATATAAATGAAATCACTTTGACTTAGAAGTTACATTTTTGATCTTACAAGATCATTTGCTACCTGCCTTAGAGATGTTCCGGCCTTCATTTTACAATTGAGCATAATGGTTTTGCATACCTACATCATAAGTATTTCTTTAAATGGAATAATCTGCCAGCAGAAACCACTTTTAAATTAGGGTTTCTTACCGATACTACATGGGGAAACATGCTAGCTTGTCCTTTTCCCTTATTTCAGCGAATTATCAAACTCCCTGTTGGGGCGCCACAATTAAAGCGTGCCCTATGAGTGAATTAGAGGACTACATGGATAGCAGTTGGCTTCATCTTCTGGCCTAAGTTTCTTAGGGTAACTGACAGATGGCTAAATTATAAAGGTCTATCTTGGTGAGATGCTCCGGTTAAGGTTTTCCGCCCCTTATGGGTGGCACAGAGCGGTCGCCCATTTATGACAGTATAATATTATGGAATTGAACTAACCAATACTCTACAATTCTAATTTGTGTTCCAAGATGTGTTTTTGACCTTGAATAATAGCGTTTTAGACTAAGACAATGTACCGTTGATCTAATGTTCTTTATTGCTAATCTGTCACAATTTGTGCCATGCTTTCAGGGGAGACTGGAAAATTACTGATGTAAAACTCCCTAAATAAAAAAGTTCACATCTCTCAAAGAAGACAAATGACAGAGCATCAATACTTCTCGGAGAATATAATCTGACAGAAGATGTCCGCCCACATGATACAGTCAATAAGATAGAAGTTTCTGAATGTTTTAGTATTCATTGCTATTGTTTATATTCATAGGGAAAAAAGAAGATGAATGTTTACAACAATACAGCAATTTGCAAAATAAACTGGATAATTAATTTAGTTATCAATTTCATGGAACTAGGAGAATTTGTAAGGTTTAAAAAGAGTATTTTAGAAGAATTTTTTGCACTTAGCTTAGTAATAAAGCAATATTAGCCTTAAAGGGGTTGCCCGGTCAAAACCGATAAGTCTGCTGTCACTCTGTGTGACTGCAGATTAATGAATCCCCCCAGCGCATGCACTGTGTGCTGCGGGGATTCGTTGGTTCAGACCGGGGAATGGAGGGTATGTATGAGTTATACATACTACCGACCAGGGGGCACGGCCTCGCTCTTCATACACTCATATGGAGCGAGGCCTCACCCTCAGATTGGCCATGCTCACTGGCCATCCACATCTCTGTTCGGGCCTAGGCTCTATACAAGTGTGTGGAGTGAGGCCTTGTCCACTGGCTGGGGGATATTTAAAACATATACATACCCATGTCTGAAACTGGTGAAACCCCACATCATGCAGTACACTGGGGGAATTCATAAGTCTGCAGTCATACAGAGTGACTGCAGACTTATTGGTATTGATCTGACAACCTCTTTAAAGAGGACCTGTCACCATATGAAAAGTGGTCAGATTTTGCTCTTATTTTATCCTCATTGTTCCCCTGAGTATTCGGTATTTTGTTTAATTTTAAATCCTCCATATGGTTCTAGAAATATGTGCCTTTTTACTTAGTTCTAATTTTTATGTTTTGTTTTTTATTTTTACCAAGGGGGCGTTGCTCACAGGATTCTCTGGGGGCATTTTTTACACAGCTCTGCAACATTAATCTAAGTCACACCCCTTTTGTAAAGACTATAACAATTAGCACTAAATAAAAAGTCTTATATATCTGGAACCATATGATGAATAACCTCCCCCCCAGAAAAAAAACACAAAAACACTCAGGAGGAGCAGTGGAATTTAAATAAGCACAAAACCTGGTCACTTTTGAACTGGTGACAGGTCCTTTTCAAAGTGTTTTTCTCATCTATTACATTGATGGCATATTCACCTCTGTCTCAAGAACCGTGGCACCACATAACAATAGCGCTCTATCCATTAATTTGTATGGAAGATCAGAAAATAGCAGATCAACTACAATCAAGAAATATGTTGTGCACAAGCACAATGCCAACTTTGGGCCTAAGATACTTAAATGTTGTACTTGGCTATTTCCAGTTGTTCTTAATCAATGGGGAGAGCTGAGTATTCATGGCCACGCATTTCAGAGGCTCTTTCATGGCATATGTGGGGATACCAGGTACTGGAGCCCTCCACTGACCAGCAGTTATAACTTACAGTATTATATCAACAGGTGACAACTTTCCTAGTTGTTAATAATTTCCTTTTAATGAACAAATCTAACAAAAAAAAGACTCATCACACTTATTTAAGAATAAAATATATTACTTACTAAATTCATAGAAAACCATATACTCTATTAATATAAAAAAAAGTTTTGAACACGTCACCAATTTTCTAAGTAAATATGATTCTAAAGGTGCTATTGACATGAAACTCTCACCAGATGTCAGTAGCAGCCCATTCAATACACATGGGCAAAGAAACCATCCCATAGTTGTCCATAAATTATGTGTAATAATGAGAAATGACACAGGGAGGCAGTATTGAACGTGCTGACAGAACTGTATTTAAAACACTTTGCATTTTGTTGAAGATGACAACTTCAAGACGTCTCCTGTATGGGGAAACTAGTCACAGGCATTGCTCATGTGTGATTTTGGCCCATTCTTCCACACAAACACTCTATGAATTCTAAAGATTCTTTAGGTTTCTTCTATGAACTTTAAGCTTTAGTTCCTTCCATAAATTTTCTATTGGATTCAGGTAAGGCGATTGGCTGGATTTTCAAAATTTATCATAATTTCAGGGGAATTCATAATTTTATACATAATCAAATAGATATAGACACTCACATTAAAGTGCATGTGCCTATGTATCTAAACCCAGTTAGATTTAAATTTAAATATAAATTAAGACATAATCAATTGTATAGCAAATAGTAGTCACTCAAGATGTCAGCACCCCGGTACTGATAACTCAAGAAGACACTCTTATCATTTCTTGCTGAAATTGGTGTCTATTAGTGATGTGAACAGAGTCTAACCTGTAATTTATGGCGATTTGTGAAAAAAAATTACAAAAATATTTATTCTATTATTTCTATTGTGTTTTCCTACAAATGTATGATCATCTGTACAAAATTAAAATTACTGTCTCTAGCTATAAGTAAAACACGTTACAACTTGTGAATGGAATGAAATTAGAAAATGTAGACTGACTACACACACAGTTACATGCTATTAGAACATGCATAAAAGGGATTATTCCATCAATCCCTTGTAATTAATCCCTTTAAAGGAATTATTCCTTTTAATTTGGACACTGCAGGTACAAAATAAATTACTGCATCTGTTTTAATATAATGTAGATTGTGCTCAGTCTACCAAAACAGTTCTTTGCTGTAGTTTTCCATTAATACAGGGAGAGATCCTTCCTGATGAAACTCATTATGTGATGTAGATATGAGGCTTTGAAAAAAGGGTTGTCCGTACAAATTTTTTTTTTTAAAGTTGTCTATTATTTAAAAAAATCGTTTTGGAAGATCTGTTCAAATTAGCAGGCAGATTTAATTTTTTTCAGATTTAGTCTGCCGTAGCTGCTTTTCGTTCTGACCCAAAGTCAGGTAAGCTAGATCACCAGTGAGGCCGGATTAGGAGTTTCACCCTTAATTTACAAGCGCTTGGAGACAAAAGAGACTGCTCACACACGGGCCGTGGGCAGATCACTTTATCTGATGTAATGAAATACAAGGCAATCTTTTATACCATTTACAACAATATATAATTCTATGGAGCTCATGTGGCCTCCACCATCACCCACCATCACCTCAGTGTCGTACCTTGTTTACAATGTACCCAGAACACATTGTGGCTGACTATTGAGAACATATATGATAACAAGTGCGTCTCCTTGAGACTAATAGTCTGCAGTGTCATAAGAATAATTCTAGCAATAATAGGCAAAAGGCAATTGAAGTATTAAAGGCAATTAAAGGGATATAAAGGCATACCATCAACCCTTCTATATCAAGTCTTTAATTTGAACTAAGTCAAAATTGCACCAATTGCCACCAAAAGGTCTGATATTTCCCTTGACCCCAAGGCATTATAAATAGGGGAGTGGGAAAGATTTAAAAACATAAGGAAACCACATTATACTTACTTGTTCGAGGATGGACTTCACCTGGCTCCTTACACTGCATCCTCCTCATTTTCCTGGTCCTTGGCTCAGCTATTTAGTTCTTCCGGCACTGAGGCCCACGTGGTCATGTGTGAGGGAATGAACGTCATTGATGTAAATGACTTGGTCACAGAACTGGAAAAAAGACAGACCCGCGTTGAGGCCAATGGAGGCGCGATGGAGGCATGTATAGACGTCAGTTGAAGTCCTAAGGATGGGTAAGTATAATGTTTTTGCTATTTTAAACCCTTCCAGGCCCTTAAAAAGCTCCAGTAAAATAGCAGGTGGCTGTCCAGAATCCGAACTTTCGGGGGGTTTTGGTAACAAATTTGATTAATTACAAATCAATTTGCTCATCTCTAGTTATAATATAAAAAAATACATCTAAACATCTAATCAATTACCTGCAACTTTGCGGCTCCAGTGGTCTACTCTGGTTCTCAACTTCTAACTGTTATACATCTACTGCAGCTATTCAATGGGGGTGGTTGCATATACGGCAAGTAATAGCCGAGGCTGTAAATTTTGCCTATTTTATTTTTTTACATTTTGTACCTTTAGTCTATGCCTACTTTTTTTTAAACCCATGAGATCCCATTTAAGATTATTGACAACTGTGTATGATCTAAAAGCAGCCAACTAAAGTTGTCAGGTTTGGACAGTGAGAAGCTATTACAAGTATTTCAGAAACAGTTGTAAAGAGAATAGAAAATGCCATATGCTGTTTTTTTTAGTTTGTCTTTTTTTTTTCGGGGGGGGGGGTGGATGACTTTACCTGCCTTTTTTAAGCTGAATAACCAATAAAAATAGAAAGATCAACTTTAAACCATCAAATATGGCTATGCTGCTATTTTAAACCTGCTGCTTGTGTAAAAATAAATCAGGTCTTATTTCTGCTCTCCGGAGAATAATGGGAAGACACGCTGGTTTATCTGTCAAGTCCCATATTCATGGGCTGGTGTTCAACCATCATGTATTATATAAGCAGTGTTCAACAGGGCTGTAGCAATGCTGATGGGATGTAAATCAATGTTGAGCTGACATTGAAGAGGACGCAAAGCTTTAAAAAGGTAGTGATTGAAAAAAAAATAAACACAGAAAATAAGTGTTGTTATTTGTCATTGAGAACAGCATTTTGTGAATCCACAAGGGTAATTGTAATGAAATTCTGAAACTTTTCCGAGTTGATAGCTTTTCTTCAGAGAGTGGCAGCTTTAGCTGTGAAACACACAAAAAAAACTTCAAGAACTCACGGTGTCTGCCCCTCATTTGAGCTTTTTGGACAGCTTTTTGCCCCCACTCCAAGGTGTTGTCTATGTGTTTAGCTTTGCCTCCCATTGAATTTAATGAGGTTTAGATATGTTTGACAAACCATTTGGCGAAGTGTTCAGCAAACATCTGTCCGTTTGCCGAATCTGAACCGAACCTTGGTTCTCTCATCTCTAGCAAAGATGAGTATAATTACCATTGGCCATTTTAATAAATAATATGGGTCTGTAGAGATTGCCCAGTGGAGCCTCTGGGCAGTGTTCTAGCAAAGTTGCTTGGGCAAATGCAGACATCGTCAGCAGTCCGGCGCACCGGGGATGAGTTCTGGCATTTATTTAGTTGAAGCTTTTTTTTAAAAATGTCTCAAAAGTGGAGGGTGTGTCATTTATAGAGTGGACTGAGATTAATGCTTTGCTAAAGTCTGTGGATTGAGCACTTTAGATGTAGCTGAGCGTAGCGTCTTGTATGATCAGTCTAGTCAGATATAGGGGAGCGTAATTTGCTTGGCGCATGCCGATAAAGTCATAGAATCACTACTCAGCTCTGCTACATCTCTACAGGTTAGATACAGAACATATTCAGATGTAGCAGAAAGGAGAGTACTATGATCAAACTTCACATATGTAGCAAAGCGGGGACCTGAATCTGCTCCAAGAAACTTTTTAGAAAGCCATTGATGCTTTACTTTCTAAACTGCAAGCCTATTACTGCTGCCTAAAAAAGAATACTTTTTGGATGACTTGCTTAAAATTTCTCTATTTTCATAATAATATATTTCAAAAGTGAAAAAATTGGCCACAATTTGTCAAAAGCCATGGCTTTATAGCAACACCAATACGGCAGGAATCGGTTCTCAAAAAATAATTTTTTATTAATTTTTGGAGCATTTTTACATTGTAGAAAGCATAAGTTTAGCAGTGCAATATGGAATTAAGGTCATGTAGACATTACTGAGGCTGTGTTTGCACTAACAAACTTTAAAGGGGTTGAGTTCAGTCCTAGGAGACCTCATAGCGCTATACATGTGTTTTCAGGGAAATTGGAGCACTGAAACGATTTGCAGCACATTGACTTTTGCGGAAAAATTCAGTGAAGGTGCTGAATTCAAATTCCCAAAGATTATCATATCTCTATTGGTATGTTCAGCACTAATTCTTCTTTGGTAGCCACTCCATGAATAATATGCAACTATGTTTACTTACTAAAAACAACTTTCTGTCTTGATATATATAGAGAAGAACTCGGCACTCAGAAACGAAATAGTGAAAGTTGCAAAATACTGTATATCAATGTTTTGGTCTTAAGTTCCGGACCTTCAACAGAACATAACAGATTGACATGAATGGAGCAGTTTAGGAAGAGTAGTGCAAAGGTCACGCATTCTGATGAAGCTCCAGAACTTAGGACCCAAAACATTAATATATCTTGTAACTTTCACTATTTCATTGCATATCCTGAGTCCCAAGTTCTTCTCTATATACACTCACTGGCCACTTTATTAGGTACACCATGCTAGTAAGGGGTTGGACCCCCTTTTGCCTTCAGAACTGCCTCAATTCTTCGTGGCAGAGATTCAACAAGGTGCTGGAAGCATTCCTCAGAGATTTTGGACCATATTGACATGATGGCATCACACAGTTGGCGCAGATTTGTCGGCTGCACATCCCTGATGCGAATCTCCCGTTCCATCTCATCCCAAAGATGCTCTATTGGATTGAGATCTGGTGACTGAGGAGGCCATTTGAGTACAGTGAACTCATTGTCATGTTCAAGAAACCAATCTGAGATGATTCGAGCTTTATGACATGGCGCATTATCCTGCTGAAAGTAGCCATCAGATGTTGGGTACATTGTGGTCATAAAGGGATGGACATGGTCAGCAACAATACTCAGGTAGGCTGTGGCGTTGCAACGATGCTCAATTGGTACCAAGGGGCCCAAAGAGTGCCAAGAAAAAATTCCCCACACCATGACACCACCACCACCAGCCTGAACCGTTGATACAAGGCAGGATGGATCCATGCTTTCATGTTGTTTACGCCAAATTCTGACCCTACCATCCGAATGTCGCAGCAGAAATCGAGACTCATCAGACCAGGCAACGTTTTTCCAATCTTCTCCTGTCCAATTTCGATGAGCTTGTGCAAATTGTAGCCTCAGTTTCCTGTTCTTAGCTGAGAGGAGTGGTACCCAGTGTGGTCTTCTGCTGCTGTAGCCCATCTGCCTCAAAGTTCGACGCACTGTGCGTTCAGAGATGCTCTTCTGCCTACCTTGGTTGTAACGGGTGGCAATTTGAGTCACTGTTGCCTTTCTATCAGCTCGAACCAGTCTGCCCATTCTCCTCTGACCTCTGGCATCAACAAGGCATTTCCGGCCACAGAACTGCCGCTCACTGTTTTTTTTTTCTTTTTCGGACCATTCTCTGTAAACCCTAGAGATGGTTGTGTGTGAAAATCCCAGTAGATCAGCAGTTTCTGAAATTCTCAGACCAGCCCTTCTGGCACCAACAATCATGCCACGTTCAAAGGCACTCAAATCACCTTTCTTCCCCATACTGATGCTCGGTTTGAACTGCAGGAGATTGTCTTGACCATGTCTACATGCCTAAATGCACTGAGTTGCCGCCATGTGATTGGCTGATTAGAAATTAAGTCTTAACACACAGTTGGACAGGTGTACCTAATAAAGTGGCCAGTGAGTGTATATACTTTATGGACTGGACCCCTGCCAGGCACCATTTCTGTCAAGAAGTGACGTATAGTTCCAAATATTATAACTTTTTGTCTTGGTTTTCAGATGCCAGAACCAAGGCAATCAGTTCATCCTCAATTTATTTTCTTTTAAAGAAGATAATGTCCTAATGGAGTAAGGTGTTCATTTATCAATGCTGTTTTCAATGCTTGAATCTTGCAGCATTTTTTTCTGCAATTATTCCAGCTTTCTGGTGAAATTACATTGAAATATGAGGAGTTCAAAGTGGAGCCAACAGTTTTTCCAACACTTGGGACAATTCAAAGTGTCATATAAAGGTTTCTAGTAGAAGAAAAAAAAGTTGATAAACCTGTGCTGCTGGTTCTGAGTTCACAATAAACATCCCATGTGCGATTTTCAGATCATTTATGTGGTTTTAATCTAATTCTCAGCGCGTTTAGCAGTTACGAGAGGCATTCATTAAAGATTTCCCCTGACCCACTTCCTGTGGACTGAGAGCAATGAAACTTGGCACAGTTATTAGTCCTTCTTTACGTAGGTGCCTCCTAGGGACACCCACTTCTGCCATCTGTTTAAGCAACTGTAAACACGTCGCTTGTAGAAGTCGACAGGTTGCTCTAAAAGCCACTTTGTGACTTCAGAAATCAGAGTCTCATCATATGGAAAATGCTTGCCCTTCATAAATAACTTCATTGTTTGAAAGAAGTGAAAACCCAATGGTGCAAGGTTGGATGAATAAGGGGGATGTGGTAGAATTTCAAAGCCACAGGAGCATGCTTCCATTTGGGCAACATGTGATTCGTGAACTTGTGCATTGTCTTGCAGAAGGCAGACATCTTTGGTGTGCATGCCACATCTCTTAGTTTTGATGGCCTCCCACAATTTCCGTAGCAGTGAAGCACAGTATGGCCAAGTGATCATGGAACCCTTTGTTAGGAAATCCATCAATACTACTCCGTGCTGGTCCCAAAATACTGTGAGCATGACCTTGCCTGCCGAGGGTTGGACACGTGCATTTTTGGAGGCGGTGAGTCATGATGCGTCTATTGCATCGACTGGACTTTAGTCTCAGGATCATAGTGATGGACCCAACTTTCATCCTGTGTGATCAGTCTGTTGAAAAAGTCCTCCTGCTTTGCATGGCACAGCATGTGGTTCTCCTGACGAAAAAGTGTGCTAACTTTGAAACTCGTTGAGATTAAAACCACATAGTTGATCTGAATACAGAGCGATCAGCATAGTTTTACCAACTTTCTTTTATTATACTTCGTTAGATTTTCCAACCCGTTTGGTGTTGCAGCAGCTGACAATAATCTTCCAAATTGCAAACCTTCGTTGTCTGTCACACAACTTCATAAACTAAGCAGTTATCGCATCCTTTAGTACCTCATTGGTTTATTGATTAAGACCCTATAAAGCTTGCATTTCCCCCCTTATTTTTCTACTACTAAAAGGTTTCTGTAACATTGGTAATAGTGCAGAATGCTAGTTAGTTTAGTACATCATGATAGAGAAAATATTGCTTGCTACAATATAATTTACTATTGAATGGTAGACTTGTAGAGTTGAGCGACTTTTGCTTTTTTAGGGTCGCGTTTCGTTTCGTGAAACCCGACTTTTCCAAAAGTCGGGTCGAGCAAGATCGTCCGATTATAGGGAAAAGTCGGGGTCGTCCCGAAACACGAAACCCAATGTAAGTCAATGGGGAATAAAAGTCGGCAGTGAGAGGAGGACAGGAAACACACCTACAGTGCCCATTTGAATGCCAAAAGCATCAATTCTTCTTTCTTAAGCTTGTCAACCTTAATTAACTTCATAATACAAGTTACGCACTGAAAAATGGGGGTTATTTGGCTAAATTTGTGGGGGGGGGAGGGCTAGCTGCAGGTTTTCATGTGCCCTGGGCGAAAGAGCGCCCCTTTAACACATACCACAACTCATCATGCTCCGATACCGATGTCCAATTTTGGGCACCACATTTTAAAAAAGACATCAACAAACTGGAGCAAGTTCAGAAAAGAGCGACCAGAATGGTGACCGGTCTGCAAACCCTGTCTTATGAGGAAAGGTTGCAGGATTTGGGAATGTTTAGTTTGCAAAAGAGAAGACTGAGAGGAGACTTAATAGCTGTCTACAAATATCTAAAGGGCTGTCACATTGTAGAAGGATCAACTTTATTCTCATTTGCACAAGGAAAGACTAGAAGCAATGGGATGAAACTGAATGGGAGGAGACACAGATTAGATATTAGAAAAAACTTTTTGACAGTTAGAGTGATCAATGAGTGGAACAGGCTGCCACGAGAAGTGGTGAGTTCTCCTTCAATGGAAGTCTTCAAACAGAGGCTGGACAGACATCTGACTGGGATGATTTAGCGAATCCTGCTTTGAGCAGGGGGTTGGACCAGATGGCCCAGGAGGTCCCTTCCAACTCTACGATTCTATGATTCTATGATTCTATGATACGGCAGAGAAATAGCGGTATAGTACAATGAAAAATACCTCACTTTTTACATCTCATGACGAGGCCCATCTATTTCTCCATACAAAATCATTGGTCCCATATAATGTTTGAAACAGTATATGATGAGCTCCACATAATGCTACAGTATATGTTGGTCCCCATGGATGAAGCTCCACTGTCTTATGGGCCCAAATAATGCTCCAAACATAATGGGCCCCATTTCTAATGCTCTAGTGTATAATGGGCCCTGTAAATGCTGCTCCAGTGTCTGATGTCCACCTTTGGAATGTTCCAGTGTATGGTGGGCCCCATCTATCATTCTCCAGAGTATAGTGCTCCCCAAAAATTGCTGTCCCAACATAGAAAACAATCAAATAAGTCTCCTCGCTAGGGAATCCCTGTACTTGTCTGGACAGGTGCTGTAGCTTGCTTAACAGCTCGCCAGCCGTTCTCACGCCCAGTATGGATTGCACGTGATTGCACAAAGGTTAGAAAGGGTACAGTATCCCTGGATAACATGTATGGATAGCGTACACATTCAAAATATATGTCTATACAGCATGAGGCAGGCTCAGACGGTGTTAGGCCCAGTATGGATTGCACGTCATTGCACAAAGGTTAGAAAGGGTACCGTATCCCCGGATAACATCTATGGATAGCGTACACATTCAAAATATATGTCTATACAGCATGAGGCAGGCTCAGACGGTGTTAGGCCCAGTATGGATTGCACGTCATTGCACAAAGGTTAGAAAGGGTACCGTATCCCCGGATAACATGTATGGATAGCGTACACATTCAAAATATATGTCTATACAGCATGAGGCAGGCTCAGATGGTGTTAGGCCCAGTATGGATTGCACGTCATTGCACAAAGGTTAGAAAGGGTACCGTATCCCCGGATAACATGTATGGATAGCGTACACATTCAAAATATATGTCTATACAGCATGAGGCAGGCTCAGACGGTGTTAGGCCCAGTATGGATTGCACGTCATTGCACAAAGGTTAGAAGGGGTACCGTATCCCCGGATAACATGTATGGATAGCGTACACATTCAAAATATATGTCTATACAGCATGAGGCAGGCTCAGACGGTGTTAGGCCCAGTATGGATTGCACGTCATTGCACAAAGGTTAGAAAGGGTACCGTATCCCTGGATAACATGTATGGATAGCGTACACATTCAAAATATATGTCTATACAGCATGAGGCAGGCTCAGACGGTGTTAGGCCCAGTATGGATTGCACGTCATTGCACAAAGGTTAGAAAGGGTACCGTATCCCCGGATAACATGTATGGATAGCGTACACATTCAAAATATATGTCTATACAGCATGAGGCAGGCTCAGACGGTGTTAGGCCCAGTATGGATTGCACGTCATTGCACAAAGGTTAGAAAGGGTACCGTATCCCCGGATAACATGTATGGATAGCGTACACATTCAAAATATATGTCTATACAGCATGAGGCAGGCTCAGACGGTGTTAGGCCCAGTATGGATTGCACGTCATTGCACAAAGGTTAGAAGGGGTACCGTATCCCCGGATAACATGTATGGATAGCGTACACATTCAAAATATATGTCTATACAGCATGAGGCAGGCTCAGACGGTGTTAGGCCCAGTATGGATTGCACGTCATTGCACAAAGGTTAGAAAGGGTACCGTATCCCCGGATAACATGTATGGATAGCGTACACATTCAAAATATATGTCTATACAGCATGAGGCAGGCTCAGACGGTGTTAGGCCCAGTATGGATTGCACGTCATTGCACAAAGGTTAGAAAGGGTACCGTATCCCCGGATAACATGTATGGATAGCGTACACATTCAAAATATATGTCTATACAGCATGAGGCAGGCTCAGACGGTGTTAGGCCCAGTATGGATTGCACGTCATTGCACAAAGGTTAGAAAGGGTACCGTATCCCCGGATAACATGTATGGATAGCGTACACATTCAAAATATATGTCTATACAGCATGAGGCAGGCTCAGACGGTGTTAGGCCCAGTATGGATTGCACGTCATTGCACAAAGGTTAGAAAGGGTACCGTATCCCCGGATAACATGTATGGATAGCGTACACATTCAAAATATATGTCTATACAGCATGAGGCAGGCTCAGACGGTGTTAGGCCCAGTATGGATTGCACGTCATTGCACAAAGGTTAGAAGGGGTACCGTATCCCCGGATAACATGTATGGATAGCGTACACATTCAAAATATATGTCTATACAGCATGAGGCAGGCTCAGACGGTGTTAGGCCCAGTATGGATTGCACGTCATTGCACAAAGGTTAGAAGGGGTACGGTATCCCCGGATAACATGTATGGATAGCGTACACATTCAAAATATATGTCTATACAGCATGAGGCAGGCTCAGACGGTGTTAGGCCCAGTATGGATTGCACGTCATTGCACAAAGGTTAGAAAGGGTACCGTATCCCCGGATAACATGTATGGATAGCGTACACATTCAAAATATATGTCTATACAGCATGAGGCAGGCTCAGATGGTGTTAGGCCCAGTATGGATTGCACGTCATTGCACAAAGGTTAGAAGGGGTACCGTATCCCCGGATAACATGTATGGATAGCGTACACATTCAAAATATATGTCTATACAGCATGAGGCAGGCTCAGACGGTGTTAGGCCCAGTATGGATTGCACGTCATTGCACAAAGGTTAGAAGGGGTACCGTATCCCCGGATAACATGTATGGATAGCGTACACATTCAAAATATATGTCTATAAAGCATGAGGCAGGCTCAGACGGTGTTAGGACCAGTATGGATTGCACGTCATTGCACAAAGGTTAGAAAGGGTACCGTATCCCCGGATAACATGTATGGATAGCGTACACATTCAAAATATATGTCTATACAGCATGAGGCAGGCTCAGACGGTGTTAGGCCCAGTATGGATTGCACGTCATTGCACAAAGGTTAGAAAGGGTACCGTATCCCCGGATAACATGTATGGATAGCGTACACATTCAAAATATATGTCTATACAGCATGAGGCAGGCTCAGAAGGTGTTAGGCCCAGTATGGATTGCACGTCATTGCACAAAGGTTAGAAGGGGTACCGTATCCCCGGATAACATGTATGGATAGCGTACACATTCAAAATATATGTCTATACAGCATGAGGCAGGCTCAGACGGTGTTAGGCCCAGTATGGATTGCACGTCATTGCACAAAGGTTAGAAGGGGTACCGTATCCCTGGATAACATGTATGGATAGCGTACACATTCAAAATATATGTCTATACAGCATGAGGCAGGCTCAGACGGTGTTAGGCCCAGTATGGATTGCACGTCATTGCACAAAGGTTAGAAGGGGTACCGTATCCCCGAATAACATGTATGGATAGCGAACACATTCAAAATATATGTCTATACAGCATGAGGCAGGCTCAGACGGTGTTAGGCCCAGTATGGATTGCACGTCATTGCACAAAGGTTAGAAAGGGTACCGTATCCCCGGATAACATGTATGGATAGCGTACACATTCAAAATATATGTCAATACAGCATGAGGCAGGCTCAGACGGTGTTAGGCCAAGTATGGATTGCACGTCATTGCACAAAGGTTAGAAAGGGTACCGTATCCCCGGATAACATGTATGGATAGCGTACACATTCAAAATATATGTCTATACAGCATGAGGCAGGCTCAGACGGTGTTAGGCCCAGTATGGATTGCACGTCATTGCACAAAGGTTAGAAAGGGTACCGTATCCCTGGATAACATGTATGGATAGCGTACACATTCAAAATATATGTCTATACAGCATGAGGCAGGCTCAGACGGTGTTAGGCCCAGTATGGATTGCACGTCATTGCACAAAGGTTAGAAGGGGTACCGTATCCCCGGATAACATGTATGGATAGCATACACATTCAAAATATATGTCTATACAGCATGAGGCAGACTCAGACGGTGTTAGGCCCAGTATGGATTGCACGTCATTGCACAAAGGTTAGAAGGGGTACCGTATCCCCGGATAACATGTATGGATAGCGTACACATTCAAAATATATGTCTATACAGCATGAGGCAGGCTCAGACGGTGTTAGGCCCAGTATGGATTTGACGGCCCAGATTACACAGCGGAGGAGCAGGGAGAGGTAAAGTTTGCAAATGCTGGGGCCCTGGCCAAGCAAGGGGGGCCCACTCGTGGGCGTCGGTACTGGCACTGGGCCCCTCATAGTACAGCGGTGTGTCTGACGGCGGGTGTGCACCACCACCGTCAGAGACACTTGATTGCACTATGAGGGACCCTGTGCCAGTGCCCGCGCCCAAGAGTCGGCCTACCCACCTGTCCAGGGCAACGGCACTCGCACGGTGTCGTGCGCTAGGTGGTGACCCCAGCCATGGGGGGGGAGGCAGCACAGTTAGGGAGTTTTAGAAAGTGGCATATGTTGATGTTGTTGGACATTCAACTGATGCAAAAGGCGAAATAGGTGAAGTACCAGGAAGAGGTGGACCAAAGCAAGCCATTTTTCTGTCACCCTATGTGTCATCAGGGGAAGGTGGGACAAAATCCTTGGAAACCCATGCGTCGTTCATTTTAATGAAGGTTAGATCATCCACATTTTGGGTTGACAGACGGGTCCTTTTTTCTGTCAGGATTGATCCAGCTGCACTGAAGACTCTTTCCGATAGCACACTTGCAGCTGGGCAAGCGAGCTCCTGTAAGGCATATTGGGCCAATTCAGGCCAGGTGTCCAGTTTAGCGGCCCAATAGTCAAAGGGGAATGACCTGTGTGGGAGAACATCGATATGGGAGGAAAAGTAGTTTGTAACCATAGTTGACAACTGCTGTCTCCTGTCACTTTCCATCGATGCAGTATTACCAGTTGTGTGAGCGGTATTTGAAAAATCAGTCCACAACATTGTCATGAAACCCCTGTCTCCAACGCCACTTCTGCTGTGTGCACCACGAACACCTCTGCCAAGCTGCCCCCGGCCCGTACGGCTCGTGTGAGAACCATCACCGCTGCTGTGTGCTGGGAATGCCTCAAGCAACCGATTTACCAGAGTTGCTTGTTTATTAGCCAATATTAGGTCAAGGTTCTCCTGTGGCATGATGTTTTGTAATTTGCCTTTATAGCGTGGATCCAGGATACTGGCCAACCAGTAGTCGTCATCGTTCATCATTTTGGCAATGCGGGGGTCCCTTTTTAGGATCCGCAAGGCATAATCTGACATGTGGGCCAATGTTCCCGGTGTCAATGATGTACTGCGAGTGCTGGGTGGAGGAGCACTTTCTGGCAAATCCACATCCCTCCAGTCACGCACAAACCCTGTACCAGACCTTGCCACGCCAACATTTTCACTTGCCCCACGAGATGCATCCTCCTCCCCTAAGTAATCATCCCCATCATCCTCCTCCTCCTCCTCCTCTTCTTCCTCCACCTCGTCCAGGAGAGGTCCCTGAGCAGACAATGGCTGAATGTCATCAAGGATTCCCTCCTCCTCTTCCTCCTCATCAACATTGGCTGCAGACGCCTGCTCCTTAAGGTGCGTCAAAGTTTGCATGAGCAGACGCATAAGTGGGATGCTCATGCTTAGGATGGCATCGTCTGCGCTTACCAGCCGTGTGCATTCCTCAAAACACTGAAGGACTTTACAAAGGTCTTTCAGCTTCGACCACTGCACGCCTGTCAACTCCATGTCTGCTCTCAAAGTGCCTGGCCGTGTATCCTCCAACAAATGCATTATGGCCTGCCTCTGCTCGCACAGCCGCTCCACCATGTGCAGGGTGGAGTTCCACCTTGTTGCAATGTCGATAATGAGGCGGTGGTTGGGAAGGTGGAGCAATCGCTGCAGCTTCTGCATACGAACGGAGTGTACAGGCGACCGGCGGATGTGCGCGCACAGTCTTCGCACCTTCTGGAGCAGGGCTGTTAACTCCGGATAATTTTTGAGGAAGCACTGCACCACCAGGTTCAAGGTGTGAGCCAAGCAAGGTATGTGGCTGAGTTTTGAAAGGGCTATGGCTGCCACAAAATTACGGCCGTTATCACTAACTACCTTGCCTGCCTCAAGATGTACACTGCCCAGCCATGACTCAGTTTGTTGCTTCAAGTACTCGGCCAGCACCTTGGCGGTGTGTCTGTCGCCCAAACACATCATCTGCAACACAGCCTGCTGACGCTTTCCACTAGCTGCTCGATAGGGGGACACATCGTGTGCAACAGTGGCAGCTGCAGATGGAGTGCTCGTACGACTGCGCTCTGTGGACGAGCTGTCGCTTCTGGAGGAGGAGGAGGAGGGTCGAACGCGTACAGCCAACTGTTTCCTAGACCGTGGGCTAGGCAGCACTGTCCCACCACCGCTGTCCCCTGTGGACCCTGCATCCACCACATTAACCCAGTGCGCAGTGATGGACACGGAACGGCCCTGGCCATGCCGACTGGACCATGCATCAGTTGTGAGGTGCACCTTTCCGCTCACTGACTGCTTGAGTGCATGGACAATGCGGTCTTTCACATGATGGTGGAGGGCTGGGATGGCTTTGCGAGAGAAGAAGTGGCGACTGGGTAGGTCATAGCGTTGTACTGCATAGGCCATGAGTTCGCGGAAAGCTGTGCTTTCCACCAACCGAAAGGGCATTATCTCAAACGAGATTAGTTTGGCAATGTGGGCGTTCAAACCCAGTGTACGCGGATGAGAGACTGAGTACTTTCTTGACCTACTCATAGTGTCTGGGAGGGTGAGCTGGACTTGAGAGCTGCATATGGTGGAAGTAGCGGTGGACAGGGCGGACTGAGAGAGGGTTGATGATGGTGATGGAGTTGGTGTTCTTTCTGATGGCCTAGAATCAGTCTTTCGTTGATATAACAGTGGGATTCCCTGACTGCTGTGGCCTTGCAACGACACCTCAACATTTGCTGCTGTGCTAACCGGTGTGCTTACAGTGGGGGAAACAATGTAGCGTTGCTGACTACCTTCGTTGTGATCAGTTGCACATGTGGCACTTGAGGTTTGGTGTTGTGTCCACGCTTGCAAGTGCATGCTGGTTAAATGTCTAAGCATGCAACTGGTATTCAAATTTTTCAGATTTTTCACTCGGCTAAAGGTCTTTGCGCACTTCTTACAGATAACCTTGGCCTGATCATGAGGATTTTGTTCAAAAAACTGCCACACTGCACTCTTCCTACTTTGGCAGACATTTTGCGGCCTAGCACGCTGTGATCTTTTGACCCTCTGGACAAGCTGTCCAGCAACTCTTTTGATGTTTGGAACCTGTCTTTGGAGTGCTCCGGGCCTGCCAGATAACAGCTGTTGCGATGTCGATGTCTGCTGTGGATGCTCCTCATCTGAGCTATTGGAAGCAGCACCCTCTTCCCCCAATGGATGCCAATCTGGGTCAACAACTGGGTCATCCATCACCTCCTCTTCTATGTCATGTGCACCTTTCTCTGTGTCACCGTGTATGGTGGTATAGTGTGCGGGAAGGGGCACCTGAGTCTCATCAGGGTCAAAATCTGGCTCTGTACACTGCGAGGACAATGTAGAGCTCTGAGTGAATGTACCAGCAGAATCATCCATCAGCGGCTGTGCATCAGTGCACTCCATGTCAGATTCATCTTGGCCTGGGTAATTCACCATTTGACTTGATAATCCAGGCATGGTATGTGAAAACAGCTCCATGGAGTAATCAGTAGTATGGCCTGCGTCATCCTTCAATCTTGGTTGGGGTGAAGGACACAAGGAAAGGTGTGGTTCATGAACATGAGCCTCCAATGACGACTCAGTGCTTTTACTTTTTACAACTGAAGAAGAGGAGGCGATAGAGCTGGAGGCTGAGTCAGCAATGTAAGACAAAACTTTTTCCTGATGCTCTGCCTTTAAAAGCGGTTTGCCAACTCCTAGAAAACTAAGCGTTCGAGGGCTTATGTAGACAGACGATGACGCAGGGTCAGCACCTCCTGCATTTGGCCCTATTTTGCTCTTGCCACTACCATCAGATCCACCACCAACACCATCATTACCAGCTGCCAACCCCCACCCAATTCCACGGCCTCTTCCACCAGCCTTCCTCATTTTTGGTAGAAATGTAGACAAAATCCAACAAACTATATAGTAATGTAAAACAAGGTACAAGGTGTCTATAGGACAGGGGAGTTTTAGAATTTCTGCACACACTTGTGGACAGTGGACACTTGTGGATTGTGTGCGGCCCACTGATATCTGAGCGCTATGTGACATGCTCGATGGCACAGCTGCCTGTGACCAAAGTGACGAGAGGATAATGGAGATTTTGAATCTCTGCGTACACTTGTGGACAGTGGACACTTGTGGATTGTGTGCGGCCCACTGATATCTGAGCGCTATGTGACACGCTCGATGGCACAGCTGCCTGTGACCAAAGTGACGAGAGGATAATGGAGATTTTGAATCTCTGCGTACACTTTTGGACACTGGACACTTGTGGATTGTGTGCGGCCCACTGATATCTGAGCGCTATGTGACACGCTCGATGGCACAGCTGCCTGTGACCAAAGTGACGAGAGGATAATGGAGATTTTGAATCTCTGCGTACACTTGTGGACAGTGGACACTTGTGGATTGTGTGCGGCCCACTGATATCTGAGCGCTATGTGACACGCTCGATGGCACAGCTGCCTGTGACCAAAGTGACGAGAGGATAATGGAGATTTTGAATCTCTGCGTACACTTTTGGACACTGGACACTTGTGGATTGTGTGCGGCCCACTGATATCTGAGCACTATGTGACACGCTCGATGGCACAGCTGCCTGTAACCAAAGTGACGAGAGGATAATGGATATTTTGAATCTCTGCGTACACTTGTGGACAATGGACACTTGTGGATTGTGTGCGGCCCACTGATATCTGAGCGCTATGTGACACGCTCGATGGCACAGCTGCCTGTGACCAAAGTGACGAGAGGATAATGGAGATTTTGAATCTCTGCGTACACTTGTGGACAGTGGACACTTGTGGATTGTGTGCGGCCCACTGATATCTGAGCGCTATGTGACACGCTCGATGGCACAGCTGCCTGTGACCAAAGTGACGAGAGGATAATGGAGATTTTGAATCTCTGCGTACACTTGTGGACAGTGGACACTTGTGGATTGTTTGCGGCCCACTGATATCTGAGCGCTATGTGACACGCTCGATGGCACAGCTGCCTGTGACCAAAGTGACGAGAGGATAATGGAGATTTTGAATCTCTGCGTACACTTGTGGACAGTGGACACTTGTGGATTGTGTGCGGCCCACTGATATCTGAGCGCTATGTGACACGCTCGATGGCACAGCTGCCTGTGACCAAAGTGACGAGAGGATAATGGAGATTTTGAATCTCTGCGTACACTTTTGGACACTGGACACTTGTGGATTGTGTGCGGCCCACTGATATCTGAGTGCTATGTGACACGCTCGATGGCACAGCTGCCTGTGACCAAAGTGACGAGAGGATAATGGAGATTTTGAATCTCTGCGTACACTTGTGGACAATGGACACTTGTGGATTGTGTGCGGCCCACTGATATCTGAGCGCTATGTGACACGCTCGATGGCACAGCTGCCTGTGAGCAAAGTGACGAGAGGATAATGGAGATTTTGAATCTCTGCGTACACTTGTGGACAGTGGACACTTGTGGATTGTGTGCGGCCCACTGATATCTGAGCGCTATGTGACATGCTCGATGGCACAGCTGCCTGTGACCAAAGTGACGAGAGGATAATGGAGATTTTGAATCTCTGCGTACACTTTTGGACACTGGACACTTGTGGATTGTGTGCGGCCCACTGATATCTGAGCGCTATGTGACACGCTCGATGGCACAGCTGCCTGTGACCAAAGTGACGAGAGGATAATGGAGATTTTGAATCTCTGCGTACACTTTTGGACACTGGACACTTGTGGATTGTGTGCGGCCCACTGATATCTGAGCGCTATGTGACACGCTCGATGGCACAGCTGCCTGTGACCAAAGTGACGAGAGGATAATGGAGATTTTGAATCTCTGCGTACACTTTTGGACACTGGACACTTGTGGATTGTGTGCGGCCCACTGATATCTGAGCGCTATGTGACACGCTCGATGGCACAGCTGCCTGTGACCAAAGTGACGAGAGGATAATGGAGATTTTGAATCTCTGCGTACACTTTTGGACACTGGACACTTGTGGATTGTGTGCGGCCCACTGATATCTGAGCGCTATGTGACACGCTCGATGGCACAGTTGCCTGTGACCAAAGTGACGAGAGGATAATGGAGATTTTGAATCTCTGCGTACACTTTTGGACACTGGACACTTGTGGATTGTGTGCGGCCCACTGATATCTGAGCGCTATGTGACACGCTCGATGGCACAGCTGCCTGTGACCAAAGTGACGAGAGGATAATGGAGATTTTGAATCTCTGCGTACACTTTTGGACACTGGACACTTGTGGATTGTGTGCGGCCCACTGATATCTGAGCGCTATGTGACACGCTCGATGGCACAGCTGCCTGTGACCAAAGTGACGAGAGGATAAGGGAGATTGGATTGCTTTTAAAAAAGCAGTTTGCGGAGCAGTGGGTAAACAGCAATGCCAGCGTGTCAGGAAGCCTTAGAAGGCAGCCCAACAACCAACACCACTGATACACCACAATATAGCCTCCCCTTGCACTGCACACACAGTGACTTGTGTGTTGTGCAGGCCAAATCGCTAGCAGCAGAAGCAGTTTTTTTGTCTTCTTCCCTGCCTAACACTCTCCCTACAGAATCAGCAGCAACCTCTCCCTATACTAAGATCGGCAGAAGTAAGATGGCGGTCGGCGTGCACGCCCTTTTATACCCCCTGTGACGCCCACCAAAGCAAGCCAATCACTTGCATGCCCTTCTGAAAGATGGTGGTGACCCGTGCCTATGTCATCACGTTGCCCACAGTGTCCGTGGATCCTGATTGGCTGAAAAAGAGCGCAAAACAAACTTTTGAAACGCGACTTTGGCGCGTAAGTCGCCGACCTCGTGGCCGACCTCATCCTAGGGTCGGGTTTTGTTTCATGAAACCCGACTTTGCCAAAAGTCGGCGACTTTTGAATTTTTTCGACCCGTTTCGCTCAACTCTATAGACTAGTATTAATACATCTTATTGCCAATTTTCACATACTCTTCATATTTTTCTCAATTACATAAAACTCTACTTTTTGCTCCCATTTGTCCTTCTTGTCTCGCAATTTACTGCTTTATATTCATTTCCATTGACCTGGTTTCCTCACATGCCTGTATAATTGAGACTGTATGTGTAGTAGCCATAGAAAGGATCCTTCAGAGCCAAGTTACTACTCCGACTAACTATTCAGCAATGCCTGGATACCTACTGTATTCTATGGAAAACAATCAAGAATAAAACAACAAAATTAGCATATATCCTGTCGAAAGTAAATAACTAAATAGTAATAGTACATGTAAGTAATATGGGGTACTTATTAAACACTGTTTTGATCCATAACAAGATGAGCCCAATTGGGATGTACCTATCCGTGTTTCTTTTCTTAAAACCCTTACCCTGTGTCATCCAAACTCAATGTAGACAAGGGCAGAGCAGGACAGCTGCCCGACTGTTCAGATGCCTGCCCATGGGAAGCTGCATAGATGAAATGTCTGGCTCAGAAAGTGGTTCCAAGCTCCTATTTGTACGAAGTACAAAAAACTACAGCAAAAACCAAAGAAATGAGCCAGAAAAGAAGTTGGTATACGTGCAATGTGTAAAAGCATGTTAAAAAAGTAGACAAAAGAGTAGATCCACAAAATGGGAACTCCAGCAAGCAATTTTGAAAAAATATATAACAATCTTTATTAATTACATGTACACAAAGCAGCAAAAAAGGATAAAAACATTTAAAAACACAAAAAAAGTGTTAATCAAGTCACAGCCATGTAATGCTGACATAGTGACTCTCCCACAACAATTACCCCTATTATCTGATGTTAAATAGATATATATATATACATATATATAACAGACTACTGAAAAACAATAGATGTAGTGCTCAATATATGAGCACTTGACCATAACTGGTTAAAAGGCCATAAGAGATGACTCATTAAACACAGCACCATGCAAAGAGGGGGAAATATATACAGTATTATTATTATTATTATTATTTATTGTTATAGCGCCATTTATTCCATGGCGCTTTACATGTGAGGGGGGTATACATAAAAACAAGTACAATAATCTTAAACAATACAAGTCATAACTGGTACAGGAGGAGAGAGGACCCTGCCCGCGAGGGCTCACAATCTTCAAGGGATGGGTGATAATACAGTAGGCGAGGGTAGAGCTGGTCGTGCAGCGGTTTGGTCGATCGGTGGTTACTGCAGGTTATAGGCTTGTCGGAAGAGGTGGGTCTTCAGGCTCTTTTTGAAGGTTTCGATGGTAGGTGAGAGTCTGATATGTTGTGGTAGAGAGTTCCAGAGTAGGGGTGATGCGCGAGAGAAATCTTGTATGCGATTGTGGGAAGAGGAGATAAGAGGGGAGTAGAGAAGGAGATCTTGTGAGGATCGGAGGTTGTGTGCAGGAAAGTACCGGGAGACGAGGTCACAGATGTATGGAGGAGACAAGTTGTGGATGGCTTTGTATGTCATGGTTAGGGTTTTGTAATGGAGTCTCTGGGCAATTGGGAGCCAGTGAAGGGATTGACAGAGGGGAGAAGCTGGGGAATAGCGGGGGGACAGGTGGATTAGTCGGGCAGCAGAGTTTAGAATAGATTGGAGGGGTGCGAGAGTGTTTGAGGGGAGGCCGCAGAGCATGAGGTTGCAGTAGTCAAGGCGAGAGATGATGAGGGCATGGACTAGGGTTTTTGCAGATTCTTGGGTGAGGAATGAACGGATGCGTGAAATATTTTTGAGTTGAAGTCGGCAGGAAGTGGAAAGGGTTTGGATATGTGGTTTGAAGGAGAGATCAGCATCAAGGATTACTCCGAGGCAGCGAGCTTGTGGGACTGGGGAGAGTGGGCAGTCATTTACTGTAATTGATAGGTTCGTAGGGGGGGTCACGTGAGATGGGGGAAAGATGATGAATTCTGTTTTGTCCAAGTTGAGTTTCAGATATCTAGTGGAGAAGAAGGATGAAATAGTGGACAGACATTGAGGGATTCTGGTTAGTAGGGAGGTGATATCTGGTCCAGAGATGTAGATCTGTGTGTCATCAGCATAAAGATGATACTGAAAGCCATGAGATTCTATGAGCTGTCCCAGGCCAAAGGTGTAAATAGAGAACAGCAGGGGCCCTAGGACTGAACCTTGTGGGACTCCGACAGATAGGGGGCGAGGTGAGGAGGTGGTGTGTGAGTGGGAGACGCTGAATGTCCGGTCTGTTAGGTATGATGAGATCCAGGAGAGGGCCAAGTCTGTGATGCCGAGGGATGAGAGGGTCTGTAATAATAGGGAATGGTCCACTGTGTCAAAGGCAGCCGACAGGTCCAGGAGGAGGAGGACAGAGTAGTGTCGCTTGCTCTTGGCAGTTAAGAGGTCATTGGTGACCTTAGTAAGGGCAGTTTCAGTGGAGTGGTGTGACCGGAAGCCAGATTGTAAGCGGTCGAAGAGGGAGCAAGAAGAGAGATGGGAGGACAGTTCAAGGTAGACGTGTTGTTCCAGTAGCTTGGAGGCGTATGGGAGAAGTGATATAGGGCGATAGCTAGATACAGAGGATGGGTCAAGAGAGGGCTTTTTGAGGATAGGTGTGATGGAGGCATGTTTAAAGCTTGAGGGGAAAACACCAGTTGTTAGTGATAGGTTGAAGAGATGGGTTAGGGTTGGGATGAAGACTGTGGTGAGGTTTGGGATGAAGTGGGATGGGATCGGGTCGAGTGCACAGGTGGTGAGATGTGATCTTGAGAGTAGAGTGGAGAGTCGATCTTCTGTAATGGTGGAGAAGTTGGTTTTGAAGGTGGAGGGCTGGGAAGTCGGGAGGAAGGGCTCTGGGGGTTGTTGACCAAAACTGTCCCTGATGTTATCAATTTTCTGCTTGAAAAATGAGGCAAAGTCTTCAGCTGAGATGAGTGGGGAGGGAGGAGGTGCTGGGGGGCGGAGGAGAGAATTGAAGGTGTTGAATAACTGTTTAGGGTTGTGAGACAGGGAGGATATGAGAGATGAGAAGTAGGTTTGTTTAGCTGTGGCGAGTGTGGTCTTGAAAGTAGTGAGGGACTGTTTGAATGCGATGAAATGCTCGTTGGAGTGGGATCTTTTCCATCTGCGCTCAGCAGCCCTGGAAGCTCGCCTCAGCTCTTTGGTCAGGCTGGTGTGCCAGGGCTGTCTGTTGATTTTGCGAGTTTTGGTATGTGTAAGTGGGGCAGCGGATTCCAAAGCTACAGCTATTGTGGTGTTATATAGAGCGGCAGCGTCATCCGCATTGTGTAAGGAACTTATATCTGTAAGAGGGAGGAGGGATTCGGAGAATGAGTGTAGGTCAAGGTGTTTAAGATTCCTGCGAGGGTGTGAAAGTTTGTGGGGTGGGGATTGTAGACATGGAGTGAAGAGGGAAGAGAATGTGAGCAGGTTGTGGTCAGAGAGAGGAAGAGGTGAGTTAGAGAGGTTAGATAGGGAGCAGAGGCGGGTGAAGATGAGGTCCAGTGTGTGGCCATCTTTGTGGGTGGCTGTAGAAGACCATTGAGTGAGGCCGAAGGAGGAAGTGAGAGATAGAAGTTTAGTGGCAGCTGAGAGGGAAGTGTCAATGGGGATGTTGAAGTCGCCCATGATGATAGTAGGGATGTCCGCGGAAAGGAAATGAAGTAACCAGGTGGTGAAGTGGTCAAAGAAGGTGGTGGCTGGCCCTGGGGGGCGGTAGATGACAGCCAGTTGGAGGTTGGAGGGGGAGTAGGTGCGCACAGAGTGCACCTCAAAGGAAGGGAGGGTAACAGAGGGTGGCAGTGGGATTGGGGTGAAGGAGCAGGTATCTGACAGGAGAAAACCAACTCCTCCACCATGTTTGCTGCTGGGGCGGGGGGTGTGAGAAAGGTGGAAGCCGCCATACGAAAGTGCAGCAGGAGAGGCTGTGTCAGAAGGGGTGAGCCAGGTTTCGGTGATGGCGAGGAAGGAGAGTTTGGTAGTAACAAAAAGATCATGGATGTAGGAAAGCTTGTTGCAGACAGAGCGAGCGTTCCACAGAGCTCCTGTTAGTGGGACTGGGGAAGCGGGGGCTGGGTGAATGGGTATAAGGTTGGAGAGGTTACGGAAGGTTGTGATAGAGCGTGGATGGGAGGTAGAAATGACTGTGGGAATGTGGTGAGGAGGACCAGGATTTGGAGAGATATCACCAGCAGTGAGAAGGAGCAGAGAAAGTGTTACCAGGTGGGAGCAGGAGAGGGCATGAGGGGGCTGTCTGTGTTTGGAGACAGAGGAGTGTATGTTAAGGAACAGTTTTGAGGCGGAGGTGAGGTGGATGGGGAGGATTGAAGAAGAGATGAACAGTTCCTTACTAGGAGTAGGGATTAGGGGAATTAGCAGAAAGTGAAGGATTATTGGGGTGAAAGTGAAAACAAACAGAAACATTGTTTACAGTGACTGTGTCCAGTTACCTTCAGTTCCCTTCAGTTCCAATTCTGGTTTTAATTCTTAAATTAATCTTCACACTTCTAGCACACACTTATAGCAATCACAATGCAGACTGAAGTCTATGCAGACTTGTACTCTGCAATATATGTACAACTAAGTGCAGTCAGGTGTGAAGCAGAGAGGAGTGGTCTCTGCTCATCTTGGCCAGACAATTAAGAGTGGACCAGATGTATATGATCAAGCCAGAGTAAACAAGGTCATAAATAACACTGGGGTAAGCTGGGGTTAGCTGAAAGGCATACCATGTGAATGCTAGGTGCAGAGGCAAGTCTATGTGCAAAGCTGGGTGACGCACTGTGTGTCCTTCATAGACAGACAGCAGGAGAGCTGGGTGGATGGACATACCATGTGAATGCTAGGTGCAGAGGCAAGTCTATGTGCAAAGCTGGGTGACGCACTGTGTGTCCTTCATAGACAGACAGCAGGAGAGCAGGAGAGCTGGGTGGATGGACATACCATGTGAATGCTAGGTGCAGAGGCAAGTCTATGTGCAAAGCTGGGTGACGCACTGTGTGTCCTTCATAGACAGACAGCAGGAGAGCAGGAGAGCTGGGTGGATGGACATACCATGTGAATGCTAGGTGCAGAGGCAAGTCTATGTGCAAAGCTGGGTGACGCACTGTGTGTCCTTCATAGACAGACAGCAGGAGAGCAGGAGAGCTGGGTGGATGGACATACCATGTGAATGCTAGGTGCAGAGGCAAGTCTATGTGCAAAGCTGGGTGACGCACTGTGTGTCCTTCATAGACAGACAGCAGGAGAGCAGGAGAGCTGGGTGGATGGACATACCATGTGAATGCTAGGTGCAGAGGCAAGTCTATGTGCAAAGCTGGGTGACGCACTGTGTGTCCTTCATAGACAGACAGCAGGAGAGCAGGAGAGCTGGGTGGATGGACATACCTGTCGGAAGAATAGAGATGCTTGTTAGAGTGCGATGGTGGCAGGTAGCAGGGCACAGTCTGTATACATCCTTCTGGTTTTAATTCTTAAATTAATCTTCACACTTCTAGCACACACTTATAGCAATCACAATGCAGACTGAAGTCTATGCAGACTATAGACAGTATAGACGTTGCCAATTATTTGAGGCAGTCAGCAAATATTGAACTGCTCAGAAAAGGACTAATAGCCCCTAAGTTAGAGAATGGTGGAA
Source organism: Dendrobates tinctorius (assembly GCF_039654945.1). Taxonomy (NCBI): domain Eukaryota; kingdom Metazoa; phylum Chordata; class Amphibia; order Anura; family Dendrobatidae; genus Dendrobates; species Dendrobates tinctorius. The sequence goes on along the minus strand of NW_027361697.1, from coordinate 17,694,306 downwards.
AAGGCAAACAAAAAACCCTTACATATCGAAGAATGAAGTGCTGAGACGGAGGCCCAGAGATGAAAGCAGAAGCCTGCGGGGAAAAGATGTGGGGAAGCACACCCCACGCGTACCGCCACACCTGTGTGGCTTTCTCAAGGGAGAATGAAGCGCTGGGAGGGTACATGCATAGCGTCATTATATAGGAAGGAAACACATGATGAAAAATTAGTTAATTAACATGATACTGACCCATAAGGCGACTGAACGCAGTGTGGCAGTGGCTATCTTGTCGGCGTTGCTGGTGTATAAATAAAGTCGTAAGCACTGCCAAAAAAACTTTAGCACATGCGCAGTTCGGCGGCAGCCGTCTTGTCTACAATGTCAGGTGAACAAATAAAGATTATTGAAGCGATATAATAGAATAGAAAAGCCTGCATACACAAAGTATCGCACTGATTAACTTATCAAAGTCTTAAATAAAGGACTTCAAATAAGAATGATAGTATAATCAAAGAGCTGTGTGTAGTCAGATCGCCCCTGAGTACACTGGCGCATGCGCAATTTGGCGGCGGCCATAGTATAAGTCCCCTTACAAATAAAGCTTATTAAAGCGATATGATGGAGACGCCCACATACACAAAATGTCGCACTGATTACCTTATCAAAGTCCTGAATAGATGAAGGAATTCAAAAAATAATGATGGTATAAAAGCTGTGTATAATCAGAGCGCCCCTGAAGACACTGGCGCATGCGCAATTTAACGGTGACCATATTGTCAACAATTCTAAGTGAACAAATAAAGTTGATTTGCAGCAAAATAGTGTCTATACACACAAAATGTGACCACAGCCATTTTTGCAAAGGCCTAAATCGATGGAAATTTTTCAGAGAAGGGGCCACTAAATGACCATATGTAATAACAGCATAGACAAATAAACTTACGCGTGCGTGGTTTGACAGTGACCATTTTGACAGCAAATCTACATATATGTAAAGTTAGATGGCCGCTCTCTTGCCAACAACTAGGACTAGAATAGTGGGACCACTAAATAACAGATAGCAAGCTAAATTCACTTAAGCATGCGCATATTGTTCGCATATCCAAATGAAAACAAAGAGCAAACCAAATATATTTACGCATGCGCATCTTATTCACATATACAAGTGGACACGAAGAATATAAGTGGCGAGATGAAAGTACCAGCAACCATGCAATATGGCAATGGAAATTTTTTATCAGAAACCTGAATAAATACAAAAATCTTTCCAAATTACGCCGCATAAAAAATAATGGATGAAGCCATCAAACGTATAAGCATTCGAAAAAGCACTATATGGTGAGCACACAGTTGCATTAATGATGTAAAAGATAACAAGATCACAGGCTCAATGGTTGAGCTGCAGAAGTTGACGGAGAAAGATAAGGTCCCTAAACTGAAATTGATTTGAGTAAGGGGTACACAAAGTAACCTGGGCAGCACTTAAATAACAAGGTGCCATTAAGTTAGAAAAAGCAGTCACCCAAAGAAAGGGGAGAAGCAAGGTACACAATACCCATATATAGTATATATAACATAAGTAAAAGTACATATATTCAATATGAAATTGCATCTTCTATAAAAGTGGCATAGTGCTGTGAGTAATGAGATCGAAGTTCAGAATGTTGTGACTCGTGAGACATCTAAATCCCGTTAAATATGGGGTATCAAACCCCCAAAGAATCAAATGAAGGCACCCAGTTGAACCACGAAGCATGAATGCAATAGTGGAATCAAAATCAAGAATAATCCACACAAAAGATACATGGTGTCGAGATGGATAGTACCATTATGGGTTCAAAGGAGTCATGCCTAGTCACCAAACATATACAAAACATGACATGTGACAAGGACTAAAAAGACTATTGTGAATATACAAAAGCTTCCATGAACGATGTTAGAGTCCAATATGACTTTTGATGAAAAACAGTCCTTTTTAGAACATTGCAGAGGTCGTGAATAGAGTTGAGCGACTTTTGGTTTTTTAGGGTCGCGTTTCGTTTCGTGAAACCCGACTTTTCCAAAAGTCGGGTCGAGCAAGATCGTCCGATTATAGGGAAAAGTCGGGGTCGTCCCGAAACACGAAACCCAATGTAAGTCAATGGGGAATAAAAGTCGGCAGTGAGAGGACAGGAAACACACCTACAGTGCCCATTTGAATGCCAAAAGCATCAATTCTTCTTACTTAAGCTTGTCAACCTTAATTAACTTCATAATACAAATTACGCACTGAAAAATGGGGGTTATTTGGCTAAAGTTTTGGGGGGGGCTGGCTGCAGGTTTTCATGTGCCCTGGGCGAAAGAGCGCCCCTTTAACACATACCACAACTCATCATGCTCCGATACGGCAGAGAAATAGCGGTATAGTACAATGAAAAATACCTCACTTTTTACATCTCATGACGAGGCTCATCTATTTCTCCATACAAAATCATTGGTCCCATATAATGTTTGAAACAGTATATGATGAGCTCCACATAATGCTACAGTATATGTTGGTCCCCATGGATGAAGCTCCACTGTCTTATGGGCCCAAATAATGCTCCAAACATAATGGGCCCCATTTCTAATGCTCTAGTGTATAATGGGCCCTGTAAATGCTGCTCCAGTGTCTGATGTCCACCTTTGGAATGTTCCAGTGTATGGTGGGCCCCATCTATCATTCTCCAGAGTATAGTGCTCCCCAAAAATTGCTGTCCCAACATTGAAAACAATCAAATAAGTCTCCTCGCTAGGGAATCCCTGTACTTGTCTGGACCCCTCTTCGTCCCCATCTTCCATCTCACTGCACAGTATTTCAACTTTGCAAGTGCTGTGATCCTGAGCAAGCAGGGGGGGCCTCTCGTTGGCGACGGCACTGGCACAGGGCCCCTGATAGTACGGTGGTGTGTCTGATGGCGGGTGGGCCGAACCTGCACTTTCATCTGCAGCTTCCTCTTTGTCACCGTGTAAGATGGAACTGTATATGGGAAGGGTAACCTGAGTTTCATCAGGGTCAGATTCAGGTCGTGTAGCGTGCGAGGGGAATGTAGTGGTCTGCGTCAATGTACCAGCAGATTCATCGAGCAGTGGCTGGGCATCAGTGCACTTGTGTCGCCCCCAGGAGTACGGTCGCCACAGTGGCATTACCTTCTTCCTAGGGAGTGTGATATCATGCTTGGGAGCAACGAACGATCTCTCTAGCAGGTTAACTGATTGGGCGGCGTTATTCCCACGAGTCATGACCCTCCAAACAGCGTTCATGAAGGCAAAGTGTTTGTTTTACGTGGGCAGTATGGTTGCAAAGCTGAACCTTAAAGGAATGTCCAGAAGGGCACCACCAGGAGTGGAGCCTACGGTTAAATTCGACTCCACCTGGGAAACCTCAACCATGCCAGCTACAGAACAGATGCACACATTGCAAGCTTAATTCGGTTAACGAACGAGACTCCGTCATGCCCTGCGGTCCGAGTCCGGCTTACTATAGGGACACGTGAGGCTCTGGCACATGAGATTGGCCAATAACTGGTGTGTCATGCCCTTACATGTCCGTGGCTGCATGTGCGCTACACTGAAAAGGCCAGCGTTTGTCGCTTACAGATGCAGATAACCCGCTGAACAACGTTAGTGATGGGGATCACTGATTACAATTATTACCCACGAACAATGATTTCCCAGTAAGTGCAGGTCAACCGCAGTTCCGGAATTAGGCCTAACCGTCAATCCTGAAAAAATGAAAAACTTACGTGTGCAAACCACAGGTGCTGTAGCTTGCTTAACAGCTCGCCAGCCGTTCTCACGCCCAGTATGGATTACACGTGATTGCACAAAGGTGAGAAAGGGTACCGTATCCCCAGATAACATGTATGGATAGCGTACACATTCAAAATATATGTCTCAGGAGGCAGGCTCAGACGGTGTTAGGCCCAGTATGGATTGCACGTGATTGCACAAAGGTTAGAAAGGGTACCGTTTCCCCGGATAAGATGTATGGATAGCGTACACATTCAAAATATATGTCTATACATCAGGAGGCAGGCTCAGACGGTGTTAGGCCCAGTATGGATTGCACGTGATTGCACAAAGGTTAGAAAGGGTACCGTATCCCCAGATAACATGTATGGATAGCGTACACATTCAAAATATATGTCTATACATCAGGAGGCAGGCTCAGACGGTGTTAGGCCCAGTATGGATTGCACGTGATTGCACAAAGGTTAGAAAGGGTACCGTTTCCCTGGATAAACATGTATGGATAGCGTACACATTCAAAATATATGTCTATACATCAGGAGGCAGGCTCAGACGGTGTTAGGCCCAGTATGGATTGCACGTGATTGCACAAAGGTTAGAAAGGGTACCGTATCCCCAGATAACATGTATGGATAGCGTACACATTCAAAATATATGTCTATACATCAGGAGGCAGGCTCAGACGGTGTTAGGTCCAGTATGGATTGCACGTGATTGCACAAAGGTTAGAAAGGGTACCGTTTCCCCGGATAACATGTATGGATAGCGTACACATTCAAAATATATGTCTATACATCAGGATGCAGGCTCAGATGGTGTTAGGCCCAGTATGGATTGCACGTGATTGCACAAAGGTTAGAAAGGGTACCGTATCCCCAGATAACATGTATGGATAGCGTACACATTTAAAATATATGTCTATACATCAGGAGGCAGGCTCAGACGGTGTTTGGCCCCGTATGGATTGCACGTGATTGCACAAAGGTTAGAAAGGGTACCGTATCCCCAGATAACATGTATGGATAGCGTACACATTCAAAATATATGTCTATACATCAGGAGGCAGGCTCAGATGGTGTTAGGCCCAGTATGGATTGCACGTGATTGCACAAAGGTTAGAAAGGGTACCGTTTCCCCGGATAACATGTATGGATAGCGTACACATTCAAAATATATGTCTATACCTCAGGAGGCAGGCTCAGATGGTGTTAGGCCCAGTATGGATTGCACGTGATTGCACAAAGGTTAGAAAGGGTACCGTTTCCCCGGATAACATGTATGGATAGCGTACACATTCAAAATATATGTCTATACATCAGGAGGCAGGCTCAGATGGTGTTAGGCCCAGTATGGATTGCACGTGATTGCACAAAGGTTAGAAAGGGTACCGTATCCCCAGATAACATGTATGGATAGCGTACACATTTAAAATATATGTCTATACATCAGGAGGCAGGCTCAGACGGTGTTAGGCCCCGTATGGATTGCACGTGATTGCACAAAGGTTAGAAAGGGTACCGTATCCCCAGATAACATGTATGGATAGCGTACACATTCAAAATATATGTCTATACATCAGGAGGCAGGCTCAGATGGTGTTAGGCCCAGTATGGATTGCACGTGATTGCACAAAGGTTAGAAAGGGTACCGTTTCCCCGGATAACATGGATGGATAGCGTACACATTCAAAATATATGTCTATACCTCAGGAGGCAGGCTCAGACGGTGTTAGGCCCAGTATGGATTGCACGTGATTGCACAAAGGTTAGAAAGGGTACCGTTTCCCCGGATAACATGCATGGATAGCGTACACATTCAAAATATATGTCTATACATCAGGAGGCAGGCTCAGACGGTGTTAGGCCCAGTATGGATTGCACGTGATTGCACAAAGGTTAGAAAGGGTACCGTATCCCCAGATAACATGTATGGATAGCGTACACATTCAAAATATATGTCTATACCTCAGGAGGCAGGCTCAGACGGTGTCAGGCACAGTATGGATTTGACGGCCCAGACTACACAGCGGAGGAGCAGGGAGAGGTAAAGATTGCAAATGCTGGGGCCCTTCCCAAGCAAGGGGGGCCCACTCGTGGGCGTCGGTACTGGCACTGGGCTCCTCATAGTACGGCGGTGTGTCTGACGGCGGGTGTGCACCACCACCGTCAGAGACACTTGATTGCACTATGAAGGACCCTGTGCCAGTGCCCGCGCCCAAGAGTCGGCCTACCCACCTGTCCAGGGCAACGGCACTCGCACGGTGTCGTGAGCTAGGTGGTGACCCCGGCCATGGGGCAGAGGCAGCACAGTTAGGGAGTTTTAGAAAGTGGCATATGTTTGATGTTGGACATTCAGCTGATGCAAAAGGTGAAATAGGTCAAGTCCCAGGAAGAGGTGGACCAAAGCAAGCCATTTTTCTGTCACCCTATGTGTCATCAGGGGAAGGTGGGACAAAATCCTTGGAAACCCATGCGTGGTTCATTTTAATGAAGGTTAGATCATCCACATTTTGGGTTGACAGACGGGTCCTTTTTTCTGTCAGGATTGATCCAGCTGCACTGAAGACTCTTTCCGATAGCACACTTGCAGCTGGGCAAGCGAGCTCCTGTAAGGCATATTGTGCCAATTCAAGCCAGGTGTCCAGTTTAGCGGCCCAATAGTCAAAGGGGAATGACCTGTGTGGGAGAACATCGATATGGGAGGAAAAGTAGTTTGTAACCATAGTTGACAACTGCTGTCTCCTGTCACTTTCCATCGATGCAGTATTACCAGTTGTGTGAGCGGTACTTGAAAAATCAGTCCACAACATGGTTATGAAACCCCTGTCTCCAACGCCACTTCTGCTGTGTGCACCACGAACACCTCTGCCAAGCTGCCCCCGGCCCGTACGGCTCGTGTGAGAACCATCACCGCTGCTGTGTGCTGGGAATGCCTCAAGCAACCGATTTACCAGAGTTGCTTGTTTATTAGCCAATATTAGGTCAAGGTTCTCCTGTGGCATGATGTTTTGTAATTTGCCTTTATAGCGTGGATCCAGGATGCTGGCCAACCAGTAGTCGTCATCGTTCATCATTTTGGCAATGCGTGGGTCCCTTTTTAGGATCTGCAAGGCATAATCTGACATGTGGGCCAATGTTCCCGGTGTCAATGATGCACTGCGAGTGCTGGTTGGAGGAGCACTTTCTGGCAAATCCACATCCCTCCAGTCACGCACAAACCCTGTACCAGACCTTGCCACACCAACATTTTCACTTGCCCCACGAGATGCATCCTCCTCCCCTAAGTAATCATCCCCATCATCCTCCTCCTCCTCCTCCTCTTCTTCCTCCACCTCGTCCAGGAGAGGTCCCTGAGCAGACAATGACTGAATGTCATCAAGGATTTCCTCCTCCTCTTCCTCCTCATCAACATTGGCTGCAGATGCCTGCTCCTTAATGTGCGTCAAAGTTTGCATGAGCAGACGCATAAGTGGGATGCTCAAGCTTAGGATGGCGTCGTCTGCGCTTACCAGCCGTGTGCATTCCTCAAAACACTGAAGGACTTTACAGAGGTCTTTCAGCTTTGACCACTGCACACCTGTCAACTCCATGTCTGCTCTCAAAGTGCCTGGCCGTGTATCCTCCCACAAATGCATTATGGCCTGCCTCTGCTCGCACAGCCGCTCCACCATGTGCAGGGTGGAGTTCCACCTTGTTGCAATGTCGATAATGAGGCGGTGGTTGGGAAGGTGGAGCAATCGCTGCAGCTTCTGCATACGAATGGAGTGTACAGGCGACCGGCGGATGTGCGTGCACAGTCTTCGCACCTTCTGGAGCAGGGCTGTTAACTCCAGATAATTTTTGAGGAAGCACTGCACCACCAGGTTCAAGGTGTGAGCCAAGCAAGGTATATGGCTGAGTTTTGAAAGGGCTATGGCTGCCACAAAATTACGGCCGTTATCACTAACTACCTTGTCTGCCTCAAGATGTACACTGCCCAACCATGACTCAGTTTGTCGCTTCAAGTACTTGGCCAGCACCTCGGCGGTGTGTCTGTTGCCCAAACACATCATCTGCAACACAGCCTGCTGACGCTTTCCACTAGCTGCTCGATAGGGGGACACATCGTGTGCAACAGTGGCAGCTGCAGATGGAGTGCTCGTACGACTGCGCTCTGTGGACGAGCTTTCGCTTCTGGAGGAGGAGGAGGGTCGAACGCCTACAGCCAACTGTTTCCTATACCGTGGGCTAGGCAGCACTGTCCCACCACCACTGTCCCCTGTGGACCCTGCATCCACCACATTAACCCAGTGCGCAGTGATGGACACGTAACGGCCCTGGCCATGCCGACTGGACCATGCATCAGTTGTGAGATGCACCTTTCCGCTCACTGACTGCTTGAGTGCATGGACAATGCGGTCTTTCACATGATGGTGGAGGGCTGGGATGGCTTTGCGAGAGAAGTAGTGGCGACTGGGTAGGTCATAGCGTGGTACTGCATAGGCCATGAGTTCGCGGAAAGCTGTGCTTTCCACCAACCGAAAGGGCATCATCTCAAACGAGATTAGTTTGGCAATGTGGGCGTTCAAACCCAGTGTACGCGGATGAGAGACTGAGTACTTTCTTGACCTACTCATAGTGTCTGGGAGGGTGAGCTGGACTTGAGAGCTGCATATGGTGGAAGTAGCGGTGGACAGGGTGGACTGAGAGAGGGTTGATGATGGTGATGGAGTTGGTGTTCTTTCTGATGGCCTAGAATCAGTCTTTCGTTGATATAACAGTGGGATTCCCTGACTGCTGTGGCCTTGCAACGACACCTCAACATTTGCTGCTGTGCTAACCGGTGGGCTTACAGTGGGGGAAACAATGTAGCGTTGCTGACTACCTTCGTTGTGATCAGTTGCACATGTGGCACTTGAGGTTTGGTGTTGTGTCCACGCTTGCAAGTGCATGCTGGTTAAATGTCTAAGCATGCAACTGGTATTCAAATTTTTCAGATTTTTCCCTCGGCTAAAGGTCTTTGCGCACTCCTTACAGATAACCTTGGCCTGATCATGAGGATTTTGGTCAAAAAAGTGCCACACTGCACTCTTCCTACTTTGGCAGACATTTTGCGGCCTAGCACGCTGTGATCTTTTGACCCTCTGGACAAGCTGTCCAGCAACTGTTTTAATGTTTGGAACCTGTCTTTGGAGTGCTCCGGGCCTGCCAGATAACAGCTGTTGCGATGTTGATGTCTGCTGTGGATGCTCCTCATCTAAGCTATTGGAAGCAGCACCCTCTTCCCCCAATGGATGCCAATCTGGGTCATCCATCACCTCCTCTTCTATGTCATGTGCACCTTCCTCTGTGTCACCGTGTATGGTGGTATAGTGTGCGGGAAGGGGCACCTGAGTCTCATCAGGGTCAGAATCTGGCTCTGTACACTGCGAGGACAATGTAGTGCTCTGAGTGAATGTACCAGCAGAATCATCCATCAGCGGCTGTGCATCAGTGCACTCCATGTCAGATTCATCTTGGCCTGGGTAATTCACCATTTGACTTGATAATCCAGGCATGGTATGTGAAAACAGCTCCATGGAGTAATCAGTAGTATGGCCTGCGTCATCCATCAATCTTGGTTGGGGTGAAGGACACAAGGAAAGGTGTGGTTCATGAACATGAGCCTCCAATGACGACTCAGTGCTTTTACTTTTTACAACTGAAGAAGAGGAGGCGATAGAGCTGGAGGCTGAGTCAGCAATGTAAGACAAAACTTTTTCCTGATGCTCTGGCTTTAAAAGCGGTTTGCCAACTCCTAGAAAACTAAGCGTTCGAGGCCTTATGTACCCAGACGATGACGCAGGCTCAACACCTCCTGCATTCGGTCCTATTTTGCTCTTGCCACTACCATCAGATCCACCACCAACACCATCATTACCAGCTGCCAACCCCCACCCAATTCCACGGCCTCTTCCACCAGCCTTCCTCATTTTTGGTAGAAATGTAGACAAAATCCAACAAACTATATAGTAATGTAAAACAAGGTACAAGGTGTCTATAGGACAGGGGAGATTTTGAATTTCTGCAGACACTTGTGGACAGTGGACACTTGTGGATTGTGTGAGGCCCACTGATATCTGAGCGCTATGTCACAGGCTCGATGGCACAGCTGTGACAAAAGTGACGAGAGGATAAGGGAGATTTTGAATTTCTGCAGACACTTGTGGACACTGGACACTTTTGGATTGTGTGAGGGCCACTGATATCTGAGCGCTATGTCACAGGCTCGATGGCACAGCTGTGACAAAAGTGACGAGAGGATAAGGGAGATTTTGAATTTCTGCACACACTTGTGGACACTGGACACTTTTGGATTGTGTGAGGCCCAATGAATATCTGAGCGCTATGTGACAGGCTCGATGGCACAGCTGTGACCAAAGTGACTAGAGGATAAGGGAGATTTTGAATTTCTGCAGACACTTGTGAACACTGGACACTTTTGGATTGTGTGAGGCCCACTGATATCTGAGCGCTATGTCACAGACTCGATGGCACAGCTGTGACAAAAGTGACGAGAGGATAAGGGAGATTTTGAATTTCTGCACACACTTGTGGACACTGGACACTTTTGGATTGTGTGAGACCCAATGAATATCTGAGCGCTATGTGACAGGCTCGATGGCACAGCTGTGACCAAAGTGACTAGAGGATAAGGGAGATTTTGAATTTCTGCACACACTTGTGGACACTGGACACTTTTGGATTGTGTGAGACCCAATGAATATCTGAGCGCTATGTGACAGGCTCGATGGCACAGCTGTGACCAAAGTGACTAGAGGATAAGGGAGATTTTGAATTTCTGCACACACTTGTGGACACTGGACACTTTTGGATTGTGTGAGGCCCAATGAATATCTGAGCGCTATGTGACAGGCTCGATGGCACAGCTGTGACCAAAGTGACTAGAGGATAAGGGAGATTTTGAATTTCTGCACACACTTGTGGACACTGGACACTTTTGGATTGTGTGAGGCCCAATGAATATCTGAGCGCTATGTGACAGGCTCGATGGCACAGCTGTGACCAAAGTGACTAGAGGATAAGGGAGATTTTGAATTTCTGCAGACACTTGTGGACACTGGACACTTTTGGATTGTGTGAGGCCCACTGATATCTGAGCGCTATGTCACAGGCTCGATGGCACAGCTGTGACAAAAGTGACGAGAGGATAAGGGAGATTTTGAATTTCTGCACACACTTGTGGACACTGGACACTTTTGGATTGTGTGAGACCCAATGAATATCTGAGCGCTATGTCACAGGCTCGATGGCACAGCTGTGACCAAAGTGACTAGAGGATAAGGGAGATTTTGAATTTCTGCACACACTTGTGGACACTGGACACTTTTGGATTGTGTGAGGCCCAATGAATATCTGAGCGCTATGTGACAGGCTCGATGGCACAGCTGTGACCAAAGTGACTAGAGGATAAGGGAGATTTTGAATTTCTGCACACACTTGTGGACACTGGACACTTTTGGATTGTGTGAGGCCCAATGAATATCTGAGCGCTATGTGACAGGCTCGATGGCACACCTGTGACCAAAGTGACTAGAGGATAAGGGAGATTTTGAATTTCTGCAGACACTTGTGGACACTGGACAATTTTGGATTGTGTGAGGGCCACTGATATCTGAGCGCTATGTCACAGGCTTGATGGCACAGCTGTGACAAAAGTGACTAGAGGATAAGGGAGATTTTGAATTTCTGCACACACTTGTGGACACTGGACACTTTTGGATTGTGTGAGGCCCACTGATATCTGAGCGCTATTTCACAGGCTCGATGGCACAGCTGTGACAAAAGTGACTAGAGGATAAGGGAGATTGGATTGCTTTTAAAAAAGCAGTTTGCAGAGCAGTGGGTAAACAGCAATGCCAGCCTGTCAGGAAGCCTTAAAAGGCAGCCCAACAACCAACACCACTGATACACCACTATATAGCCTCCCCTTGCACTGCACACACAGTGACTGGTGTGTTGTACAGGACAAATCGCTAGCAGCAGAAGCAGTTTTTTTTTCTTCTCAGCAGGACAAAAAAAAAAAATTGGGATTGCTTTTAAAAAAGCAGTTTGCGGAGCAGTGGGTAAACAGCAATGCAGGAATGTCAGGAAGCCTTAGAAGGCAGCCCAACAACCAACACCACTGATACACCACTATATAGCCTCCCCTTGCACTGCACACACAGTGACTGGTGTGTTGTGCAGGCCAAATCGCTAGCAGCAGAAGCAGTTTTTTTGTCTTCTTCCCTGCCTAATGCTCTCCCTACAGAATCAGCAGCAACCTCTCCCTATACTGAGATCGGCAGAAGTAAGATGGCGGTCGGCGTGCACGCCCTTTTATACCCCCTGTGACGCCCACCAAAGCAAGCCAATCACTTGCATGCCCTTCTGAAAGATGGTGGTGACCCCTGCCTATGTCATCACGTTGCCCACAGTGTCCGTGGATCCTGATTGGCTGAAAAAGAGCGCAAAACAAACTTTTGAAACGCGACTTTGGCGCGTAAGTCGCCGACCTCGTGGCCGACCTCATCCTAGGGTCGGGTTTCGTTTCATGAAACCCGACTTTGCTAAAAGTCGGCGACTTTTGAAATTTTTCGACCCGTTTCGCTCAACTCTAGTCGTGAAAGGTAATTGGCGAGACACTTGAGAACCTCCATCTGGGGTAAGATGTCCACTAGCTCAAGGGAAGCTTGACTGGAGGATTTCACCGCAAACACCGTTATTCATAATTGAGGATACAGTCATTGATGACCAAAAGACCCTACAAAGAAATGACAAGGTTTAGCCATAGAACCCGGAAAACAGAAGTTCCTCATTAAGACCGGCTGGAGCTGAGCTCCTCAAGTTATAAATCCATCGTGCCTCCCGGCGGAGCAGCTCTTTGGTAGAATTGCCACCACGAATATTTCCCAAAACTTGATGCACAACCAGAACCCGTAGATCATTATACCTGCAAGCATGATATTCAAGAAAATGGTTTGCCACCGATGTAATGGGTTTACCTTTTTCTCGGTCAATTTTGGCTTTGTTAATATCAGAAACATGCTGCTGCACTCTACGTCTTAATTCTTGGCCCGTCTGGCCCACATAGATCTTCGGGCAGGAGCAAATAAGGGCGTAGACAACATTCTTGGACTTACAATTCGAATATTGTTTGAACTTGATTATTCCTGGAAAGATAGGGAGAGTAACTGTATCTGAAGCAACCATAAATGGACAAATGGTACAGTTCCCACAGGGATAAGAACCATTTAGACGCTGACCTGAACCAATTTTAACTGACGGTCTCTTAAAGTGACTGGTGGTAAGAAAATCCTTAAGATTTTTTGCTCTTTTGGCCACTATTTTAGGTTTGTTCGATAAAAATGGTCTCAGTTTGGGTTCATTGAGTAAAATCCCCCAATGTTTCGTCAACACATTGTGAATCTCGCACCATTGGTTATTATATGGTGTAATTAAATTGATGGTGCCTGCCATACCCCGAAATTTGGGTTGTAGAAGGGATGACCTATCACCACATAATGAGTTCTGAAAAGCTTTGTAAATCACCTTACGTGGATAGCCCCTGTCCATAAAGTGACGAGACAACTCTCTAGCCTCGCTGCGGAAATCTTGGTCACTACTGCAATTACGCCTAACCCGCAAGAACTGACCTTTTGGTATGTTGTTCCTTAGATGCCGAGGGTGAAAACTCGAGAAATGGAGAAGGCTGTTCGTCGCAGTGGATTTGCGAAAAAGTTTGGTCTGTATTTCGGATCCAACCTTCATGATTCTTAAGTCCAAGAAATCATCTGCTACATCTGACACAGAGGCTGTTAGGGAAATGTTCAAATGATTGTTATTCAGTTGTTCCACAAAGGATAAACACTCTGCCCTAGATCCAGTCCAAAGAACCAGATTATCGTCGATATATCTGAACCAACGAAAAATGTTTTTCCGAAAAGCTGTGAGAGGGCGCACCTGTGTCTCCTCCCACCAACCAAGGAAAAGGTTGGCATAAGAAGGTGCACAGCGCGCACCCATAGCATTCCCTGCAATTTGTTTGTAAAAGGCCTGGTCAAAGGTGAAGTAGCTGTTGGAAAGCACAAAATGCAATAGATCCAATAAAATGAATGGTGTCGACGATCACCTGTAAATCGCTGGTTCAGAAAATAGGAGACTGCTTCGATTCCCAAGGTGTGCCCAATGCAGGTATATAAAGATTCCACATCCATTGTCACAAGAATGGTATCCTGTGGTACCGATATGTCCTGAAGTTGCCGGATTAGGTGAAAGGTATCTTGTACAAAGGAATCTAAAGAAATGACAAAAGGCTGTAAAAAATGGTCTAAATATATGCAGGGATGCTCGAAAAGGCTGCCAATGCCAGCCACAATAGGCCTACCTGGTGGCTCGGAAATAGACTTGTGCACCTTAGGAAGGAGATATAGCGTGGGAACAATAGGGTGGTGTGTAGTTAGGAATGTGTACTCCTTTTTGCTCAAGATGTCGTTTTGTCTGGCCGACATGAGAAGCCGGTCAAGTTTATTCTTGAAAACAATTGTGGGGTCAGATGGTAAGACCTGGTAACAAGATATATTATTCAGCTGTCGCTTTGCTTCTTTAATATACATGTCTGTTGGCCATAAGACTATATTCCCACCCTTATCTGCCTCCTTTATGACAAAGGAGGGATTATCTTTTAATTTTTGAACCGCTATTCTCTCCTTTTTTCCCAAATTCTCACCTCGTAGGCTGGTAGTATGTAGCTTGGCAATGTCCTTGCTAACCAAATTATTAAAAATCTGAATAGTGGGAAAAAGTGCAAAAGACGGTGTAGCTTGTGAAGGTAAATGCCACAATTTATCAGAAGCTGTTTTAGGGTTCTCATTTTCCTGTAACAGATCAAGGAGGTCATTGAACACTTGCCTTTCATCCAATGGCAGCGAATCAAGTAAAGATGGTTGATGATACAGCATTTTGAATGCAAGCTGTCTACGGAAAAGAGACAGATCTTTGGTTAAAGTAAATTTGTCCAAAGCACATACCTCTCACCTAATCCGGCAACTTCAGGACATATCGGTACCACAGGATACCATTCTTGTGACAATGGATGTGGAATCTTTATATACCTGCATTGGGCACACCTTGGGAATTGAAGCAGTCTCCTATTTTCTGAACCAGCGATTTACAGGTGATCGTCGACACCATTCGTTTTTATTGGATCTATTGCATTTTGTGCTTTCCAACAGCTACTTCACCTTTGACCGGGCCTTTTACAAACAAATTGCCGGTACTGCTATGGGGGCGCGCTGTGCACCTTCTTATGCCAACCTTTTCCTTGGTTGGTGGGAGGAGACACAGGTGCGCCCCCTGACAGCATTTTGGAAAAACATTTTTCGTTGGTTCAGATATATCGATGATATTCTGGTTCTTTGGACTGGATCTAGGGCAGAGTGTTTATCCTTTGTGGAACAACTGAATAGCAATCATTTGAACATTTCCCTAACAGCCTCTGTGTCAGATGTAGCAGTTGATTTCTTGGACTTAAGAATCATGAAGGTTGGATCTGAAATACAGACCGAACTTTTTTGCAAATCCACTGCGACGAACAGCCTTCTCCATTTCTCGAGTTTTCACCCTCGGCATCTAAGGAACAACATACCGAAAGGTCAGTTCTTGCGGGTTAGGCGTAATTGCAGTAGTGACCAAGATTTCCGTAGCGAGGCTAGACAGTTGTCTCATCGCTTTATGGACAGGGGCTATCCACGTAAGGTGATTTACAAAGCTTTTCAGAACTCATTATGTGGTGATAGGTCATTCCTTCTGCAACCCAAATTTCGGGGTACGGCAGGCACCATCTATTTAATTACACCCTATAATAACCAATGGTGTGAGATTCACAATGTGTTGGTGAAGCATTGGGGGATTTTACTCAATGAACCCAAACTGAGACCATTTTTATCGAACAAACCTAAAATAGTGGCCAAAAGAGCAAAAAATCTTTAGGATTTTCTTACCACCAGTCACTTTAAGAGACCGACAGTTAAAATTGGTTCAGGTCAGCGTCTAAATGGTTCTTATCCCTGTGGGAACTGTACCATTTGTCCATTTATGGTTGCTTCAGATACAGTTACTCTCCCTATCTTTCCAGGAATAATCAAGCTCAAACAATATTCGAATTGTAAGTCCAAGAATGTTGTCTATGCCCTTATTTGCTCCTGCCCAAAGATCTATGTGGGCCAGACGGGCCAAGAATTAAGACATAGAGTGCAGCAGCATGTTTCTAATATTAACAAAGCCAAAATTGACCGAGAAAAAGGTAAACCCATTACATCGGTGGCAAACCATTTTCTTGAATATCATGCTTGCAGGTATAATGATCTACGGGTTCTGGTTGTGGATCAAGTTTTGGGAAATATTCGTGGTGGCAATTCTACTAAAGAGCTGCTCCGCCGGGAGGCACGATGGATTTATAACTTGAGGAACTCAGCTCCAGCCGGTCTTAAAGAGGAACTTCTGTTTTCCGGGTTCTATGGCTAAACCTTGTCATTTCTTTGTAGGGTCTTTTGGTCATCAATGACTGTATCCTCAATTATGGATAACGGTGTATGCGATGAAATCCTCCAGCCAAGCTTCCCTTGAGCTAGTGGACATCTTACCCCAGATGGAGGTTCTCAAGTGTCTCACCAATTACCTTTCACGAACTTTGCAATGTTCTAAAAAGGACTGTTTTTCATCAAAAGTTATATTGGACTCTCAAATCGTTCATGGAAGCTTTTGTATATTCACAATAGTCTTTGTAGTCCTTGTCACATGTCATGTTTTGTATATCTTTGGTGACTAGGCATGACTCCTTTGAACCCATAATGGTACTATCCATCTCGACACCATGTATCTTTTGTGTGGATTATTCTTGTTTTTGATTCCACTATTGCATTCATGCTTTGTGGTTCAACTGGGTGCCTTCATTTGATTCTTTGGGGGTTTGATCCCCCATATTTAACGGGATTCAGATGTCTCACGAGTCACGACATTCTGAACTTCAATCTCATTACTCAAAGCACTATGCCACTTTTATAGAAGATGCAATTTCATATTGAATATATGTACTTTTACTTATGCTATATATACTATATATGGGTATTGTGTACCTTGCTTCTCCCCTTTCTTTGGGTGACTGCTTTTTCTAACTTAATGGCACCTTGTTATTTAAGTGCTGCCCAGGTTACTTTGTGTACCCCTTACTCAAATCAATTTCGGTTTAGGGACCTTATCTTTCTCCGTCAACTTTTGCAGCTCAACCATTGAGCCTGTGATCTTGTTATCTTTTACATCATTAATGCAACTGTGTGCTCACCATATAGTGCTTTTTCGAATGCTTATACGTTTGATGGCTTTATCCATTATTTTTTATGCAGCGTAATTTGGAAAGATTTTTGTATTTATTCAGGTTTCTGATAAAAAATTTCCATTGCCATATTGCATGGTTGCTGGTACTTTCATCTCGCCACTTATATTCTTCGTGTCCACTTGTATATGTGAATAAGATGCGCATGCGCCAGTGTATTCAGGGGCATATTTGGTTTGCTCTTTGTTTTCATTTGGATATGAGAACAATATGCGCATGCTTAAGTGTATTTAGCTTGCTATCTGTTATTTAGTGGTCCCACTATTCTAGTCCTAGTTGTTGGCAAGAGAGCGGCCATCTAACTTTACATATATGTAGATTTGCTGTCAAAATGGTCGCCGTCAAACCACGCACGCGTAAGTTTATTTGGCTATGCTGTTATTACAAATGGTCATTTAGTGGCCCCTTCTCTTTGAAAAATTTCCATCAATTTAGGCATTTGCAAAAATGGCTGTGGTCACATTTTGTGTGTATAGACACCATTTTGCTGCAAATCAATGTTATTTGTTCACTTTGAATTGTTGACAATATGGTCGCCGTTAAATTGCGCATGCGCCAGTGTATTCAGGGGCGCTCTGATTATACACAGCTTTTTGATTATACCATCATTATTTTTTGAATTCCTTCATCTATTCAGGACTTTGATAAGGTAATCAGTGCGACATTTTGTGCATGTGGGCGTCTCCATCATATCGCTTTAATAAGCTTTATTTGTAAGGGGGACTTACAATATGGCCGTCGCCAAATTGAGCATGCGCCAGTGTACTCAGGGGCGCTCTGACTACACACAGCTCTTTGATTATACTATCATTCTTATTTGAAGTCCTTTATTTAAGACTTTGATAAGGTAATCAGTGCGATACTTTGTGTATGCAGGCTTTTCTATTCTATTATATCGCTTCAATAAACTTTATTTGTTCACCTGACATTGTAGACAAGACAGCTGCCGCCGAACTGCGCATGTGCTAAAGTTTTTTTGGCAGTGCTTATAACTTTATTTATACACCAGCAACGCCGACAAGATGGCCGCTGCCACACTGCGTTCACTCGCCTTATGGATCAGTATCATGTTAATTAACTAATTTTTCATCATGTGTTTCCTTCCTATATATTGATGCTATGCATGTACCCTCCCAGCGCTTCATTCTCCTTTGAAAAAGCCACACAGGTGTGGCGATACGCGTGGGGTGTGCTTCCCCACATCTTTTCCCCGCAGGCTTCTGCTTTCATCTCTGGGCCTCCGTCTCAGCACTTCATTCTTCGATATGTAATAAGTGCACACGTTGCAGAAAATTTCTGCTCAAAAACCTGAATCCCTTCCCAGAAACCACACCTATTTTTCCGTGGCGGTTTTTGCGCGTTTTTTGAGCGGTTTTGATGCGTTTTTGATGCAGCGGTTTCAAACCGCATGGAAGAAGCCAAAACCACGGAAAAATCCGCAAAATTAATTAGCATGCTGTGATTTTTACCGCGATGCGTTTTTTTCACGGTAAAAAACGCATCAATGTGCACAAAAAGTGCAAAATGCATAGAAATGACTGGGAAGCTTATTTTTAGCGGTTTTATAGTGAAAACCGCGGTAAAAACCGCTAAAAAAACCGCTGTGTGTGAACACAGCCTTAGGGTTTTTTGTTTGCTTTTCCACCATTCTCTAACTTAGGGGCTATTAGACCTTAGACCTCTTCTGAGCAGTTCAATATTTGCTGACTGACTCAAATAATTGGCAACGTTTATATATATTTCCCCCTCTTTGCATGGTGCTGTGTTTAATGAGTCATCTCTTAAGGCCTTTTAACCAGTTATGGTCAAGTGCTCATATATTGAGCACTACATCTATTGTTTCTCAGTAACCTGTTATATATATATATATATATATGTATATATATCTATTTAACATCAGATAAAAGGGGTACTTGTTGTGGGAGAGTCACTATGTCAGCATTACATGTCTGTGACTTGATTAACACTTTTCTGTGTTTTTAAATGTTTTTATCCTTTTTTGCTGCTTTGTGTACATGTAATTAATAAAGATTGTTATATATTTTTTTCAAAATTGCTTACTGGAGTTCCCATTTTGTGGATCTACTCTTTTGTCTACTTTTTTTACATATTTTGTTTTGTACATCTGTGGTGAACCCGCATTATTTAAGCTGTGCCCTCCATTTTGTGTATTCATTCGTGTAAAAGCATGTTCACACAGTGGCCATTTCACAGACAAAACCCAAGAAAAAATACAAATGAGCGCCGCCTGTTGGTAGTAGCGATCCTACAAGTCACTATCAACACTTTAACGAGCCTTGTAATATGACTTAGGATAAAATCCAAATCAGAATTTCAATTTGCAAACATGGTTTTTCAGGGTATTGCCCCACATCAGTGCAAAGTATGAGAACTGATTTGGCTATGTAAGAGGCTAACAGGTAGCTCTAGTGAGTTCAAGTCCTCTTCTTCTTTGAAAAGCCAATTTGCATATTAAATTTCCCAGAGGAGCATTGCACGGTGAAAAAGCCTCCTTACATTGACCTGCCAGAGCTGGTATGTCTCTTTGCACAAGGAGAAACGTTACCCCTTAGACCTCAGTCCAGAGCTTCTCCCCAGCCAAATCAGTTCTCATACTTTGCACTGATGAGGGGCAATACCCAAAATACTGTGTCTGCAAACTGACATTCTGATTTGGCTTTTTTCCTAAGTCATATTGCAAAGGCTTGTTAAAGGGTCAATAGTAACTTGTAGATTCCAACAGGTGGCACCATATTG
The DNA here is from genome assembly GCF_039654945.1 of Dendrobates tinctorius. NCBI lineage: Eukaryota > Metazoa > Chordata > Amphibia > Anura > Dendrobatidae > Dendrobates > Dendrobates tinctorius. The sequence goes on along the minus strand of NW_027361697.1, from coordinate 17,674,386 downwards.
TTCAAGTCCTCTTGCTCTCTGAAGAGGCAATTTGCATATACTCTGTAGTAAGTACATGATTAAATAGTAATAGTACATGTAAATAACATAGGGTACTTAGTTCACAATATTATGATAAAAAAAAGTGTAAAAGCAATCCAACCGTGACAAGGTGAACCCAATCGGGATGGACCTATCCTGTCTGCTAAATATTCATTTCCATCTACCGGGTTGCCTCAGGTTATTAGCCACTAATTTTATCTTTGCATTTCTCTGTGTCATTGCTGCTTTTCTTACAGTTGATATAATTAGTGTTCCTTTTAGAAGCCCTGAGTTCATGCTAAGGACTGTCACTGTCCATTGTAAAAGTGCAGAAGAGGATGTTATATTCTGGGCTGTAGAGAAAGCACTTGCTTCTTAGAGGGGAGGAGTGTAAGCAATGAGGGGGACGTTACATTGCAGAGATTTAAAAAAACTAGTGTGATTTGCTAGGGTTTTCCAGTACACATGCCTGTATAACTGAGACTATATGTGTAATAGCCATAGAAAGGATCCTTCAGAGCCAAGTTACTACTCCGACTATCTATTCAGCAATGGATGGACATGTACTGTGTTCTATCGAAGGATGAGCTGATATCACTTCCTAATTCAGAGTTATTAAGCTCTGTTCTTCAGATCAGGACAAGGGCTTCTCTGTCTCTCTCCGCACAGTGGGAGGATCTGAACCTTTTCTGCTGGGATTTCTGCTTTTAATTCCAGCCTCAATAGTGGGAAAGAGAGGATGGCTTTGCAATGGGGCAGGCTCACCACTTGAATTTCTTTTCCCGAACACAGCATTGTGACAAGGAAGAAAAAAAAAAGCTATCCTCTATTTTTCACCACCTGGGAAGCAGCTGGAACCATGTAAATTCTATTTGGCTGCTACGATGGATCAGTGATCAGGCGAAAGGGAGAAATCGTTATTGTGTGCTTGAGCTTAAAGCATCGGTCTCTGAAGGCAACTTACTATGTGTGGGCATCTGATCTAAATCTGCCAGTGGATCCAGACAACCATTTTAATTAAGTAGATGATCTTGTTTGCTGGAAGCTGCTTTCTAGGTGAAGGAAACGAAGGAGCTGAACTCAACAATCCTTGTATCATTGTGTCTCCTGCATAGAGATGTAGATATCAGCACTGTTGGCATGGACAGCTCCTGAAGCGCCGGTTGTGCCTTTGATTGTGTGGATGGTTCTTTAAATGAGTTTTCAATTCTCCCTGACGATCATGCTTTATTTCCAGATGGTGATTATGGCAGGGACTGTAATGCTGGCTTATTACTTCGAGTACACGGACACGTTCACTGTGAATGTCCAGGGGTTTTTCTGCTTTGACAGTTCCTACACCAAGCCCTATCCAGGACCTGATGAGAGCAGTGACATCCCTCCAGTTCTTCTCTTCTCTCTTGTCACTGGGGTACCTGTGCTGGTGGTAAGCATTTTTTAATCACTTTAATTAATATTTTGCTGTCGTTTTTGGTAAGATGCTGGCACCTTTCTCTGATCATGCAATGTGGGTCAGATTCATACAAATTGTAAAGTGCTGCGGAACATGTCGGTACTATAGAACTAAAATTGTTATTATTATTATTAAATAGAAACTCATTCAGATACTACAAGAAGGGGTTAAATAGTGCTCGTTTCAGCACTGATTACTGCATGTTATTATGATTCTTGCCATTATGACTGCAGATTTCCCATTTTGTAAATTCTGACCTTTTCCCCACTTTATTTCCATTTTTTTTCTTAAGTATTGTGGATTGGTTTTAACTGCCTGCAGCTCCCTCTTCTGACAGTCTGCCCTCTCCGATTCCTCCTCCTCCTCCCTTTCTCTATTTTTTCTGGACTTAAAGCTGCTGCTCTCTATCTCTCTGTGTATCTCAAGTCACAGTGAGCTTTCCTGTGCTAAGTCTTACTGCAGCGCAGATCTGCAGCTCACTGCTGTGAATTCTTGGGTCAGCATTAAAGGGAACCTGTCACCACGAAAATGCAGTCCAAACTGCTGGCACCATGTTATAGAGAAGAGGGAGCTGAGCAGACAGATGTATAGATTTGTGAGAAAGGATTCAGTATAACCTGTGTTTTCATCATTTAAACTTCTGCTCTTCCAACGGTTTTGTGTCCAGTGGGCGGTCCTATCAGTGACTGACCGCTGTCTATGTATAAACGTGCATAGAAATGGAGCTGTCAGTCACTGATAAGATTTTGTGTCCAGTGGGTGGTCCTATCAGTGACTGACAGCTCCTTTTCTATGCATGCTTATACATAGCTGTCAGTCACTGATAAGATTTTGTGTCCAGTGAGCGGTCCTATCAGTGACTGACAGCTATGTATAAGCATGCATAGAAAAGGAGCTGTCAGTCACTGATAGGACCACCCACTGGACACAAAATCTTATCAGTGACTGACGGCTCCATTTCTATGTACGTTTATACATAGACAGCTGTCAGTCACTGACTGGACTTCCTACTGTACACAAAACCATATCAGTGACTGACAGCTCCTTTTCTATGCATGCTTATACATAGCTGTCAGCCACTGATAGGACCGCTCACTGGACACAAAACCTTATCAGTGACTGACAGCTCTATTTCCATGCACGTTTATACATAGACAGCTGTCAGTCACTGATAGGACTGCATACTGGACACAAAACCCTATCAGTGACTGACAGCACCTTTTCTATGCCCGCTTATACATAGGCAGCTGTTAGTCCCTGATAGGACCGCCCACTGGACTCTAAACCCTAGGAAAAGCAGAAGTTAAAATGACAGGTCATACTGATTATTTTCTTATAAAACCACATATCAATCTGCTCAGCTCTCCCTGCTCTATAACATGGTTCCTGCAGATAGGACGGTATTTTCTTAGTGACAGGTTCCCTTTAAGGTTCACTATTATTCTTTTGGGAAAAAAGGAAGAGTCCTGGCTGTTTCTATGAATCATTCAGTGCTGACATGCCACATCTCAGTGATTGCTTACTTAAAGGGGGATCCCATCTGTGACCTGGTACATGATGGTAGTTTCATGTACTGTCGGATCAGTCGTAGGCTAAGATTGATGGCTGCAAGCTTCTTCATTCACAAAATGGTGTTGTCAAATAACCACTGACCACTTATTATAAGATTAGGGGGGGTTAGACAGATTCAACCCGATTCCTTTTATATTTAATGAAATTAAACTTTAACCCATTTATTGCCTTACAGAATAAACCATAGTAATATATAACCTCATACGGCCAATTAGTTCCGTAGGATCCGCCAATTCCGCCTTTTCTCCATTAAATTGCAATGATTTACATGAAACTATGGTTTTAGCGGCGATATTCATTAGTTTGGTTTTTAGCAAGATATGGTAATTATCTGGGTTTTTTTATTTTTCTTGCCTTGTTCCTCGCTAAACGGTTATTACACATTCTTCTTGTTTGCAGTATGTGGAGTATTGACATTGTAATTGGAAGCCATTTATGACATTTGCCGTTACATTTAAGGGGGGAGAGGAGCGACGAGAGGGGATGTATTCATTATTTCTTGTCATATCCATTTCAAGTAATCTAGGAGAACAGATCATAAATGGTTAATGGGGAACCGTATGTCTAGTTCCTCCATATATTTATTTTGCAAGTTAAGTGTATTCTAGGCCTTTGGTAATAATAAATGGGTTAAAATGAATTATAAATGTCCTGTATGTATTTTAATAATATAATATCTAATAAAATTAAATGTAGTATAATAATATATAATATTTGTCTACAATTAAAAGAAAACAGACAGTTACTAAAATTTTACAAAATGCCTTCTGTTTTTGTGGCTCCAACCATGACATTTTTTTTTCCTGTTATCCAATCATTTATCATTTAACATGCTGTCCATTAAAGTACTTTTTTCCTAATTTGTTCTCAAGACGTGAGAAATTACGGCTGAGGATTAGATTGTTTATTTGTGGTAAAATGATAAATGTCTGCTGAAATCTGTACGGGAATCCATTAGTATTGTTTTGCCCTGCAGCAACCCCGCAGGAGAAATGAGGAACTGCACATCTCTTATTAAAATCAATGGTCTATCTGTGTTAGGCTGATTTCACACTTGCGTTTTTTTGCGCTGTATTTTAGAGCTAAAAAACGCATGCGTTTTTCCCCCTATATTTTGCTTGGGATGCGTTTATGTGCGCATACACATGCGTTTGTATGCGTTTTTACGCGCATGCGTTTTTTTGTGGTGTGCGCTCGGGCGCACAAAATGCATCCTGTTGCATTTTTTGGGCGTCCGACTTGCCTAAAAAAAACCGCATGCGCGCGCAATGCGTTTTTTTTACAGCAATACACCCATTATAAGTCTATGGGTGCGCATATGTGCGCATTGGCATGCTCATGTATGCGTTTTTTTGCGCATGCGTTTTTTTGTTGACCATTGGTTAGACAATGGAAATTAGGGGTTTGGGTTAGAGTTAGGGTTAGGGTTTGGGTTAGAGTTAGTATGGTTTGGTTAAGGGTTAGGGTTTAGGGTTAGTTAGGGTTTAGGGTTAGGGTTTGGGTTAGGGTTAGTAGGGTTTGGTTGAGGGTTAGGGTTAGTATGGTTTGGTTAAGGGTTAGGGTTAGGGTCAGGGTTAGGGTTAGGGTATGGTTTGGTTAAGGGTTAGGGTTAGGGTTAGGGTATGGTTTGGTTAAGGGTTAGGGTTAGGGTTAGTAAAGTCATGGTTTGGGTTAGTGTGAGGGGCCAACTAATGTTGGAAAAAAATGCAAACGCACTAAAAACGCATACAAATGCATAAAAACGCTGCTTTTTTTCATGTATGCTCATAAAAATGCTTGAAAAAAACGCAGCATTTGTATGCGTTGGTATGCGTTTTTGCCATGCTTTTTTTTTGCGGGAAAAACGCGCTGCAAAACAAAGCAAGTGTGAAAGTAGCCTTAGGTATGGATTCACTGTGTCCTCCAAAGAGAGACTGATAGAGAGTCTCTTTTGTAACTAGTTTTCTAAATTGGGTCAGAATTGTCTCAGATTTATGTGTATGTATAATAGAGGATTTGCAAGTGAGTTTCCTAAGACTCGACTTACAAAGCAATTTTGTCTGTGAGATCGCCTTGTGCCACTACTACTACTACAGGTGAATGGGGTCTCAATGCAAGCCTTAGGGTACCACGAGAACGATAAAAAAAGTCCAACTGGGTCTGACTTTTTGCAATTTGCTTGGTTGCGCGTCACAGTCGCAGTACTCTTTGGGTTGTAATGCAGCCCCTTTTACCTGTATAATACATAACACAGCAATGGCACATAGCAATCTTTGGTTGTGTCCTGTTTTCCAGCCAAAGTTGTCGTGGAATGTCAAAAGTCAACCCTCTTAAATCTCTATAATGCACTTTGGCGAATATGGGCTCCAATACATCTTTTTATACAACACAGGTGTCCTACAAGACTGCAAGAATTTAGAGTAATATTCATACTTTTTTTTTTCAAGGTTTAACCCCTTAGTGACAGCGCCAATTGGGTACTTAATGACCTGGCCAATTTTTACAATTCTGACCACTGTCAATTTATGAGGTTATAGCTCTGGAACACTTCAATGGATCCCACTGATTCTTAGGCTGTTTTTTGTGACATATTCTGCTTCATGATGGTGATAAAATTTCTTTGATATAACTTGCGTTTATTTATGAAAAAATGGAAATTTGGCAAAAATTTGGAAAATGTTTGCAATTTTCAAACTTTTAATTTTTGTACCCTTAAATTAGAGAGAGGTGTCACACAAAAGAGTTAATAAATAACATTTCCCACATGTCAACTTTGCATTATTACAAATTTGGAAATGAGTTCTCCCACTTAAAAAGATGAGAGAGGCCTGTAATTGTCATTATAGGTAGACCACAACTATGAGACTCAAAATGAGAAAACAAATCCAGAAAATCACCTTGTCTGATTTGGCAAGATTTATTTAGCAAATTATGGTAGAAAATAAGTATTTGGTCATTAACAAAAGTTCATCTCAATATTTTGTTATATATCCTTGGTTGGTAATGACAGAGGTCAAACGTTTTCTGTAAGTCTTCACAAGGTTGGCTCACACTGTCGTTGGTATGTTAGCCCATTCCTCCATGCAGATCTCCTCTAGAGCAGTGATGTTTAGGGCCTGTCGCTGGGCAACACGGACTTTCAAATCTATCCAAAAGTTTTCTATGGGGTTGAGATCTGAAGCCTGGCTAGGCCACTCCAGAATCTTCATATGCTTCTTACAAAGCCACTCCTTCATTGCCCTGGCGGTGTGCACGGGATCATTATCATGCTGAAAGACCCATCCTCGCTTCTTCTTCAATGCCCTTGCTGATAGAAGGAGGTTTGCACTGAAAATCTGCCGATATATGGCCCCATTCATTTTTTCATGTACACAGATCAGGTGTCCTGGTCCATTTGCAGAAAACATCCCCAAAGCATGATGTTGCATCCCTAACGCTTCACAGTAGGTGCAATGCCTTGCGAAAGTATTCTGCCCCCTGGAACTTTTCAACCTTTTCCCATATATCATTTTCAGTTTTTGAATTTCCACAAAACTTTAAAATAACCAATAAATGTTGTTTAACTTCTCAATTGTGTCCCACTTGTTGTTGATTCTTCACCAAAAATTTACATTTGGTATCTTTTTGTTTGCAGCATGATATGTGGGAAAAGGTTGACAAGTTCCAGGGGGCCGAATACTTTCGCAAGGCACTGTATAGTGTTCTTTGGCTGCAACTCAGCATTCTGTCTCCTCCAAACACGACGAGTTTTGTTTCTTCCAAACAGCTTTACTTTGGTTTCATCAGACCATATGGCATTCTTCCAATACTCTTCTGGATAATCCAAATGCTCTCCAGCAAACTTCAGACAGGCCCAGACATGTACTGGTTTAAGCAGCGGGACACGTCTGGCACTGCAGGATCTGAGTCCCTGGCGGCGTAGTGTGTTACTAATGCTAACCTTTGTTACGGTGGTCCCTGCTCTATGCAGGTCATTCACTAAGTACCCCCATATTTTGTCTTTGTTAAAAAACATAAGTCTTAATATTTATTGGTTGCTTGTGCTTTTGCATTTACAACTCGTGTGATTGCTAGAGAAATTCTGGAATCGCATAATCTATAAATCAAATTATCTGTTAAATACTGGAATAAAAAAATGTAGCTAAATCATGAACATAAATTCTATGTTAAAAATCACATCAGGCACAGAGCAAGGAGATTGGCATTGAGCTATCAATCAAGGTAAAGAGGCTGATCCTGGGTGAGCAAGCAGCCACTGAAGGCAAAGGCAGGGGATATGCTCTGACACACCAAGAGCACTTAACAGCTCATTTTCATATTAATTCAGAGACTAGTTACTCAGGAATGCAACAACAGATAAAAGATATAAAGGTGCTAATGGATTTAGCTTTCATTGACCTGCATGTGGTTGGGGGCAGGTTGATCTTTCCAACAGATTTCCTTTAATAAATGCTGTTTGTCTTACCTATGTAAAGCAAGCAGTATATAAAAATAATAATACAGCACAAGTTAGCTCCTCTAACAGCGTGAAGAAAACCCACAAGTCACAGCTGCGGATGACAAGTCTTGTCCAGATTATTTTACGTTGTCATGACAGCATTGACTGGAAAACATAATGTATCATTTGTACAAAGTTTTTTTTCCTTGGAAAATAAAAATAAAGACACAATCTACTTCCAAATATACTAACCATCTGCAGAAAGGAAAAAAAAAAACAACATTCTTAATTTTTCATCCAGATAAATTCTGCATTACTAAGTATTAATAATGATAAACCAAAAGAAAAAGGCAATGCAACAAGTCCAGAGGTTAAAATATCACAAATCTTTATTAATATACCAGTTGAAGAACATATATAGCTTAAAAAAGTGACACATGAACAAGCGGCGGGGTGAAAAGTGCACGTTACTCCAAAACAGGTAGCATCACAAATATATATGACATAAACCCGGTAATGTGAGTGGATAGAAAAAACACTCCTATGGTTACTTAAATAGCTGCCAAAGGCAAACAGTAAATGGGTGGCCAGCAATTACCATATAAAGGGAAAAGTCCCTAGCTGATCACCAAAAAAGGTTACTAAATAATTTGAGACCATAAGAGAAAAATAACTAAGTCAAGCACATACCAGGATAATGGGAGCACGTGCACCACACACCACCAACCCCAACGCGCGTTTCGGATACACTTCCTTCCTCATATAATGAGGCTACATGTATCCAGCTTTTTATGCTGTCATTTGTGCTTATTAGTATTAATAATGGTAGGATTCACATCACATTTTTCCCCTCCACTTAGCATTTATGCTGAGAAAAGCTCTCAATTTACGTGGTAAACCTGTCGATAGTTCTCCTTTAGTCCAACAAAGGCCATATGATTGTGTTAAAAGTGGAGAAATTCATTTTTTTTTAATTAAATGCTTACAGCGCTTCTTAAAGGGAATCTATTAGCAGGGTTTTGCTACCTCTTCTGAGAGCATCATAATGTAGGAAAAGAGACTCTGATTCCAGCGATGTATCACTTAGTTTACTGGGTGCAGCAATTGTGACAGAATCAGAGTTTTTAGATGTGGCATGCAACAGAGCTCAGAAAGCTAACCCCTCCCACACTACCGCCTTCTGTGTACATTATGTAGAGATAGTGAGCTACTTATCACAGGAAGGGGGCGTAGTCTGACCAGAGCTCATGTGAGCATCAGTCTGGACAGTAATTATCTCCCGGTGATAAAACATTTATTGTATGGAAACATCGGCACAGAGCCTTTATAAGTAACATATCACTGATATCTGTGTCTCAGCCCCTACATCATGCTGCACTCGGATTACATAGCAAAAACCTGCTGTTAGATTCCCTTTAATAGCTATGCATTGGTACTCAGCAAGGTATGTAATATTATAATACTGTTGACTATGTTATTCCATGGAATAGTATACAGCAAAAAAATAAATGCCATATAGTAATAGAGTAAATGTTTTCACATCTAGTTCCTAAGGAGGACAAGTGCCATTGTATGACAATTTATGCATTAGAGGCTTCCATTTAACGTACACATCTGGAGTTTGGAACATATGCCAAACAGAAAACATAAATGTATTGTAAACAGGGCTTAAAGGGGTTGTCCAATCTAAGGACAACCTCTTCTTTATCAAAATGATTGACCTACTCACCTCCCGTGCCAGAGCCATTCCCATGGTGGGGGCGGCACTCGCTCTCCCCGGGGCTCCCGTACAGTTGTTGTGACGTGTGATGACGGCACCTAATCAGCGCTGGCATCACTGTCCCCTTTTTGGAGAAATTGAACATGAAGAGGAAGACCGGCTGCAGCTGATATTTGACTTTCTCTTTATTTTCAATTCTGCATGAGGTGGGGACAGTGATGCCAGCTCTGATTGGGCGATGGGGTCACATATCACAACAACACACCGGTAGCCCTGGGAGAGAGAGTGCCGACACCGCGGCAACAGCGCCAGCATGTGAGGTGAGTATAAACTTTATTATTTTATGGGGGCCAAGCAAGGGGTATAAAAAGAAGTTGTCCAAGTAGTGGACTTCTTTAACTTTGTAATTTTTGGGGTGATGAATCATAGAATCATAGAATTGGAAGGGACCTCCTGGGCCATATGGTCCAACCCCCTGCTCAAAGCAGGATTCGCTAAATAATCCCAGACAGATGTCTGTCCAGCCTCTCTTTGAAGACTTCCATTGAAGGAGAACTCACTACCTCTTGTTGCAGCCTGTTCCACTCATTGATCACCCTCACTGTCAAAAAGATTTTTCTAATATCTAATCTGTCTCCTCCCATTCAGTTTCATCCCATTGCTTCTAGTCTTTCCTTGTGCAAATGTGAATAAAAATGATCCTTCTACAATGTGACAGCCCTTGAGATATTTGTAGACAGCTACTAAGTCTCCTCTCAGTCTTCTCTTCTGCAAGCTAAACATTCCCAAATCCTGCAACCTTTCCTCATAAGACAGGGTTTGCAGACCGGTCACCATTCTGGTCGCTCTTTTCTGAACTTGTTCCAGTTTGTTGATGTCTTTTTAAAAATGTGGCACCCAAAACTGGACACAGTATTCCAGATGAGGTCTAACCAAAGAGGAGTAGAGGGCAATAATGACTTCACGTGATCTAGACTGTATGCTTCTGTTAATACATCCTAGAATTGCATTTGCCTTTTTTGCTGCTACATTACACTGTTGACTCATATTCAGTCTGTGATCTATTGGTATCCCCAAGTCTTTTTCACATGTGCTGTTGCTTAGCCCTATTCCTCCCATTCTGTATATGCTTTTTTAATTTTTATTGCCCACATGTAGCATTTTGCATTTTTCCCTGTTAAAAACCATTCTGTTAGTTGCTGCCCACTGCTCCAGTTTATTTATATCTTTTTGAATCCTCTCTCTGAAAAGGAGAATTGCCATAAGAAAGCACTTGACCAACACCCATCTCTAAAACAGGGGTCTCAGAACCCTTATTAACCTGAGGAAGAAGGAATTTGAATATAGTGGTGGTCTCATATGCCCGTTGCCTAATTCATTTCTATAAAGAAGAAAGAAATAGCCAAGCACATTGAATGGAAAAGCAGAGTGCACGTGTGACCACCATTATAATAAAGCTCCTTTTCATTGCAGTCCAATCGTTCTAATCATCATGCACTAGAAATTATCTATTTCTCGTCTATAGTGTTGATGGTTAATAAATGTTTATCAAGGAAAAATCCTCTTAAAGAATTACTCCCAAAGTGCCAAATGATCCTCTATCCAATGTATAGGGGATTACTTATTGATCTCTTGCTGATGGGGCTTTAGAATCCTGAGAGCTGGGCTCTGCAGAGCTCTATCTTGAAAGGAACAAAAATGATCGACCTCCCCTATGTTCACTGTCTATGAGACAGATGGAGAAAGCAAGGCTTGCCTATTTCCTACAGTCCCATAGCGAATGAAAGGAAAAATAGAAGGAAATCAGCTCACCACGTTGTCAGGATGCAGGCAAGAAGTCTCGCATGTAAAGGCCTGGAAGAGGCAAAACTTCAAATGGAAAGAGGAGTGGTATTCCTGGGGGACAAATATAGTAAAATCCATGGAAAACTTTATTGGTCAAAAATTAAAAAATGATTAACCATGACTAAGGTTTCCTAATCTGAAATGCGCAGGTTAGTGTGCCGCTGGTGGTTCTACCATCATACTTTTTTTTGTACATTTTTGACTAATAAAGTTTTCCTTGAATTTTACTACATTTGTCCAGCTGGAATACCACTCCTCTTACCATAGTGAACGAATGGAGCAGAATCAGAGACCAACACAGCCCTTTTCCAATCAAGATGGGGTTATGGATAGCTCCATTTCTGGGATTACTGGGAGTCCTAGAGGTTGGATCTTTCAATGATCAGCATGTTAATCCTTATCCTAATTTGCATTTTTTGGATGAACTTTTTAGGGTAAGTTCACACTAGGCATTTTTTCAGCATTTTTTTCTGCAACAAAACCTGATCTCTTGACAGGAAAGAAGCTGCAGAAAAAAGCATGTTTTCCTTGGCTTTTCTTGCATTTTTTATACGTTTTTTGTGCGTATTTTCGTGGCTGTTTTGGCATGCTATATTTGTCTCTTGTGTATGCTGATAAAGTTTAATGTTGAAAAAAAAAGTACTGTTCTATAAAATCAGGTTTTGGCACAAAAAAGCTGCAAAACCAGAAACATGCATTTTTTATGCGTTGTTTTTTTAGCGTTTTTTCACCACCCATGCAAGTCAGTGGGTGAAAAACGCTGAAAGAAGTAACATGCTCTATGTCCAAAAAACATGCAAAGCAGAATATACTGGTGACAAAAAAAAAAATGTGTGTGCATGAGATTTCTGAAATCTCATAGGATTTGCTGGTACTGTAAAACACAGCTGAAAATTAGCATAAAAAACTCTTAATTTGATCTTGGCCTAACTTTGATAATTGTACAATATGAATCAAGTGCACAATACTACTTCCATGTATACAACCCCTGGCAAAAATTATGGAATCACCGGCCTTGGAGGATGTTCATTCAGTTGTTTAATTTTGTTGAAAAAAGCAGATCACAGACATGGCACAAAACTAAAGTCAATTCAAATGGCAACTTTCTGGCTTTCAGAAACACTAAAAGAAATCAGGAACAAAAAATGTGGTAGTCAGTAATGGTTACTTTTTAAAACCAAGCATACGGGAAAAATTATGGAGTCACTCAATTCTGAGGAAAAAATTATGGAATCACCCTGTAAATTTTCATTCCCAAAACTAACACCTACATCAAATTAGATCTGCTCGTTAGTCTGCATCTAAAAAGGAGTGATCACACTTTGGAGAGCTGTTGCACCAAGTGGACTGACATGAATCATGGCTCCAACACAAGAGATGTTAATTGAAACAAAGGAGAGGATTATCAAACTCTGAAAAGACGGTAAATCATCAGACAATGTTGCAAAAGATGTTGGTTGTTCACAGTCAGCTGTATCTAAAATCTGGACCAAATACAAACAACATGGGAAGGTTGTTAAAGGCAAACATACTGGTAGACCAAGGAAGACATCAATGCATCAAGACTGGAAACTTAAAGCAATATGTCTCCAAAACAGGAAAGGCACAACAAAACAAAAGAGGAACGAATGGGTGGGAACTGGAGTCAACGTCGGTGACGGAACTGTAAGAAACCGCCTAAAGGAAATGAGATTTACATACAGAAAAGCTAAACAAAAGCCATCATTAACACCTAAATAGAAAAAAACAAGGTTACAGTGGGCTAAGGAAAAGCAATCTTGGACTATGGATGACTGGATGAAAGTCATATTCAGTGATGAATCTCAAATCTGCATTGGGCAAGGTCATGATGCTGGAACTTTTGTTTGGTGCCATTTCATTGAGATTTATAAAGATGACTGCCTGAAGACAACATGCAAATTTCCACAGTCATTGATGATATGGGGCTGCATGTCAGGTAAAGGCACTGGGGAGATGGCTGTCATTACATCTTCAATAAATGCACACGTTTATGTTGATATTTTGGACACTTTTCTTATCCCATCAATTGAAAGGATGTTTGGGGATGATGAAATCATTTTTCAAGATGATAATGCATCCTGCCATAGAGCAAAAACTGTGAAAACATTCCTTGAAAAAAGACACATAAGGTCAATGTCGTGGCCTGCAAATAGTCCGGATCTCAATCCAATTGAAAATCTTTGGTGGAAGTTGAAGAAAATGGTCCATGACAAGGCTCCAACCTGCAAAGCTGATCTGGCAACAGCAATCAGAGAAAGTTGGAGCCAGATTGATGAAGAGTACTGTTTGACACTCATAAAATCCATGCTTCAGAGACTGCAAGCTGTTAGAAAAGCCAGAGGTGCAACAAAATACTAGTGATGTGTTGGAGGTTTTTTTTGTTGGTTTGTTTTTAATGATTCCATAATTTTTTCCTCAGAATTGAGTGATTCCATAATTTTTCCCTATGCTTGGTTTAAAAAAGTAACCATTACTGACTACCACATTGTTTGTTCTCGATTTCTTTTAGAGTTACTTAAAGCCAGAAAGTTGCCATTTAAATTGACTTTAGTTTTGTGCCATGTCTGTGATCTGCTTTTTTTCTACAAAATTAAACAACTGAATGAACATCCTCCAAGGCCGGTGATTCCATAATTTTTGCCAAGGGCTGTATTCTACATATTGTATCGAATATTTAGCTGAGTGATTTTACAACAATCATGTCTTGCTTTAATACCACAGTAAGTATATTCATTTATCGAAAATCTAAACCTTCATTCTTTTTTTTGTTACATGTGCTACAGTGTGCTTGTGCTTTGCTATTCATAGGCATTGCATGTAAATACTTTCAGCACGGTTGTTTTCAGCCTTGAGGCATTCATGCATAGTCTATGATTAAAATCATACAGCTATGTTCCACAATTAAAGGAAAGGACATTGTCTAGCTGTTAGCTGGCAGATTGTCATATATTCATTTTTATTTCCATTTTCCAGACTGAATACAATAGTTTATTGACCTTCAAGTTAAGCAGATATCAACTACAATCCAATACATCGCTCATTTTCTGTTTAATGTAGACACACATCTAAATTAGGAAAATCAAATAGCCCCATAGGAAACTTTTTAAAGCAATTTCGGAAGTAGAGTATACTCAGCTAGAAGGAGTCTCCTGCAAGGCATCATTAAGATTCATTAAAAATATTTTCCTACCATACTATGTAGCAAAGTAGTAGAATATACTAGGCGAGGAGAGGTTAACGCACAGACATCTTAAAGTCAGGAATTAATTGTTATAACAGTATAGGTGTTGTCCCACAAACAAATTATCTTTTAATCCATTGATCTTGGAATAATAATAGGTTGCACAAACAAAAATGTTTAAAAAAATGTTCCTGTGCTGAAATAATATTATATTCGTGGTTAGAACACAACAGATCCTTGCAGGGGGGGAAACAAAATAGATTGTACAGACAGAACAGAATGTGGTTGCAGCTGATTCTTTCTGTGAGGTAAAAAATGTCACTGCCTGTTTTATCACAGGAGAGAACGTTTCTGCTGTGTCTCCACTCGACTGAGCTCATAAGAAGTCAAGTCAATGTCATACGAGCTCAGCGGCAGCTGGAGCTCCTACCTCATTTCCTTGATGTGTAATGAGCTCAGGGGTCTGGAGACGCAGCAGAAACACTTGCTCCTGTGATAAAACAAGCATGAAAATGTTTTACCTCACAGAAAGCAGCAGCCTTATAGTCATGCAGTACTTATGGACTGTGGACGCCAACCAGGTCAATAGAACTAGGAGCGCCCTATTTTATCCATGTCCCCCAGATTGTTCTTGAAGGTGAAGCCGCCGGGTTCACGTGCCGTGCTATGCGCCTATATCAATACTTAACTGTCCACTCCCCCACCCAGGGAGGTGGGAACGCGAAATGTATAGGATAACACTAACCAGTGAAACAAGATAGGATGGACAGGGACAAATGAAAATCACAATCATATAAAATACACTCACCAAACAATAGAGTGGAACACAAGGGAGTTAAAGGAAAGAGAAACCAAATAGGAGACGATGAGGATGTGCACACAAACAAAACTCCAAGCAACAATCTCCTGAACAAATCTCCAAAGGCCAACTCCAACCATGAACTACAGCTTCAACTCCAAACCAGGGAGGAAGAACTAACACTGGTAATTTTTAAGTGCCAGTCAAGCATATATAGCAGAAGGGACAGACCAACACTGAACAGCTGAGACCATCCAGATAGGAAAGCTGCACGGGATTCAACTGAACAGATTAACCTATGCACTGCCAGCAAGGAGTAAACCTGCACTATTTAATAAGATGGTGAAGTACTTCTAACCAGTGCAGGAATTTGTGAAACCAGACACTGTGATCTTCTAGCCCCTCTCTCTCTCTGACACTTATTCTTCCTCCCCAGGCCAGGAATTCTGGTATGTGCGGACCATGTTATCTCAGCACAGAAACATTTTTTTTTAACATATCAACATTGTGGAATTCAAAATCTATTGATTAAAATGTACTTTGTTCATGGGATAACCACTCCTGTATTATATACTGCAGTACTTCAATATTGTAATACGTTGGGAAAATCACAAACAATTGAGGGTTTAAGTCTTTGATTAATATAAAGAAAACAAAAAAAGTTAAAAAAAAAATCCAACTTTGGTTCCCCAAAAATACATTAACTCTTTTTTATTCAAGTGTAATCTTTCTTCTTTGGAGAATTAGGGTACACAATAAATGCTGTAAAAATATAAAGCAAAAAGCAATTTGCATTTTTTTAATTATTTCACCTCACTTCTTTTTCTATTTCTTAGTACATTAGATGGTTTAATAAATATTGTCACTAAAAAATTAAAGGTAATCTGTCACCATGGAAATGCCGTCCAATCTTCAGGCACCATGTTATAGAATAGTGGGAGCTAAACAGGTTGAAATATAATTTTTTAAGAAAAGATTCTGTATCACCTGTGCTTTAGTAATTTAAATCTTTTGCTCTTTCTGGAATTTTTGGTCCAGTGGGGGGTCATTTAAGCAAATGACAACTTTTTTGTGTAATTTTACATACAAAGGTGGCTGTCAGTCACTGATAGGACTGCCCATTAGACTGAAAAGCCCAGAAAGAAGCAAGATGTAAATGCATAAAACACAGATTATACTGAATCTTTTCTCGTAAAACTATATATCAATCTACTCAAATCTCCTGCTCTATAACATGGTGCCTGCAGATTGGGCGACATTTTTTGGGACAGGTTCCCTATAAACTTGTTCTCACAAAATCAAGCTATCATGGCTATGTTGTTGGAAAAATAAAAAAGTTATTAAAAAAGAAAGTTAAAAACAACATCACAGAAAAAAATGGCTATTTCCTTTAAGGGTTAAGGAAAATAATTATTTTGACGAATGGATAGCTGTGCATGTTGTCCTTATTTATCAGTATTTCTATGCTGAAACTCCATACTACTAGCACACTTCTTGCAGCTTCAAGTAATAACTCATATGCAGTGTGGCACAAACACTATTTGTATGAATGAACAAAGCATTTCATAAAGAATGAAATCAAGATTAATTAAACTCTTGTGAAATTGGAACTTTCCAAACCTCCGGGGTATTTTTATTGAGCCGCTAATGAAAATAGAGCTTCATAAGAATTCACTTTCCCTGTGACACAAATCAATACCGGCAAAGACCTGAGGTTTGTGAAAACATGCCTTATTGATAGTATAATGGAATGATCATTGGCAGGCATGGGTCAAAAGTGAGAAATCATCCTTGTCATAAGGTCTGACCTTCACATTATTGTGTAAGGATTCGGCCACTTGGTGCTAATATTCCATTAAAGGGAAATTGACAATAGACTCAAGCCACAGGCAAGATGTATTGCGCTACTACAACCTTGTTTATCTTACTCTGAAAGGCTTCGACATTCAATAGAAAATATGCTTTGAAAATCCTGTTGAGAAATATGCAACGTCAATGTTTAATCCAAATGGCTCCTTTCCACCCTCACTCCCTTGAACTGATATGATTCTACCATTGCATAAATATAGAGAGAGGGGAGTAAAAGTCTAAGGAAGTGAAACAGCGAGCAGCCGCCAAGGACCAGCAGCGGCCTAGTTATCCAAGACGCATTATTCCCGGACAGCTTTTGAAAGTATGTCTACTGTCAGGCTCCTTTTTTGCTGATTGGCAAAAAGCGAAATAATTGTAATATTTCTGTCCAAAATAGTGATAAAGCCACTCTCCGGAAAGAAATACAAATCCATTAGGTAATTGGTTGACAGAAATCACTATGTGCTTCTTAGTAGGTCTCATTGAACACTGTCTGGGAGGCCATGGTTGATGTTGCCAAAAAAGATGATCGTCAATAAATTAAGAAACTGACAGACTCCATGGATGAAGCTTATGAATGTTATTGAAAAGGACAGCTATATTGGTCACTGATTTTATTTTTGATAAGTCCAAAATGTGTTTTTGTACATTTTGAGTTGTTTGGTCACTATTCTCAACAGATGAAGATTAACAATTGAGATGGGTAAATGTTTTTCATTTAGTTGTATAATAATTTTGAACGATATTACCGTATATACTCGAGTATAAACCGAAATTTTCAGCCCATATTTTAAGGCTGAAAGTGCCCCCTCTCGGCTTATACTCGAGTCATATACCGGGGGTCGGTGGGGGAGGGGGAGCGCGGGTGTCAGAGATGATACTCACCCCGTCCTAGCACGGTCTCTGCCGCCCCCTGCTTCTTCCATCATTTCGGGGCCCCAGCTCTTCCTGCGTTCAGCAGTCACATGGTACCGCTCATTAAAGTCATGAATATACACATATTCATGACTTTAATGAGCAGTACCACGTGACCACTGAAACCTGAAAGAACTGTGATGCCAAGACAATGGAAGAGGGGCTGCAGAGACCGTGCGCCAGGAGGGGGTGAGTATGACAGGGGAGGATGGGGAGCAGTACAATATTCACCTATCCCCCTTCCCTCGCCTCACGCCGCTCTGTCCTCCACGTTCTCTGACTGTGACATTCAGGTCAGAGGGCGAGATGACATAGTCAGTGTGTGCCCTCTGCTGAATGTCACTGCGGAGACCCGGGAGACAGAGCAGCGCACTGCAATGGAACAGGGACTGGTAAATATAGCCAGTGCTGGGGGCCTGAGCCAGCGGCGACACCAGCACCTGCCCCACATAGCGCGCAGGTGTCCCCGCCAGCTCAGGAAACTGGCACCTGGTCCCCAGCGATGAGAGGAGAGTATGTCATTTTTTTTAACTGCAGCAGCAGCGGCAGCAGAAATGTATGGGGCATATATATCAATGGAGCATCTTCTTGGGCCACCATTAACCCTTGTGCAGCATTTTATGTGGTTTATTTATCTATGGAGCATCTTCTTGGACCACCATTAACCCTTCTGCTGCATTTTATGGGGGGCATTTATCTATGGAGCATCTTCTTGGGCCACCATTAACCCTTGTGCAGCATTTTATGGGGGGGGTATTTATCTATGAAGCATCTTTTTGGACCACCTTTAACCCTTGTGCAGCACCACCCTTGTTTTCCCAGTTTTCTGTGGCAAAATTAGGGGTCTCGGCTTATAATCGGGTCGGCTTATACTCGAGTATATACGGTAATTGCCCAATAATTCTACGCACATAGACATTCTCTTCTCCAAGGAAAGGCACAACCTCACTGTTACTTTCTTAAATATTCAGGTTTATTAACTTTTTGGATTGACTGACAGCCTTGTAGTTCAATAATAAAATGAATCATCAAAAATGCGATTTGCCTAATAATTCTGTGCACAGTTTACAGAAGGTACACAGAAAACTAATAGTTTACATATTTTTGAAGCAATGAAATATTGGTTGCAAAAGTAGGCATAGACATTTTTTTATGAGACTACCACATAAAATCTCAGGTTATTGTAATATGATTCTTGGCGTTAAAATTAAGGGAGAACCCATAATGTTTAACTGGCACCATAACATTTTATATGCCCTATATGACCTAACAATCAGCCACCTCTTTGATGGCCCAGATGTCAATTTGTTTCTTTAATCCAAATATTGGCCATAAAAGTGAATAGGGTCAGCTATCGGAGAATGGAGGTCATGCGCAAGTTAAACACATACTTAGTTTTCAAGGGGCATGGGGGAATTAAGGAAGGGTTCCAGTTTAACTTTTTTCTTTAGACAAGACAGGACCTCTTGTCCAGCCATTTCTCCTTTCATTGTATATGAGATTTCTTCTAGGTTCTAAATTCTTTAGAACCAGATCATTACTGGTGTCCAGTTGTCCATGCACTCAATACAGAATATTGCCCCGGATTGCTCTATAATTTTCTAGCCGTTGTACATTATTTCTATTATAGAAAAATTACAATGGGAGCAGACAGATAATTGAAAAAGAAGACATATGTCCATTAAGTTCAGCTAGGGAAAGGGAGAGGGCATGGATAAAAGAGGGGTAGCTTAGTGTCTTAGGGTAGATTTAATTATTTGGCTGTATCATTATTTTTCAGTTGATTACTATATAATCTTGAATTCCCAGCATCAGCATAATCCATGCTGATTATTTGGTAGTCTCTTATAGTGAATAGATTGCCTTGCTGGTGTTTTGGAAATAATACAGACTGCTGCATCTCGCCAGCACTGCACACCAGAGAAGAACTGGCCAGGACATTAGGGATTTGGCTCAATCTGATACTGCAGGCTGGAAAATATTCAATAAAATGTTTCAACTATCACATAATAAATGCTTTCTCTTGTTAAGATTCTCCCTTCACTGATCTAACAGGAAATACTGAAGTTCTCATGAATTTATACAGTATGTGTTTCTGCTCACATTCACTTATGCTTTGTGTATTAATTACATTTGGATTTTTCCAAATGATTCTGTGTTGCTTTCTAAGGAAGTCAGTACAGAAGGGGCAATTACAAATCCTATCTTTAGGGTCATGTTTGGTCACAGCAAAAATATTTACGCCATCCGATGTATTATTTTCTTGATTAATACATTCATAATAGAGCTGAGCAAATCTCCTGAAATTAGATGTGGCAGGTTTGATCAATTTAAATCAAATCAAATCTCCTGAGAAAGGGTTAAAAAACCCAAAACCTTATACTCATCTCACATCTCCTTGGACTTTCCCATACCTGTCCTTTAATGCCTTTCTGAGCATGCTCCTCTGATCCCTTCTCTTTCTTCTTTTTTTCTTCTTCCGGTCTCACCACCACCTAGGCCCCATGTAATCACATAGGTCGTGATGCACCACAATAGCATGCACTGTTTCCCCACATGGCCACCCTAAAGACGTGATGCATGTTATTGACATGTGTCACACCCCACATGACTTCTTGGGGCTTAGGCAGTGATGGCAACACTAACCAAGAAGGAGAAGAAGAACAAAGAAGTGCATTGAGCAGCAGGGTGGTGTGCTGGTAAAAGGGAAAAAAAATCTTTTAAGGCTATGTGCCCACGTTGCGTGTTAAAACGCACACTGAAAACCAGACTCCTTCCCTGAAATCGCAGATTTTTTTCCGCGCGATTTCACCACGATTTTACCGTGATTCTGTTCACGATTTTGCCGCGATTTTCTCAAGCACTTTCCAAGCGATTTGAAGCATCGCTTGGAAAGTGATTGACAGGTTGGTCAGACTCGTCAAACTTAGTGTTTGACAAGTGTGACCAGCTTTTTACTATTGAGGCCGCCTATGCGGCATCAATAGTAAAAGATAAAATGTTAAAAATGATAAAAAAATAAAAAATCGGGGTATATTTACCTTCCGACGTCCCGCGCTGCCATCCCGGGCCTCAGCGTTCCCGGTAATGCCTTGCGAGACCGCTAGAGTCACGCGAGACTGCGTCATCACAGGACCTTGCCGCAAGGCATTACTGGGAACGCTTAGGCCGGCAAGAATTGCCGTGATTCCGCACAAAAGAATGATCATGCTGCGATTTTTTCCGAGATGCGATTCCGGCACGGAAAAAAGCGCAGCATTAGCACAGCATGTGCGGAATGCCATAGGATTGCATGGGGGGGGGTCTGTACACGATTTTTAAACGTTTTTGCAGCGTTTTCGCACCGAAAATCGCGGCAAAAACGCTTAAAAATCACATCGTGGGCACACAGCCTAAATCTTCTGCCTGAGCGAGTGTGAACGAGCTGAGTGTGACCTGAGCGTAAGTGCGAACTGTGGTAAGTGTGTGACTTGTGATTCAGTGACGAGGTATTTAGAAAACCTATAACAAATACCTGTGTGAGTTGCTGAATTGTAGGTTGCTGAGTGCTTTCTACCTGTTCAATTTTTAGGGGGCTTGGGGGACTTGTTTAACCTATTTTTTCTTACTACAAGGTTAATCTCTTATTTTACTATCTATGTTTTTAAGGGTTAACTATATTGCATTTAAATCTTGAGGTGTAACTATATTCACAAGGGGTTAATTAAGGGTGGGAGTTCATAATTAAGGGTTTATAAGGGGCAGCTGGTTGGGGCTCAACTCCTTTTGGAAGTGCATTGAGCAGCAGGGTGGTGTGCTGGTAAAAGGGAAAAAAAATCTTTTAAATCTTCTGCCTGAGTGAGTGTGAACGAGCTGAGTGTGACCTGAGCATAAGTGCGAACTGTGGTAAGTGTATGACTTGTGATTCAGTGACTTTGGGTTCAGGGAGTTTCCAAGGGAGGTATTACTGAATTGATCTTATATTTTATTAATACTTTTTATTTATTTTTGCTTATCTTTTTGTCTGGTGCAATCCCCATTAGTATGTGCTCCACTATTGGTAATGCCATCCAGTGCACATCTTGCCGCATGTATGAAATCCTTGAACAGCCGGTCGAGGGTGCATACTGCTGTGCGAGATGTGAGCACGTTGTGCATTTGGAAGCCCAGATACTGAATCTAAATGTGCAGCTGGCAACACTGAGATCCATAGACAATATGGAAAAGAGTCTTCTGCTCACTGAGCAGACGCTCAATGGAATAGATGAGGGGGGATGCTAGGTTGGAGCTGCAGGACAATGAAGCAGCTAGCTGGGTGACAGTTAGAAGGCGGGATAGAGGGAAGAGTACAAGGGAGGCTAGTCCTGATCTGGCACACCCCAAGGGGGGAAATAGAAGAGCAGGGCAGGCCAGACAGGTTCTGGTAGTGGGAGATTCAATTATTAGGGGAACAGATAGGGCAATCTGTCACAAAGACAGGGATCGTCGAACGGTGTGCTGCCTACCTGGCGCTCGAGTCCGACACATCGCTGATCGGGTTGACAGATTGCTGGGAGGGGCTGGTGAGAATCCAGTGGTCATTAGGCACATTGGCACAAATGACAAAGTTAGAGGTAGGTGGAAGGTCCTTAAAGATGATTTCAGGGAATTAGACTGTAAGCTTAAAGCAAGGACCTCCAAGGTGGTATTTTCGGAAATACTTCCTGTACCACGCCAGAGAGGCAATGGGAGATTAGGGAGGTTAATAAGTGGCTCAGGAATTGGTGTAGGAAGGAGGGGTTTGGGTTCCTACAGAACTGGGCTGACTTCTCAGTTGGCTAAAGGTTCTACGCTAGGGACGGGCTGCACATCAATGGGGAGGGTGCAGCTGTGCTGGGGGAGAAAATGGCTAGAAGGTTGGAGGAGTGTTTAAACTAGGGGTGGGGGGGTATTCCATTTATAGGAGGGGAAGACAGTGCAGATAGAGACCTGGGCACAAATAATGAAATTGGGGGTGGGGGTGGCATGGTGGGTGGGGTTAGAACAGTTAATAATTTAAGAAAGAATAGAGGTACAGAGAGATACAGTGCATGTATACTAATGCCAGAAGCCTTGCCAACAAAATAGAGGAATTGGCATTAATGTTGTTGGAACATAATTAAGACATGGTGGGGATATCTGAGACATGGCTGGACGAGAGTCATGACTGGGCGGTTAATTTACAGGGCTATAGTCTGTTCAGAAATGACCGATCAAATAAGCGAGGGGGAGACGTGTGTTCATATGTAAAATCATCCTTAAAACCCATCCTTCGTGATAATATATATGAATCTAATGAAAATGTAGAGTCCCTGTGGGTAGAGATAAGGGGAGGGGGGAAAAATAATAAATTACTGATAGGGGTTTGTTATAAGTCTCCAAAAATAATGGAAGCAACAGAGAATATCCTCATAAAGCAAATAGATGAAGCAGCGACTCAAGGAGAAGTCATTATTATGGGGGACTTCAACTACCCTGAAATACATTGGGGAACCGAAACCTGCAGTTCCAGCAAAGGTAATAGGTTTTTGACAACTATGAGAGACAATTACCTTTCACAACTGGTTCAGGACCCAACAAGAGGGGGGCACTACTAGACCTAATATTAACCAACAGGCCAGACCGCATATCAAATATAAGGGTTGAGGGTCACTTGGGAAATAGTGATCACAAATTAATAAGTTTTCATGTATCCTTTAATAAGATGTGTAGTAGAGGGGTTACAAGTAGAGTTGAGCGATACCATCCGATACTTCAAAGTATCGTATCGGATGGTATCGGCCGATCTTTAAAAAAAGTATCGGTATCGCCGATTCCGATACCGGAAGTCCCATTCAAGTCTATGGGACTTCCGGTATCGGAATAAGAAAAACCCTTTCCTGCCCTTGTACAGCCTCTCTGGGGTCTGTACGGGCCTTTCGGGGGGCTGTGCCGGCCTGCCAGGGGGTCTGTGCAGGCTCCGGTGGTCTGTGCCGGCCTGCCGGTGGTCTGTGCAGGCTCCGGGGGGCTGTGCCGGCCTGCCGGGGGGCTGTGCCGGCCTGCCAGGGGGTCTGTGCAGGCTCCGGTGGTCTGTGCCGGCCTGCCGGTGGTCTGTGCAGGCTCCGGGGGGCTGTGCCGGCCTGCCGGGGGGCTGTGCCGGCCTGCCGGGGGGCTGTGCCGGCCTGCCGGTGGTCTGTGCAGGCTCCGGGGGTCTGTGCAGGCATCGTCCGATGGGACTACAAGTCCCATCTGGCGATGCCTGCTACCATGACAGTGATTGACACATTAGCCAATGATGGGACAGTAGTAGTCCCATCATCCGGCTAATGTGTTAAATGTAAAAAAAAAAAAAAAAAAAAAATTACATGCTACATTCATACTACATACTACATACATGCTACATTCATACTACATACTACATACATGCTACATTCATACTACATGCAACATACATACTACATATATACTACATGCATGCTACATATATACTACATGCATGCTACATACATACTACATGATACATACTACATATATACTACATGCATGCTACATACATACTACATATATACTACATGCATGCTACATACATACTACATGCTACATGCATGCTACATACATACTACATACATGCTACATATATACTACATACATACTACATATATACTACATGCATGCTACATATATACTACATGCATGCTACATACATACTACATATATACTACATGCATGCTACATACATACTACATGCTACATGCATGCTACATATATACTACATACATGCTACATATATACTACATACATACTACATATATACTACATGCATGCTACATACATACTACATATATACTACATGCATGCTACATACATACTACATGCTACATGCATGCTACATACATACTACATACATGCTACATATATACTACATACATACTACATATATACTACATACATACCACATACATACTACATGCATGCTACATATATACTACATGCATGCTACATACATACTACATATATACTACATGCATGCTACATACATACTACATGCTACATGCATGCTACATACATACTACATGCTACATACATACCACATATATACTACATACATACAATACATTCATACAATACATACATAGACATACAGTACATATAACATAGAGTAACATACTTACCAATACTTGTCACATTGTTCCCCGAAGCCATTGTCGTCTACGGAATAAATATTAACATAACAAACCACAAAAATACTCACCCACGATCCGAAGCAGTCCACGAGTGTGTCCCACGACGATCTTGGGTAGAGAACTGCAGCATCAGCTGATGCTGCCGTTCTCTACGGGCTGCAGGAATCCAATGACGGAAGGTAGGTATCCTTCCGCACTGTATTCCTCCGCCACTTAAAAAAAAAAAAAGTCCCTAGTCTCACTTTATGCCATTGCTGTGTGGGAATTTCCCACACAGCAATGGCATAAAGTGAGACTAGGGACTTTTTTTTTTTTAAGTGGCGGAGGAATACAGTGCGGAAGGATACCTACCTTCCGTCATTGGATTCCTGCAGCCCGTAGAGAACGGCAGCATCATCTGATGCTGCAGTTCTCTACCCAAGATCGTCGTGGGACACACTCGTGGACTGCTTCGGATCGTGGGTGAGTATTTTTGTGGTTTGTTATGTTAATATTTATTCCGGAAAGACAATGGCTTCGGGGAACAATGTGACAAGTATTGGTAAGTATGTTACTCTATGTTATATGTACTGTATGTCTATGTATGTATTGTATGAATGTATTGTATGTATGTAGTATATATGTGGTATGTATGTAGCATGTAGTATGTATGTAGTATGTATGTAGCATGCATGTAGCATGTAGTATGTATGTAGCATGCATGTAGTATATATGTAGTATGTATGTAGCATGCATGTAGTATATATGTAGCATGTATGTAGTATGTATGTGGTATGTATGTAGCATGTAGTATATATGTAGCATGCATGTAGTATATATGTAGTATGTATGTAGTATGTATGTAGCATGTATGTAGTATATATGTAGTATGTATGTAGTATATATGTAGCATGTATGTAGTATATATGTAGTATGTATGTAGTATATATGTAGCATGCATGTAGTATATATGTAGTATGTATGTAGTATATATGTAGCATGCATGTAGTATATATGTAGTATGTATGTAGTATATATGTAGCATGTATGTAGTATGTATGTAGCATGCATGTAGCATGTAGTATGTATGTAGCATGCATGTAGTATATATGTAGTATGTATGTAGCATGCATGTAGTATATATGTAGCATGTATGTAGTATGTATGTGGTATGTATGTAGCATGTAGTATATATGTAGCATGCATGTAGTATATATGTAGTATGTATGTAGTATGTATGTAGCATGTATGTAGTATATATGTAGTATGTATGTAGTATATATGTAGCATGTATGTAGTATATATGTAGTATGTATGTAGTATATATGTAGCATGCATGTAGTATATATGTAGTATGTATGTAGTATATATGTAGCATGCATGTAGTATATATGTAGTATGTATGTAGTATATATGTAGCATGTATGTAGTATGTATGTAGCATGCATGTAGCATGTAGTATGTATGTAGCATGCATGTAGTATATATGTAGTATGTATGTAGCATGCATGTAGTATATATGTAGCATGCATGTAGTATGTATGTGGTATGTATGTAGCATGTAGTATATATGTAGCATGCATGTAGTATGTATGTAGTATGTATGTAGCATGCAGTATGTATGTAGTATGTATGTAGTATATATGTAGTATGTATGTAGCATGCATGTAGTATGTATGTAGTATGTATGTAGTATGTATGTAGTATATATGTAGTATGTATGTAGCATGTAGTATGTATGTAGTATTTTTTTTTTTTTTTTTTTTTAACATTTAACACATTAGCCGGATGATGGGACTACTACTGTCCCATCATTGGCTAATGTGTCAATCACTGTCATGGTAGCAGGCATCGCCCGATGGGACTTGTAGTCCCATCGGACGATGCTTGCACAGACCCCCGGACATCAGCACAGCCCCCCGGCAGGCCGGCACAGCCCCCCGGCAGGCCGGTACAGACCCCCACAGGGTGCACAGCCCCCCGGCAGGCCGGCACAGCCCCCCGGCAGGCCGGCAGAGACCCCGGGCAGTCCACACAGCCCCCCGGCAGGCCGGCACAGCCCCCCGGCAGGCCGGCAGAGACCCCCGGAAGGCCCGAAATGACGGCGCATCATGATGCGCACACACCGCGCATCATGATGACGTCAGGCCGTCAATCAACTGAACTTCCGATTCCGATGCCGAATTCCGATATTGAAAAAATATCGGAAGTCGGTATCGGAATTCCGATACAGCAAGTATCGGCCGATACCCGATACTTGCGGTATCGGAATGCTCAACACTAGTTACAAGGACACAAAACTTTAGGAAGGCAAATTTCCAATGGATGAGAGATGATCTTGGTGCAATTAACTGGGACGATATCCTGAGACTTAAAAATACACAAAGAAAATGGGAGACGTTTATTAGCATCCTGAATAGGACCTGTGCACAATAATGTATATACCATATGGGAATAAACATGCTAGAAATAGGAGGAAATCACTATGGCTAAATAGAGCTGTAAGGCTAGTTTCACACTTGCTTTTTTTTGCAGCGCGTTTTTCCCGCAAAAAAACGCATTGAAAAAACGCATACAAAAGCATACAACTGCTTTTGTATGCAATATGCAATATGAGCATGCATGAAAAAAACGCAGCGTTTTTATGCGTTTGTATGCGTTTTTAGTGCGTTTTTACCGCGTTTGCGTTTTTTTCCAACATTAGGTGGCCCCTCACACTAACCCAAACCATGACTTTACTAACCCTAACCCTGACCCTAACCCTAACCCTGACCCTAACCCTAACCCTGACCCTAACCCTTAACCAAACCATACTTAACCCTAACCCAAACCCTAAACCCTAACTAACCCTAACCCTAACCCTAACCCTAACCCTGACCCTAACCCTAACCCTAACCCTAACCCTGACCCTAACCCTAGCCCTAACCCTGACCCTAACCCTAACCCTGACCCTAACCCTTAACCAAACCATACTTAACCCTAACCCAAACCCTAAACCCTAACTAACCCTAACCCTAACCCTGACCCTAACCCTTAACCAAACCATACTTAACCCTAACCCAAACCCTAAACCCTAACTAACCCTAACCCTAACCCTAACCCTGACCCTAACCCTAACCCTAACCCTGACCCTAACCCTAACCCTAACCCTGACCCTAACCCTAACCCTGACCCTAACCCTTAACCAAACCATACTTAACCCTAACCCAAACCCTAAACCCTAACTAACCCTAACCCTAACCCTGACCCTAACCCTTAACCAAACCATACTTAACCCTAACCCAAACCCTAAACCCTAACTAACCCTAACCCTAACCCTAACCCTGACCCTAACCCTAACCCTAACCCTAACCCTGACCCTAACCCTAACCCTAACCCTGACCCTAACCCTAACCCTGACCCTAACCCTTAACCAAACCATACTTAACCCTAACCCAAACCCTAAACCCTAACTAACCCTAACCCTAACCCTGACCCTAACCCTTAACCAAACCATACTTAACCCTAACCCTGACCTTAACCCTAACCCTAACCCTGACCCTAACCCTTAACCAAACCATACTTAACCCTAACCCTGACCCTAACCCTAACCCTAACCCTAACCCTGACCCTAACCCTAACCCTGACCCTAACCCTTAACCAAACCATACTTAACCCTAACCCTGACCCTAACCCTAACCCTAACCCTGACCCTAACCCTTAACCAAACCATACTTAACCCTAACCCTGACCCTAACCCCAACCCTAACCCTGACCCTGACCCTAACCCTAACCCTAAACCCCCTTAACTAACGCTAACTCTAACCCAAACCCCTAAATTCCATGGTTAACAAAGAAAAACGCATGTGCAAAAAAACGCATACATGAGCATGCCAGTGCGCACGTATGCGCATCCATAGGCTATAATGGCCATTTTTAGCGCAAAACGTGCGCATACGTGTGCATGCGCTTTTTTGCAGGGCCAAAAAATGCAACATGCTGCGTCTGGAAAATACAAACGCACACCCCAAAAAAACGCAGCGCATGAAAATCGCATACGTGCGTTTACCAGCGC
The DNA here is from genome assembly GCF_039654945.1 of Dendrobates tinctorius. Lineage (NCBI taxonomy): Eukaryota > Metazoa > Chordata > Amphibia > Anura > Dendrobatidae > Dendrobates > Dendrobates tinctorius. Next base: position 17,645,398 of record NW_027361697.1, on the reverse strand, counting down.
GCAGGTAGCGCACCCATGTTAAATATAGGGGAAAAAACGCATGCGCACGTATGCGTTTTTTTCCAGAGCAAAAAAACGCAAATGTGAAACCAGCCTAAGGGGTGCAATAAGTGACAAAAATAAAGCATTTAGAGAATTAAAGCAAGTAGGTAGTAGTGAGGCATTAAATAAATACAGAAAATTAAATAAATTCTGTAAAAAGCAAATCAAGACAGCAAAGATTGAGACAGAGAGACTCATTGCCAGAGAAAGTAAAAATAATCCCAAAATATTCTTTAACTACATAAATAGTAAGAAGCTGAAAAATGATAGTGTTGGCCCCCTTAAAAATAGTCTGGGTGAAATGGTGGATGAGGATGAGGAAAAAGCCAATATGCTAAATGACTTTTTTCAACAGTATTTACACAAGAAAATCCCATGACGGATAACATGATCAGGAATAAAATTCTCCATTAAATGTCACCTGCTTAACCCAGCAGGAAGTACGGTGGCGTCTAAAAATCACTAAAATTGATAAATCCCTGGGCCCGGATGGGATACACCCCCGAGTACTGCAGGAATTAAGCACAGTCATACAGTAGATAGACCATTATTTTTAATCTTTAAAGATTCCATAATAACAGGGTCTGTACCACAGGACTGGTGTATGGCAAATGTGGTGCCAATTTTCAAAAAGGGGACAAAAGCTGAACTTGGAAATTACAGGCCAGTAAGTTTAACCTCAACTGTAGGTAAAATCCTGGAGGGTTTTCTAAGAGATACTATACTGGAGTATCTGGAGAAGAATAACCTCATGACCCAATATCAACATGGGTTTACAAGGGACCGTTCCTGTTAGACTAATCTGATAAGATTTTATGAAGCGGTAAGTTCAGGACTGGACCAAGGGACTGCAGTGGACGTGGTGTACATGGACTTTTCAAAAGCTTTTTATACGGTGCCACACAAAAGGTTGATACATAAAATGAGAACAATGGGGATAGGGGAAAATATGTGTAGGTGGGTTAAGAGCTGGCTCAGGGATAGGAAACAAAGGGTGGTTATTAATGGAGCACACTCGGACTGGGTCATGGTTAGCAGTGGGGTACCACAGGGGTCAGTTTTGGGCCCGCTTCTTTTTAACATATTTATTAATGACCTTGTAAGGGGCATAGAGAGTAGAATTTCAATATTTGCAGATGACACTAAACTCTGCAGGGTAATCAATACAGAGGAGGACAATTTTATATTACAGGAGGATTTATGTAAACTAGAAGCTTGGGCTGATAGATGGCAAAAGAGCTTTAATGGGGATAAATGTAAGGTCATGCACTTGGGTAGAACGAACAAGATGTATAATTATGTGCTTAATTGTAAAACACTGGGCAAAACTGTCACTGAAAAAGACCTGGGTGTATGGGTGGACGACAAACTCACATTTAGTGGCCAGAGTCAGGCAGCTGCTGCAAAGGCAAATAAAATAATGGGATGCATTAAAAGAGGCATAGATGCTCATGAGAACATAATTTTGCCTCTATATAAGTCACTAGTGCGACCACACTTAGAATACTGGGAACAGTTCTGGTCTCCGGTGTATAAGAAAGACATAGCTGAACTGGAGCGGGTGCAGAGAAGAGCGACCAAGGTTATTAGGGAACTGGGGGGTCTGCAATACCAAGACAGGTTATTACACTTGGGGTCATTTAGTTTGGAAAATCGAAGGCTTAGGGGTGATCTTATTACAATGTATAAATATATGCGGACAATACAAAGACCTTTCTAATGATCTTTTTACTCTTAGACCTGTGACAGGGACAAGGGTGCATCCTCTATGTCTGGAGGAAAGAATGTTTAAGCATACTCACAGACGCGGATTCTTTACTGTAAGAGCAGTGAGACTATGGAACTCTCTGCTGTATGATGTTGTAATGAGTGATTCCCTACTAAAATTTAAGAAGGGACTGGATGCCTTTCTTGAAAAGTATAATAGTACAGGGTATATACACTAGTTTCCTTAATATTGCGTTAATCCAGGGAGCTAGTCTGATTGTCGTATGTGGAGTCGGGAAGGGATTTTTTTCCCCAATGTGAAGTTTACTGTTTGCCACATGGGTTTTTTTTGCCTTCCTCTGGATCAACATGTTAGGGCAAGTTAGGACAGGATATGGGTTGAACTAGATGGACTTAAAGTCTTCCTTCAACCTTAATAACTATGTTACTATGTTACTATGTAAAGAGGAGCCCATCTGAGTACAAGGTATGGAATGGCGACTGTGCGACCGGTATTGTAGGGCTAAGGAATTTCTACCTTCAGAATCCTGCAAAATCCCACCAAAATAATAGTAACATGTAAAAGGAATCTCTTTACCAAAACTAGCTTATTTTAAAGGTAACTACTTAGGCAAAACCCAGCGCTCCCAAGACCAGATACAAAAACTTGGGCACCCCAGTCATCAAGTGTAACACATAGCGCCACAATCATCTAATGCAGCAAGGGATCAATTTAGTCACCTTAGAAAAATGCCAAATGCTATTAAAACAGTGATACCTTGATTATCAAACTTCAGGGTCACTATAATTTCAATACTTAGAGTGCAACAGAATAAACAAGCACAAGCTCACTTATCTGTACACTGGCTATTTCAGCTTCTGACTACATTTTTTGATCTATTACTAGAAACCCTCGACTAGTTGTAGATGGTCCAAAAGATCAGTAATTTTCTGCTCCTGGATGAGAAGCAGAAAATGACAACCAAACCCATTGATCAGTAGACATCTTTATTCTTGACTTCTACATCTGTATGTTGTGTCAAAAATATAATAAATTGTCCGTGCCACCTTACGTGACAGTGCAACATGAGATCATAATGATCTGCTGCCTTAATTCCAGTAATGATGGTGAATGGAATTATGCAGAAATTCTGTAGAATTGGAATGTGCGCAACCTCATTCACTATCATCGCTATCATTATTTGCGATGTTGTCTTATGTTATGTAGGCATGAATCATCTTGCAGCAATCACCCTAACCACGTGCAGATGTAGTAGCTGCCAACATAACCGCTGAATCACTACATCAATAAAGTATGGTTTTAATACAGATGAAGAAGGATATATTGAAAATTATTCATCAGCATATCGGTTTTAGATAGGGAACTGGGCCAACATTTCAATAGGACTCAGACCTTGATCACTGCCTATAATAGATAACAAGATAGACATATATTATGGATTTTGATCTCAGCCTATAATATATAGATACTGTAGATGGACATGAATATCTATAAGCAAATTTGATCTAATTTTTAAGGAATTGCTGAATGGGGTAAAGTGGAACAATATGCCATTCACTGTTTGCAATGCATGTAGATAGGCTGTAACCTTTTTACCCATTGCAGCTGATTACATCAGCCAGAGAAGGATCACATGACCTAATTTATGAGCTGATGCATTTTCCCTTAACCTCTTGAAGTTATGACATCATATGGTAAAGCAAAACCAATCTGGAGGTACTATCATACCCTGTACAATTGTAGAAGCAAGAAGTGCAGCAGACATTTTATGCTAAAACTGAAGAGTGAGAGGATGTCAAGGCTTACAGTTCAGCCATAGAAATAGGAAAACAAATCCATAAAACACTGAAGGACCTTGTTGTAGCTGTTTTTGGTCTGACCCAAAGTCAGGCATGCCAGATCACCAGTGAGACCAAATTAGGAGGTTGCGCCCTTAATTTACAAGAACGCTTGGAGACAAAGGAGACTGCACACAAGTCATGGGCAAATCACTTTATCTGCTAAACTGAAACACAAGGCAATATTTTATACCATTTACAACAAATGTAGCTCTAAGTAGCTCATGTAGCCCCCACCGTTACCCAGGGTCATACTTTACCATGTACCCAGAACATGTTGTGGCTAACTATTGAGAACATATATGATAAGACGTATAGTCTCCTTGAAGAGGAGACTGACAGACTGCTGCGTCATGAGAATCAATTTTAGCAATGAGAGGCAAAAGGCAATTAAAGGCAAACCATTAACCATTCTATATCAACCTTTTCATATTAGATTAATCTAGAAGAATTTACTGTCAAAATTTGGAGAAGCTGGCAAATTTGAATTTCAAAAGACTAACGTCTATCCTTGTGAGGAGTGACATACCTGGCATCAGTGTATGGAGACTTATAGGCCATGAAATGTTCAGGGAAATTAAAAATTCAAATTGTCTCATCAGAGATGAGTCAGTTCACTGATTTCAGGTGCAGTTTGTCTTAATTGAGATCACCGCTTGAAGCTGCCCAGGTCCAGGTCAAAATAGCAATGCAGAAAGAAGATTTCTCCAGTAATGACAAGTGATGTTAATATAAAACTTCCCATTTATTTACAAATCCTTAAAATCCATAGTTATTGGTAAACCACAGTAAGTCCACAAAACCAATGCATTTCGACTTCAAGCCTTAGTCATGGTCTGAGGCTTGAAGCCGAAAGCACGTTGACTTTATACACTTACTGTGGTTTGCAAATAACTATGGATTTTAATGATTTGCAAATAAATGTGAAGTTTTATACTAACCTCACAGGTCATCGATGGAGAAATTTTCTTTCTGCATTACGTAAATGTTTCCTATCTTTGAAAATGTCCTTCTTATATTGTCAGAATGAATGGTCGGTCCATTCGTCTTTTACAGAAACATATTTTGTTCTAACAATGTGGCTATGTCTGGTGATTATTCTGTACCTGTTATTAAGGAGACCGAGATCTGAGTCAGTCTATAGAATCTCGGATCTATTACATTGCAAGCCTAATTGAACATACGCTAATGATTAACACAGATAGGGTGAGAAGATTTCCGAGCAGGTCGTTGAAAAAAATGAAAACTTTGTAATACCAGGTATTTGATGTGTGCTAGATTGTTCCTCTGGGAAAATACACTTAAAATACCTTTGGGTCTTTGTTTCTGAAAGGGACATAGCAAATTGTTCTGCCACGTTGATCTTAAATGGATGTGTTGGTATAGCAACAAGTACAGAATGTTTTCCTTGATTATAGTCTATAGCGAGCAAGTCATCGGCAAATGCTGAGGTGAGAAAATCCCTTTTTATAGAGAAATATGTTTTTTAAGGATTTGTGATATATTGGAGATAAGGAAATTAGACAGATAAACATTTCCTCATATTATATACAGTACTTTTATATCATTCATTTAAAGCCATATATTACTTTCCTTCTATACAGTTTAACATTTTTTTCTAAGAAAAAAAAACAGTAGAACAAGTAAATTTTGATTGACAGCGTTTTCTTTATGAGTGTACCTACTGAAATAGCTGTCAATCAATAAATAGGACCACCCACTGGACTCCTAAACCCAGAATGAACAGAAGACTAAATTAATAAATCACTAGTTCTACAGTCCCCCCAAATACAGTGCAATGAAAGAAGTATTCATACCCCGTTACCATTTCCACATTTTTCATGTTACACCCACAAACTTATATGTATTTTATTGGGATTTTATGTGTTTTACCAACAATAAGTAGCAAATATTTGTGAAGTGTAAAGAAAGCAATATATGGTTTTCAAAATATTAAAAATATATAAATCAAATAAGTGTGACATGCATTTGTATCCCTACCCCCTGTGTCAATACTTTGTAGGACCACCTTTTATTGCAATTACTGTTGCAAGGTTTTTGGAGTATATCTGTACCAGCTTTGACCATCTAGAGGCTAAACCTTTCACACATTATTCTTTGAAAACTATCTCTAGCTCAGTGAGATGGGTGGAGGCATCGGTGAACAGTAATTTTCTGGACTGTGACTGGGCCATTCGCACACATCAATATGCTTTGATCTAAACCATTCCATTGTGGCTTTGACAGTATGTTTAAGGTCATTGTCCTGTGGGAAGGCAAATCTATGCCCCAGTTTCCAGTCTTTTGCAGCCTCTAACAGGTTTCCCTGAATGATTGTCCTGTATTTAGTTCCATCCATCTTCCCATCAACTTTGATCAGCTTCCCTATTGTGAGCTCATCTGTTCATTCATCTTTTGTGTCCGAGGATCTCCCTCTTCTGGTGAAGGAAGGTAGTGAGGATGATTTGGATGAAAGAAACCAAACACCTGATCAGGTGGATAGTGACTGGGTAACGGGAACTACAGACTGGATATAAGGCAGCCGACGCCCTTCTGAGTCGCTGGTGATTTCTCTGCTGGATTCTTGGAGACCAGTCTGATTCCTGCTTCCCAAAGATAAGTTTTTGCTCTGCTATTGAACTTATTAGTTTTGGTTTTGTTTACCTTGTTTCTTTGAGTTCAGCCATCCCCGGCCGGGGGTGTGCTGGATTCTTTTTCCTTGATCAGTGTTCTCTTTTGCTCTGCTTCCAGAATATTCTGAGTGCTGATATAGGGTTTGAAGTCTAGTGACTTCAGGGTCCTTTTTGCTTATTAGTTGTGTTGGTAGTATTTTTTGGCAGGGTTTTCTCGGATTGCAGACAGCAGCTTTTCTGTCCTGTCCCTTTTAGTTAGCTTGGGCCCCATCATTTGCTCAACCTATCTTTCTATCTGTGTTAGTGTTTTCATCTTGCTTCACCATCATTATATGTTGGGGGCTGCCTATTGCTTTGGGGTCTGCTCTGGGGCAGTCAGTTTTTCTCTTTTCTCTCTTTAGGCTTGTGTAGATCTCTGGCTGTGACGAGGTGTCTAGTATCACCGTAGGAACACTCCATGGCTACTGCTAGTTTTGTGATAGGATCAGGGGTCTGCAATCCACTAGTTTCCAACCTCTCTGATTTTCTGGGCTGAGCTTGTGTTTTGTTTTTTTCCTCCTCGGTGATTCAATCATAACACTTCCCTGTCTCTGCTGAAGAAAGCAGTTCCTATATCATGATGATGCAACCATCATGTTTGACAGTGGGGGTGGTGTTTTCAGGGTGATTGTGCAGTGTTAGTTTTCTGCCAATATAGCATTTTGCATTTAGCTCAAAAAGTTCTACTTTGATCTCATCTAACTAGAGCACCTTCTTTCACATGCTAGCTGTGTCCCCTACATGACTTTTTGCAAACTGCAAATGGGATTTCACATAGCTTGTCTTCAAAACTGGCTTTCTTCTTGTCACTCTTCTACAAATGTCAGATTCAGATAATATATGTCTAATAGTTGTCCTGTGGACAGATTCTCTCACCTAAGCAGTGGATATCTGGAGCTCCTCCAGAGTGACAATGGGCCTCTTGGCTGCTTCTCTAATTAGTGCTCTCCTTGCTTGTGATGTCAATTTAAATTGATGGGAAAGTCTTGGTAGGTTTGCAGTTGTGCCATATTCCTTCCATTTTAGAAAATGGATTGAACAGTGCTCCATGAGATGTTCAAAACTTAGGCTATTTTTTCTATCACCATACCCTGTTTTACTCTTCTCCACAACTTTATCCCTGACCTGTCTGGTGTGTTCCTTGGTTTTCATGATGCTGTTTGGTCCCTATTGCTCTCAAACAAACCTCTGAGGCCTTCACAGAACAGCTGAAGTTATACTTAGAATAAATTACACACAGGTGGACTCAATTTACTAATTATATGATTTCTGAAGGCAATTGGTCACTCAGGATTTTATTTAGGGGTATCAGACTACAGGGGACTGAGTACAAATGCATGTCACAATTTTCAGATTTGTATTCTTAAAATAATTAGAAAACCATTTATCATTTCTTTTACACTTCACAAATACTTGCTATTTTGTGTTGGTGTATCACATAAAATCCCAATAAAATACATTTTAAGTTTGTGGCTGTAATGCGAAAAAATGTGGAAAAGTTCACCAGGTATGCAAACTTTTTCAAGGAACAGTATCAGTCAGATTTGCTCCTTTATTAAAATTTAATTTTACATTTTTTAAATCACTTTTTTCTTATGGCTGCATTGTCACAATTTGCACCAAACTTTTGAAAGTGTCACATGATGTTTGATAAATGTGGTGCATTTTAACATACTACAATTCTGGCTAAAAATGTTACTCCAATATCACGTTCTCTTCCATCTGTAGTGGGTTTGTGACTTTTTGGGCTGCTTTTTTAAAAAGCCACAAGTCATAAATCTGTCTTAAGGGGAATCTGTCTGCCGGATTTCATACCCCAAGCGAGTTTTAGGCACATGTAGCCCTTTCAAAGACAAGTCCAGCAGTACCTTTACAAGGAGAGTCCGTTCCTCCGTTACTGAGAAATCTGTGTTTGACTTGATATGCAATTGAGACTGAAGTGCTATTGTAGATTTGAAGCCTCCATCACTCCAGCTCTATTCCCTGGAGTGACCAAGGCTTCAGATCTACAGAATCATTTGCATGTCAATTTAAAAGCTGATTTCTCAGTAACAGAGGAATGGACTGGCCAAGTGAAAGTATTGCTGGACTTGTCTTTGAAGGAGCAAAATGTGCATCTAAATAGTTTGTGTTCTATGCCGCTATTGATGAATCGGTCCCAAAATATTTAGAGAAGAAAAACAAGTGATGGGTTCTCGTTAATCTAGAATCGGTAGGAGCAGGTACTACTGAAAAGATATAGAAAATCATATAAAACTCCCTTAAAAAGTTAACAAAAGAAAACCTAAAAGAAAGAAAAGAAGGGATAAATGTTATATTAAATCAAAATGACTCATGTATCCACTCTGTTCACTTATCTGTTTCCATGTTGCTAAACTCCACAATACAAATTTTAGTTATGTGCTAAAAAATTATCCCCAAATTATAATACTTTCTCTATGGAGAATGGTGAATTACAGGAATTTGCTGGATTGTAGAAATAGTAGTAAAAAATTAATACATTTACACATTTTAGTACTTTTTCCTAACTTTAGATACATTTTATAACCTGTAGTTTTGCATTCAAACCACAAAGTGCAATTACCAGCAATCATTTCCTTCTACTTCTATCAATCGGCCTAGATATTTATCAGAGTTTCCATCTCTGAAAAAGTGATATTTCTTTCCAACTGGAGCACAGAATTGTAGTTTCAATGGAAAAACTGTATTTTAAGAGATCGCTGCTTTTTAGGTTGGTATAAATGCTTGCAGCTATCTCAAGAGAACTGGGGAGAATACTTTATAATTGTAAGTGAAAATTTCCAGAAAAAAAAGAAAATGTTATCAAAGTCTGGCAGCACATTATATTAAATTAATACATCTTTCCACATGTCTGTACACTCACTGGCCACTTTATTAGGTACACCATGCTAGTAACGGGTTGGACCCCCTTTTGCCTTCAGAACTGCCTCAATTCTTCGTGGCAGAGATTCAACAAGGTGCTGGAAGCATTCCTCAGAGATTTTGGACCATATTGACATGATGGCATCACACAGTTGGCGCAGATTTGTCGGCTGCACATCCCTGATGCGAATCTCCCGTTCCACCACATCCCAAAGATGCTCTATTGGATTGAGATCTGGTGACTGAGGAGGCCATTTGAGTACAGTGAACTCATTGTCATGTTCAAGAAACCAATCTGAGATGATTCGAGCTTTATGACATGGCGCATTATCCTGCTGAAAGTAGCCATCAGATGCCTGTTCTTAGCTGAGAGGAGTGGTACCCAGTGTGGTCTTCTGCTGCTGTAGCCCATCTGCCTCAAAGTTCGACGCACTGTGCGTTCAGAGATGCTCTTCTGCCTACCTTGGTTGTAACGGGTGGCAATTTGAGTCACTGTTGCCTTTCTATCAGCTCGAACCAGTATGCCCATTCTCCTCTGACCTCTGGCATCAACAAGGCATTTCCGGCCACAGAACTGCCGCTCACTGGATTTTTTTTCTTTTTCGGACCATTCTCTGTAAACCCTAGAGATGGTTGTGCGTGAAAATCCCAGTAGATCAGCAGTTTCTGAAATACTCAGACCAGCCCTTCTGGCACCAACAATCATGCCACGTTCAAAGGCACTCAAATCACCTTTCTTCCCCATACTGATGCTCGGTTTGAACTGCAGGAGATTGTCTTGACCATGTCTACATGCCTAAATGCACTGAGTTGCCGCCATGTGATTGGCTGATTAGAAATTAAGTCTTAACACACAGTTGGACAGGTGTACCTAATAAAGTGGCCAGTGAGTGTACATGCAGTCAAATGTATTCTTCTTATGTATCTTGGCATCTTATATAATCATTTCAAAAATCATTGGAATATATGTACTCTAAAAATATAATGTCAAGAATGACCGGATTTGTAACTTATTATGAACAGGTACACCTAGGCTGGGAGAATGGCGTATCCTTAGCATAGACCACCAAATTGTTATTAGTCGTGGAAAACTCACCAAATTACCTCCAGTAAGTGCTAATGCCCGTTAATTTTTAATCCAGGTCCAATAGATGGTTTATATTTTTTATTAAGTCTGACTGATGCGAGTCCAAAATTTGTCACTTATGTTTTTTGAACATAAATCCTGGCCATATACCTTAGATAATTGTTTGTAAATCCTGCCAATTTCAACGAGATCTGTTACAAATTTAAGGCCCTGTTCGGATTAAATTTGGGATCAACCAGTTAAAAGCTGCTCACATGCATGTTAAACATAGCCCAAGGGTCAGTTCACACACAGAGGCCAAAAGAGGTTTTTTTGTGTCAGTTGAACAGGTATTCCACCACAAGAAGGAGCATAATCACATAGTTTAAAATGGAGCAAAGCTCCAGAAATTTGATTTGGGTAGATTCTATTTACATGGAGGAAAATTAAAGGGAATCTGTCACCGGAAGTTGCAGGCCTATGCAAATGGCCTGGGTCTGGTCCGATGGGCGGTGTTTCTTCTTTTTTCTCCACCTCAACCATGGGCCCCGTCCGCACTCTTCTCCGGTATTCTTCTCCATCGTTTGCGCATGCGCAAAGCAATCTTGCTTCACGCACACGCAGTATGCTTTGCCCAACTGCGGGCAAAGCTGAAAATCATTACTGTGCATGCACCGGTACACTATGTCCCGAAACACAACAAAATACTTCCGGGACATAGTGTACCTGCACATGCGCAGTAATGATTTTCGGCTTTACCCGCAATTGGGTAAAGCATAATGCGTGTGCGCAAAGCAAGATTGCTTTGCGCACGTGCGAACAATGGAGAAGAATACCAGAGAAGAGCGCGAATGGGGGCCACGAATGGGGTGGAGAAAAAAGAAGAAACACCGCCCAGGAAATTTACATAAGCCTGCAACTTCCGGTGACAGATTCCCTTTAAAGGGGAAAATTCAATTTTTGAACAGTATGCTGATAACAAGCTGGATGGTCCCTTTCCTCTTAAGTTTGTAAAATGTAATGTCCATGGTTTCCATAAGGAATTTTATATTTTGATTAATCTGACCACAAACTATTTTTCTGTATGGCCTCAGTCCACTTTAGATTAGCTTTGGCCCAGAGAGGACAGCAACATTTCTAAATTGTCTTGTTCCTTGCGCAAATGGATTTCTCTAGAATGTCCAAATTTTTTGGATGATTATGTACTGCAGATGGTGCCATCTTCAAAGTCTTTGCAATTTTACGCTAATGAATATTTTTTTCTGAAACTTCCACACAATTTTTACATGCAGTTGTTCACAGATTGGTTATCCACTGATCATCTTCATTTCTGAGAGACTTTGCCTCTTTAACATGCTATTTTTATACACAGTCACTGAAAATTGACCCTCTAGCTATTATTCATTATTTCCACTTAGTTTATCAGCCTGTGGATAACTCAGTCTCAACTTTTGCAAGAAGTTTTGTTGCCGTAAATTTCTAAATTTAATCTACCGTATTTTGCGGTTTATAAGACACACCGGATTATAAGACGCACTCCAAATTTTGAGGAAAAAAATGGGAAAAAAAACTTTTTAATAAAATGATGGTGCTTCTTACAATCCATGTGTCTTTTTGCTTACCAGGGTGGTGGCTGCTGTGAAACAGGGTCACTGGGTCGCTGTTTGCAGAGGCTGGAGTGGGATGATGCTGTGGACCCCAGACTGGAAGAAAGGAGTTCGGATGTACGGCGCTGCAGGTGTTCGATGGTATGGGGGCTCCGCCAACATTTTGCGAAAGCGCAGAGCCACCGTACTTCCATGTTTACTTTGCAGTGGACTTTGGGAAAATGGCCGCCAGGGCAGCGCATGCGTAGATGGAGATCTTGGCGCTGAGATCTTATCTCACGAGATCTTGGTGCCGAGATCTTCATCTGTGCATGCGCTGCTCCCAGCAGCCATTTTCCCAGAGTCCACCTCAAAGTAAACCATGTCGGCGGAGCCCCCGCACCACCGAACACCCGCAGTGTCGCACCTCCAAACACCCCCTCATCCCAGTCTACAATCTGCAGCAATGTGCCACTATTGCCTCCTCCAGCAACTACCCTGGGACCCTGCTACACCGCAGCCGGTGAGGTATATTCAAATTATAAGACGCACCCCCATTTTCCCCCCAAATTTGGTGGAAATAAGTGCGTCTTATAATACGAAAAATACGGTAAGTTAATTTTTCAAATAAAATGGAAACATGTCCAACATTCAACTACTGATCTGTGCTCTGGTGTCCTATGTTCTGTTGTGAACAAAATGTGGAAATTAGAGACTTCTAAATCATTGCATTTTTGTTTTTCATTTGTATTTTACACATCGCTCCAAAATTTGGGGAATTGAAGTGGTAGGTAACAAGCAGTAAACAATACAATTTAGAATCTCTCCTTCCTTGAGAATAGAAAGGATTTTTAATCAGTAAATTGTAAAGTTACTCGGTTTTTCAAGCACTTTGCAATGTTAGCCATTTATCATATTTAGAATAAGTAATTGATATAGTTCATTTGTCTAAATTTCATTTTAAATCATAAAGTAGCACATCTTGCCAAGAAACGGCTTGCCAAATAACAATATCATCTGTGACTTTGACTGCATTAATGTTGCCATGTGGAAAGTAACCGAGTACAAACAGGTCTCTATTATGTAAATCCATAGCAACTGACTTTTGACTTTATTTGCTTAATGTAAATGAAAACATAAGTACAATTGTATTTCTTGGCTACAAAAGAACTACACATTCTTTGATTTTTCAGCAGTTTCATGAATATATGCTCTTTCATATCACATATATTAATTGAGGTCTATAAATCAACATAACTATGCCAATTGGAATATAATCCAAGGAAAAGTGAATCATCAAAACTGGGACAAGAAGCTTAATGAGGACGGTAGCGCTCAGTTCAAAGTAATTGCTGGGAGACATTTGCGTATTCTTGACTGAGATAACATTACAGTAAACATAACCAACGGAAGCATTCATAGAAGAGTTAGGGTATGTTCACAAGAGTCATTGCAGAACGTTCTGTGACTGTTTAATAGATAAAAAAATATGGTGGATGGAAAGTCTAAAGATTATGTAATTATTATGCTTTGCTTTTATAGTGCCATAATATTCCCCAGTGCTTTACAGACATCATCATTGCTGTCCCTGATGGGGCTCACAATCTAAATTCCCTATCAGTATTTCTTTAGAATGTGGGGAAAAAAACAGAGAATGTGGAGGAAACCCACACAAACATGTGGAGAACATACAAACTCCTTGAACCCAGGACCTCAGTATTGCCAAGCAACAGTGGTAATCACTGAGCCATCGTGCTGTTCTAAGAATATTTCTTTACAGGAATTTCCTGAATGAATATTCCAAGCACTAATTGTCTTTATTAGTTTTATTTGCACTCTTTCAACATTTTTTTTTTAGCAAAAAAGGACAATTCTTTATGAATGTTAGCCTAATGAATTTCTGAAAGTCTGTGAACCCCTAGAAATGTTCCATATTTGTGAATATATTTAACTCCTTTCTGACATCCGATGTACTATCCCATCCACCGTACCCGGGCCCGTATGACCGTGGACAGGATAGTACATCGAACCCTTTAATGCGATACCGCGAGGTGATCGCATTAAAATTCCGACGCCATCTCACCTTACAGAAGATGGCGTTGGCCTCCCGGGCTGCGATCCCGCCACCCCGGCATCTAAAGCGCTGTGATTGGCTGTTCAATGAGAAACAGCGTTTCTCATTGTTTCAGCCAATCAGCTTGGCTGAAACAATGATGTCCTAGGCTAGGATCGGAGTACCCCAAAAAGCCCCCAGATTGGCGCAATCGCCGATCTAATCGATAGCGCCAATCGCAGCGCACAGCGGCGCTGTACCACCGCTGTGCTCTGCCAGTACCGGCCTGGATCGGTGCTGTATTAGCACCGATCTTAGGCTGGAGCCTGGTGCAGGCCCAGCAGGGCCTGCAGGAGCTGGCTGGCGCGATCGATTAGATCGGCGATTGCGCCAACCACAGGGCACAGCTGCGGTCACATGTGACTGCTCTGTGCCCTGCTGGTGACCTGGGCATGACCTGCCTAGGAATCGGAACTGTGAGCTCCGATCCTAGGCAGTTGCCATGGTCACCAGGCAGATCAGGGATTGGTGGATCGATGTAATCATTCGATCCCACCAATGACAGGTCACAGCAGCGATATGACCGCTCTGTGACCTGCCCCTGACCTGCCTCTGACCTGTCTGACCTGTCTCTAGCTGATGATTCCTGCAGAGAGGTCGGATGCAGCAAGAGCTCCTGTGCTGGGTACCACAACTTGTAGCATCACAATCCCTGCAGCAAGAAGAAAGAAAAAAAGAAAAAAAGACGCCAATCGTAAGTGTTCCTGATCCCTGATCCCCTGCCCAATTTATCTTCACCCCCATCTATCTTCATCCCCCCATCCCTCCTTCCCCCTCTTTTTACCCCCTCCACCCCCCTTCATTCTTTTCACCCCCTTTTTTTCACCTCCGTACACACATCCCGCAGCCTCAAAACTTGGATAAGTGACACACTTCACTTATCCAAACTTGTGCCTGCCGTTTTTCATTTTTTTCACCCCCCTTTGTGCCACCTAACTACAACCCTAACTGATCCCTGTCCAATCTCTCTTCATCCACCCTAATCCCCCATCCCCCTTCCCCCTATTTTTACACTCCCTCCACCCCACTTTTGCGCCGCCTCCGTGCGCAGCCGCCGAGCATTGATCGGTGACGCAGTTCACCGATCAACACTCGTGCTCGCTTTTTTTCCTTAGCCCCCTTTGCGCCACCTCTGTACACACATCCCACAGCCGCAAAACTTGGATAAGTGACACACGTCACTTATCCAAGCTTGTGCCTGCCGTTTTTCATTTTTTTCACCCCCCCCTTTGTGCCACCTAACTACAACCCTAACTGTTGATCCCTGCCCAATCTCTCTTCATCCACCCCAATCTCCCATCCCCCCTTTTTTGTACCCCCCTCCACCAACCTTTGCGCAGCCACCGAGCGTGATTGGTGACGCAGTTCATCGAGCAACACTCATGCTCCCTTTTTTTTCTCAGCCCCCTTAGCGCCAACTCCGCACACACATCCCCCAGCTGGCAAACTTTGATAAGTGACACAGTTCACTTATCAGAGTTTGTGCCTGCCATTTTCCCTTTTTTTTCACCCATGCCCTTGCACCACCCCGTGCGCACATCCAGCAGCCTAATTTTGATAAGTGACACTTATCAGCTAGGGCCTGCTGTTTTAGACTTTTTTCTACAGCTTTTTCATTACAGAAAGTTTACACCAATCACTTCCCCCCTCACGTACACATACAGTTTTCAATAAAGTGTACACCCAAGCACCATATTTACACAAAAATGTCATCAAAATCATCCCAACAGCGCTATTCAATGGAGGAGGCAAATATCATACTTGCCTCCTACACTGATAGCGAGGATGGCGATCCCACTTTTCTTTATTTTTAGGATTCTTCATCCTCTTCCTCTTCCCCCTCATCTTCCTCCTCGGATCCTGCGGAACTGCCATGCAGACGCTCCAGGATAGAAGATGAGGCAGCGCCCACCATGCCCGCAGCTGACCCAGTGCTCCCCGTATGGACCTCGCCCCCCGAAAATTACGAGCCACTGATTCCTGATTTTGTGGCAGAATCAGGAATCCAGTTTGACACCACCAACCTCACAGAAATTGACTTTTTCAAAGTCTTTTTCTCTGAGGATTTTGTTAACCTCATGGTGGAGCAAACTAATTTGTACGCTCGTCAATTTTTGGAGCAAAACCCGCGTTCATCATTTTCAAACTGGTCTCCTGTAGACGCAGTTGAAATGACGCAGTTTTCGGGCTTGGTCCTCCATATGGGGATACTGAAGAAGCCGAAAATTCGGCAATATTGGAGTGTTGATATTTTATACAACACTCCAGTGTTCCGAATGGTCATGGCCCGGACGCGTTTTGAGGCCATCCACAAGTTTCTGCATTATACTGATAATGCACAGTGTCCCGCACGAGATGACCCCAACTTTGACCATCTTTTCAAAGTTCGGTCGGTCATCGAACACTTCAACAAAAAGTTTGCTGAAGTGTACGTGCCCCAAACGGACATCTGCGTGGATGAGTCCTTGGTTCTCTTCAAGGGAAGGCTGCGATTCCGTCAATACCTGCCCAGTAAGAGGGCCAGGTACGGAATCAAACTCTATAAGCTGTGTGAGAGCACGTCAGGGTACATCCACAAGTTTAGAGTTTACGAAGTGAAGGACACCTGGATTAAACCCCCTGAGTGTCCTCCTTTCCTGGGAGTGAGTGGGAAAATTGTGTGGGATTTGGTGCACCCACTGCTGGATAAAGGTTATCACCTCTTCACTGATAACTTTTATGCCAGCATCCCACTCTACAAATCCCTCTCTGAGCGACGTACCGCAGCCTGCGGTACTGTCCGGAAAAAAATCAGAGAGGCTTCCCGAAGACGCTACTTGGGCAGATGCTCCGAAAAGGTGAGAGCAGAGCCCAATGTAGCGACCACCTACTGGTGGTCAAGTACAAGGACAAGAGAGATGTCTGTTATGATAAGTCACCGAAGGAGGAAAAAATAAAATACTAGCTAAGTCCAGAAAAACCAGAGAGGTTGGCAGCTATCGGATTGCAGACCCCTGAACCTATCCACAACAACTAGCAGTAGCCGTGGGGGGTTCCTACGGTGTCCTAGACCCCTCGATCACAGCCGGAGAACTACATAGCCTAAAGACAGAAAGGGGAAAAACTAAACTGCCCCAGAGCAGACCCCAAAGCAATAGGCAGCCCCCAACATATAATGACGGTGAAGCAAGATGAAAACACTAACACAGATAGAAAGATAGGTTGAGCAAATGATGGGGCCCAAGATAACTAAATAGGACAGGATAGGAAAGCCGCTGTCTGCCATCCGCAAAAACCCTATCCAAAATGTGCCAACCGACTGATAGGAAAAACAGGCCCTGAAGTCGCTAGGCTTCAAAAGACTATATCAGCACTCAGGTATAATCTGAAGAAAGAGCAAAAAAACAACAGATCAGAGACAAAAATGGAATTCAGCTCACCCCCGACCGGGGATGGCAGAACTCCCAAAAAACAAGGCAAAACAAAATCAAAACTGAAGTGTACAAAGCAGAGCAGAAAAACTTAGCTTTGAGATGCAGGAATCAGACTGGTCTCCAAGAATCCAGCAGGATCACCAGCAAGGCAGAAGGGCGTCGGCTGCCTTATATCCAGTCCTCAATTCCAGCCACCCAGTCATCATCTAGCTGCCCAGGTGTTTGGTAATCAGCCTCACTACCTTCCTTCACCAGAGGAGGGAGTTTATCAGACCTCAACGGTGAAGGGAAAAATGAACTCACAACAGTACCTCCCCCTTGAGGAGGGGTCACCGAACCCTCATCCATGCCACCAGGGCGATCCGGGTGAGCCCGATGAAAGGCACGCACCAATCTTTCGGCATGAATATCAGAGGCAGAGACCCAGGAATTATCCTCCTGACCATAACCCTTCCACTTAACCAAATACTGGAGTCTCCGTCTAGCCAGACGGGAATCCAGTATCTTCTCTACCTCATATTCCATGTTACCTTCAACCAATACAGGGTCAGGAGGTGCCACCACAGGAACTACTGGTTCAACAAACCTCTTCAACAAGGACTTATGAAACACATTATGAATTTTAAATGTGACAGGAAGAGCCAACCGAAAAGAGACCGGATTAATAATCTCCAAAATCTTGTAAGGTCCAATAAATCTAGGCTTAAACTTAGGAGAAGCCACCTTCATAGCGATATATTTTGATGACAACCAAACCATATCATCCACCTTAAACTGGGGACCAACGGTCCTACGCCGGTTGGAAAACCGCTGGGCCTTTTCCTGGGAGAGAGACAACTTATCCACTACTTGGTCCCAGATCTGGTGCATTCTCTCCACCACAGTGTCAACACCTGGGCAGGCAGAAGGCTCCACCTGCCCTGAAGAAAATCGAGGGTGAAACCCAAAGTTACAAAAAAAGGTGACATCAAAGTGGCAGAACTAGCTCTATTATTTAAAGCAAATTCGGCCAAGGGCAAAAATGAAACCCAATCATCCTGATCGGCAGAAATAAAACATCTCAAATACGACTCCAAAGTCTGGTTTGTTCTCTCTGTCTGCCCATTGGTCTGAGGGTGAAACGCAGAGGAGAAGGACAACTGAATTCCCAGCTTGGAACAGAAAGTCCTCCAAAATCTAGACACAAACTGAACTCCTCTGTCAGATACAATGTTCTCAGGAATCCCGTGCAAGCGAACCACCTGTTGCAAAAACAAGGGCACCAACTCAGAGGAAGATGGCAACTTAGGGAGTGGTACAAGATGGACCATCTTAGAGAATCTATCACAAATCACCCAAATAACAGTCGTTCTCTGAGAGACAGGCATATCAGAGATAAAATCCATTGAAATATGGGTCCATGGCCTCCTGGGCACCGGCAAAGGCATCAACAAGCCACTAGAGCGAGAGCAAGGTTTAGACCGGGAGCAAGTCCCACAAGACTGCACAAAATTCCTGACATCATGAGACAAGGCGGGCCACCAAAAAGACCGACTCACCAGATCTCTAGTACCAAAAATACCTGGATGACCAGCCAATGCAGAGCAATGAACCTCAGACATCACTCTCTTCCTCCACTGGTCAGGAACATACAACTTTCCACTGGGACAACGCTCAGGTTTGTCCTCCTGAAACTCTTCCAGAGCACGTCTCAAATCGGGCAAGATGGCAGAAAGAACTACCCCCTCGCCTAAGATGGTAGCAGGCTTAGTCACAACAGGAGAATCAGCAAAAAAACTCCTAGAGAGGGCATCTGCCTTGACATTCATAGTGCCCGGAAGAAAAGAGACCACAAAATCAAAACGTGTGAAAAACAAGGCCCACCTAGCCTGTCTAGGATTCATGCGCTTGGCCGACTCCAGGTAAATCAAATTCTTGTGGTCAGTAAGGACCACGACTTGGTGTTTGGCTCCCTCCAACCAATATCTCCACTCCTCAAATGCCCATTTCATGGCCAACAGTTCCCGATTCCCCACATCATAGTTACGTTCGGATGGGGAGAACTTTCGGGAAAAGAAAGCACAAGGATTCATTTTAGATGTCACAGGATCTTTTTGGGACAACACCACTCCTGCACCAATCTCAGAAGCGTCCACCTCCACCTGAAATGGGAGTGAGACATCAGGTTGCCGCAAAACCGGAGCAGAAGTGAATCTTCACTTCAGCTCCTGAAAGGAAGAAACAGCCTCCGGAGACCAATGCAGCACATCAGCACCCTTCCTAGTCAAATCAGTCAATGGCTTGGCAATACCAGAAAAATTAGCTATAAATTTCAGATAAAAACTAGCAAAACCCAAAAACTTCTGGAGGGCCTTCAAAGAGGTGGGCTGAACCCAATCATAAATGGCCTGTACCTTGGCTGGGTCCATTTCAATAGCTGATGGAGACAAAATAAATCCCAAAAATGAAATCCTCTGTACCCCAAAAAGGCATTTCGATCCCTTGACATACAGGGAATTCTCCCTCAAAATCCGGAACACAGTCCAAACATGTTCCACATGAGAGTCCCAATTCTTGAAGAAGATCAAAATATCATCCAGATAGATAATCAAAAATTTATCCACAAAGTCTCGGAATATATCGTTCATGAAGCACTGGAAGACAGAAGGGGTATTAGTGAGCCCAAAAGGTATCACCAGGTACTCAAAATGTCCCTCCGGTATTAAACGCCGTCTTCCATTCATCCCCATGCTTAATGCGAATAAGATTATACGCCCTCTGAGGTCAAGCTTGGTAAACCAGCAAGCACCTTTAACTCTGGAAAATAGATCAGAAATCAGGGGTAACGGATACTGATATTTAACAGTAATTTTGTTGAGGGCACGATAGTCAATACAAGGTCTTAATGAACCATCCTTTTTAGCCACGAAAAAAAAAACAGCACCTAAGGGTGAAGAGGATGGTCTAATATGACCCTTCTTCAACGACTCCTTAATATAGGATCGTATAGCCTCGTGCTCGGGTACAGATAAATTGAAAAGCCGACCCTTGGGGAATTTACACCCCGGGATCAGCTCAATTGCACAGTCATAACTCCTATGAGGAGGCAAAGACGCAGACTCATTCTCACTAAATACATCATAAAAGTCAGCCAAATAGTCAGGAACATCATGCGACTGGGGAGAGGTGGAGAAAACAGGAGCATCACTAAGGGCACACCGACAACCCCAACTCACCACAGACAAACATTTCCAATCCAGAACTGGATTATGGATTTGCAACCAGGGAAACCCCAGAACAATGGTATCATGCAAATTATGCAACACCAAAAATCTGCAATTTTCTTGATGGTCTGGGGCGACCCGCATTACCACCTGGGTCCAAAACTGAGGTTTATTCTTTGCCAAAGGAGTAGCATCAATACCCCTCAAAGGGATAGGCGTCCGCAGAGGTGCCATAGGAAATCCACAACGTCTAGCAAAATCCAAGTCCATCAGGTTCAGAGCTGCTCCCGAATCCACAAAAGCATTGGCGGAAAATGTGGACAGGGAGCAGATCAGAGTAATTGCCAGAAGAAATTTAGGTTGAACACCACCCACAGAAAACGTGTGTGCACAACGTTTCTCTCGTTTAGGGCAGACAGAAATAATATGTGAGGCATCTCCACAAAAAAAACACAGCTTATTACACCTTCTGAACTCCTGACGTTGCGCCCTAGACAAAACTCTATCACATTGCATAGGTTCAGACATTTGTTGAACAGGTGGCAAGATCTCTCGTGTAGTTTTGCGTTCACGTAAACGCCGATCCACCTGAATGGCTAATGACATAGAATCGTCAAGACCAGAGGGAACAGGAAATCCCACCATAATATCTTTTACAGTTTCTGACAAACCCTTCCGAAAGAGGGCTGCCAAGGCACAATCATTCCAGGTAGTAAGGACCGCCCACTTTCGGAATTTTTGACAGTACAACTCTGCCGAATCCCGACCCTGGCTTAATGCCAACAGGGTCTTTTCAGACTGATCAACAGCATTAGGTTTGTCATACAACAACCCCAAAGCTTGAAAGAATGCGTTCACATTAGTCAGAATAGGATCATCTGGTTTCAAAGAAAACGCCCAATCCTGGGGATCGCCGTGCAGCAAAGAGATGACAATTTTAACCTGCTGCACGGAGTTCCCCGACGAGTTAGGCTTCAAGGCAAAAAATAATTTACAATTATTCTTGAAATTCAAGAATTTAGACCGATCCCCAAAAAACACATCAGGAGTATGAATCTTTGGTTCAGCAGCATGTGAATGAGCAAGATAGGCGGAAATCCCCCACACTTCAGCAGCGAGCTGCTCCACATGATCAGACAATTGCTTCATCTCCATTGAGAGAAAAATTCCCCCTACGGCCTCAGAGATATAGAGGAAAAAATATGCACCAAAAAAAAAAAAAAATTCTGATACTTTTTTTTTTCTTACAATTCTCTCCTGCTATTGAGCACCCTAGGATCTGCGGTATGGCTGGTGATTCTGTTATGATGAGTCACCGAAGGAGGAAAAAACAAAATACTAGCTAAGTCCAGAAAAATCAGAGGTTGGCAGCTATCGGATTGCAGACCCCTGAACCTATCCACAACAACTAGCAGTAGCCGTGGGGGGTTCCTACGGTGCCCTAGACGCCTCGATCACAGCTGGAGAACTACATAGCCTATAGACAGAAAGGGGAAAAACTAAACTGCCCCAGAGCAGACCCCAAAGCAATAGGCAGCCCCCAACATATAATGACGGTGAAGCAAGATGAAAACACTAACACAGATAGAAAGATAGGTTGAGCAAATGATGGGGCCCAAGCTAACTAAATAGGACAGGATAGGAAAGCCGCTGTCTGCCATCCGCAAAAACCCTATCCAAAATGTGCCAACCGACTGATAGGAAAAACAGGCTCTGAAGTTGCTAGGCTTCAAAAGACTATATCAGCACTCAGGTATAATCTGAAGACAGAGCAAAAGATCAACAGATCAGAGACAAAAATGGAATTCAGCTCACTCCCAGCCGGGGATGGCAGAACTCCCAAAAAACAAGGCAAAACAAAATCAAAACTGAAGTGTACAAAGCAGAGCAGAAAGACTTAGCTGAGATGCATTTATCAGACTGGTCTCCAAGAATCCAGCAGGATCACCAGCAAGGCAGAAGGGCGTCGGCTGCCTTATATCCAGTCCTCAATTCCAGCCACCCAGTCATCATCTAGCTGCCCAGGTGTTTGGTAATCAGCCTCACTACCTTCCTTCACCAGAGGTAGGAATTCATCAGACCTCAACGGTGAAGGGAAAAATGAACTCACAACAGTACCTCCCCCTTGAGGAGGGGTCACCGAACCCTCATCCATGCCACCAGGGCGATCCGGGTGAGCCCGATGAAAGGCACGCACCAATCTTTCGGCATGAATATCAGAGGCAGAGACCCAGGAATTATCCTCCTGACCATAACCCTTCCACTTAACCAAATACTGGAGTTTCCGTCTAGCCAAACGGGAATCCAGTATCTTCTCTACCTCATATTCCATGTTACCTTCAACCAATACAGGGTCAGGAGGTGCCACCACAGGAACTACTGGTTCAACAAACCTCTTCAACAAGGACTTATGAAGCACATTATGAATTTTAAATGTGACAGGAAGAGCCAACCGAAAAGAGACCGGATTAATAATCTCCAAAATCTTGTAAGGTCCAATAAATCTAGGCTTAAACTTAGGAGAAGCCACCTACATAGCGATATATTTTGATGACAACCAAACCATATCATCCACCTTAAACTGGGGACCAATGGTCCTACGTCGGTTGGAAAACCGCTGGGCCTTTTCCTGGGAGAGAGACAACTTATCCACTACTTGGTCCCAGATCTGGTGCATTCTCTCCACCACAGTGTCAACACCTGGGCAGGCAGAAGGCTCCACCTGCCCTGAAGAAAATCGAGGGTGAAACCCAAAGTTACAAAAAAAGGTGACATCAAAGTGGCAGAACTAGCTCTATTATTTAAAGCAAATTCGGCCAAGGGCAAAAATGAAACCCAATCATCCTGATCGGCAGAAATAAAACATCTCAAATACATAGTAACATAGTTATTAAGGTTGAAGGGAGACTTTAAGTCCATCTAGTTCAACCCATATCCTATCCTAACTTGCCCTAACATGTTGATCCAGAGGAAGGCAAAAAAAACCCATGTGGCAACAGTAAGCTTCACATTGGGGAAAAAAATTCCTTCCCGACTCCAGATACGGAAATCAGACTAGCTCCCTGGATCAACGCAATATTAAGGAGACTAGTGTATATATTAAGGAGACTAGTGTATAAATACGACTCCAAAGTCTGGTTTGTTCTCTCCGTCTGCCCATTGGTCTGAGGGTGAAACGCAGAGGAGAAGGACAACTGAATTCCCAGCTTGGAACAGAAAGTCCTCCAAAATCTAGACACAAACTGAACTCCTCTGTCAGATACAATGTTCTCAGGAATCCCGTGCAAGCGAACCACCTGTTGCAAAAACAAGGGCACCAACTCAGAGGAAGATGGCAACTTAGGGAGTGGTACAAGATGGACCATCTTAGAGAATCTATCACAAATCACCCAAATAACAGTCATTCTCTGAGAGACAGGCATATCAGAGATAAAATCCATTGAAATATGGGTCCATGGCCTCCTGGGCACCGGCAAAGGCATCAACAAGCCACTAGAGCGAGAGCAAGGTTTAGACCGGGAGCAAGTCCCACAAGACTGCACAAAATTCCTGACATCATGAGACAAGGCGGGCCACCAAAAAGACCGACTCACCAGATCTCTAGTACCAAAAATACCTGGATGACCAGCCAATGCAGAGCAATGAACCTCAGACATCACGCTCTTCCTCCACTGGTCAGGAACATACAACTTTCCACTGGGACAACGCTCAGGTTTGTCCTCCTGAAACTCTTCCAGAGCACGTCTCAAATCGGGCGAGATGGCAGAAAGAACTACCCCCTCACCTAAGATGGTAGTAGGCTTAGTCACAACAGGAGAATCAGCAAGGAAACTCCTAGAGAGGGCGTCTGCCTTGACATTCATAGTGCCCGGAAGAAAAGAGACCACAAAATCAAAACGTGTGAAAAACAAGGCCCACCTAGCCTGTCTAGGATTCATGCGCTTGGCCGACTCCAGGTAAATCAAATTCTTGTGGTCAGTAAGGACCACGACTTGGTGTTTGGCTCCTTCCAACCAATGTCTCCACTCCTCAAATGCCCATTTCATGGCCAACAGTTCCCGATTCCCCACATCATAGTTACGTTCGGATGGGGAGAACTTTCGGGAAAAGAAAGCACAAGGATTCATTTTAGATGTCACAGGATCTTTTTGGGACAACACCACTCCTGCACCAATCTCAGAAGCGTCCACCTCCACCTGAAACGGGAGTGAGACATCAGGTTGCCGCAAAACCGGAGCAGAAGTGAATCTTCGCTTCAGCTCCTGAAAGGAAGAAACAGCCTCCGGAGACCAATGCAGCACATCAGCACCCTTCCTAGTCAAATCAGTCAATGGCTTGGCAATACCAGAAAAATTAGCTATAAATTTCAGATAAAAACTAGCAAAACCCAAAAACTTCTGGAGGGCCTTCAAAGAGGTGGGCTGAACCCAATCATAAATGGCCTGTACCTTCGCCGGGTCCATTTCAATAGCTGACAGAGACAAAATAAATCCCAAAAATGAAATCCTCTGTACCCCAAAAAGGCATTTCGATCCCTTGACATACAGGGAATTCTCCCTCAAAATCCGGAACACAGTCCGAACATGTTCCACATGAGAGTCCCAATTCTTGAAGAAGATCAAAATATCATCCAGATAGATAATCAAAAATTTATCCACAAAGTCTCGGAATATATCGTTCATGAAGCACTGGAAGACAGAAGGGGTATTAGTGAGCCCAAAAGGCATCACCAGGTACTCAAAATGTCCCTCCGGAGTATTAAACGCCGTCTTCCATTCATCCCCATGCTTAATGCGAATAAGATTATACGCCCTCTGAGGTCAAGCTTGGTAAACCAGCAAGCACCTTTAACTCTGGAAAATAGATCAGAAATCAGGGGTAACGGAGACTGATATTTAACAGTAATTTTGTTGAGGGCACGATAGTCAATACAAGGCCTTAATGAACCATCCTTTTTAGCCACGAAAAAAAAAACAGCACCTAAGGGTGAAGAGGATGGTCTAATATGACCCTTCTCCAACGACTCCTTAATATAGGATCATACAGCCTCGTGCTCGGGTACAGATAAATTGAAAAGCCGACCCTTGGGGAATTTACACCCCGGGTTCAGCTCAATTGCACAGTCATAACTCCTATGAGGAGGCAAAGACGCAGACTCATTCTCACTAAATACATCATAAAAGTCAGCCAAATAGTCAGGAACATCATGCGACTGGGGAGAGGTGGAGAAAACAGGAGCATCACTAAGGGCACACTGACAACCCCAACTCACCACAGACAAAGATTTCCAATCCAGAACTGGATTATGGATTTGCAACCAGGGAAACCCCAGAACAATGGTATCATGCAAATTATGCAACACCAAAAATCTGCAATTTTCTTGATGGTCTGGGGCGACCCGCATTACCACCTGGGTCCAAAACTGAGGTTTATTCTTTGCCAAAGGAGTAGCATCAATACCCCTCAAAAGGATAGGCGTCAGCAGAGGTGCCATAGGAAATCCACAACATTTAGCAAAATCCAAGTCCATCAGGTTCTGAGCTGCTCCCGAATCCACAAAAGTTTTGGCGGAAAATGTGGACAGGGAGCAGATCAGAGTAATTGCCAGAAGAAATTTAGGTTGAACACCACCCACAGAAAACGTGTGTGCACAACGTTTCTCTCGTTTAGGGCAGACAGAAATAATATGTGAGGCATCTCCACAAAAAAACACAGCTTATTACACCTTCTGAACTCCTGACGTTGCGCCCTAGACAAAACTCTATCACATTGCATAGGTTCAGACATTTGTTCAACAGGTGGCAAGATCTCTCGTGTAGTTTTGCGTTCACGTAAACGCCGATCCACCTGAATGGCTAATGACATAGAATCGTCAAGACCAGAGGGAACAGGAAATCCCACCATAGTATCTTTTACAGTTTCTGACAAACCCTTCCGAAAGAGGGCTGCCAAGGCACAATCATTCCAGGTAGTAAGGACCGCCCACTTTCGGAATTTTTGACAGTACAACTCTGCCGAATCCTGACCCTGGCTTAATGCCAACAGGGTCTTTTCAGCCTGATCAACAGCATTAGGTTCGTCATACAACAACCCCAAGGCTTGAAAAAATGCGTTCACATTAGTCAAAATAGGATCATCAGGTTTCAAAGAAAACGCCCAATCCTGGGGATCGCCGTGCAGCAAAGAGATGACAATTTTAACCTGCTGCGCGGAGTTCCCCGACGAGTTAGGCTTCAAGGCAAAAAATAATTTACAATTATTCTTGAAATTCAAGAATTTAGACCGATCCCCAAAAAACACATCAGGAGTATGAATCTTTGGTTCAGCAGCATGTGAATGAGCAAGATAGGCGGAAATTCCCCACACTTCAGCAGCGAGCTGCTCCACATGATCAGACAATTGCTTCATCTCCATTGAGAGAAAAATTCCCCCTACGGCCTCAGAGATATAGAGGAAAAAATATGCACCAAAAAAAAAAAAAAATTCTGACACTTTTTTTTTTCTTCTTACAATTCTCTCCTGCTATTGAGTACCCTAAGATCTGCGGTATGGCTGGTGATTCTGTTATGATGAGTCACCGAAGGAGGAAAAAACAAAATACTAGCTAAGTCCAGAAAAACCAGAGAGGTTGGCAGCTATCGGATTGCAGACCCCTGAACCTATCCACAACAACTAGCAGTAGCCGTGGGGGTTCCTACGGTGCCCTAGACCCCTCGATCACAGCCGGAGAACTACATAGCCTATAGACAGAAAGGGGAAAAACTAAACTGCCCCAGAGCAGACCCCAAAGCAATAGGCAGCCCCCAACATATAATGACGGTGAAGCAAGATGAAAACACTAACACAGATAGAAAGATAGGTTGAGCAAATGATGGGGCCCAAGCTAACTAAATAGGACAGGATAGGAAAGCCGCTGTCTGCCATCCGCAAAAACCCTATCCAAAATGTGCCAACCGACTGATAGGAAAAACAGGCCCTGAAGTCGCTAGGCTTCAAAAGACTATATCAGCACTCAGGTATATTCTGAAGACAGAGCAAAAGATCAGCAGATCAGAGACAAAAATGGAATTCAGCTCACCCCCGGCCGGGGATGGCAGAACTCCCAAAAAACAAGGCAAAACAAAATCAAAACTGAAGTGTACAAAGCAGAGCAGAAAAACTTAGATTTGAAACGCAGGAATCAGACTGGTCTCCAAGAATCCAGCAGGATCACCAGCAAGGCAGAAGGGCGTCGGCTGCCTTATATCCAGTCCTCAATTCCAGCCACCCAGTCATCATCTAGCTGCCCAGGTGTTTGGTAATCAGCCTCACTACCTTCCTTCACCAGAGGAGGGAGTTCATCAGACCTCAACGGTGAAGGGAAAAATGAACTCACAACAGATGTCCATCTCTTGACCACCATACACGGTGATGGCAGTACCGTCTGTACTGTACAGGGTACCTCTACACAGGTCCGCAAACCGACATGTGTAGTGGGGTACAACTAAAACATGGGGGGCGTTGATCTCTCCGATCAACTCCTCCAACCGTAGAATGCATTGAGGAAGGCCAAGGTGTGGTATAAAAAGCTGGCCGTGCACAACGTCCAAATGGCAATGCTCAACGCATTCCTGCTGTCACAATGTACATGCCCCAGCGATACGTCATACCTTCAGTTCCAGGAGGTAGTGGTTAAGGCCCTGATGTTTGGCGCTCAGGAAGGAGCGGGCCCCAGTACTTCTGGAACTGAAGGTGCTCGTATTGTACCAGGTCAGCATTTTCCGGGGGTGGTCCCGCCAACCCCAAGAAAAGGTAAGCCGCAAAAAAGGTGTCGAGTGTGTTACAAAAAAGGAATACGCAGGGACACCACTTATCAATGCGACACCTGCCCTGAAAAACCTGGCCTGTGTATGAAGGATTGCTTCAAATTGTACCACACCTCCATGCACTACTAATTTACATTAGATTAGTTGGGGGCACATCTAGATTTGTTCTTTGGGGGTCTAGTATCCAAAATGATGTCACATGTGGGTTTTCTTCCTGTTTAGGCACATCAGGGGCTCTGCAAACGGAACATGACGCCAGCAGACCATCAAAGTATGCATTCCAAAATGACACTACTTCCCTTTCGAGCCCCAATGTGTGCCTAAACAGTTTTTTCCCACATGTGGGGTATCAGCGTACTCAGGACAAATTGGAAAATGACTTTTGGGGTCCAATTTCTCCTGTTACTCTTTGGAAAATTACAAATTGGGGACTAAATGATCATTTATGTGGGAACAAAACAGGATTTTATATTTTCACACCCGGGCATTACAATCTTTAGTGAAACACTTGGGGGTTCAAAGTGCTCACCACACATCTAGATAAGTTCCTTAGGCTGGTTTCACATTAGCGCTTTTTAAGCGCACGCACGGCCGGGGGTAGCTCCGCCCCCGAGCCGGCTCTCTGCCCGGCGTGCCCGCCCCTTGCTTGTAGCGCCGCCTCCTAGCGGACAGCGGCGCCTGCGATCGGCGCACCCTATCTTTAGCATAGGGTGCGCAGATCGTGCGCAGGCCGTGCGCTAGTTGCGCTTTGACCTGCGCTGCGCACTTTTGATGGTGCGCCGTGCGCGCCAAAATCCGAAAAGTTCGATTTTGGCGCGCACAGCGCACCGTCAAAAGTGCGCAGCGCAGGTCAAAGCGCAACTAGCGCACGGCCTGCGCACGATCTGCGCACCCTATGCTAAAGATAGGGTGCGCCGATCGCAGGCGCCGCTGTCCGCTAGGAGGCGGCGCTACAAGCAAGGGGCGGGCACGCCGGGCAGAGAGCCGGCTCGGGGGCGGAGCTACCCCCGGCCGTGCGTGCGCTTAAAAAGCGCTAATGTGAAACCAGCCTTAGGGGGTCTAATTTCCAAAATGGGGTCACTTATGGGGGTTTCTACTGTTTAGGAACATCAAGGGCTTTGCAAACGGAACATGACGCCCGCAGACCATTCCATCAAAGTCTGCTTTCCAAAACGTCATTACTTCCCTTTCGAGCCCTGCCATGTGCCCAAACAGTAGTTCCCCCCCACATATTGGGTATCAGCGTACTCAGGACAAATTGGACAACATCTTTTGGCATCCAATTTCTCCTGTTACCCTTGGGAAAATTAAAAATTGGGGACTAAATGATCATTTATGAGGGAACAAAACAGGATTTTATATTTTCACGCCCGGGCATTATAATCTTTTAGTGAAACACTTGGGGGTTCAAGGTTCTCACCACACATCTAGATAAGTTCCTTAGGGGGTCTAATTTCCAAAATGGGGTCACTTATGGGGGTTTCTACTGTTTAGGAACATCAAGGGCTCTGCAAACGGAACATGACGCCCCCAGACCATTCCATCAAAGTCTGCTTTCCAAAACATCATTACTTCTCTTTCGAGCCCTGCCATGTGCCCAAACAGTAGTTTTTTCCCACATGTGGGGTATCAGCGTACTCAGGACAAATTGGACAACGACTTTTGGGGTCAAATTTCTCCTGTTACTCTTGGGAAAATTAAAAATTGGGGACTAAATGATCATTTATGTGGGAACAAAACAGGATTTTATATTTTCACGACCAGGCATTATAAACTTCTGTGAAGCCCTTGGGGGTTCAAAGTGCTCACCACACATCTAGATAAGTTCCTTAGGGGGTCTAGTTTCCAAAATGGGGTCACTTGTGGGGGGTTTCCACTGTTTAGGCACATCAGACGCTCGTCAAACGCGACATGGTGTCCGATCTCAATTCCAGCCAATTTTAGGTTGAAAAAGTCAAACAGTTTTCCTTCCCTTCTGAGCCCTGCCATGTGCCCAAACAGTGGTCCCCCCCCCACATATTGAGTATCAGCATAATCAGGACAAATTTGACAACAACCTTTTGGGTCCAATTTCTCCTGTTACCCTTGAGAAGCCAAAATATTGGGGATTAAATGATCATGTTTGTGGAAAAAATATGATTTTTTATTTTCATGCCTGGGTGTTATAAACCTCTGTGAAACCTTTGTGGGTTCAAAGTGCTCACTTCGCATCTAGATAATTTCCTTAGGGGGTCTAGTTTCCAAAATGGGGTCACTTGTGGGGGGTTTCCACTGTTTAGGCACATCAGACGCTCATCAAACGCGACATGGCGTCCGAGCTCAATTTCAGCCAATTTTAGGTTGAAAAAGTCAAACGGGGCTCCTTCCCTTCTGAGCCCTGCCATGTGCCCAAACAGTGGTTTCCCCCACATATTTGGTATCAGTGTACTCAGAACAAATTGGACAACAACTCTTCGGGTCCAATTTCTCCTGTTACCTTTGGGAAAATAAAAAAATTGTAGCTAAAATATCATTTTTGTGACTAAAAAGTTAAATGTTCATTTTTTCCTTCCACGTTGCTTCTGCTCCTGTGAAGCACCTGAAGGGTTAACAAACTTCTTGAATGTAGTTTTGAGTAGCTTCAGGGGTGCAGTTTTTAGAATGGTGTCACTTTTGGGTATTTTCTGCCATATAGACCCCTCAAAGTGACTTCAAATGTGAGGTGGTCCCTAAAAAAATGGTTTTGTAAGTTTTGTTGTAAAAATGAGAAATCGCTGGTCAACTTTTAACCCTTATAACTTCCTAGCACAAAAGAATGTTGTTTCCCAAATTGTGCTGATGTAAAGTAGACATGTGGGAAATGTTATTTAGAAACTATTTTGTGTCACATATTTCTCTGTTTTAAGGGCATAAAAATTCAAAGTTTGAAAATTGCAAAATTTTCAAAATTTTCGCCATATTTCTGTTTTTTTCATAAATAAACGCAAGTTATAGCGAAAAAATTTTACCACTAAAGTGAAGTACAATATGTCACGAGAAAACTTTCTCTGAATCCCCTAGATCCGTTGAAGCGTTCCAAAGTTATAACCTCATAAAGGGACCGTGGTCAGAATTGTAAAAATTGGCTCGGTCATGAACGTGCAAACCACCCTTGGGGGTAAAGGGGTTAACCTAAAACTACCTCAGACCTCTATGCAAATCCTAAAAGTAGATAAAGATAACCACATCAAGCCAAAGAGTCAAAAATCTTAGACTTTTCAATGAGGAAAATGATTCAATATCAAGTCGGATAGTTGCAACAGTATGTGAATCTCTAAGATTAGCAAATAATTTGGAGGTAAGATTCCAATCCGGTGTTTTCAATCAATGGGGTGACAATCTTGTCTGAGTGAGTGACCTGTTTTATTTAAAGAATGGTGTGACAAAGTCACTGGCATAGTACTGGAGGGGAGGTGCATTTCACTAAGGGTGTTAACTTCTGTGATAGAAACCTAGGAAACCTAGGGGTTAATCAGCCATGTTTAGTGCTAGGTTGATTGAACAGCGGTAGAGTGAGAGGAGTCCAGAGGGTAAATACCCAGCCTTCTAGAGCAATCAGTGTGGGGTGGGTCTGGAGGTGTTAGCTCTGGAGCTATGGTATCATGTTAAGGAAAGCTGAACCTTTTATTGTTTGTTCCAGATGTGGGAGGTTTCCTGTAGGAACAAGAACTGTATCATGTTATGTTTTTTTTCCTGTTACGTCAGGAAAGCCTGGTTTGTTTTTGCCAATGTTGCGCTGGTTTATGCAGTATTTTTAATAAACCAGTGGAAGATTTAAAGAAACAGTGTTCCTATGTCTACCTCTATGTGCAGCCATGTCAGACGATCTATCACAATGGGAATCTATCAAAGTCTGATCTTCACAACACACATTTGTGGCAGTTCATAATCGGACCAGCAAAAGACATTTCTCAGGACCTCAGAAAAAAGTTTATGATGCTCATCATGCTGGATAAGGTTGCAAAGTCATCTCTAAAGAGTTTGGACTTGAATCTACAGTTAGACAGATTGTGCAAAAATGATGGTAATTAAAGTTTAGATGCAGTTAATTGCTGCACATGTGTCTAAAGTCTACTTCACACATAGCGAGATCGTTAGCAAGATCACTGAAACATCACAGGTTTTGTGACGCAACGGTGACCTCGCCAGCGATCTGACTATGTGAGACACATAGCGGCGCCCACCCCCGCTGGATATTGCTGATCGTGCTCGAATGTCCTAGGCCATTTTTTGATCGTTGGTGTCCTGCTGGCCAGCATGCATCGCTGTGTTTGACGCCATAACAACGATGAGCGACTTCGTTGTCAACTCAGAACTCAGGGACGCAGGCGGGAGTCGTCAGAATAGTTGCTGTGTGACAAGGTCCCAACGACCGCCGAGGTCATTATACAGATCACCGTATCGTTGCTGTGTCGTTGAGTAGATCTGCCTGTTTAACAGCTTACTAGCGACCATGTAGCAACGTGTGTAACAGGACCCTAAGTCAAATATTTTTTAATTTGTTTGCTTTGGCTAGTTTTATCTACATAAACTTTAACTCAAGTGCCCCCTATTGGATGTAACAGTCCTAAACGTCAATATTAACCTTAACCCTTTTAACAATATTAACATTAATCCTTTAGCGAGCCTTGCCACATGACTTAGGAGAAGAAGCCAATCCAGATGCCCCATTTGCAGACACATGTTTCAGGATCTTTGCTCCTCATCAGTCGTATCAGATTTAGATTTTAGTATTGCTACATCCATTAGGTGGTACAAGAGTTCAATTCTTCTTCTCCGAAGAAGCTCTTTGCATATTTAAATTTCCATAGTAGCATTGCATGACCTATACATTTTTTTTAAGATGTGCATGGCCTACACATTTTTTTTAAGATGATGTGGCATTCTTCGCAAGGAAAAACTTTACCCCATAGACTCCCTGTCAGTGGCTTCTCACCCAGCCAAATCAGAATTTCATTTCTGCTTTGCACCGATGAAGGGTGAACCCCAAAACATGTGTCGGCAAATGGAGCACCTCTCTCAAGAGGCTATTTGGATATTCTTTGAAACATGTGAACTTGTATGGTGCTGCTTTTTTCCTTGTAGCTTGGGTATACAACAGAATGCTGATTTTTTTTTTTAAATGCTTGATTAAGGTGAGCATGGAAATTGTCTATTAGCAATTTTTAAGCTGATGCTATAACAGCAATTACTGTAGCTTCAAAATATATGCAAATAAATAATGACTGTGGACAACTATTATTGAACTAATAACCTAAAATATATATTGTGTAATGTACTAACAAATAGTGATCTAAGATAATTGCTATGAATATTAAAAAATAATAAATAATATATTCTTTGTAATTATTTTTGAATGTCTTTGACTAACTTTTTTAGTGTAAACATTTAATATATTCCAAATATTTAAAGGGAATGTCTGGTCCAAATCAATAAGTTTGCAGTCACTCTGTGCAACTGTTGACCTATGTGCTGTGGTTATTAACCGATTTATGAGTCCGGACCGGAGGGAATGTATGAGTTATGCATACTCCCAGCCAGAACCTGTCCAGTGAGCTCGTCCTTGCACCATAAGATAAGATAAGATGTCATAAATGCAGGACATTATGGAAAGGCCTACACGGCAACGTAAAAGGATATTAGCCTGGTCTCTGATGCCTTAGCAATGTGGAAATTTATGCCAGGCAAGTTTTTTTTTTTGCAAACTGTGATTTAAATCTTAATGTTTCAATTTGCATAAAACCTCAAATTTCAAGAAATTTGATAAACTTAGTCTTCTGCGGAGTGATCTACTCATCTATAGTGAGCAGGCTTATCTCATTTTGTGTGGCCACTCTGACTTCACCATAATCCCTGCAGTTTATACATGTGTACCTTGTACCATATTATCATGACTGTACATGGGTGGTTAATACCTAGGTCATAAGAGGTCAGTGATTCCCAGTGGAGGAGTTAGGTACAGTTTCCATCAACAGATTCCAATGGGTAAATGGAAGTTATATATCATACTCAAATTTCTCAACATTCCTCTCTGCTTTATAATAATCAATTCCACACAAATTTATTCGCCATAAATTACATTTTGTGAAAAAATTCAGCAAAACCAGCAAATTTAAATTTCAAATTATCTGCTTATCTCTAGTGTCTCAGTCATATAATACTCCCTTTGTGTTAGCAAAGTCTACTCCACTCACGACGATACCCCATGTGCCTGAATAGTGTGAACATCCATTTGCTCAGTGTTGTTTCATCTTGTTTGATTTTTAACCTTGTGCCATCAAAAAAATTGAATATTTTAATAATATTAATTGCTCCTTGAATTCTCTATTTTCCATTCCTGACTAGAGATCATTGAATCTGCCAAGGTTCAAACTTGACAAATCCTGCTGATTTTACAGGTTGATTCATTTTGGAGCCGTCCCACCATCGCTCAGCCCACCGTCCAGTCCTTAGCGCCTCTTCTTTTTCCATTCCCCTATCATGTGGATTCTCTTTTGCCTTTTCACTCTGGTCTGCAGTTTCTGGCTATCTCTACATCTCTCCTATGCATAGGATAATACCTCACCGGCTCAGCAATACACAGTATGATGTCCCCTCATCTCCCTATATACAGTATAATGGGTCCACACAGATTCTCTATACAAAGTATGGTGTCCTAGTTCTACCTATATACAGTATGATGGTTCCAGAACCCCACTATACAAAATATGATGCCCCCATAACTCTCCCATACACTGTATAATGCCCCCTACAATGTATGATATCTCTACAGTAGTTCCACACTGAAGGATGGCCCCACTGAGTTCCCACACTGTATGATGACCCCCACGGTAATGTACACACTGTATGATGGCCCCATAGTAGTGCCCATATTGTATGATGGTCCCACTGAAATCCCCACACTATATGATGCCCTCATAGTCCCCCTGCAAATTCATTTAAAAATTAACCATCAAATACTCACCTAATCCTGGATCGCTAGCAGACAGCAGCAAGGCGCGGCCGGTGATGTCACATCATGGCACTCACAGGTTGTCAGAGTCCTGGTGTGATGTTGTCATTTCGTTGCACCACTCCTACCAGGAACTCACACTGTGTGTCACCCTGCCATTCTGTTGGTTGCACACCTAAAAGGACCTGTAGCCTATAGAGCGGAGAGTTTTAGTGCTGATGTTAACACCAGAGGAGGTTAACAGCTCCATAGAGGCAGCGTAACATTGGTGACTTTTATGCATTATACTCTTCAGCAGTCAGCGACCCTGTTCTGTTATTTAACGCTGTCTGTCACTTTATCGCTGAGTTGCTGTGGCTTTTTTCACTTCTTAGCAATAGCACAATTGATTGTGAAATATTTAAGAAGAGAGAAATTTAATGAACTGACTTGTTACAATGGTGGCATTCTATTACAGGACCATGCTGGTATCAGTGAGTTTCTTAGAATAAGCAATGACTTTACATGTTAGTAAAAACAGGCTATGTGCTTGATTTTATACAGTTTCAGCAATGGAAATTAATCCAACGATAAAAATGTGTTTTCCAGTATTTGTGTCTGTATGGTGTTGGAATTATCTAAAGAGGTTGCCAATGAAGAATAGTAATAGATCACAAAAACTTTGGAAAAGGAGTATACAACATTGGAAAGGCAAAAAAAGATAGAAAAAAATTGTACTCGAGAACAAGCGTAGAAAAATACAAAATTTTATTCACAAAGGAAGAATCAAAAAAACACAAAGACAAGGTATAAAAAAGTAGGAAGCCAAAATCATGGCAAAGGAGACCCACAATATGTTATACAGAGGCACTACATAAAGCTAAATACACTATTATTCAGCATCTCCCACTCCCACACTATCTCCTCATCCCACCCTCTTTCTGTTGGAGTCCCCCAAGGCTCTGTTCTAGGACCCCTACTCTTCTCAATCTATACACTTGGCCTGGGGAAACTCATAAAGTCCCACGGATTCCAGTACCACCTTTATGCCGATGATACTCAGATCTACCTCTCTGGCCCAGACGTCTCCTCTCTGCTCTCCAGAATCCCGGAGTGTCTATCAGACATATGCTCCTGCTTCTCCTCCCGCTTCCTCAAACTCAATGTGGACAAATCTGAACTGATCATCTTTCCCCCATCTCACAGATCTTCCTTACCTGACCTATCTATAACAATTGACGACATCACGCTTGCTCCCATACTGGAGGTCTGGTGCCTCGGAGAAACCCTTGACTCTGCCCTGTCCCTCAAGCCGCACATCCAAGCTCTCTTCACCTCCTGTCGCATACAGCTCAAAAATATTTCCAGAATCCATCCCTTCCTCAACCCTCAATCTACTAAAATGCTTGTGCATGCCCTCAACATATCCCGCCTCGATTACTGCAACATCCTTTTCTGTGGCGTCCCTGCTAACACCCTCGCACCTCTCCAGTCCAGTTCTGGGAAGGCAATAGCCGAAACGTACATAGGTGCAGACACTGGCACCCACCAGAGGTAATCTTTGCTCTACTGTTATATAATTCTTGGATTTTTTTACGTCTGTGTAGATGAATGGTTTTATACCAAGCTCCTTGATTTTGTTTCTTTGACGTAAAATCATGTATAGTATATTAGTGTATTTAGCTCTATGTAGTGCCTCTGTATAACATATGGTGGGTCTCCTTTGCCATGTTTTTGGTTTCCCACTTTTTTATACCTTGTCAGTGTGTTTTTTTTTATTCTTCCTTTGTGAATAAAATTTTGTATTTTTCTACGTTTGGTTCTCGAGTACAATTTTTTCTATCTGATTTTGTATATACTACATTGAACCTTATTTATGTCCATTTTTTGGTAAAAAAATATTTTTTTGGCATTTCTTTAGGCTAATAAATATACAGTATATATATATTTTAGGAATTTTCTTTTTTTTATGCCTTTTTTGACACAACTCCCTTTTTGTTTAACATTGGAAAGGCAGTTGAATGACATGTTTAGAATTGAGAACTGCCTTATCAATGCAAGTGTTTTGCATGATACCCTATTACCCTCAATGATGCCATTCCAAAAACATTCCATGCTGAAGGATTTGTTTAGAACTTGTAATATACTTGTTGGGAGAGGTGAGATTTCGATGAACATTTCTGCAAGTGTAGAAGGTTAGAGATCAGAATTGAGCGAATTTTTCAAAATTTGGTTCCGATTACGATCAACGGCGAATATTGAGTTTTCAATATTTGACGAACACAGCCGAACATCTTTGGAGTCAGTGGGAGTGGAAATGACTCAATATGTTTGGAATTGATTGTCAAAGATAAATTTGGCACAAATATGGCAAATTCAGATTCTGGAATCAATTCCGAACATATTCTCTCAACTCTATTAGAGATCATACTGAATTGAGATGAAAACCATTTCAGACAAAAGGGGAGGCATAAGAGAAGGCTTGTTTGCCAGAATGTTAGGATCTGATTACGGTGGTAGAGAAGAGGTTTTATTAACAGGTGAGAGGATTAATCTGTGAATAATAGAATAAATGTAGGACAGAGCAGAATTGGACAGACTTTTGTATGTAAACTGGGAAAATTTTAATTTCATTCTGATTGCAAACCAATGAAGGAATGTTATAAATGAATCCCCTTTGAATCCAGCATAATTACATATTAGCTATAGTTTAATTAAGGAAGGCAATGCCATACTTTATGGGAAAAAAAATAATGTCAGAAATTCACAGATTTTTTTTACGGTTCGTCCTTTTCTGTGTGTTTATGAAACAAGCAAATCATTGATTAAAAGTGACAGGAAACACATTATTACATTTCACATTCCAGTCTTTTCTTTTTTCTTCTTAGCAGTTCATTTTGACACATAAATGTCACATACAATGCGCTCGCTCCATGTAGACCTTCTCTGGGGATGTCATTTATGGCTGTTTAGACGCCACGCGTTTCACTCTAGAGGACTCTTTAGCCTACTTTACAAAAGTGAGAAATAAAACTTCTCAGTGTCAAGACAGATCTTTTCAAAAACTCTTCGGCAGAGGTGATGTTCTAATGGTGTAGGTTTATGTATTATATATTATATACAGGATGTTTACTACATTATATATGACTTTGGATGCATAATTGTAGAAGTTAAAGTATTAAAAGATAAAGTTTTTGAATCCCACTCTTTATTACTATTTTATAGGAAATAGATGGGTAAAATAATAATGTGACATTAGCTATTACTCTACTTAAATTGAGATGAGACCGCAATAATATCCTAGACAGATTAGTGGAACAGAAGTAGCAGATGGCACTCTTCATCCATTGTTCAAAACTGTTAATCTCTTGGATCACACAGATTACCATTAGAGTTCTGCCTTCCATCCTGCTGAGGAAAGCCAAAAAATGAATAAAGTCATGGAAAAATCAGTTCTCATCTATGAACATTAGGGATATGTGCATCACTAGAGCTTTTGGGCAAACCTTGGAAGACAGACCAAGGGTTGCTACTTGGGATGCAGAGACTAATAGAAAGGAGTAAATCTTCAAAACGTCTCTTCTTTTGCTCTAAACCTTGAACCCGACTTGTTGATTCTACCACCTTTAATGACTCCTTCCACTTTTACGTTCAATTTATTCCTCTTCAGTCAGGAGCACATAATTGACTCTTATTAAAAACACTCATTAATGGTTCCATTCCTTTTTCTTTACTAATTAAAGTACCAATGTTTGATACAAGCTTAGCAGGAAAGAGCTATTTTAATTATCTACTGTTTAGAAGCATAGGACTACTTACAGATTAATCAGGAAATGTGCTTTTAGCTATTCAGAGAAGAGGTTGTCAAAGGGAACTTGTCATCTGTTTCCTACTGTCCAAACCATTGGCAGCATGAATCATATCCGAGCTGTGTGATTGCAGTCAGGTATATCTTTCTTTTTAAAGTAAACTTACATAACTGGAGAAAAGGCTAGCCCGTCTCCTTCCCACAGGGCTAGATGTGATTAACAGGTCTCTCCATTGCATGTACATACAATAGGAATACACCTGTCAATCACCTTTCGCAGCATTGTGAAGAGCCGCAGCATTTTCTAGGAAAATATACCTGTTTCCAATAATGCAGCCGGGATCTGATTCATTTTGCCCACATTAACCAGATGACAGGTGGGCAACATGAATCAGGTGACAAGTTCCCTTTAAAAACCTTTTCTCTAAATAGCCGAAAGCACACATCCTATTTAACCTGTAAGTAGTCATCTGCTTATAAATAGTGCTCGGATAAGGTCTTATTGGAGCATGCTCGGGTGCAAACCGAGTGTCTTCGTCGTGCTTGAAAATTATGTTCGATTCCCGCGACTACTTGTCTTGTGGCTGTTCGACAGCTACAACACATGAAAGGTTTGCCAGTTCGTTAGGCAATCCATGCATATGTTGCGGCTGACAAACAGCCGCAAGACATGTAGCTCTTGGAATTGAACGTATTTTGGCTCAGTGGTTAGCACTGTAGTCTTGCAGCGCTGGGGTCCTTGGTTCAAATCCCACCAAGGACAACATCTGCAAGGAGTTTGTATGTTCTCCCTGTGTTTGCATGGGTTTCTTCCGGGTTCTCCGGTTTCCTCCCACATTCCAAAGACATACTGATAGGAATTCTAGATTGTGAGACCCAGTGGGGACAGTGCTGGTAATGTTGTAAAGTGCTGTACAATTAATAGCACTATATAAATGAGTAAAACAAATTAAATAAATATTTTTCGAGAACACCGAAGACATTCAGCTAGCACCTGAGCACACTTGGATAAGATCTTATCTGAGCACGTTCGCTCATCACTACTTATAAACAGTTGCAATTGTGTACATTCTGCTGACAGTTTAGATGGATGACAGGTTCCTTTTAGACTACTGGAGATACCATGGGTGCTAAGAAAAGAAGACGCTGCTTGCCATTCTGTCAACCCCGTGTGTTCTATTTCTGGACATACTAGGGTTCTGAGGTAAGAAGAGGGCAATCAAACTGCTGTCAACCATGTCTTTCTAATAATGGGAGGCCAAGGGTGCTGAGATAAAAAGAGACTGCTCACACTGCTGTCTACCTCGTCTATGTGAACGACTGCAAGTGGTATAAGTTATCTCCATGTCACAGCAATGGAGCTTCCTACTGCACATGGACACATGTACCTCTCCTAACATTCTATGACAGATTTTAGTCATTGTAACAAGGCAGCGGCCATTTTAATGATTACAGTTATTCTCTTTCTAGACATAATGATTGTGATTTGTTAATTAAAAGTATTTAGGAATTTAAATATAATAATTTTCTCTTTAGTTGTATTGACCCGGTGAAATCATATGGAAAACCTATTTTACTATAAAATGAACACTGCTAAAACGAAAGGAAAAAGACAATGACAGAATTACTTTTTTTCACCATTTCAACTCACTTGGAATTTGTGTCTCGCTTTCAGTAATTTATAAAGTAAAGTGACTAGTGTGGCTACAACTCATCAAAATATTGTTATGACAGTAGTAATGTAAAAAAGCTATGGCTAGGAACAAACTATGAAAACATGGATCATACAATAGTGGGTATATTAGACACAGACAGAACTGTTTGTCTTTACAGTAAAGGTACTGTCACACTTAGCGATGTACCAGCGATCCCGACCAGCGATATGACGCGGTCAGGATCGCTGGTACATCGCTAAGTGGTCGCTAGTGAGCTGCCACACAGGCAGATCTCACTAGCGACATCGCTGGGGATGGGGGTCGCTACTTACCTGTCACACCATGCGATCCTGCGTCCTCCCTCCCGGCTCCACGCTCGTCGCTTGTCTCCACAGCAGGAAGCGCCGCAGGAAGCAGACGACGAGAAACAGTCCTGAACGTTCTCGCGCGAT
This sequence comes from Dendrobates tinctorius, assembly GCF_039654945.1. NCBI lineage: Eukaryota > Metazoa > Chordata > Amphibia > Anura > Dendrobatidae > Dendrobates > Dendrobates tinctorius. The sequence goes on along the minus strand of NW_027361697.1, from coordinate 17,604,184 downwards.
CAGCGATAACCAGCGGGGGAGCGGGTCGTAGGTAAGTATCAGACACAGCGATGTCGCTAGCAATATCGCTATAACATCACTAGTTATAGCGATATCTCTTAGTGTGACATGCCCTTAAGGCTTACTGTATTTTGCGGACTATAAGACGCACCGGACCATATGACACACCCCAAATTTTGGGGATGAAAATGGGAAAAAGCTTTTTTAATAAACTGGTGCTGCATCTTATAGTCCAATTTGACGGTAGCTTACCGGGGGGGGCGGCTGCAGTGGAGCCCAGGGCTGGAAGGAGGGGGGGTGTCCTGATAATGCAAGGCTGTGGGCCCGGGGCTGTCAGAAAATGTCAGCGTTGAGCGGAGTCACCACACTTTCCCATTAATTTCCTTGTGGTGGGCATCAAGAAAATGGCTATCAGAGGTGGTTCATGCGCAGTTTGAGATCTTGGCTCTCAAGATCTCAGCTGCTGAGGTCTCAATCTGTGTATGCGCTGCCTCCGGAGGCCATTTTCCCAGAGCCCACTGCAGGGAAATTAGTGGGAAAGTGCAGGCCCTCCACGCAATGCTGACATTTTCTGACAGCTCATGGCCTGCAGCGCCGAGACACCCTCTTCCTCCAGCACCGAGCCTGCTGCATTACCCCACTCCTGCCACCACTGATCTTCTGCAGCAGCAACCCTGCCACCTGTGACCCTGCTCCACTGCAGCCATGGTAAGCTTAATTTGGATTATAAGACGCACACATTTTGGGGGGAAAAAGTGTTTTTTGTAGTCCGAAAAAAATGTTAATTTGCTGAAAACTGAAATGACCTTTTAATCATTTACTAGAGAAAAAATATTCTCATCTTCTTAATCATCCTAATTTTTTTTAGCAATCATAATACAGTAAAGTACAGGTATGGCGCTTATGAGGTTGATGGTATTCCTGGCGTATCACTTTACAAGACAATACAATGGAAATTTTTCATTTTCATAAATTGGGTTCAGACATAAAATAATCCATCTATATCTATTATTTCCTTTGCAGCTCTGCAAATGAGCTGAAGTCAACTTAAAGACTACAGACGCAATTACAAGTGAACTTTTACTCACACAACAATTAGATCTTACTTAGCATCCTGGGCGCCTGTAGCATTTCTTCTAAGAAAATGTTAACCTTCACGGTTGCTAAATAAAACAATTAAAGCTCAATTCTCCGTAGAATAAAAATGCATTCATTTGTCTGATTATATGCTTAGTGTGTGATACTTAGCTGATGTCTTATGTAACCACATTCATACTTTCCGCACTGAAGGGTTGGAAGGAGTCCTTTCATACGCCGAAGTGAAAAGCCGCTCTTGTTTCAGTGGCTAAGTCATCTCAACACTTCTATGACTCACCGACACTGGTCATATACTGTATAGTGAAAAATTTCCAGTTCTCAAAAATTCTTTGAATTTGAAAAAAAAAAAAACTTGTGTATCATAACCTGAGTACGTTGATCCTCATCCTTTACTCGTGAGTTTCTTTACAAGGGTAGCTCACTAGATTACTTTCGAGGGTGGAAAAAAGGAACATGATTTTCCATTTCTATTAGTTTCCACTTTCCTGTTTGCTTTTTTGCTTACGTAAAACTTGAGCTTACGTTAAACTTTTGAGACAATGTTAATTTTATTTTTATTCTTACTTAACTGCATAAATTTAAGATTTAAATGATTTTTGCAATTGGGTTACAATTAAAGTAACCTGCCAAATCAAAAATGCTATTAACCTGCAGATATACAGTTAATCTGCAGGTTAATAGCGTTCTAAAGCCGTGCGACCGCTGAACTGAAAGCCTGGGTGCTGGGAGGATATTAACTTTATTCCTCCTTGAAGTTGCTGGCTTTCAGTCATAGAGGCGTGGCCGGCACACCTACAGTCACAGGTCAGTGCATAGCGAGTGGTTGCTGTAAACGCGCTCTGGCACTAACTGACAGCTCAGTGCATAGAGAGTGGCTGCTGTAACTGTGCTCTGGCACTAACTGACAGCTCAGTGCTTAGTGAGTAGCTGCTGTAAGGCTACTTTCACACTTGCGTCGGTATGGGCCCGTCGCAATGCATTGGGCCGACGTACCGACGCACGTTGTGAAAGATTTGCACAACGGGGGCAGCGGATGCAGTTTTTCAACGCATCCGCTGCCCCATTGTAATGTCCAGGGAGGAGGGGGCGGAGTTTCTGCTGCGAAAGCATGGTTAAAAGTGGCGGACACGACACACAAAAAAGCGTTACATGTAACATTTATTTGTGCGTCGCGGCCGCCAAAACACGACGCATCTGTCGCACGATGGATGCGACGTGTGACCATACGTCGCGATGCGTCGCTAACGCAAGTCTATGGAGAAAAAACGCATCCTGCAGGCAACTTTGCAGGATGCGTTTTTTCTCCAAAACGGCGCATTGCGACGTACGTCACACGACGCTAGTGTGAAAGTAGCCTAACCGCGCTCTGGTACTAACTGACAGCTCAGTGCATAGCGAGTGGCTGCTGTAATCGCGCTTTAGCACTAACCGACAGCTCAGTGCATAGAGAGTGGCTGCTGTAACCGTGCTCTGGCACTAACTGACAGCTCAGTGCATAGAGAGTGGCTGCTGTAATCGCGCTTTAGCACTAACCGACAGCTCAGTGCATAGAGAGTGGCTGCTGTAACCGTGCTCTGGCACTAACTGACAGCTCAGTGCATAGAGAGTGGCTGCTGTAATCGCGCTTTAGCACTAACTGACAGCTCAGTGCATAGAGAGTGGCTGCTGTAACCGCGCTCTGGCACTAACTGACAGCTCAGTGCATAGCGAGTGGCTGCTGTAATCGCGCTTTAGCACTAACCGACAGCTCAGTGCATAGAGAGTGGCTGCTGTAACCGTGCTCTGGCACTAACTGACAGCTCAGTGCATAGAGAGTGGCTGCTGTAATCGCGCTTTAGCACTAACCGACAGCTCAGTGCATAGAGAGTGGCTGCTGTAACCGTGCTCTGGCACTAACTGACAGCTCAGTGCATAGAGAGTGGCTGCTGTAACCGCGCTCTGGCACTAACTGACAGCTCAGTGCATAGCGAGTGGCTGCTGTAATCGCGCTTTAGCAGGAACTGACAGCACAGTGCTTAGTGAGTGGCTGCTGTAACTGTGCTCTGGCACTAACTGACAGCTCAGTGCATAGAGAGTGGCTGCTGCAACCGCACTTTGGCACTAACTGACAGCTCAGTGCATAGAGAGTGGCCGCTGTAACCGCGCTCTGGCACTAACTGACAGCTCAGTGCATAGCGAGTGGCCGCTGTAACCGCGCTATGGCACTAACTAACAGCTCAGTGCTTAGTGAGTAGCTGCTGTAACTGCGCTTTGGCACTGACTGATAGCTCAGTGCATAGAGAGTGGCTGCTGTAACCCCGCTTGGGCACTAACTGACAGCTCAGTGCATAGCGAGTGGCCGCTGCAACCACGCTCTGGCACAAACTGACAGCTCAGTGCATAGCGAGTGGCCACTGTAACCGCGCTCTGGCACTAATTGACAGCTCAGTGCATAGAGAGTGGCCGCTGTAACCACGTTCTGGCACTGACTGACAGCTCAGTGCATAGCGAGTGGCCGCTGTAACCGCGTTCTGGCACTGACTGACAGCTCAGTGCATAGAGAGTGGCTGCTGTAACCGCACTTGGGCACTAACTGACAGCTCAGTGCATAGCGAGTGGCCGCTGCAACCACGCTCTGGCACAAACTGACAGCTCAGTGCATAGCGAGTGGCCGCTGTAACCGCGCTCTGGCACTAATTGACAGCTCAGTGCATAGAGAGTGGCCGCTGTAACCGCGTTCTGGCACTGACTGACAGCTCAGTGCATAGAGAGTGGCTGCTGTAACCGCACTTTGGCACTAACTGACAGCTCAGTGCATAGAGAGTGGCTGCTGTAACCACACTTTGGCACAAACTGACAGCTCAGTGCATAGCGAGTGGCCGCTGTAACCGCGCTCTGGCACTAACTAATAGCTCAGTGCTTAGTGAGTGGCTGCTGAAACTGCGCTTTGGCACTAACTGACAGCTCAGTGCATAGAGAGTGGCCGCTGTAACCGCACTTTGGCACAAACTGACAGCTCAGTGCATAGCGAGTGGCCGCTGTAACCGCGTTCTGGCACTAACTAATAGCTCAGTGCATAGAGAGTAGCTGCTGCAACCGCGCTTTGGCACGAACTGACAGCTCAGTGCATAGAGAGTGGCCGCTGTAACCGCGCTCTGGCACTAACTGACAGCTCAGTGCATAGAGAGTGGCTGCTGTAACCGCGCTTTGGCACGAACTGACAGCTCAGTGCATGGAGAGTGGCTGCTGTAACCGCGCTCTGGCACTAAATGACAACTCAGTGCATAGTGAGTAGCTGCTGTAACCACGCTCTGGCACTAACTGACAGCTCAGTGTATAGCGAGTGGCCGCTGTAACCGCGCTCTGGCACTAATTGACAGCTCAGTGCATAGAGAGTGGCTGCTGTAACCGCGCTCTGGCACTAACTGACAGCTCAGTGCATAGCGAGTGGCCGCTGTAACCGCGTTCTGGCACTGACTAACAGCTCAGTGCATAGAGAGTGGCTGCTGTAACCGCGCTCTGGCACTAACTGACAGCTCAGTGCATAGCGAGTGGCCGCTGTAACCGCGCTCTGGCACTAATTGACAGCTCAGTGCATAGAGAGTGGCTGCTGTAACCGCGCTCTGGCACTAACTGACAGCTCAGTACATAGCGAGTGGCCGCTGTAACCGCGCTCTGGCACTAACTAATAGCTCAGTGCTTAGTGAGTGGCTGCTGTAACTGCGCTTTGGCACTGACTGACAGCTCAGTGCATAGAGAGTGGCTGCTGCAACCGCGCTTTGGCACTAACTGACAGCTCAGTGCATAGAGATTGGCTGCTGCAACCGCACTTTGGCACTAACTAACAGCTCGGTGCATAGAGAGTGGCCGCTGTAACCGCACTTTGGCACAAACTGACAGCTCAGTGCATAGGGAGTGGCCGCTGTAACCGCGTTCTGGCACTAACTAATAGCTCAGTGCATAGAGAGTAGCTGCTGCAACCGCTCTTTGGCACTAACTGACAGCTCAGTGCATAGAGAGTGGCCGCTGTAACCACGCTCTGGCACTAACTGACAGCTCAGTGCATAGAGAGTGGCTGCTGTAACCACGCTTTGGCACTAACTGACAGCTCAGTGCATAGAGAATGGCTGCTGTAACCCCGCTCTGGCACTAACTGACAGCTCAGTGCTTAGTGAGTGGTCGCTGTAACCGCGCTCTGGCACTAACTGACAGCTCAGTGCTTAGTGAGTGGCCGCTGTAACCGCGCTCTGGAACTAACTGACAGCTTAGTGCATAGAGAGTGGCTGCTGTAACCGCGCTCTGGAACTAACTGACAGCTTAGTGCATAGAGAGTAGCTGCTGTAACCGCGCTCTGGCACTAACTGACAGCTCAGTGCATAGTGAGTGGCCGCTGTATCCGCGCTCTGGCACTAACTGACAGCTCAGTGCATAGAGAGTGGCTGCTGTAACCGCGCTCTGGCACTAACTGACAGCTCAGTGCATAGCGAGTGGCCGCTGTAACCCCGCTTTGGCACTAACTGACAGCTCAGTGCATAGAGAGTGACTGCTGTAACTGTGCTCTGGCACTAACTGACAGCTCAGTGCATAGAGAGTGGCTGCTGTAACCGTGCTCTGGCACTAACTGAGAGCTCAGTGCATAGAGAGTGGCCGCTGTAACCGTGCTTTTGCACTAACTGACAGCTCAGTACATAGAGAGTGGCTTCTGTAACCGCACTCTGGCACTAACTGACAGCCCATTGCATAGAGAGTGGCTGCTGTAACTGCGGTCTGGCACTAACTGAGAGCTCAGTGCATAGAGAGTGGCCGCTGTAACCACGCTCTGGCACTAACTGACAGCTCAGTGCATAGAGAGTGGCTGCTGTAACCGCGCTCTGGCACTAACTGACAGCTGAGTGCATAGAGAGTAGCTGCTGTAACCGCGCTCTGGCACTAACTGACAGCTCAGTGCATAGAGAGTGGCTGCTGTAACCGCGCTCTGGCACTAACTGACAGCTCAGTGCATAGCGAGCGACTGCTGTAACCGCGCTCTGGCACTAACTGACAGCTGAGTGCATAGAGAGTGGCTGCTGTAACCGCACTCTGGCACTAACTGACAGCTCAGTGCATAGAGAGTGACTGCTGTAACTGCGCTCTGGCACTAACTGACAGCTGAGGGCATAGAGAGTGGCTGCTGTAACTGCACTTTGGCACTAACTGACAGCTGAGTGCATAGAGAGTGGCCGCTGTAACCGCGCTCTGGCACTCACTGACAGCTCAGTGCACAGAGAGTGGCTGCTGTAACTGCGCTCTGGCACTAACTGACAGCTCAGTGCATAGAGAGTGGCCGCTGTAATCGCGCTCTGGCACTCACTGACAGCTCAGTGCATAGAGAGTGGCTGCTGGAACTGCGCACTGGCTCTAACTGACATCTCAGTGCATAGAGAGTGGCTGCTGCAACCGCACTTTGGCACTAAATGACAGCTCAGTGCATAGCGAGTCGCCGCTGTAACCGCGCTCTGGCACTAACTGACAGCTCAGTGCATAGAGAGTGGCCGCTGTAACCGCGCTCTGGCACTAACTAACAGCTCAGTGCATAGAGAGTAGCTGCTGCAACCGCGCTTTGGCACTAACTGACAGCTCAGTGCATAGCGAGCGACTGCTGTAACCGCGCTCTGGCACTAACTGACAGCTCAGTGCATAGAGAGTGGCTGCTGTAACCGCGCACTGGCACTAACTGACAGCTCAGTGCATAGAGAGTGACTACTGTAACTGCGCTCTGGCACTAACTGACAGCTGAGGGCACAGAGAGTGGCTGCTGTAACTGCACTCTGGCACTAACTGAAAGCTCAGTGCATAGAGAGTGGCTGCTGTAACTGCACTTTGGCACTAACTGACAGCTGAGTGCATAGAGAGTGGCCGCTGTAACCGCGCTCTGGCACTCACTGACAGCTCAGTGCATAGAGAGTGGCTGCTGCAACCGCGCTTTGGCACTAACTGACAGCTCAGTGCATAGAGAGTGGCTGCTGCAACCGCACTTTGGCACTAACTAACAGCTCGGTGCATAGAGAGTGGCCGCTGTAACCGCACTTTGGCACAAACTGACAGCTCAGTGCATAGGGAGTGGCCGCTGTAACCGCGTTCTGGCACTAACTAATAGCTCAGTGCATAGAGAGTAGCTGCTGCAACCGCTCTTTGGCACTAACTGACAGCTCAGTGCATAGAGAGTGGCCGCTGTAACCACGCTCTGGCACTAACTGACAGCTCAGTGCATAGAGAGTGGCTGCTGTAACCACGCTTTGGCACTAACTGACAGCTCAGTGCATAGAGAATGGCTGCTGTAACCCCGCTCTGGCACTAACTGACAGCTCAGTGCTTAGTGAGTGGCCGCTGTAACCGCGCTCTGGCACTAACTGACAGCTCAGTGCTTAGTGAGTGGCCGCTGTAACCGCGCTCTGGAACTAACTGACAGCTTAGTGCATAGAGAGTGGCTGCTGTAACCGCGCTCTGGAACTAACTGACAGCTTAGTGCATAGAGAGTAGCTGCTGTAACCGCGCTCTGGCACTAACTGACAGCTCAGTGCATAGTGAGTGGCCGCTGTATCCGCGCTCTGGCACTAACTGACAGCTCAGTGCATAGAGAGTGGCTGCTGTAACCGCGCTCTGGCACTAACTGACAGCTCAGTGCATAGCGAGTGGCCGCTGTAACCCCGCTTTGGCACTAACTGACAGCTCAGTGCATAGAGAGTGACTGCTGTAACTGTGCTCTGGCACTAACTGACAGCTCAGTGCATAGAGAGTGGCCGCTGTAACCGCGCTTTTGCACTAACTGACAGCTCAGTACATAGAGAGTGGCTTCTGTAACCGCACTCTGGCACTAACTGACAGCCCATTGCATAGAGAGTGGCTGCTGTAACTGCGGTCTGGCACTAACTGAGAGCTCAGTGCATAGAGAGTGGCCGCTGTAACCACGCTCTGGCACTAACTGACAGCTCAGTGCATAGAGAGTGGCTGCTGTAACTGCGCTCTGGCACTAACTGACAGCTCAGTGCATGGAGAGTGGCTGCTGTAACCGCGCTCTGGCACTAACTGACAGCTGAGTGCATAGAGAGTAGCTGCTGTAACCGCGCTCTGGCACTAACTGACAGCTCAGTGCATAGAAAGTGGCTGCTGTAACCGCGCTCTGGCACTAACTGACAGCTCAGTGCATAGCGAGCGACTGCTGTAACCGCGCTCTGGCACTAACTGACAGCTGAGTGCATAGAGAGTGGCTGCTGTAACCGCACTCTGGCACTAACTGACAGCTCAGTGCATAGAGAGTGACTGCTGTAACTGCGCTCTGGCACTAACTGACAGCTGAGGGCATAGAGAGTGGCTGCTGTAACTGCACTTTGGCACTAACTGACAGCTGAGTGCATAGAGAGTGGCCGCTGTAACCGCGCTCTGGCACTCACTGACAGCTCAGTGCACAGAGAGTGGCTGCTGTAACTGCGCTCTGGCACTAACTGACAGCTCAGTGCATAGAGAGTGGCCGCTGTAATCGCGCTCTGGCACTCACTGACAGCTCAGTGCATAGAGAGTGGCTGCTGGAACTGCGCACTGGCTCTAACTGACATCTCAGTGCATAGAGAGTGGCTGCTGCAACCGCACTTTGGCACTAAATGACAGCTCAGTGCATAGCGAGTCGCCGCTGTAACCGCGCTCTGGCACTAACTGACAGCTCAGTGCATAGAGAGTGGCCGCTGTAACCGCGCTCTGGCACTAACTAACAGCTCAGTGCATAGAGAGTAGCTGCTGCAACCGCGCTTTGGCACTAACTGACAGCTCAGTGCATAGCGAGCGACTGCTGTAACCGCGCTCTGGCACTAACTGACAGCTCAGTGCATAGAGAGTGGCTGCTGTAACCGCGCACTGGCACTAACTGACAGCTCAGTGCATAAAGAGTGACTGCTGTAACTGCGCTCTGGCACTAACTGACAGCTGAGGGCACAGAGAGTGGCTGCTGTAACTGCACTCTGGCACTAACTGAAAGCTCAGTGCATAGAGAGTGGCTGCTGTAACTGCACTTTGGCACTAACTGACAGCTGAGTGCATAGAGAGTGGCCGCTGTAACCGCGCTCTGGCACTCACTGACAGCTCAGTGCATAGAGAGTGGCTGCTGTAACTGCGCTCTGACACTAACTGACAGCTCAGTGCATAGAGAGTGGCCGCTGTAACCGCACTCTGGCACTCACTGACAGCTCAGTGCATAGATAGTGGCTGCTGGAACTGCGCTCTGGCTCTAACTGACAGCTCAGTGCATAGAGAGTGGCTGCTGCAACCGCACTTTGGCACTAAATGACAGCTCAGTGCATAGCGAGTCGCCGCTGTAACCGCGCTCTGGCACTAACTGACAGCTCAGTGCATTGAGAGTAGCTGCTGCAACCGCGCTTTGGCACTAACTGACAGCTCAGTGCATAGAGAGTGGCTGCTGCAACCGCGCTTTGGCACTAACTGACAGCTCAGTGCATAGAGAGTGGCCGCTGTAACCGCGCTCTGGCACTAACTAACAGCTCAGTGCATAGAGAGTGGCTGCTGGAACTGCGCTCTGGCACTAACTGACAGCTCAGTGCATAGAGAGTGGCTGCTGCAACTGCACTTTGGCACTAACTGACAGCTCAGTGCATAGCGAGTCGCCGCTGTAACCGCGCTCTGGCACTAACTGACAGCTCAGTGCATAGCGAGTGGCCGCTGTAACCGCGCTCTGGCACTAACTAACAGCTCAGTGCTTAGTGAGTAGCTGCTGTAACTGCGCTTTGGCACTGACTGATAGCTCAGTGCATAGCGAGTGGCTGCTGCAACCACGCTCTGGCACAAACTGACAGCTCAGTGCATAGAGAGTGGCTGCTGCCACCACGCTTTGGCAGTAACTGACAGCTCAGTGCATAGAGAGTGGCTGCTGTAACCGCACTTTGGCACTAACTGACAGCTCAGTGCATAGCGAGTGGCTGCTGTAACCCCGCTTGGGCACTAACTGACAGCTCAGTGATTAGCGAGTGGCTGCTGTAACCACGCTCTGGCACAAACTGACAGCTCAGTGCATAGCGAGTGGCCGCTGTAACCGCGCTCTGGCACTAACTGACAACTCAGTGCATAGCGAGTGGCCGCTGTAACCGCGTTCTGGCACTGACTGACAGCTCAGTGCATAGAGAGTGGCTGCTGTAACCGCACTTTGGCACTAACTGACAGCTCAATGCATAGAGAGTCGCTGCTGTAACCGCACTTTGGCACAAACTGACAGCTCAGTGCATAGCGAGTGGCCGCTGTAACCGCGCTCTGGCACTAACTAATAGCTCAGTGCATAGAGAGTAGCTGCTGCAACCGCGCTTTGGCACTAACTGACAGCTCAGTGCATAGAGAGTGGCCGCTGTAACCGCGCTCTGGCACTAACTGACAGCTCAGTGCATAGAGAGTGGCTGCTGCAACCGCGCTTTGGCACTAACTGACAGCTCAGTGCATAGAGAGTGGCCGCTGTAACCGCGCTCTGGCACTAACTGACAGCTCAGTGCTTAGTGAGTGGCTGCTGTAACTGCGCTTTGGCACTGACTGACAGCTCAGTGCATAGAGAGTGGCCGCTGTAACCGCACTTTGGCACAAACTGACAGCTCAGTGCATAGAGAGTGGCCGCTGTAACCGCGCTCTGGCACTTACTGACAACTCAGTGCATAGTGAGTAGCTGCTGTAACCGCGCTCTGGCGCTAACTGACAGCTCAGTGCATAGAGAGTGGCTGCTGTAACAAAGCTTTGGCACTAACTGACAGCTCAGTGCATAGAGAGTGGCTGCTGTAACCACGCTTTGGCACTAACTGACAGCTCAGTGCATAGCGAATGGCCGCTGTAACCGCGTTCTGGCACTAACTAATAGCTCAGTGCATAGAGATTAGCTGCTGCAACCGCGCTTTGGCACTAACTGACAGCTCAGTGCATAGAGAGTGGCCGCTGTAACCGCGCACTGGCTCTAACTGACATCTCAGTGCATAGAGAGTGGCTGCTGCAACCGCACTTTGGCACTAAATGACAGCTCAGTGCATAGCGAGTCGCCGCTGTAACCGCGCTCTGGCACTAACTGACAGCTCAGTGCATAGAGAGTGGCCGCTGTAACCGCGCTCTGGCACTAACTAACAGCTCAGTGCATAGAGAGTAGCTGCTGCAACCGCGCTTTGGCACTAACTGACAGCTCAGTGCATAGCGAGCGACTGCTGTAACCGCGCTCTGGCACTAACTGACAGCTCAGTGCATAGAGAGTGGCTGCTGTAACCGCGCACTGGCACTAACTGACAGCTCAGTGCATAGAGAGTGACTGCTGTAACTGCGCTCTGGCACTAACTGACAGCTGAGGGCACAGAGAGTGGCTGCTGTAACTGCACTCTGGCACTAACTGAAAGCTCAGTGCATAGAGAGTGGCTGCTGTAACTGCACTTTGGCACTAACTGACAGCTGAGTGCATAGAGAGTGGCCGCTGTAACCGCGCTCTGGCACTCACTGACAGCTCAGTGCATAGAGAGTGGCTGCTGCAACCGCGCTTTGGCACTAACTGACAGCTCAGTGCATAGAGAGTGGCTGCTGCAACCGCACTTTGGCACTAACTAACAGCTCGGTGCATAGAGAGTGGCCGCTGTAACCGCACTTTGGCACAAACTGACAGCTCAGTGCATAGGGAGTGGCCGCTGTAACCGCGTTCTGGCACTAACTAATAGCTCAGTGCATAGAGAGTAGCTGCTGCAACCGCTCTTTGGCACTAACTGACAGCTCAGTGCATAGAGAGTGGCCGCTGTAACCACGCTCTGGCACTAACTGACAGCTCAGTGCATAGAGAGTGGCTGCTGTAACCACGCTTTGGCACTAACTGACAGCTCAGTGCATAGAGAATGGCTGCTGTAACCCCGCTCTGGCACTAACTGACAGCTCAGTGCTTAGTGAGTGGCCGCTGTAACCGCGCTCTGGCACTAACTGACAGCTCAGTGCTTAGTGAGTGGCCGCTGTAACCGCGCTCTGGAACTAACTGACAGCTTAGTGCATAGAGAGTGGCTGCTGTAACCGCGCTCTGGCACTAACTGACAGCTCAGTGCATAGAGAGTAGCTGCTGTAACCGCGCTCTGGCACTAACTGACAGCTCAGTGCATAGTGAGTGGCCGCTGTATCCGCGCTCTGGCACTAACTGACAGCTCAGTGCATAGAGAGTGGCTGCTGTAACCGCGCTCTGGCACTAACTGACAGCTCAGTGCATAGAGAGTGGCCGCTGTAACCCCGCTTTGGCACTAACTGACAGCTCAGTGCATAGAGAGTGACTGCTGTAACTGTGCTCTGGCACTAACTGACAGCTCAGTGCATAGAGAGTGGCTGCTGTAACCGTGCTCTGGCACTAACTGAGAGCTCAGTGCATAGAGAGTGGCCGCTGTAACCGCGCTTTTGCACTAACTGACAGCTCAGTACATAGAGAGTGGCTTCTGTAACCGCACTCTGGCACTAACTGACAGCCCATTGCATAGAGAGTGGCTGCTGTAACTGCGGTCTGGCACTAACTGAGAGCTCAGTGCATAGAGAGTGGCCGCTGTAACCACGCTCTGGCACTAACTGACAGCTCAGTGCATAGAGAGTGGCTGCTGTAACTGCGCTCTGGCACTAACTGACAGCTCAGTGCATGGAGAGTGGCTGCTGTAACCGCGCTCTGGCACTAACTGACAGCTGAGTGCATAGAGAGTAGCTGCTGTAACCGCGCTCTGGCACTAACTGACAGCTCAGTGCATAGAGAGTGGCTGCTGTAACCGCGCTCTGGCACTAACTGACAGCTCAGTGCATAGCGAGCGACTGCTGTAACCGCGCTCTGGCACTAACTGACAGCTGAGTGCATAGAGAGTGGCTGCTGTAACCGCACTCTGGCACTAACTGACAGCTCAGTGCATAGAGAGTGAATGCTGTAACTGCGCTCTGGCACTAACTGACAGCTGAGGGCATAGAGAGTGGCTGCTGTAACTGCACTTTGGCACTAACTGACAGCTGAGTGCATAGAGAGTGGCCGCTGTAACCGCGCTCTGGCACTCACTGACAGCTCAGTGCACAGAGAGTGGCTGCTGTAACTGCGCTCTGGCACTAACTGACAGCTCAGTGCATAGAGAGTGGCCGCTGTAATCGCGCTCTGGCACTCACTGACAGCTCAGTGCATAGAGAGTGGCTGCTGGAACTGCGCACTGGCTCTAACTGACATCTCAGTGCATAGAGAGTGGCTGCTGCAACCGCACTTTGGCACTAAATGACAGCTCAGTGCATAGCGAGTCGCCGCTGTAACCGCGCTCTGGCACTAACTGACAGCTCAGTGCATAGAGAGTGGCCGCTGTAACCGCGCTCTGGCACTAACTAACAGCTCAGTGCATAGAGAGTAGCTGCTGCAACCACGCTTTGGCACTAACTGACAGCTCAGTGCATAGCGAGCGACTGCTGTAACCGCGCTCTGGCACTAACTGACAGCTCAGTGCATAGAGAGTGGCTGCTGTAACCGCGCACTGGCACTAACTGACAGCTCAGTGCATAGAGAGTGACTGCTGTAACTGCGCTCTGGCACTAACTGACAGCTGAGGGCACAGAGAGTGGCTGCTGTAACTGCACTCTGGCACTAACTGAAAGCTCAGTGCATAGAGAGTGGCTGCTGTAACTGCACTTTGGCACTAACTGACAGCTGAGTGCATAGAGAGTGGCCGCTGTAACCGCGCTCTGGCACTCACTGACAGCTCAGTGCATAGAGAGTGGCTGCTGTAACTGCGCTCTGACACTAACTGACAGCTCAGTGCATAGAGAGTGGCCGCTGTAACCGCACTCTGGCACTCACTGACAGCTCAGTGCATAGATAGTGGCTGCTGGAACTGCGCTCTGGCTCTAACTGACAGCTCAGTGCATAGAGAGTGGCTGCTGCAACCGCACTTTGGCACTAAATGACAGCTCAGTGCATAGCGAGTCGCCGCTGTAACCGCGCTCTGGCACTAACTGACAGCTCAGTGCATTGAGAGTAGCTGCTGCAACCGCGCTTTGGCACTAACTGACAGCTCAGTGCATAGAGAGTGGCTGCTGCAACCGCGCTTTGGCACTAACTGACAGCTCAGTGCATAGAGAGTGGCCGCTGTAACCGCGCTCTGGCACTAACTAACAGCTCAGTGCATAGAGAGTGGCTGCTGGAACTGCGCTCTGGCACTAACTGACAGCTCAGTGCATAGAGAGTGGCTGCTGCAACTGCACTTTGGCACTAACTGACAGCTCAGTGCATAGCGAGTCGCCGCTGTAACCGCGCTCTGGCACTAACTGACAGCTCAGTGCATAGCGAGTGGCCGCTGTAACCGCGCTCTGGCACTAACTAACAGCTCAGTGCTTAGTGAGTAGCTGCTGTAACTGCGCTTTGGCACTGACTGATAGCTCAGTGCATAGCGAGTGGCTGCTGCAACCACGCTCTGGCACAAACTGACAGCTCAGTGCATAGAGAGTGGCTGCTGCCACCACGCTTTGGCAGTAACTGACAGCTCAGTGCATAGAGAGTGGCTGCTGTAACCGCACTTTGGCACTAACTGACAGCTCAGTGCATAGCGAGTGGCTGCTGTAACCCCGCTTGGGCACTAACTGACAGCTCAGTGATTAGCGAGTGGCTGCTGTAACCACGCTCTGGCACAAACTGACAGCTCAGTGCATAGCGAGTGGCCGCTGTAACCGCGCTCTGGCACTAACTGACAACTCAGTGCATAGCGAGTGGCCGCTGTAACCGCGTTCTGGCACTGACTGACAGCTCAGTGCATAGAGAGTGGCTGCTGTAACCGCACTTTGGCACTAACTGACAGCTCAATGCATAGAGAGTCGCTGCTGTAACCGCACTTTGGCACAAACTGACAGCTCAGTGCATAGCGAGTGGCCGCTGTAACCGCGCTCTGGCACTAACTAATAGCTCAGTGCATAGAGAGTAGCTGCTGCAACCGCGCTTTGGCACTAACTGACAGCTCAGTGCATAGAGAGTGGCCGCTGTAACCGCGCTCTGGCACTAACTGACAGCTCAGTGCATAGAGAGTGGCTGCTGCAACCGCGCTTTGGCACTAACTGACAGCTCAGTGCATAGAGAGTGGCCGCTGTAACCGCGCTCTGGCACTAACTGACAGCTCAGTGCTTAGTGAGTGGCTGCTGTAACTGCGCTTTGGCACTGACTGACAGCTCAGTGCATAGAGAGTGGCCGCTGTAACCGCACTTTGGCACAAACTGACAGCTCAGTGCATAGAGAGTGGCCGCTGTAACCGCGCTCTGGCACTTACTGACAACTCAGTGCATAGTGAGTAGCTGCTGTAACCGCGCTCTGGCGCTAACTGACAGCTCAGTGCATAGAGAGTGGCTGCTGTAACAACGCTTTGGCACTAACTGACAGCTCAGTGCATAGAGAGTGGCTGCTGTAACCACGCTTTGGCACTAACTGACAGCTCAGTGCATAGCGAATGGCCGCTGTAACCGCGTTCTGGCACTAACTAATAGCTCAGTGCATAGAGAGTAGCTGCTGCAACCGCGCTTTGGCACTAACTGACAGCTCAGTGCATAGAGAGTGGCCGCTGTAACCGCGCTCTGGCACTAACTGACAGCTCAGTGCATAGAGAGTGGCTGCTGTAACCGCGCTTTGGCACTAACTGACAGCTCAGTGCATAGAGAGTGGCCGCTGTAACCGCGCTCTGGCACTTACTGACAACTCAGTGCATAGTGAGTAGCTGCTGTAACCGCGCTCTGGCGCTAACTGACAGCTCAGTGCATAGAGAGTGGCTGCTGTAACCACGCTTTGGCACTAACTGACAGCTCAGTGCATAGAGAGTGGCTGCTGTAACCATGCTCTGGCATTAACTGACAGCTCAGTGCATAGAGAGTCGCCGCTGTTACCGCGCTCTGGCACTAACTGACAGCTCAGTGCATAGCGAGTGGCTGCTGTAATCGCGCTTTAGCAGTAACTGACAGCTCAGTGCTTAGTGAGTGGCTGCTGTAACTGTGCTCTGGCACTAACTGACAGCTCAGTGCATAGAGAGTGGCTGCTGCAACCGCACGTTGGCACTAACTGACAGCTCAGTGCATAGCGAGTTGCCGCTGTAACCGCGCTCTGGCACTAACTGACAGCTCAGTGCATAGCGAGTGGCCGCTGTAACCGCGCTCTGGCACTAACTAACAGCTCAGTGCTTAGTGAGTAGCTGCTGTAACTGCGCTTTGGCACTGACTGATAGCTCAGTGCATAGAGAGTGGCTGCTGTAACCGCACTTTGGCACTAACTGACAGCTCAGTGCATAGAGAGTGGCTGCTGTAACCGCACTTTGGCACAAACTGACAGCTCAGTGCATAGCGAGTGGCCGCTGTAACCGCGCTCTGGCACTATCTAGTAGCTCAGTGCATAGAGAGTGGCTGCTGTAACTGCGCTTTGGCAAAGACTGACAGCTCAGTGCATAGAGAGTGGCTGCTGCAACCGCGCTTTGGCACTAACTGACAGCTCAGTGCATAGAGAGTGGTTGCTGCAACCGCACTTTGGCACTAACTGACAGCTCGGTGCATAGAGAGTGGCCGCTGTAACCGCACTTTGGCACAAACTGACAGCTCAGTGCATAGCGAGTGGCCGCTGTAACCGCGTTCTGGCACTAACTAATAGCTCAGTGCATAGAGAGTAGCTGCTGCAACCGCGCTTTGGCACTAACTAACAGCTCAGTGCATAGAGAGTGGCTGCTGCAACCGCGCTTTGGCACTAACTGACAGCTCAGTGCATAGAGAGTGGCCGCTGTAACCGCGCTCTGGCACTAACTGACAACTCAGTGCTTAGAGAGTAGCTGCTGTAACCGCGCTCTGGCACTAACTGACAGCTCAGTGCATAGAGAGTGGCTGCTGTAACCACGCTTTGGCACTAACTGACAGCTCAGTGCATAGAGAGTGGCTGCTGTAACCCCGCTCTGGCACTAACTGACAGCTCAGTGCATAGTC
Source organism: Dendrobates tinctorius (assembly GCF_039654945.1). Classification (NCBI taxonomy): domain Eukaryota; kingdom Metazoa; phylum Chordata; class Amphibia; order Anura; family Dendrobatidae; genus Dendrobates; species Dendrobates tinctorius. The sequence goes on along the minus strand of NW_027361697.1, from coordinate 17,587,129 downwards.
AGTTGCCGCTGTAACCGCGCTCTGGCACTAACTGACAGCTCAGTGCTTAGTGAGTGGCTGCTGTAACCGCGCTCTGGAACTAACTGACAGCTTAGTGCATAGAGAGTGGCTGCTGTAACCGCGCTCTGGAACTAACTGACAGCTTAGTGCATAGAGAGTAGCTGCTGTAACCGCGCTCTGGCACTAACTGACAGCTCAGTGCATAGTGAGTGGCCGCTGTATCCGCACTCTGGCACTAACTGACAGCTCAGTGCATAGAGATTGGCTGCTGTAACCGCGCTCTGGCACTAACTGACAGCTCAGTGCATAGAGAGTGGCCGCTGTAACCCCGCTTTGGCACTAACTGACAGCTCAGTGCATAGAGAGTGACTGCTGTAACTGTGCTCTGGCACTAACTGACAGCTCAGTGCATAGAGAGTGGCCGCTGTAACCGCGCTTTTGCACTAACTGACTGCTCAGTACATAGAGAGTGGCTTCTGTAACCGCGCTCTGGCACTAACTGACAGCCCAGTGCATAGAGAGTGGCTGCTGTAACTGCGGTCTGGCACTAACTGACAGCTCAGTGCATAGAGAGTGGCTGCTGTAACCGCGCTCTGGCACTAACTGACAGCTGAGTGCATAGAGAGTGGCTGCTGTAACCGCACTCTGGCACTAACTGACAGCTCAGTGCATAGAGAGTGGCTGCTGTAACCGCGCTCTGGCACTAACTGACAGCTGAGTGCATAGAGAGTGGCTGCTGTAACCGCACTCTGGCACTAACTGACAGCTCAGTGCATAGAGAGTGACTGCTGTAACTGCGCTCTGGCACTAACTGACAGCTGAGGGCATAGAGAGTGGCTGCTGTAACTGCACTCTGGCACTAACTGACAGCTCAGTGCATAGAGAGTGGCTGCTGTAACTGCACTTTGGCACTAACTGACAGCTGAGTGCATAGAGAGTGGCCGCTGTAACCGCGCTCTGGCACTCACTGACAGCTCAGTGCATAGAGAGTGGCTACTGTAACTGCGCTCTGGCACTAACTGACAGCTCAGTGCATAGAGAGTGGCCGCTGTAACCGCGCTCTGGCACTCACTGACAGCTCAGTGCATAGAGAGTGGCTTCTGTAACCGCGCTCTGGCACTAACTGACAGCCCAGTGCATAGAGAGTGGCTGCTGTAACTGCGGTCTGGCACTAACTGAGAGCTCAGTGCATAGAGAGTGGCCGCTGTAACCACGCTCTGTCACTAACTGACAGCTCAGTGCATAGAGAATGGCTGCTGTAACTGCGCTCTGGCACTAACTGACAGCTCAGTGCATGGAGAGTGGCTGCTGTAACCGCGCTCTGGCACTAACTGACAGCTGAGTGCATAGAGAGTAGCTGCTGTAACCGCGCTCTGGCACTAACTGACAGCTCAGTGCATAGAGAGCGGCTGCTGTAACCGCGCTCTGGCACTAACTGACAGCTCAGTGCATAGCGAGCGACTGCTGTAACCGCGCTCTGGCACTAACTGACAGCTCAGTGCATAGTGAGTGGCCGCTGTATCCGCGCTCTGGCACTAACTGACAGCTCAGTGCATAGAGAGTGGCTGCTGTAACCGCGCTCTGGCACTAACTGACAGCTCAGTGCATAGAGAGTGGCCGCTGTAACTGTGCTCTGGCACTAACTGACAGCTCAGTGCATAGAGAGTGGCTGCTGTAACCGCGCTCTGGCACTAACTGACAGCTCAGTGCATAGCGAGTGGCCGCTGTAACCCCGCTTTGGCACTAACTGACATCTCAGTGCATAGAGAGTGACTGCTGTAACTGTGCTCTGGCACTAACTGACAGCTCAGTGCATAGAGAGTGGCTGCTGTAACCGTGCTCTGGCACTAACTGAGAGCTCAGTGCATAGAGAGTGGCCGCTGTAACCGCGCTTTTGCACTAACTGACAGCTCAGTACATAGAGAGTGGCTTCTGTAACCGCGCTCTGGCACTAACTGACAGCCCATTGCATAGAGAGTGGCTGCTGTAACTGCGGTCTGGCACTAACTGAGAGCTCAGTGCAATAGAGTGGCCGCTGTAACCATGCTCTGGCACTAACTGACAGCTCAGTGCATAGAGAGTGGCTGCTGTAACTGCGCTCTGGCACTAACTGACAGCTCAGTGCATAGAGAGTGGCTGCTGGAACTGCGCTCTGGCTCTAACTGACAGCTCAGTGCATAGAGAGTTGCCGCTGTAACCGCGTTCTGTCACTCACTGACAGCTCAGTGCATAGAGAGTGGCTGCTGGAACTGCGCTCTGGCTCTAACTGACAGCTCAGTGCATAGAGAGTGGCTGCTGCAACCGCACTTTGGCACTAAATGACAGCTCAGTGCATAGCGAGTCGCCGCTGTAACCGCGCTCTGGCACTAACTGACGGCTCAGTGCATAGAGAGTGGCCGCTGTAACCGCGCTCTGGCACTAACTAACAGCTCAGTGCATAGAGAGTAGCTGCTGCAACCGCACTTTGGCACTAACTGACAGCTCAGTGCATAGCGAGCGACTGCTGTAACCGCGCTCTGGCACTAACTGACAGCTCAGTGCATAGAGAGTGGCTGCTGTAACCGCGCACTGGCACTAACTGACAGCTGAGTGCATAGAGAGTGGCTGCTGTAACCGCACTCTGGCACTAACTGACAGCTCAGTGCATAGAGAGTGACTGCTGTAACTGCGCTCTGGCACTAACTGACAGCTGAGGGCATAGAGAGTGGCTGCTGTAACTGCACTCTGGCACTAACTGACAGCTCAGTGCATAGAGAGTGGCTGCTGTAACTGCACTTTGGCACTAACTGACAGCTGAGTGCATAGAGAGTGGCCGCTGTAACCGCGCTCTGGCACTCACTGACAGCTCAGTGCACAGAGAGTGGCTGCTGTAACTGCGCTCTGGCACTAACTGACAGCTCAGTGCATAGAGAGTGGCCGCTGTAACCGCGCTCTGGCACTCACTGACAGCTCAGTGCATAGAGAGTGGCTGCTGGAACTGCGCTCTGGCTCTAACTGACAGCTCAGTGCATAGAGAGTAGCTGCTGCAACCGCACTTTGGCACTAAATGACAGCTCAGTGCATAGCGAGTCGCCGCTATAACCGCGCTCTGGCACTAACTGACAGCTCAGTGCATAGAGAGTAGCTGCTGCAACCGCGCTTTGGCACTAACTGACAGCTCAGTGCATAGAGAGTGGCTGCTGCAACCGCGCTTTGGCACTAACTGACAGCTCAGTGCATAGAGAGTGGCCGCTGTAACCGCGCTCTGGCACTCACTGACAGCTCAGTGCATAGAGAGTGGCTGCTGGAACTGCGCTCTGGCACTAACTGACAGCTCAGTGCATAGAGCGTGGCTGCTGCAACCGCACTTTGGCACTAACTGACAGCTCAGTGCATAGCGAGTCGCCGCTGTAACCGCGCTCTGGCACTAACTGACAGCTCAGTGCATAGCGAGTGGCCACTGTAACCGCGCTCAGGCACTAACTAACAGCTCAGTGCTTAGTGAGTAGCTGCTGTAACTGCGCTTTGGCACTGACTGATTGCTCAGTGCATAGCGAGTGGCTGCTGCAACCAAGCTCTGGCACAAACTGACAGCTCAGTGCATAGAGAGTGGCTGCTGCCACCACGCTTTGGCACTAACTGACAGCTCAGTGCATAGAGAGTGGCTGCTGTAACCGCACTTTGGCACTAACTGACAGCTCAGTGCATAGCGAGTGGCTGCTGTAACCCCGCTTGGGCACTAACTGACAGCTCAGTGCTTAGCGAGTGGCTGCTGTAACCACGCTCTGGCACAAACTGACAGCTCAGTGCATAGCGAGTGGCCGCTGTAACCGCGCTCTGGCACTAACTGACAGCTCAGTGCATAGCGAGTGGCCGCTGTAACCACGTTCTGGCACTGACTGACAGCTCAGTGCATAGAGAGTGGCTGCTGTAACCGCACTTTGGCACTAACTGACAGCTCAGTGCATAGAGAGTCGCTGCTGTAACCGCGCTCTGGCACTAACTAATAGCTCAGTGCATAGAGAGTAGCTGCTGCAACCGCGCTTTGGCACTAACTGACAGCTCAGTGCATAGAGAGTGTCTGCTGCAACCGCGCTTTGGCACTAACTGACAGCTCAGTGCATAGAGAGTGGCCGCTGTAACCGCACTTTGGCACAAACTGACAGCTCGGTGCATAGCGAATGGCCGCTGTAACCGCGCTCTGGCACTAACTGACAGCTCAGTGCATAGCGAGTGGCCGCTGTAACCACGTTCTGGCACTGACTGACAGCTCAGTGCATAGAGAGTGGCTGCTGTAACCGCACTTTGGCACTAACTGACAGCTCAGTGCATAGAGAGTCGCTGCTGTAACCGCGCTCTGGCACTAACTAATAGCTCAGTGCATAGAGAGTAGCTGCTGCAACCGCGCTTTGGCACTAACTGACAGCTCAGTGCATAGAGAGTGTCTGCTGCAACCGCGCTTTGGCACTAACTGACAGCTCAGTGCATAGAGAGTGGCCGCTGTAACCGCGCTCTGGCACTAACTGACAGCTCAGTGCATAGAGAGTGGCTGCTGTAACCGCGCTTTGGCACTAACTGACAGCTCAGTGCATAGAGAGTGGCTGCTGCAACCGCGCTTTGGCACTAACTGACAGCTCAGTGCATAGAGAGTGGCCGCTGTAACCGCGCTCTGGCACTTACTGACAACTCAGTGCATAGTGAGTAGCTGCTGTAACCGCGCTCTGGCGCTAACTGACAGCTCAGTGCATAGAGAGTGGCTGCTGTAACCACGCTTTGGCACTAACTGACAGCTCAGTGCATAGAGAGTGGCTGCTGTAACCGTGCTCTGGCATTAACTGACAGCTCAGTGCATAGAGAGTCGCCGCTGTAACCGCGCTCTGGCACTAACTGACAGCTCAGTGCTTAGTGAGTGGCTGCTGTAACTGTGCTCTGGCACTAACTGACAGCTCAGTGCATAGAGAGTGGCTGCTGCAACCGCACTTTGGCACTAACTGACAGCTCAGTGCATAGAGAGTGGCTGCTGTAACCGCGCTCTGGCACTAACTGACAGCTCAGTGCATAGCGAGTCGCCGCTGTAACCGCGCTCTGGCACTAACTGACAGCTCAGTGCATAGCGAGTGGCCGCTGTAACTGCGCTCTGGCACTAACTAACAGCTCAGTGCTTAGTGAGTAGCTGCTGTAACTGCGCTTTGGCACTGACTGATAGCTCAGTGCATAGAGAGTGGCTGCTGTAACCGCACTTTGGCACTAACTGACAGCTCAGTGCATAGAGAGTGGCTGCTGTAACAGCACTTTGGCACTAACTGACAGCTCAGTGCATAGCGAGTGGCCGCTGTAACCGCGTTCTTGCACTGACTGACAGCTCAGTGCATAGAGAGTGGCTGCTGTAACCGCACTTTGGCACTAACTGACAGCTCAGTGCATAGAGAGTGGCTGCTGTAACCGCACTTTGGCACAAACTGACAGCTCAGTGCATAGCGAGTGGCCGCTGTAACCGCGCTCTGGCACTAACTAGTAACTCAGTGCTTAGTGAGTGGCTGCTGTAACTGCGCTTTGGCAAAGACTGACAGCTCAGTGCATAGAGAGTGGCTGCTGCAACCGCGCTTTGGCACTAACTGACAGCTCAGTGCATAGAGAGTGGCTGCTGCAACCGCACTTTGGCACTAACTGACAGCTCGGTGCATAGAGAGTGGCCGCTGTAACCGCACTTTGGCACAAACTGTCAGCTCAGTGCATAGCGAGTGGCCGCTGTAACCGCGTTCTGGCACTAACTAATAGCTCAGTGCATAGAGAGTAGCTGCTGCAACCGCGCTTTGGCACTAACTGACAGCTCAGTGCATAGAGTGTGGATGCTGCAACCGCGCTTTGGCACTAACTGACAGCTCAGTGCATAGAGAGTGGCCGCTGTAACCGCGCTCTGGCACTAACTGACAACTCAGTGCTTAGTGAGTAGCTGCTGTAACCGCGCTCTGGCACTAACTGACAGCTCAGTGCATAGAGAGTGGCTGCTGTAACCACGCTTTGGCACTAACTGACAGCTCAGTGCATAGAGAGTGGCTGCTGTAACCCCGCTCTGGCACTAACTGACAGCTCAGTGCATAGTCAGTTGCCGCTGTAACCGCGCTCTGGCACTAACTGACAGCTCAGTGCTTAGTGAGTGGCCGCTGTAACCGCGCTCTGGAACTAACTGACAGCTTAGTGCATAGAGAGTGGCTGCTGTAACCGCGCTCTGGAACTAACTGACAGCTTAGTGCATAGAGAGTAGCTGCTGTAACCGCGCTCTGGCACTAACTGACAGCTCAGTGCATAGTGAGTGGCCGCTGTATCCGCACTCTGGCACTAACTGACAGCTCAGTGCATAGAGATTGGCTGCTGTAACCGCGCTCTGGCACTAACTGACAGCTCAGTGCATAGAGAGTGGCCGCTGTAACCCCGCTTTGGCACTAACTGACAGCTCAGTGCACAGCGAGTGGCCGCTGTAACCGCGTTCTTGCACTGACTGACAGCTCAGTGCATAGAGAGTGGCTGCTGTAACCGCACTTTGGCACTAACTGACAGCTCAGTGCATAGAGAGTGGCTGCTGTAACCGCACTTTGGCACAAACTGACAGCTCAGTGCATAGCGAGTGGCCGCTGTAACCGCGCTCTGGCACTAACTAGTAACTCAGTGCTTAGTGAGTGGCTGCTGTAAATGTGCTTTGGCAAAGACTGACAGCTCAGTGCATAGAGAGTGGCTGCTGCAACCGCGTTTTGTCACTAACTGACAGCTCAGTGCATAGAGAGTGGCTGCTGTAACCCCGCTCTGGCACTAACTGACAGCTCAGTGCATAGTCAGTTGCCGCTGTAACCGCGCTCTGGCACTAACTGACAGCTCAGTGCTTAGTGAGTGGCCGCTGTAACCGCGCTCTGGAACTAACTGACAGCTTAGTGCATAGAGAGTGGCTGCTGTAACCGCGCTCTGGAACTAACTGACAGCTTAGTGCATAGAGAGTAGCTGCTGTAACCGCGCTCTGGCACTAACTGACAGCTCAGTGCATAGTGAGTGGCCGCTGTATCCGTACTCTGGCACTAACTGACAGCTCAGTGCATAGAGATTGGCTGCTGTAACCGCGCTCTGGCACTAACTGACAGCTCAGTGCATAGAGAGTGGCCGCTGTAACCCCGCTTTGGCACTAACTGACAGCTCAGTGCATAGAGAGTGGCTGCTGTAACCGCACTTTGGCACTAACTGACAGCTCAGTGCATAGAGAGTGGCTGCTGTAACCGCACTTTGGCACAAACTGACAGCTCAGTGCATAGCGAGTGGCCGCTGTAACCACGCTCTGGCACTAACTAGTAACTCAGTGCTTAGTGAGTGGCTGCTGTAAATGCGCTTTGGCAAAGACTGACAGCTCAGTGCATAGAGAGTGGCTGCTGCAACCGCGCTTTGGCACTAACTGACAGCTCAGTGCATAGAGAGTGGCTGCTGCAACCGCACTTTGGCACTAACTGACAGCTCGGTGCATAGAGAGTGGCCGCTGTAACCGCACTTTGGCACAAACTGACAGCTCAGTGCATAGCGAGTGGCCGCTGTAACCGCGTTCTGGCACTAACTAATAGCTCAGTGCATAGAGAGTAGCTGCTGCAACCACGCTTTGGCACTAACTGACAGCTCAGTGCATAGAGAGTGGCTGCTGCAACCGCGCTTTGGCACTAACTGACAGCTCAGTGCATAGAGAGTGGCCGCTGTAACCGCGCTCTGGCACTAACTGACAACTCAGTGCTTAGTGAGTAGCTGCTGTAACCGCGCTCTGGCACTAACTGACAGCTCAGTGCATAGAGAGTGGCTGCTGTAACCACGCTTTGGCACTAACTGACAGCTCAGTGCATAGAGAGTGGCTGCTGTAACCCCGCTCTGGCACTAACTGACAGCTCAGTGCATAGTCAGTTGCCGCTGTAACCGCGCTCTGGCACTAACTGACAGCTCAGTGCTTAGTGAGTGGCCGCTGTAACCGCGCTCTGGAACTAACTGACAGCTTAGTGCATAGAGAGTGGCTGCTGTAACCGCGCTCTGGAACTAACTGACAGCTTAGTGCATAGAGAGTAGCTGCTGTAACCGCGCTCTGGCACTAACTGACAGCTCAGTGCATAGTGAGTGGCCGCTGTATCCGCACTCTGGCACTAACTGACAGCTCAGTGCATAGAGATTGGCTGCTGTAACCGCGCTCTGGCACTAACTGACAGCTCAGTGCATAGAGAGTGGCCGCTGTAACCCCGCTTTGGCACTAACTGACAGCTCAGTGCATAGAGAGTGACTGCTGTAACTGTGCTCTGGCACTAACTGACAGCTCAGTGCATAGAGAGTGGCTGCTGTAACCGTGCTCTGGCACTAACTGACAGCTCAGTGCATAGCGAGTGGCCGCTGTAACCGCACTTTTGCACTAACTGACTGCTCAGTACATAGAGAGTGGCTTCTGTAACCGCGCTCTGGCACTAACTGACAGCCCAGTGCATAGAGAGTTGCTGCTGTAACTGCGGTCTGGCACTAACTGACAGCTCAGTGCATAGAGAGTGGCTGCTGTAACCGCGCTCTGGCACTAACTGACAGCTCAGTGCATAGAGAGTGGCTGCTGTAACCGCGCTCTGGCACTAACTGACAGCTGAGTGCATAGAGAGTGGCTGCTGTAACCGCACTCTGGCACTAACTGACAGCTCAGTGCATAGAGAGTGACTGCTGTAACTGCGCTCTGGCACTAACTGACAGCTGAGGGCATAGAGAGTGGCTGCTGTAAAAGCACTCTGGCACTAACTGACAGCTCAGTGCATAGAGAGTGGCTGCTGTAACTGCACTTTGGCACTAACTGACAGCTGAGTGCATAGAGAGTGGCCGCTGTAACCGCGCTCTGGCACTCACTGACAGCTCAGTGCATAGAGAGTGGCTACTGTAAATGCGCTCTGGCACTAACTGACAGCTCAGTGCATAGAGAGTGGCCGCTGTAACCGCGCTCTGGCACTCACTGACAGCTCAGTGCATAGAGAGTGGCTTCTGTAACCGCGCTCTGGCACTAACTGACAGCCCAGTGCATAGAGAGTGGCTGCTGTAACTGCGGTCTGGCACTAACTGAGAGCTCAGTGCATAGAGAGTGGCCGCTGTAACCACGCTCTGTCACTAACTGACAGCTCAGTGCATAGAGAGTGGCTGCTGTAACTGCGCTCTGGCACTAACTGACAGCTCATTGCATGGAGAGTGGCTGCTGTAACCGCGCTCTGGCACTAACTGACAGCTGAGTGCATAGAGAGTAGCTGCTGTAACCGCGCTCTGGCACTAACTGACAGCTCAGTGCATAGAGAGTGGCTGCTGTAACCGCGCTCTGGCACTAACTGACAGCTCAGTGCATAGCGAGCGACTGCTGTAACCGCGCTCTGGCACTAACTGACAGCTCAGTGCATAGTGAGTGGCCGCTGTATCCGCGCTCTGGCACTAACTGACAGCTCAGTGCATAGAGAGTGGCTGCTGTAACCGCGCTCTGGCACTAACTGACAGCTCAGTGCATAGAGAGTGGCCGCTGTAACTGTGCTCTGGCACTAACTGACAGCTCAGTGCATAGAGAGTGGCTGCTGTAACCGCGCTCTGGCACTAACTGACAGCTCAGTGCATAGCGAGTGGCCGCTGTAACCCCGCTTTGGCACTAACTGACAGCTCAGTGCATAGAGAGTGACTGCTGTAACTGTGCTCTGGCACTAACTGACAGCTCAGTGCATAGAGAGTGGCTGCTGTAACCGTGCTCTGGCACTAACTGAGAGCTCAGTGCATAGAGAGTGGCCGCTGTAACCGCGCTTTTGCACTAACTGACAGCTCAGTACATAGAGAGTGGCTTCTGTAACCGCGCTCTGGCACTAACTGACAGCCCATTGCATAGAGAGTGGCTGCTGTAACTGCGGTCTGGCACTAACTGAGAGCTCAGTGCAATAGAGTGGCCGCTGTAACCACGCTCTGGCACTAACTGACAGCTCAGTGCATAGAGAGTGGCTGCTGTAACTGCGCTCTGGCACTAACTGACAGCTCAGTGCATGGAGAGTGGCTGCTGTAACCGCGCTCTGGCACTAACTGACAGCTGAGTGCATAGAGAATAGCTGCTGTAACCGCGCTCTGGCACTAACTGACAGCTCAGTGCATAGAGAGTGGCTGCTGTAACCGCGCTCTGGCACTAACTGACAGCTCAGTGCATAGCGAGCGACTGCTATAACCGCGCTCTGGCACTAACTGACAGCTGAGTGCATAGAGAGTGGCTGCTGTAACCGCGCACTGGCACTAACTGACAGCTGAGTGCATAGAGAGTGGCTGCTGTAACCGCACTCTGGCACTAACTGACAGCTCAGTGCATAGCGAGCGACTGCTGTAACCGCGCTCTGGCACTAACTGACAGCTGAGTGCATAGAGAGTGGCTGCTGTAACCGCGCACTGGCACTAACTGACAGCTGAGTGCATAGAGAGTGGCTGCTGTAACCGCACTCTGGCACTAACTGACAGCTCAGTGCATAGAGAGTGACTGCTGTAACTGCGCTCTGGCACTAACTGACAGCTCAGTGCATAGAGAGTGGCTGCTGTAACTGCAATCTGGCACTAACTGACAGCTCAGTGCATAGAGAGTGGCTGCTGTAACTGCACTTTGGCACTAACTGACAGCTGAGTGCATAGAGAGTGGCCGCTGTAACCGCGCTCTGGCACTCACTGACAGCTCAGTGCATAGAGAGTGGCTGCTGTAACTGCGCTCTGGCACTAACTGACAGCTCAGTGCATAGAGAGTGGCTGCTGGAACTGCGCTCTGGCTCTAACTGACAGCTCAGTGCATAGAGAGTGGCCGCTGTAACCGCGTTCTGGCACTCACTGACAGCTCAGTGCATAGAGAGTGGCTGCTGGAACTGCGCTCTGGCTCTAACTGACAGCTCAGTGCATAGAGAGTGGCTGCTGCAACCGCACTTTGGCACTAAATGACAGCTCAGTGCATAGCGAGTCGCCGCTGTAACCGCGCTCTGGCACTAACTGACAGCTCAGTGCATAGAGAGTGGCCGCTGTAACCGCGCTCTGGCACTAACTAACAGCTCAGTGCATAGAGAGTAGCTGCTGCAACCGCGCTTTGGCACTAACTGACAGCTCAGTGCATAGCGAGCGACTGCTGTAACCGCGCTCTGGCACTAACTGACAGCTCAGTGCATAGAGAGTGGCTGCTGTAACCGCGCACTGGCACTAACTGACAGCTGAGTGCATAGAGAGTGGCTGCTGTAACCGCACTCTGGCACTAACTGACAGCTCAGTGCATAGAGAGTGACTGCTGTAACTGCGCTCTGGCACTAACTGACAGCTGAGGGCATAGAGAGTGGCTGCTGTAACTGCACTCTGGCACTAACTGACAGCTCAGTGCATAGAGAGTGGCTGCTGTAACTGCACTTTGGCACTAACTGACAGCTGAGTGCATAGAGAGTGGCCGCTGTAACCGCGCTCTGGCACTCACTGACAGCTCAGTGCATAGAGAGTGGCTGCTGTAACTGCGCTTTGGCACTAACTGACAGCTCAGTGCATAGAGAGTGGCCGCTGTAACCGCGCTCTGGCACTCACTGACAGCTCAGTGCATAGAGAGTGGCTGCTGGAACTGCGCTCTGGCTCTAACTGACAGCTCAGTGCATAGAGAGTAGCTGCTGCAACCGCACTTTGGCACTAAATGACAGCTCAGTGCATAGCGAGTCGCCGCTATAACCGCGCTCTGGCACTAACTGACAGCTTAGTGCATAGAGAGTGGCCGCTGTAACCGCGCTCTGGCACTAACAGCTCAGTGCATAGAGAGTAGCTGCTGCAACCGCGCTTTGGCACTAACTGACAGCTCAGTGCATAGAGAGTGGCTGCTGCAACCGCGCTTTGGCACTAACTGACAGCTCAGTGCATATAGAGTGGCCGCTGTAACCGCGCTCTGGCACTCACTGACAGCTCAGTGCATAGAGACTGGCTGCTGGAACTGCGCTCTGGCACTAACTGACAGCTCAGTGCATAGAGCGTGGCTGCTGCAACCGCACTTTGGCACTAACTGACAGCTCAGTGCATAGCGAGTCGCCGCTGTAACCGCGCTCTGGCACTAACTGACAGCTCAGTGCATAGCGAGTGGCCGCTGTAACCGCGCTCTGGCACTAACTAACAGCTCAGTGCTGAGTGAGTAGCTGCTGTAACTGCGCTTTGGCACTAACTGACAGCTCAGTGCATAGCGAGTGGCTGCTGCAACCAAGCTCTGGCACAAACTGACAGCTCAGTGCATAGAGAGTGGCTGCTGCCACCACGCTTTGGCACTAACTGACAGCTCAGTGCATAGAGAGTGGCTGCTGTAACCGCACTTTGGCACTAACTGACAGCTCAGTGCATAGCGAGTGGCTGCTGTAACCCCGCTTGGGCACTAACTGACAGCTCAGTGCTTAGCGAGTGGCTGCTGTAACCACGCTCTGGCACAAACTGACAGCTCAGTGCATAGCGAGTGGCCGCTGTAACCGCGCTCTGGCACTAACTGACAGCTCAGTGCATAGCGAGTGGCCGCTGTAACCACGTTCTGGCACTGACTGACAGCTCAGTGCATAGAGAGTGGCTGCTGTAACCGCACTTTGGCACTAACTGACAGCTCAGTGCATAGAGAGTCGCTGCTGTAACCGCGCTCTGGCACTAACTAATAGCTCAGTGCATAGAGAGTAGCTGCTGCAACCGCGCTTTGGCACTAACTGACAGCTCAGTGCATAGAGAGTGTCTGCTGCAACCGCGCTTTGGCACTAACTGACAGCTCAGTGCATAGAGAGTGGCCGCTGTAACCGCGCTCTGGCACTAACTGACAGCTCAGTGCTTAGTGAGTGGCTGCTGTAACTGCGCTTTGGCACTGACTGACAGCTCAGTGCATAGAGAGTGGCCGCTGTAACCGCACTTTGGCACAAACTGACAGCTCGGTGCATAGCGAATGGCCGCTGTAACCGCGTTCTGGCACTAACTAATAGCTCAGTGCATAGAGAGTAGCTGCTGCAACCGCGCTTTGGCACTAACTGACAGCTCAGTGCATAGAGAGTGGCCGCTGTAACCGCGCTCTGGCACTAACTGACAGCTCAGTGCATAGAGAGTGGCTGCTGTAACCGCGCTTTGGCACTAACTGACAGCTCAGTGCATAGAGAGTGGCTGCTGCAACCGCGCTTTGGCACTAACTGACAGCTCAGTGCATAGAGAGTGGCCGCTGTAACCGCGCTCTGGCACTTACTGACAACTCAGTGCATAGTGAGTAGCTGCTGTAACCGCGCTCTGACGCTAACTGACAGCTCAGTGCATAGAGAGTGGCTGCTGTAACCACGCTTTGGCACTAACTGACAGCTCAGTGCATAGAGAGTGGCTGCTGTAACCGCGCTCTGGCACTAACTGACAGCTCAGTGCATAGAGAGTGGCCGCTGTAACCGCGCTCTGGCACTAACTGACAGCTCAGTGCATAGAGAGTGGCTGCTGTAACCGCGCTTTGGCACTAACTGACAGCTCAGTGCATAGAGAGTGGCTGCTGCAACCGCGCTTTGGCACTAACTGACAGCTCAGTGCATAGAGAGTGGCCGCTGTAACCGCGCTCTGGCACTTACTGACAACTCAGTGCATAGTGAGTAGCTGCTGTAACCGCGCTCTGACGCTAACTGACAGCTCAGTGCATAGAGAGTGGCTGCTGTAACCACGCTTTGGCACTAACTGACAGCTCAGTGCATAGAGAGTGGCTGCTGTAACCGCGCTCTGGCACTAACTGACAGCTCAGTGCATAGAGAGTGGCTGCTGTAACCGTGCTCTGGCATTAACTGACAGCTCAGTGCATAGAGAGTCGCCGCTGTAACCGCGCTCTGGCACTAACTGACAGCTCAGTGCATAGCGAGTGGCTGCTGTAATCGCACTTTAGCAGTAACTGACAGCTCAGTGCTTAGTGAGTGGCTGCTGTAACTGTGCTCTGGCACTAACTGACAGCTCAGTGCATAGAGAGTGGCTGCTGCAACCGCACTTTGGCACTAACTGACAGCTCAGTGCATAGAGAGTGGCTGCTGTAACCGCGCTCTGGCACTAACTGACAGCTCAGTGCATAGCGAGTCGCCGCTGTAACCGCGCTCTGGCACTAACTGACAGCTCAGTGCATAGCGAGTGGCCGCTGTAACTGCGCTCTGGCACTAACTAACAGCTCAGTGCTTAGTGAGTAGCTGCTGTAACTGCGCTTTGGCACTGACTGATAGCTCAGTGCATAGAGAGTGGCTGCTGTAACCGCACTTTGGCACTAACTGACAGCTCAGTGCATAGAGAGTGGCTGCTGTAACAGCACTTTGGCACTAACTGACAGCTCAGTGCATAGCGAGTGGCCGCTGTAACCGCGTTCTTGCACTGACTGACAGCTCAGTGCATAGAGAGTGGCTGCTGTAACCGCACTTTGGCACTAACTGACAGCTCAGTGCATAGAGAGTGGCTGCTGTAACCGCACTTTGGCACAAACTGACAGCTCAGTGCATAGCGAGTGGCCGCTGTAACCGCGCTCTGGCACTAACTAGTAACTCAGTGCTTAGTGAGTGGCTGCTGTAACTGCGCTTTGGCAAAGACTGACAGCTCAGTGCATAGAGAGTGGCTGCTGCAACCGCGCTTTGGCACTAACTGACAGCTCAGTGCATAGAGAGTGGCTGCTGCAACCGCACTTTGGCACTAACTGACAGCTCGGTGCATAGAGAGTGGCCGCTGTAACCGCACTTTGGCACAAACTGACAGCTCAGTGCATAGCGAGTGGCCGCTGTAACCGCGTTCTGGCACTAACTAATAGCTCAGTGCATAGAGAGTAGCTGCTGCAACCGCGCTTTGGCACTAACTGACAGCTCAGTGCATAGAGAGTGGCTGCTGCAACCGCGCTTTGGCACTAACTGACAGCTCAGTGCATATAGAGTGGCCGCTGTAACCGCGCTCTGGCACTCACTGACAGCTCAGTGCATAGAGACTGGCTGCTGGAACTGCGCTCTGGCACTAACTGACAGCTCAGTGCATAGAGCGTGGCTGCTGCAACCGCACTTTGGCACTAACTGACAGCTCAGTGCATAGCGAGTCGCCGCTGTAACCGCGCTCTGGCACTAACTAACAGCTCAGTGCTGAGTGAGTAGCTGCTGTAACTGCGCTTTGGCACTAACTGACAGCTCAGTGCATAGCGAGTGGCTGCTGCAACCAAGCTCTGGCACAAACTGACAGCTCAGTGCATAGAGATTGGCTGCTGCCACCACGCTTTGGCACTAACTGACAGCTCAGTGCATAGAGAGTGGCTGCTGTAACCGCACTTTGGCACTCACTGACAGCTCAGTGCATAGAGACTGGCTGCTGGAACTGCGCTCTGGCACTAACTGACAGCTCAGTGCATAGAGAGTGGCCGCTGTAACCGCACTTTGGCACAAACTGACAGCTCAGTGCATAGCGAGTGGCCGCTGTAACCGCGTTCTGGCACTAACTAATAGCTCAGTGCATAGAGAGTAGCTGCTGCAACCGCGCTTTGGCACTAACTGACAGCTCAGTGCATAGAGAGTGGCTGCTGCAACCGCGCTTTGGCACTAACTGACAGCTCAGTGCATATAGAGTGGCCGCTGTAACCGCGCTCTGGCACTCACTGACAGCTCAGTGCATAGAGACTGGCTGCTGGAACTGCGCTCTGGCACTAACTGACAGCTCAGTGCATAGAGCGTGGCTGCTGCAACCGCACTTTGGCACTAACTGACAGCTCAGTGCATAGCGAGTCGCCGCTGTAACCGCGCTCTGGCACTAACTGACAGCTCAGTGCATAGCGAGTGGCCGCTGTAACCGCGCTCTGGCACTAACTAACAGCTCAGTGCTGAGTGAGTAGCTGCTGTAACTGCGCTTTGGCACTAACTGACAGCTCAGTGCATAGCGAGTGGCTGCTGCAACCAAGCTCTGGCACAAACTGACAGCTCAGTGCATAGAGAGTGGCTGCTGCCACCACGCTTTGGCACTAACTGACAGCTCAGTGCATAGAGAGTGGCTGCTGTAACCGCACTTTGGCACTAACTGACAGCTCAGTGCATAGCGAGTGGCTGCTGTAACCCCGCTTGGGCACTAACTGACAGCTCAGTGCTTAGCGAGTGGCTGCTGTAACCACGCTCTGGCACAAACTGACAGCTCAGTGCATAGCGAGTGGCCGCTGTAACCGCGCTCTGGCACTAACTGACAGCTCAGTGCATAGCGAGTGGCCGCTGTAACCACGTTCTGGCACTGACTGACAGCTCAGTGCATAGAGAGTGGCTGCTGTAACCGCACTTTGGCACTAACTGACAGCTCAGTGCATAGAGAGTCGCTGCTGTAACCGCGCTCTGGCACTAACTAATAGCTCAGTGCATAGAGAGTAGCTGCTGCAACCGCGCTTTGGCACTAACTGACAGCTCAGTGCATAGAGAGTGTCTGCTGCAACCGCGCTTTGGCACTAACTGACAGCTCAGTGCATAGAGAGTGGCCGCTGTAACCGCGCTCTGGCACTAACTGACAGCTCAGTGCTTAGTGAGTGGCTGCTGTAACTGCGCTTTGGCACTGACTGACAGCTCAGTGCATAGAGAGTGGCCGCTGTAACCGCACTTTGGCACAAACTGACAGCTCGGTGCATAGCGAATGGCCGCTGTAACCGCGTTCTGGCACTAACTAATAGCTCAGTGCATAGAGAGTAGCTGCTGCAACCGCGCTTTGGCACTAACTGACAGCTCAGTGCATAGAGAGTGGCCGCTGTAACCGCGCTCTGGCACTAACTGACAGCTCAGTGCATAGAGAGTGGCTGCTGTAACCGCGCTTTGGCACTAACTGACAGCTCAGTGCATAGAGAGTGGCTGCTGCAACCACGCTTTGGCACTAACTGACAGCTCAGTGCATAGAGAGTGGCCGCTGTAACCGCGCTCTGGCACTTACTGACAACTCAGTGCATAGTGAGTAGCTGCTGTAACCGCGCTCTGACGCTAACTGACAGCTCAGTGCATAGAGAGTGGCTGCTGTAACCACGCTTTGGCACTAACTGACAGCTCAGTGCATAGAGAGTGGCTGCTGTAACCGTGCTCTGGCATTAACTGACAGCTCAGTGCATAGAGAGTCGCCGCTGTAACCGCGCTCTGGCACTAACTGACAGCTCAGTGCATAGCGAGTGGCTGCTGTAATCGCGCTTTAGCAGTAACTGACAGCTCAGTGCTTAGTGAGTGGCTGCTGTAACTGTGCTCTGGCACTAACTGACAGCTCAGTGCATAGAGAGTGGCTGCTGCAACCGCACTTTGGCACTAACTGACAGCTCAGTGCATAGAGAGTGGCTGCTGTAACCGCGCTCTGGCACTAACTGACAGCTCAGTGCATAGCGAGTCGCCGCTGTAACCGCGCTCTGGCACTAACTGACAGCTCAGTGCATAGCGAGTGGCCGCTGTAACTGCGCTCTGGCACTAACTAACAGCTCAGTGCTTAGTGAGTAGCTGCTGTAACTGCGCTTTGGCACTGACTGATAGCTCAGTGCATAGAGAGTGGCTGCTGTAACCGCACTTTGGCACTAACTGACAGCTCAGTGCATAGAGAGTGGCTGCTGTAACAGCACTTTGGCACTAACTGACAGCTCAGTGCATAGCGAGTGGCCGCTGTAACCGCGTTCTTGCACTGACTGACAGCTCAGTGCATAGAGAGTGGCTGCTGTAACCGCACTTTGGCACTAACTGACAGCTCAGTGCATAGAGAGTGGCTGCTGTAACCGCACTTTGGCACAAACTGACAGCTCAGTGCATAGCGAGTGGCCGCTGTAACCGCGCTCTGGCACTAACTAGTAACTCAGTGCTTAGTGAGTGGCTGCTGTAACTGCGCTTTGGCAAAGACTGACAGCTCAGTGCATAGAGAGTGGCTGCTGCAACCGCGCTTTGGCACTAACTGACAGCTCAGTGCATAGAGAGTGGCTGCTGCAACCGCACTTTGGCACTAACTGACAGCTCGGTGCATAGAGAGTGGCCGCTGTAACCGCACTTTGGCACAAACTGACAGCTCAGTGCATAGCGAGTGGCCGCTGTAACCGCGTTCTGGCACTAACTAATAGCTCAGTGCATAGAGAGTAGCTGCTGCAACCGCGCTTCGGCACTAACTGACAGCTCAGTGCATAGAGAGTGGCTGCTGCAACCGCGCTTTGGCACTAACTGACAGCTCAGTGCATAGAGAGTGGCCGCTGTAACCGCGCTCTGGCACTAACTGACAACTCAGTGCTTAGTGAGTAGCTGCTGTAACCGCGCTCTGGCACTAACTGACAGCTCAGTGCATAGAGAGTGGCTGCTGTAACCACGCTTTGGCACTAACTGACAGCTCAGTGCATAGAGAGTGGCTGCTGTAACCCCGCTCTGGCACTAACTGACAGCTCAGTGCTTAGTCAGTGGCCGCTGTAACCGCGCTCTGGCACTAACTGACAGCTCAGTGCTTAGTGAGTGGCCGCTGTAACCGCGCTCTGGAACTAACTGACAGCTTAGTGCATAGAGAGTGGCTGCTGTAACCGCGCTCTGGAACTAACTGACAGCTTAGTGCATAGAGAGTAGCTGCTGTAACCGCGCTCTGGCACTAACTGACAGCTCAGTGCAAAGTGAGTGGCCGCTGTATCCGCACTCTGGCACTAACTGACAGCTCAGTGCATAGAGAGTGGCTGCTGTAACCGCGCTCTGGCACTAACTGACAGCTCAGTGCATAGAGAGTGGCCGCTGTAGCCCCGCTTTGGCACTAACTGACAGCTCAGTGCATAGAGAGTGACTGCTGTAACTGTGCTCTGGCACTAACTGACAGCTCAGTGCATAGAGAGTGGCTGATGTAACCGTGCTCTGGCACTAACTGACAGCTCAGTGCATAGCGAGTGGCCGCTGTAACCACGCTTTTGCACTAACTGACTGCTCAGTACATAGAGAGTGGCTTCTGTAACCGCGCTCTGGCACTAACTGACAGCCCAGTGCATAGAGAGTGGCTGCTGTAACTGCGGTCTGGCACTAACTGACAGCTCAGTGCATAGAGAGTGGCTGCTGTAACCGCGCTCTGGCACTAACTGACAGCTCAGTGCATAGAGAGTGGCTGCTGTAACCGCGCTCTGGCACTAACTGACAGCTGAGTGCATAGAGAGTGGCTGCTGTAACCGCACTCTGGCACTAACTGACAGCTCAGTGCATAGAGAGTGACTGCTGTAACTGCGCTCTGGTACTACCTGACAGCTGAGGGCATAGAGAATGGCTGCTGTAACTGCACTCTGGCACTAACTGACAGCTCAGTGCATAGAGAGTGGCTGCTGTAACTGCACTTTGGCACTAACTGACAGCTGAGTGCATAGAGAGTGGCCGCTGTAACCGCGCTCTGGCACTCACTGACAGCTCAGTGCATAGAGAGTGGCTACTGTAACTGCGCTCTGGCACTAACTGACAGGTCAGTGCATAGAGTGGCTTCTGTAACCGCGCTCTGGCACTAACTGACAGCCCAGTGCATAGAGAGTGGCTGCTGTAACTGCGGTCTGGCACTAACTGAGAGCTCAGTGCATAGAGAGTGGCCGCTGTAACCGCACTCTGGCACTAACTGACAGCTCAGTGCATAGAGAGTGACTGCTGTAACTGCGCTCTGGCACTAACTGACAGCTGAGTGCATAGAGAGTGGCTGCTGTAACCGCACTCTGGCACTAACTGACAGCTCAGTGCATAGAGAGTGACTGCTGTAACTGCGCTCTGGCACTAACTGACAGCTGAGGGCATAGAGAGTGGCTGCTGTAACTGAACTCTGGCACCTACTGACAGCTCAGTGCATAGAGAGTGGCTGCTGTAACTGCACTTTAGCACTAACTGACAGCTGAGTGCATAGAGAGTGGCCGCTGTAACCGCGCTCTGGCCCTCACTGACAGCTCAGTGCATAGAGAGTGGCTGCTGTAACTGCGCTCTGGCACTAACTGACAGCTCAGTGCATAGAGAGTGGCCGCTGTAACCGCGCTCTGGCCCTCACTGACAGCTCAGTGCATAGAGATTGGCTGCTGTAACAGCACTTTGGCACTAACTGACAGCTCAGTGCATAGCGAGTGGCCGCTGTAACCGCGTTCTGGCACTGACTGACAGCTCAGTGCATAGAGAGTGGCTGCTGTAACCGCACTTTGGCACTAACTGACAGCTCAGTGCATAGAGAGTGGCTGCTGTAACCGCACTTTGGCACAAACTGACAGCTCAGTGCATAGAGAGTGGCTGCTGCAACCGCGCTTTGGCACTAACTGACAGCTCAGTGCATAGAGAGTGGCTGCTGCAACCGCGCTCTGGCACTAACTGACAACTCAGTGCATAGTGAGTAGCTGCTGTAACCGTGCTCTGGCATTATCTGACAGCTCAGTGCATAGAGAGTCGCCGCTGTAACCGCGCTCTGGCACTAACTGACAGCTCAGTGCATAGCGAGTGGCTGCTGTAATCGCGCTTTAGCAGTAACTGACAGCTCAGTGCTTAGTGAGTGGCTGCTGTACCTGTGCTCTGGCACTAACTGACAGCTCAGTGCATAGAGAGTGGCTGCTGCAACCGCACTTTGGCACTAACTGACAGCTCAGTGCATAGCGAGTCGCCGCTGTAACCGCGCTCTGGCACTAACTGACAGCTCAGTGCATAGCGAGTGGCCGCTGTAACCGCGCTCTGGCACTAACTAACAGCTCAGTGCTTAGTGAGTAGCTGCTGTAACTGCGCTTTGGCACTAACTGACAGCTCAGTGCATAGAGAGTGGCTGCTGTAACCGCACTTTGGCACTAACTGACAGCTCAGTGCATAGAGAGTGGCTGCTGTAACCGTACTTTGGCACTAACTGACAGCTCAGTGCATAGCGAGTGGCAGCTGTAACCGCGTTCTGGCACTGACTGACAGCTCAGTGCATAGAGAGTGGCTGCTGTAATCGCACTTTGGCACTAACTGACAGCTCAGTGCATAGCGAGTGGCCGCTGTAACCGCGCTCTGGCACTAACTAGTAGCTCAGTGCTTAGTGAGTGGCTGCTGTAACTGCGCTTTGCCACTGACTGACAGCTCAGTGCATAGAGAGTGGCTGCTGCAACCGCGCTTTGGCACTAACTGACAGCTCAGTGCATAGAGAGTGGCTGCTGCAACCGCACTTTGGCACTAACTGACAGCTCGGTGCATAGAGAGTGGCTGCTGTAACCGCGCTCTGGCACTAACTGACAGCTCAGTGCATAGAGAGTGGCTGCTGTAACCGCGCTTTGGCACTAACTGACAGCTCAGTGCATAGAGAGTGGCTGCTGCAACCGCGCTTTGGCACTAACTGACAGCTCAGTGCATAGAGAGTGGCCGCTGTAACCGCGCTCTGGCACTAACTGACAACTCAGTGCATAGTGAGTAGCTGCTGTAACCGTGCTTTGGCACTAACTGACAGCTCAGTGCATAGAGAGTGGCTGCTGTAACCGTGCTCTGGCATTATCTGACAGCTCAGTGCATAGAGAGTCGCCGCTGTAACCGCGCTCTGGCACTAACTGACAGCTCAGTGCATAGCGAGTGGCTGCTGTAATCGCGCTTTAGCAGTAACTGAAAGCTCAGTGCTTAGTGAGTGGCTGCTGTAACTGTGCTCTGGCACTAACTGACAGCTCAGTGCATAGAGAGTGGCTGCTGCAACCGCACTTTGGCACTAACTGACAGCTCAGTGCATAGCGAGTGGCCGCTGTAACCGCGCTCTGGCACTAACTAACAGCTCAGTGCTTAGTGAGTAGCTGCTGTAACTGCGCTTTGGCACTGACTGATAGCTCAGTGCATAGAGAGTGGCTGCTGTAACCGCACTTTGGCACTAACTGACAGCTCAGTGCATAGAGAGTGGCTGCTGTAACCGCACTTTGGCACTAACTGACAGCTCAGTGCATAGCGAGTGGCCGCTGTAACCGCGTTCTGGCACTGACTGACAGCTCAGTGCATAGAGAGTGGCTGCTGTAATCGCACTTTGGCACTGACTGATAGCTCAGTGCATAGAGAGTGGCTGCTGTAACCGCACTTTGGCACTAACTGACAGCTCAGTGCATAGAGAGTGGCTGCTGTAACCGCACTTTGGCACTAACTGACAGCTCAGTGCATAGCGAGTGGCCGCTGTAACCGCGTTCTGGCACTGACTGACAGCTCAGTGCATAGAGAGTAGCTGCTGTAACTGCGCTTTGGCACTGACTGATAGCTCAGTGCATAGAGAGTGGCTGCTGTAACCGCACTTTGGCACTAACTGACAGCTCAGTGCATAGAGAGTGGCTGCTGTAACCGCACTTTGGCACTAACTGACAGCTCAGTGCATAGCGAGTGGCCGCTGTAACCGCGTTCTGGCACTGACTGACAGCTCAGTGCATAGCGAGTGGCCGCTGTAACCGCGCTCTGGCACTAACTAGTAGCTCAGTGCTTAGTGAGTGGCTGCTGTAACTGCGCTTTGTCACTGACTGACAGCTCAGTGCATAGAGAGTGGCTGCTGCATCCGCACTTTGGCACTAACTGACAGCTCGGTGCATATAGAGTGGCCGCTGTAACCGCACTTTGGCACAAACTGACAGCTTAGTGCATAGCGAGTGGCCGCTGTAACCGCGTTCTGGCACTAACTAATAGCTCATTGCATAGAGAGTAGCTGCTGCAACCGCGCTTTGGCACTAACTGACAGTTCAGTGCATAGAGAGTGGCTGCTGCAACCGCGCTTTGGCACTAACTGACAGCTCAGTGCATAGAGAGTGGCCGCTGTAACCACTCTCTGGCACTAACTGACAACTCAGTGCATAGAGAGTGGCTGCTGTAACCGCGCTCTGGCACTAACTGACAGCTCAGTGCATAGAGAGTGGCCGCTGTAACCACTCTCTGGCACTAACTGACAACTCAGTGCATAGAGAGTGGCTGCTGCAACCACTCTCTGGCACTAACTGACAGCTCAGTGCATAGAGAGTGGCTGCTGTAACCGCGCTCTGGCACTAAATGACAGCTCAGTGCTTAGTGAGTGTCCTCTTTAACCGCGCTCTGGCACTAACTGACAGCTCAGTGCTTAGTGAGTGGCCGCTGTAACCGCGCTCTGGAACTAACTGACAGCTTAGTGCATAGAGAGTGGCTGCTGTAACCGCACTCTGGAACTAACTGACAGCTCAGTGCATAGCGAGTGGCCGCTGTAACCACTCTCTGGCACTAACTGACAGCTCAGTGCATAGAGAGTGGCTGCTGTAACCGCGCTCTGGCACTAAATGACAGCTCAGTGCATAGAGAGTGGCCGCTGTAACCACTCTCTGGCACTAACTGACAGCTCAGTGCATAGAGAGTGGCTGCTGTAACCGCGCTCTGGCACTAAATGACAGCTCAGTGCTTAGTGAGTGGCCGCTTTAACCGCGCTCTGGCACTAACTGACAGCTCAGTGCTTAGTGAGTGACCGCTGTAACCGCGCTCTGGAACTAACTGACAGCTTAGTGCATAGAGAGTGGCTGCTGTAACCGCGCTCTGGAACTAACTGACAGCTTAGTGCATAGAGAGTAGCTGCTGTAACTGCACTCTGGCACTAACTGACAGCTCAGTGCATAGTGAGTGGCCGCTGTATCCGCACTCTGGCACTAACTGACAGCTCAGTGCATAGCGAGTGGCCGCTGTAACCGCCCTTTTGCACTAACTGACAACCAAGTGCATAGAGAGTGGCTGCTGTAACTGCGGTCTGTCACTAACTAATAGCTCAGTGCTTAGTGAGTGGCCGCTGTAACCGCACTTTGGCACAAACTGACAGCTCAGTGCATAGCAAGTGGCCGCTGTAACCGCGTTCTGGCACTAACTAATAGCTCAGTGCATAGAGAGTGGCTGCTGCAACCGCGCTTTGGCACTAACTGACAGCTCAGTGCATAGAGAGTGGCTGCTGCAACCGCGCTTTGGCACTAACTGACAGCTCAGTGCATAGAGAGTGGCTGCTGTAACCGCACTTTGGCACTAACTGACAGCTCAGTGCATAGAGAGTGGCTGCTGTAACCGCACTTTGGCACTAACTGACAGCTCAGTCCATAGAGAGTAGCTGCTGCAACCGCGCTTTGGCACTAACTGAAAGCTCAGTGCATAGAGAGTGGCTGCTGCAACCGCGCTTTGGCACTAACTGACAGCTCAGTGCATAGAGAGTGGCTGCTGTAACCGCACTTTGGCACTAACTGACAGCTCAGTGCATAGAGAGTGGCTGCTGTAACCGCACTTTGGCACTAACTGACAGCTCAGTGCATAGCGAGTGGCCGCTGTAACCGCGTTCTGGCACTGACTGACAGCTCAGTGCATAGAGAGTGGCTGCTGTAACCGCACTTTGGCACTAACTGACAGCTCAGTGCATAGAGAGTGGCTGCTGTAACCGCACTTTGGCACAAACTGACAGCTCAGTGCATAGCGAGTGGCCGCTGTAACCGCGCTCTGGCACTAACTAGTAGCTCATTGCATAGCGAGTGGCCGCTGTAACCATGCTTTGGCACTGACTGACAGCTCAGTGCATAGAGTGGCTGCTGCAACCGCGCTTTGGCACTAACTGACAGCTCAGTGCATAGAGAGTGGCTGCTGCAACCGCACTTTGGCACTAACTGACAGCTCGGTGCATAGAGAGTGGCCGCTGTAACCGCACTTTGGCACAAACTGACAGCTCAGTGCATAGCGAGTGGCCGCTGTAACCGCGTTCTGGCACTATCTAATAGCTCAGTGCATAGAGAGTAGCTGCTGCAACCGCGCTTTGGCACTAACTGACAGCTCAGTGCATAGAGAGTGGCTGCTGCAACCGCGCTTTGGCACTAACTGACAGCTCAGTGCATAGAGAGTGGCTGCTGTAACCACGCTCTGGCACTAACTGACAACTCAGTGCTTAGTGAGCAGCTGCTGTAACCGCGCTCTGGCACTAACTGACAGCTCAGTGCATAGAGAGTGGCTGCTGTAACCCCGCTCTGGCACTAACTGACAGCTCAGTGCTTAGTGAGTGGCCGCTGTAACCGCGCTCTGGAACTAACTGACAGCTTAGTGCATAGAGAGTGGCTGCTGTAACCGCGCTCTGGAACTAACTGACAGCTTAGTGCATAGAGAGTAGCTGCTGTAACTGCACTCTGGCACTAACTGACAGCTCAGTGCATAGTGAGTGGCCGCTGTATCCGCACTCTGGCACTAACTGACAGCTCAGTGCATAGAGAGTGGCTGCTGTAACCGCGCTCTGGCACTAACTGACAGCTCAGTGCATAGAGAGTGGCCGCTGTAACCGCGCTTTTGCACTAACTGACTGCTCAGTACATAGAGAGTGGCTTCTGTAACCGTGCTCTGGCACTAACTGACAGCTCAGTGCATAGAGAGTGGCCGCTGTAACCGCGGTCTGGCACTAACTGACAGCTCAGTGCATAGAGAGTGACTGCTGTAACCGTGCTCTGGCACTAACTGACAGCTCAGTGCATAGCGAGTGGCCGCTGTAACCGCGCTTTTGCACTAACTGACAGCCCAGTGCATAGAGAGTGGCTGCTGTAACTGCGGTCTGGCACTAACTAATAGCTCAGTGCTTAGTGAGTGGCTGCTGTAACTGCGCTTTGGCACTGACTGACAGCTCAGTGCATAGAGAGTGGCCGCTGTAACCGCACTTTGGCACAAACTGACAGCTCAGTGCATAGCAAGTGGCCGCTGTAACCGCGTTCTGGCACTAACTAATAGCTCAGTGCATAGAGAGTAGCTGCTGCAACCGCGCTTTGGCACTAACTGACAGCTCAGTGCATAGAGAGTGGCTGCTGCAACCGCGCTTTGGCACTAACTGACAGCTCAGTGCATAGAGATTGGCCGCTGTAACCGCGCTCTGGCACTAACTGACAGCTCAGTGCATAGAGAGTGGCTGCTGTAACCGCGCTTTGGCACTAACTGACAGCTCAGTGCATAGAGAGTGGCTGCTGCATCCGCGCTTTGGCACTAACTGACAGCTCAGTGCATAAAGAGTGGCCGCTGTAACCGCGCTCTGGCACTAACTGACAACTCAGTGCATAGTGAGTAGCTGCTGTAACCGCGCTCTGGCGCTAACTGACAGCTCAGTGCATAGAGAGTGGCTGCTGTAACCACGCTCTGGCATTATCTGACAGCTCAGTGCATAGAGAGTGGCCGCTGTAACCGCGCTCTGGCACTAACTGACAGCTCAGTGCATAGCGAGTGGCTGCTGTAATCGCGCTTTAGCAGTAACTGACAGCTTAGTGCTTAGTGAGTGGCTGCTGTAACTGTGCTCTGGCACTAACTGACAGCTCAGTGCATAGAGAGTGGCTGCTGCAACCGCACTTTGGCACTAACTGACAGCTCAGTGCATAGCGAGTCGCCGCTGTAACCGCGCTCTGGCACTAACTGACAGCTCAGTGCATAGCGAGTGGCCGCTGTAACCGCGCTCTGGCACTAACTAACAGCTCAGTGCTTAGTGAGTAGCTGCTGTAACTGCGCTTTGGCACTGACTGATAGCTCAGTGCATAGAGAGTGGCTGCTGTAACCGCACTTTGGCACTAACTGACAGCTCAGTGCATAGCGAGTGGCCGCTGTAACCGTGTTCTGGCACTGACTGACAGCTCAGTGCATAGAGAGTGGCTGCTGTAACCGCACTTTGGCACTAACTGACAGCTCAGTGCATAGAGAGTGGCTGCTGTAACCGCACTTTGGCACTAACTGACAGCTCAGTGCATAGAGAGTGGCTGCTGTAACCGCACTTTGGCACTAACTGACAGCTCAGTGCATAGAGAGTGGCTGCTGTAACCGCACTTTGGCACTAACTGACAGCTCAGTGCATAGCGAGTGGCCGCTGTAACCGCGTTCTGGCACTGACTGACAGCTCAGTGCATAGAGAGTGGCTGCTGTAACCGCACTTTGGCACTAACTGACAGCTCAGTGCATAGAGAGTGGCTGCTGTAACCGCATTTTGGCACAAACTGACAGCTCAGTGCATAGCGAGTGGCCGCTGTAACCGCGCTCTGGCACTAACTAGTAGCTCAGTGCATAGCGAGTGGCCGCTGTAACCGCGCTTTGGCACTGACTGACAGCTCAGTGCATAGAGAGTGGCTGCTGCAACCGCGCTTTGGCACTAACTGACAGCTCAGTGCATAGAGAGTGGCTGCTGCAACCGCACTTTGGCACTAACTGACAGCTCGGTGCATAGAGAGTGGCCGCTGTAACCGCACTTTGGCACTAACTGACAGCTCAGTGCATAGCGAGTGGCCGCTGTAACCGCGTTCTGGCACTAACTAATAGCTCAGTGCATAGAGAGTAGCTGCTGCAACCGCGCTTTGGCACTAACTGACAGCTCAGTGCATAGAGAGTGGCTGCTGCAACCGCGCTTTGGCACTAACTGACAGCTCAGTGCATAGAGAGTGGCCGCTGTAACCACGCTCTGGCACTAACTGACAACTCAGTGCTTAGTGAGTAGCTGCTGTAACCGCGCTCTGGCACTAACTGACAGCTCAGTGCATAGAGAGTGGCTGCTGTAACCCCGCTCTGGCACTAACTGACAGCTCAGTGCTTAGTGAGTGGCCGCTGTAACCGCGCTCTGGCACTAACTGACAGCTCAGTGCTTAGTGAGTGGCCGCTGTAACCGCGCTCTGGAACTAACTGACAGCTTAGTGCATAGAGAGTGGCTGCTGTAACCGCGCTCTGGAACTAACTGACAGCTTAGTGCATAGAGAGTGGCTGCTGTAACTGCACTCTGGCACTAACTGACAGCTCAGTGCATAGTGAGTGGCCGCTGTATCCTCACTCTGGCACTAACTGACAGCTCAGTGCATAGAGAGTGGCTGCTGTAACCGCGCTCTGGCACTAACTGACAGCTCAGTGCATAGCGAGTGGCCGCTGTAACCGCGCTTTTGCACTAACTGACTGCTCAGTACATAGAGAGTGGCTTCTGTAACCGCGCTCTGGCACTAACTGACAGCCCAGTGCATAGAGAGTGGCTGCTGTAACTGCGGTCTGGCACTAATTGACAGCTCAGTGCATAGAGAGTAGCTGCTGTAACCGCGCTCTGGCACTAACTGACAGCTGAGTGCATAGAGAGTGGCTGCTGTAACCACGCTCTGGCACTAACTGACAGCTCAGTGCATAGAGAGTGGCTGCTGTAACCGCGCTCTGGCACTAACTGACAGCTTAGTGCATAGAGAGTAGCTCCTGTAACCACGCTCTGGCACTAACTGACAGCTCAGTGCATAGAGAGTGGCTGCTGTAACCGCGCTCTGGCACTAACTGACAGCTGAGAGCATGGAGAGTGGCTGCTGTAACCGCACTCTGGCACTAACTGACAGCTCAGTGCATAGAGAGTGACTGCTGTAACTGCGCTCTGGCACTAACTGACAGCTCAGTGCATAGAGAGTGGCTGCTGTAACCGCACTCTGGCACTAACTTACAGCTCAGTGCATAGAGAGTGACTGCTGTAACCGCGCTCTGGCAATAACTGACAGCTCAGTGCATAGAGAGTGACTGCTGTAACTGCGCTCTGGCACTAACTGACAGCTCAGTGCATAGAGAGTGACTGCTGTAACTGCGCTCTGGCACTCACTGACAGCTCAGTGCATAGAGAGTGACTGCTGTAACCGCGCTCTGGCACTCACTGACAGCTCAGTGCATAGAGAGTGGCTGCTGGAATTGCGCTCTGGCACTGACAGCCGGCTCTATGCTGATGCACTGCTGAGTTGTATGTTTGACGAGTGTGACCAACCTGTCAATCACTTTCCAAGTGATGCTTCAAATCGCTTGGAAAGTGCTTGAATATCGCACGCGAAAATCGCGGCAAAATCGCGATCATAATAGCGGTGAAATCGCGCGGAAAAAAACGCGCGATTTCTGGGAAGGAGTCCGGTTTTTAGTGAGCGTTTTAAAACGCTACGTGGGCACATAGCCTAAATGCATTATCGCATTTTACCTTGTACCTTGAAACGTATCCAACTCATTACGGTTCATAGATAGTAATACGGTAACATTTATACATTCTCAGACTATTATTTCTTGTGTTACCCTTAGTATTGTCTGTTCTGCAGGTCTGGATACCTACAGCCTTCTATTAGTTTTCTGTGCTGAATTCCCGATGATTAGAATTAAAATTACTAAAGATACATGAATAAATATGCTCTCGAGACCTACATGTCTGCATCTATTAAACAGTTGGTATTCACCTGAGATTTGTTCTGCACAATCGAATCCTTCGTTTCCTATAGAGTCCGGTTATCCTTACTGAATAAGCGAAACACAATAGCTTTGAGCAAACTTTATCTGTCGACACAATATCTGATTGCGGAACATAAGCGAGCAATGGTTTTCATAAACGCCAAAGTCCCAGAAGTGTTTTATCAGCATATATTACCAGTGAGACAAAAATAACTTTAATTAGAGATCCAGCCAAAGGAGCCGAGCTGAAATTCATTGTTCTGGCTGTTGTATTGTGCTCAATGTGGTAATAAAATGTTTTATGTAAGTGCATAATGCATAGACAAGTAGAGGCTGGAGCATTTCTCTGTGCTTTGGCTGCGGGGGCAGGAGGAATATTCATGCACGCTGGACCAGCTGTGGCCCTGGAGTAACAGCTGTGTGTGCCGGTAAGAACTCCCTTACATAAGATAAGGTATTTCATTTAAAAGGGAAACTGGCAACAGGATTTGTCACTCTCAGCCTCCTAGTACAGTTTATAATATATAAAAATGAGAGAGAGATAACCCCCTTTGAAAATGTATTATTATCATTATTTAGTGGCCATCAGATCAATCTTGAGCCATAGCGACTTGATGGATGAACAATCTATAGGAAGATCGACCTTGTGCAAGCCTAGAGAGGTCCACCAGTGTCTTCTCTGCTGTTTTCTTCATAGTATCAAGCCATGGGGTTGCTGTTCTTCCTCTTCACCTCGTTCCTTCTATTCTTCCAAACATAATGTCCTTCTCCAGTGTTTGCTCTTGATGTTTGATGTGTTCAAAGTAGGCAAGTCATGGCTTGGTGATGCTTACTTCCAGTGACTTGATTTGTCTGTTCTTCTTGCCATCCATGGTATTGATAATGTCCTTCTCCAGCACCACATTTCAAAGGCGTTGATTCTTCTTCTGTCTTGTTTCTTTATCGCCCAGGTTTCGCATATGTACGCGACCACAGAAAAGACCAAATGAAATGTTCCTCAGTTTGTAGACCTTGTCTAATCATTTCATTATTGATTTGTCCAGAACTACTGACTTCTTGTGTCATTGCTTTATCTTGAGTTATCTTTGATCCGAGTAGGTTGAAGCCCTTTACAACTTCCAGTACGTGGCTATCCATCTCAATTGACTCCAAGTCGCACCTGGCAGTAGTCAATATCTTTTTCTTATTTGTGTTGAAAGCAGTTCCCCATTCGAGCTTTCCATCTTGACTTACCATCATAAGTCCTTCATTCCATCAACGCTTGTTGCTATCAATGTTGTGGCTGAAAAATGCTCATAATGCCACCTGGGGTAAATTCTGCTGTCATTTTCCCTCTAAATGGGAGTAGACTGACATAATGATACAACAGATTTAGGTTTATTGTTATGACATGTCACCAGTAGCTGATCCCTCTAAATTGATTGGGACTCCTGAGTGATAGTGATTATGAGGGTTTGTTTTTTGCAGGATGAGTTGTACATTTTAATTACACCATTCATTACAGTACATAATGTACAGGACACAGGGAAAAAAATCAAAGTGCATTGAAATTGCGAAAAAAAAACACAATTCTGACATTTTTGGGGGGAATTATTTTTATGGTGTACATTGTGTGGTAAAAATGACCATGAAATATGGTTCTGCTCATCCATATGATTATGACAATACCAAACATGTCCTGTTTTTTTAATTATTTTAGTGGTGAAAAAAAATCAGGATTTTGAAAAATAATTTATTTTTGCGTTGTCGCTATTTTTGAGACCAATAACGTTTTCATGTTTCAGTCGATGGAGCTGTGTGAGGGCTAAATATTTTTGGGGAGAGATGAAGTTTTTATTGATACCATCTTGCTATAGATATGAAATTTAGATTTCGTGTTACAGCATTTCTTTGTGGTATTGCAACGATGGAATAAAAACGTAATTTTGGCGTTCTTGATTTTGTTTTCAGTTTTTGGTGTTCACCGATTGGGATAATTATTCTTCTCTGTTTTTGTTAGTCCCCTTAGGGGACTTGAATTTGCGATAGTCTGATGGCTTGTGCTTTAGACACCAACGCCACACAAGACAGCTCCGTAATGACAATCACAAAGGTCTTTAACAGACCCCTGGCTGTCATAGCAGCCATCAGCCTCTCGCGATTATGTCACGGGAACGCCAATGGGTGTATGGAACGATGTGTCCCCATGCAGGCATGCTGTCAATGCCGTTGTCAGAGCTTGACATCGGCTTTTAACAGGTTAACAATTGCGGGCGGCGTGTTGTTAACGGCGGGTCGTGGCTGCAGCTCACACGTACAAGTATGGTGGATGTCGGTAAGATGTTAATTAGTCATGTATTATTTTAGCTAAAGTTGGTAGGACTAAGGCCTCATTTACCAAATTTGTTCAAAAGGAAAACTGTCCTTGTTTCACATAGCGGCCAATTAGATTTCAGCTTTCATTTTATTTAGAGCTCTACCAAAATGAAAGCTGCGCTGTGATTGGTTGCTATGGGAAACACAGGCTGTGTTTATTTTAGACACTTTTAATAAATCTGCTTCATCTTTCATTGTTACTTCTATTGCAACTGGGTCACAGAGCAGCTACAAATTCATTTTTTTCCCCAGATGCATTCACACTTGTCCTTATCCCTAATGGAGCTCTCAACGCTTTTTTTCTAGCTCAAGCCCACACAATAGAATCACTGGCGTAGGAAGCATTCGTCTTTCAGAGTGTTTTGGAGTGTGGGAGGAAAATATAGAACCAGGAGAAAACCTACACAGACATGTTGAAAACATTTACACTTCGTGCAGATATGACCCTTTGTCACATTTAAAGGGGTTGTCCGGGACTAATGTATAGATGTCCTATGCAGAGGAGAGGTCATCAGTATGAGATGGGTGGGAGTCATCCGTCACTACCACTGATCAGCAGATATCTGTGTCCGGATGTACTCATTGTATGAGTCAAAACAGTGCAGCTCCATATATTGTTAAAGCGGTTGTCGACTTTCAGGAAAGTGGGCCCTAAATACTTTAAAATACCTAAAATAAGCATAGAAAGTGATAATCCTCCCTGCGTCCAGTGATGGCTGGCCACTGCTGCTATGGTGTCAAGGTATTGGCTGTGGTAGTGACATCACGTCAATAGTGTGCAACACCGCTGAAGCTAATCGCTGAAGTCAGCAGCTGTGCATTTGCATGGCATGAGCTGTGACGCTTAGTGATTGGCTACACGTCGATGCATTGACCAGATGCCAACACTATAGCTAAAATGCAGAAACTTTAGGCATTTTATAGTGTTTGATAGAGTTGAGCGACTTTTGGTTTTTTAGGGTCGCGTTTCGTTTCGTGAAACCCGACTTTTCCAAAAGTCGGGTCGAGCAAGATCGTCCGATTATAGGGAAAAGTCGGGGTCGTCCCGAAACACGAAACCCTATGTAAGTCAATGGGGAATAAAAGTCGGCAGTGAGAGGAGGACAGGAAACACACCTACAGTGCCCATTTGAATGCCAAAAGCATCAATTCTTCTTACTTAAGCTTGTCAACCTTAATTAACTTCATAATACAAGTTACGCACTGAAAAATGGGGGTTATTTGGCTAAAGTTGTGGGGGGGGGCTGGCTCCAGGTTTTCATGTGCCCTGGGCGAAAGAGCGCCCCTTTAACACATACCAAAACTCATCATGCTTCGATACGGCAGAGAAATAGCGGTATAGTACAATGAAAAATACTTCACTTTTTACATCTCATGACGAGGCCCATCTATTTCTCCATACAGAATCATTGGTCCCATATAATGTTTGAAACAGTATATGATGAGCTCCACATAATGCTACAGTATATGTTGGTCCCCATGGATGAAGCTCCACTGTCTTATGGGCCCAAATAATGCTCCAAACATAATGGGCCCCATTTCTAATGCTCTAGTGTATAATGGGCCCTGTAAATGCTGCTCCAGTGTCTGATGTCCACCTTTGGAATGTTCCAGTGTATGGTGGGCCCCATCTATCATTCTCCAGAGTATAGTGCTCCCCAAAAATTGCTGTCCCAACATTGAAAACAATCAAATAAGTCTCCTCGCTAGGGAATCCCTGTACTTGTCTGGACTCCTCGTCGTCCCCATCTTCCATCTCACTGCACAGTATTTCAACTTTGCAAGTGCTGTGATCCTGAGCAAGCAGGGGGGGCCCACTCGTTGGCGACGGTACTGGCACAGGGCCCCTGATAGTACGGTGGTGTGTCTGATGGCGGGTGGGCCGAACCTGCACTTTCATCTGCAGCTTCCTCTTTGTCACCGTGTAAGATGGAACTGTATATGGGAAGGGTAACCTGAGTTTCATCAGGGTCAGATTCAGGTCGTGTAGCGTGCGAGGGGAATGTAGTGGTCTGGGTCAATGTACCAGCAGATTCATCGAGCAGTGGCTGGGCATCAGTGCACTTGTGTCGCCCCCAGGAGTACGGTCACCACAGTGGCATTACCTTCTTCCTAGGGAGTGTGATGTCATGCTTGGGAGCAACGAAGGATCTCTCTAGCAGGTTAACTGATTGGGCGGCGTTATTCCCACGAGTCATGACCCTCCAAACAGCGTTCATGAAGGCAAAGTGTTTGTTTTACGTGGGCAGTATGGTTGCAAAG
Source organism: Dendrobates tinctorius (assembly GCF_039654945.1). Classification (NCBI taxonomy): domain Eukaryota; kingdom Metazoa; phylum Chordata; class Amphibia; order Anura; family Dendrobatidae; genus Dendrobates; species Dendrobates tinctorius. The sequence goes on along the minus strand of NW_027361697.1, from coordinate 17,553,389 downwards.
CTGAACCTTAAAGGAATGTCCAGAAGGGCACCACCAGGAGTGGAGCCTACGGTTAAATTCGACTCCACCTGGGAAACCTCAACCATGCCAGCTACAGAACAGATGCACACATTGCAAGCTTAATTCCGTTAACGAACGAGACTTCGTCATGCCCCGCGGTCCGAGTCCGGCTTACTACAGGGACACGTGAGGCTCTGGCACATGAGATTGGCCAATAACTGGTGTGTCATGCCCTTACATGTCCGTGGCTGCATGTGCGCTACACTGAAAAGGCCAGCGTTTGTCGCTTACAGGTGCAGATAACCCGCTGAACAACGTTAGTGATGGGGATCACTGATTACAATTATTACCCGCGAACAATGATTTCCCAGTAAGTGCAGGTCAACCGCAGTTCCGGAATTAGGCCTAACCGTCATTCCTGAAAAAATGAAAAACTTACGTGTGCAAACCACAGGTGCTGTAGCTTGCTTAACAGCTCACCAGCCGTTCTCAGGCCCAGTATGGATTGCACGTGATTGCACAAAGGTTAGAAAGGGTACCGTATCCCCAGATAACATGTATGGATAGCGTACACATTCAAAATATATGTCTATACATCAGGAGGCAGGCTCAGACGGTGTTAGGCCCAGTATGGATTGCACGTGATTGCACAAAGGTTAGAAAGGGTACCGTATCCCCAGATAACATGTATGGATAGCGTACACATTCAAAATATATGTCTATACATCAGGAGGCAGGCTCAGACGGTGTTAGGCCCAGTATGGATTGCACGTGATTGCACAAAGGTTAGAAAGGGTACCGTTTCCCCGGATAACATGTATGGATAGCGTACACATTCAAAATATATGTCTATACATCAGGAGGCAGGCTCAGACGGTGTTAGGCCCAGTATGGATTGCACGTGATTGCACAAAGGTTAGAAAGGGTACCGTATCCCCAGATAACATGTATGGATAGCGTACACATTCAAAATATATGTCTATACATCAGGAGGCAGGCTCAGACGGTGTCAGGCACAGTATGGATTTGACGGCCCAGACTACACAGCGGAGGAGCAGGGAGAGGTAAAGATTGCAAATGCTGGGGCCCTGCCCAAGCAAGGGGGGCCCACTCGTGGGCGTCGGTACTGGCACTGGGCCCCTCATAGTACGGCGGTGTGTCTGACGGCGGATGTGCACCACCACCGTCAGAGACACTTGATTGCACTATGAAGGACCCTGTACCAGTGCCCGCGCCCAAGAGTCGGCCTACCCACCTGTCCAGGGCAACGGCACTCGCACGGTGTCGTGCGCTAGGTGGTGACCCCGGCCATGGGGGGGAGGCAGCACAGTTAGGGAGTTTTAGAAAGTGGCATATGTTGATGTTGGACATTCAGCTGATGCAAAAGGTGAAATAGGTCAAGTCCCAGGAAGAGGTGGACCAAAGCAAGCCATTTTTCTGTCACCCTATGTGTCATCAGGGGAAGGTGGGACAAAATCCTTGGAAACCCATGCGTGGTTCATTTTAATGAAGGTTAGATCATCCACATTTTGGGTTGACAGACGGGTCCTTTTTTCTGTCAGGATTGATTCAGCTGCACTGAAGACTCTTTCCGATAGCACACTTGCAGCTGGGCAAGCGAGCTCCTGTAAGGCATATTGTGCCAATTCAGGCCAGGTGTCCAGTTTAGCGGCCCAATAGTCAAAGGGGAATGACCTGTGTGGGAGAACATCGATATGGGAGGAAAAGTAGTTTGTAACCATAGTTGACAACTGCTGTCTCCTGTCACTTTCCATCGATGCAGTATTACCAGTTGTGTGAGCGGTACTTGAAAAATCAGTCCACAACATTGTCATGAAACCCCTGTCTCCAACGCCACTTCTGCTGTGTGCACCACGAACACCTCTGCCAAGCTGCCCCCGGCCCGTACGGCTCGTGTGAGAACCATCACCGCTGCTGTGTGCTGGGAATGCCTCAAGCAACCGATTTACCAGAGTTGCTTGTTTATTAGCCATTATTAGGTCAAGGTTCTCCTGTGGCATGATGTTTTGTAATTTGCCTTTATAGCGTGGATCCAGGATGCTGGCCAACCAGTAGTCGTCATCGTTCATCATTTTGGCAATGCGTGGGTCCCTTTTTAGGATCTGCAAGGCATAATCTGACATGTGGGCCAATGTTCCCGGTGTCAATGATGCACTGCGAGTGCTGGTTGGAGGAGCACTTTCTGGCAAATCCACATCCCTCCAGTCACGCACAAACCCTGTACCAGACCTTGCCACGCCAACATTTTCACTTGCCCCATGAGATGCATCCTCCTCCCCTAAGTAATCATCCCCATCATCCTCCTCCTCCTCCTCTTCTTCCTCCACCTCGTCCAGGAGAGGTCCCTGAGCAGACAATGGCTGAATGTCATCAAGGATTCCCTCTGTCATGATCCTGTGTTGGAACTGGCGGTATTAAATGCATTAAGTGAACTTTTTTTCCTTTGGTTCCAAAGTGTGTCATGATAGCCCCCGGTGGCCATTAGAATTATCACATGTGGTGTCATTCATTCTAAGTTGCCCGGTGGTGGGGAATGGTATCGCACCTTAGGTTTAGGTTAATGTTCACTTAATTATGGATCAGGTGTGACACCCTATAAAGGTGTGCTCAGGGTGTTCACTCACGGCCTGTGATATTGTGAGTTTGTGTTCACTCTGTTTTGGGAGAGCCTGGAGGAAGGATGGAGCTGGTGAGGAGTCCTGCGCAGCTTAGCCAGGGGGGACTTGTTGCAGCTATGGTGTCTGGACGAAGGGCTGGCATGGCGTGGTGGGGTCGCAGTGATGAAGTCGGCGGGAAGTGTCTGCATGGTCTGGTGGAGTGGCTACTATGGAGAGTGGCACTCACCATGTGGGACTTGGCCGTTGAGCTGGACTCAAGCATGCTTGACTTCGTGGCAGAAGCTGAACACTTCCTTGGGACTCTGGTTCTAAGCAGCTGCAACTGGTGTTGGACTCTGCTCCAAGGCTGCACTAAGGTGAAGGATCCTGTTATGGTGATGGATCCAGGTGGAGGAGAAGATGCACTCAGGTGGTGGGCTCTGTTGCTAGGAGCGCACGCAACAGAGCAAAGCTAAGTGGTGTTTCCCCTGTATTGTCTCTTTCCTCATGTGTGTTATTAGTGCAGTGGTGGGATTAGTCTCCGCACCGACCCATTCCCTAGTGAGGGTTTAGGGTCAGGGTGAGCAAGGGCGTTAAGGTACGCATGCGGCGACAGGAGCGGAGCCTGTTTAGGGAATGTAAGGAGTGCAGGGACACTGGCTCAGGGGAGCTTAGGAGGTCTCCATGTCCCCATTCCCTATCGCAGGGCCCACCATTGTTAAAGTTTCCCAGGTTCCCCCTTTATTATTTGATTATTGTATGTATAACGTGTAATACCTAAATTCGCCAGGTGGAGGCGGCGTATCCACCTGCACGTTTTATTATTTAAATGCGCCCCACTGGAGGCGGTGTATCCAGGGTCACGTGTGTTATGGGTCCGCCTTGCGGAAACATCTGCGTCCTGACACACATGATCATGAGATTATCACAGGCCCTACAGTTTTTTTTCTGGTGAGCTTTGGCCATGTGGAGACCGCTGAGTTATTGCTGCCGGGCCTCACTGATGTGAGTGGGGAGCGGCATGGTGTGTTAGAGCCGCTGCAGCAGCAGTTTTCACGGTCTGGGGCCTCTGCTCAGGTAACCATGAAATCAAAATGGCGGCTTTGGCAAATTGCGGGTCTGGCAAAAGCCCCTAGAGTCGCTGCTGGGGAGCGGGACTTGCTCTTGCACGGGGAGGTACCCAGGCAGGTGGGAGGAATGGTGCCCCACGGAGCTGCCTGGTATTCCCCGAGGTGAAGGGGTACATCCCTGTGGTGAGCAGACTAGGTGTGTAGTCGCTGCTGGGGAGCGGGACTTGCTCTTACAGGGGACGCACCCAGGCAGGTGGGAGGAATGGTGCCCCACGGAGCTGCCTGGTATTCCCCGAGGTGAAGGGGTACGTCCCTGTAGTGAGCAGATTGGTGAATAGTCCGCGGGGCTCATGCCAAATCTTCGATGCCGCCCCTCCTGGTCGTGTGGAGGCGACCAGCGAGTATATATATATTTTCCTCCATATTCCTGCGGCTATGGTACTAAAACCCCTAGAGTCGCTGCTGGGGAGCAGGACTGGTTCATGCAGGCGGGCGCACCCAGGCAGGTGGGAGGAATGGTGCCCCACGGAGCTGCCTGGTATTCCCCGAGGTGAAGGGGTACGCCCCTGTGGTGAGCTGACTGGTGTGATAGTCCGCGGGGTTTTACGCCAAATCTTCATACCATCGAAGAAGCCGCCCTCCTGGTCGTGTGGAGGCGACCAGCGAGAGTATATTTCCTCCATTTCCCGGTCCCCTTCTCCTCCTGGTGTGTGCAGCAGGTGTGCTGCGGGGGAGTAGGGACAAACCTCTACCCTCGCCATTAACCAACCCTGGGAGGCGCAACCCTCATGGTGAAAGGGTTGGAGGGTGGTGTCCCTTGGTGAATAGTGGGGGTGTGAGTGTGGTGACACAGGGGGACGCCTCTGTTGTCAAGTCCAGAGTGAGTTCACCAAGTTATGACATATGTATGTGTGCAATAAACGTTCAGGTCCGGACCTGTGTGTGAACGAGCATGTATGTGTGCCACCAAAAAACATCCTGTGGAAGTGTGTTGTGGAGCCTGATCAGCTCATAACAAACAAACATACACATACACAAACTCGTTCCCCAGGTCGGCGCTGTGGAGATGAGTGGTGCCTCCAAAATGAACTTTATTGCCAATATCAGCGGTGTTTGTCATAAACCTGAAGTGTCAGGTAATGGTGGGGTGAACTCAGGATCTGGGCGTCCCCGCTGTAGGTGTTTCCCTAGTGAGGGGTGGTCTTGAGGGTCCAGAGGCCCCTCATTAAGGAGGGGGTACTGTCATGATCCTGTGTTGGATCTGGCGGTATTAAATGCATTAAGTGAACTTTTTTTCCTTTGGTTCCAAAGTGTGTCATGATAGCCCCTGGTGGCCATTAGAATTATCACACGTGGTGTCGTTCATTCTAAGTTGCCCGGTGGTGGGGAATGGTATCGCACCTTAGGTTTAGGTTAATGTTCACTTAATTATGGATCAGGTGTGACACCCTATAAAGGTGTGCTCAGGGTGTTCACTCACGGCCTGTGATATTGTGAGTTTGTGTTCACTCTGTTTTGGGAGAGCCTGGAGGAAGGATGGAGCTGGTGAGGAGTCCTGCGCAGCTTAGCCAGGGGGGACTTGTTGCAGCTATGGTGTCTGGACGAAGGGCTGGCATGGCGTGGTGGGGTCGCAGTGATGGAGTCGGCGGGAAGTGTCTGCATGGTCTGGTGGAGTGGCTACTATGGAGAGTGGCACTCACCATGTGGGACTTGGCCGTTGAGCTGGACTCAAGCATGCTTGACTTCGTGGCAGAAGCTGAACACTTCCTTGGGACTCTGGTTCTAAGCAGCTGCAACTGGTGTTGGACTCTGCTCCAAGGCTGCACTAAGGTGAAGGATCCTGTTATGGTGATGGATCCAGGTGGAGGAGAAGATGCACTCAGGTGGTGGGCTCTGTTGCTAGGAGCGCACGCAACAGAGCAAAGCTAAGTGGTGTTTCCCCTGTATTGTCTCTTTCCTCATGTGTGTTATTAGTGCAGTGGTGGGATTAGTCTCCGCACCGACCCATTCCCTAGTGAGGGTTTAGGGTCAGGGTGAGCAAGGGCGTTAAGGTACGCGTGCGGCGACAGGTGCGGAGCCTGTTTAGGGAATGTAAGGAGTGCAGGGACACTGGCTCAGGGGAGCTTAGGAGGTCTCCATGTCCCCATTCCCTATCGCAGGGCCCACCATTGTTAAAGTTTCCCAGGTTCCCCCTTTATTATTTGATTATTGTATGTATAACGTGTAATACCTAAATTCGCCAGGTGGAGGCGGCGTATCCACCTGCACGTTTTATTATTTAAATGCGCCCCACTGGAGGCGGTGTATCCAGGGTCACGTGTGTTATGGGTCCGCCTTGCGGAAACATCTGCGTCATGACACCCTCCTCCTCTTCCTCCTCATCAACATTAGCTGCAGACGCCTGCTCCTTAAGGTGCGTCAAAGTTTGCATGAGCAGACGCATAAGTGGGATGCTCATGCTTAGGATGGCATCGTCTGCGCTTACCAGCCGTGTGCATTCCTCAAAACACTGAAGGACTTTACAGAGGTCTTTCAGCTTCGACCACTGCACACCTGTCAACTCCATGTCTGCTCTCAAAGTGCCTGGGCGTGTATCCTCCCACAAATGCATTATGGCCTGCCTCTGCTCGCACAGCCGCTCCACCATGTGCAGGGTGGAGTTCCACCTTGTTGCAATGTCGATAATGAGGCGGTGGTTGGGAAGGTGGAGCAATCGCTGCAGCTTCTGCATACGAACGGAGTGTACAGGCGACCGGTGGATGTGCGCGCACAGTCTTCGCACCTTCTGGAGCAGGGCTGTTAACTCCGGATAATTTTTGAGGAAGCACTGCACCACCAGGTTCAAGGTGTGAGCCAAGCAAGGTATATGGCTGAGTTTTGAAAGGGCTATGGCTGCCACAAAATTACGGCCGTTATCACTAACTACCTTGCCTGCCTCAAGATGTACACTGCCCAGCCATGACTCAGTTTGTCGCTTCAAGTACTCGGCCAGCACCTCGGCGGTGTGTCTGTTGCCCAAACACATCATCTGCAACACAGCCTGCTGACGTTTTCCACTAGCTGCTCGATAGGGGAACACATCGTGTGCAACAGGGGCAGCTGCAGATGGAATGCTCGTACGACTGCGCTCTGTGGATGAGCTTTCGCTTCTGGAGGAGGAGGAGGAGGAGGGTCGAACGCCTACAGCCAACTGTTTCTTATACCGTGGGCTAGGCAGCACTGTCCCACCACCGCTGTCCCCTGTGGACCCTGCATCCACCACATTAACCCAGTGCGCAGTGATGGACACGTAACGGCCCTGGCCATGCTGACTGGACCATGCATCAGTTGTGAGGTGCACCTTTCCGCTCACTGACTGCTTGAGTGCATGGACAATGCGGTCTTTCACATGATGGTGGAGGGCTGGGATGGCTTTGCGAGAGAAGTGGCGACTGGGTAGGTCATAGCGTGGTACTGCATAGGCCATGAGTTCGCGGAAAGCTGTGCTTTCCACCAACCGAAAGGGCATCATCTCAAACGAGATTAGTTTGGCAATGTGGGCGTTCAAACCCAGTGTACGCGGATGAGAGACTGAGTACTTTCTTGACCTACTCATAGTGTCTGGGAGGGTGAGCTGGACTTGAGAGCTGCATATGGTGGAAGTAGCGGTGGACAGGGCGGACTGAGAGAGGGTTGATGATGGTGATGGAGTTGGTGTTCTTTCTGATGGCCTAGAATCTGTCTTTCGTTGATATAACAGTGGGATTCCCTGACTGCTGTGGCCTTGCAACGACACCTCAACATTTGCTGCTGTGCTAACCGGTGGGCTTACAGTGGGGGAAACAATGTAGCATTGCTGACTACCTTCGTTGTGATCAGTTGCACATGTGGCACTTGAGGTTTGGTGTTGTGTCCACGCTTGCAAGTGCATGCTGGTTAAATGTCTAAGCATGCAACTGGTATTCAAATTTTTCAGATTTTTCCCTCGGCTAAAGGTCTTTGCGCACTTCTTACAGATAACCTTGGCCTGATCATGAGGATTTTGGTCAAAAAAGTGCCACACTGCACTCTTCCTACTTTGGCAGACATTTTGCGGCCTAGCACGCTGTGATCTTTTGACCCTCTGGACAAACTGTCCAGCAACTCTTTTGATGTTTGGAACCTGTCTTTGGAGTGCTCCGGGCCTGCCAGATAACAGCTGTTGTGATGTCGATGTCTGCTGTGGATGCTCCTCATCTGAGCTATTGGAAGCAGCACCCTCTTCCCCCAATGGATGCCAATCTGGGTCAACAACTGGGTCATCCATCACCTCCTCTTCTATGTCATGTGCACCTTCCTCTGTGTCACCGTGTATGGTGGCATAGTGTGCGGGAAGGGGCACCTGAGTCTCATCAGGGTCAGAATCTGGCTCTGTACACTGCGAGGACAATGTAGTGCTCTGAGTGAATGTACCAGCAGAATCATCCATCAGCGGCTGTGCATCAGTGCACTCCATGTCAGATTCATCTTGGCCTGGGTAATTCACCATTTGACTTGATAATCCAGGCATGGTATGTGAAAACAGCTCCATGGAGTAATCAGTAGTATGGCCTGCGTCATCCTTCAATCTTGGTTGGGGTGAAGGACACAAGGAAAGGTGTGGTTCATGAACATGAGCCTCCAATGACGACTCAGTGCTTTTACTTTTTACAACTGAAGAAGAGGAGGCGATAGAGCTGGAGGCTGAGTCAGCAATGTAAGACAAAACTTTTTCCTGATGCTCTGGCTTTAAAAGCGGTTTGCCAACTCCTAGAAAACTAAGCGTTCGAGGCCTTATGTAGCCAGACAATGACGCAGGCTCAACACCTCCTGCATTCGGTCCTATTTTGCTCTTGCCACTACCATCAGATCCACCACCAACACCATCATTACCAGCTGCCAACCCCCGCCCAATTCCACGGCCTCTTCCACCAGCCTTCCTCATTTTTGGTAGAAATGTAGACAAAATCCAACAAACTATATAGTAATGTAAAACAAGGTACAAGGTGTCTATAGGACAGGGGAGATTTTGAATTTCTGCAGACACTTGTGGACACTGGACACTTTTGGATTGTGTGAGGGCCACTGATACCTGAGCGCTATGTCACAGGCTCGATGGCACAGCTGTGACAAAAGTGACGAGAGGATAAGGGAGATTTTGAATTTCTGCACACACTTGTGGACACTGGACACTTTTGGATTGTGTGAGACCCAATGAATATCTGAGCGCTATGTGACAGGCTCGATGGCACAGCTGTGACCAAAGTGACTAGAGGATAAGGGAGATTTTGAATTTCTGCACACACTTGTGGACACTGGACACTTTTGGATTGTGTGAGGCCCAATGAATATCTGAGTGCTATGTGACAGGCTCGATGGCACAGCTGTGACCAAAGTGACTAGAGGATAAGGGAGATTTTGAATTTCTGCACACACTTGTGGACACTGGACACTTTTGGATTGTGTGAGGCCCAATGAATATCTGAGCGCTATGTGACAGGCTCGATGGCACAGCTGTGACCAAAGTGACTAGAGGATAAGGGAGATTTTGAATTTCTGCACACACTTGTGGACACTGGACACTTTTGGATTGTGTGAGGCCCAATGAATATCTGAGCGCTATGTGACAGGCTCGATGGCACAGCTGTGACCAAAGTGACTAGAGGATAAGGGAGATTTTGAATTTCTGCACACACTTGTGGACACTGGACACTTTTGGATTGTGTGAGGCCCAATGAATATCTGAGCGCTATGTGACAGGCTCGATGGCACAGCTGTGACCAAAGTGACTAGAGGATAAGGGAGATTTTGAATTTCTGCACACACTTGTGGACACTGGACACTTTTGGATTGTGTGAGGCCCACTGATATCTGAGCGCTATGTCACAGGCTCGATGGCACAGCTGTGACAAAAGTGACGAGAGGATAAGGGAGATTTTGAATTTCTGCACACACTTGTGGACACTGGACACTTTTGGATTGTGTGAGACCCAATGAATATCTGAGCGCTATGTGACAGGCTCGATGGCACAGCTGTGACCAAAGTGACTAGAGGATAAGGGAGATTTTGAATTTCTGCACACACTTGTGGACACTGGACACTTTTGGATTGTGTGAGGCCCAATGAATATCTGAGCGCTATGTGACAGGCTCGATGGCACAGCTGTGACCAAAGTGACTAGAGGATAAGGGAGATTTTGAATTTCTGCACACACTTGTGGACACTGGACACTTTTGGATTGTGTGAGGCCCAATGAATATCTGAGCGCTATGTGACAGGCTCGATGGCACAGCTGTGACCAAAGTGACTAGAGGATAAGGGAGATTTTGAATTTCTGCACACACTTGTGGACACTGGACACTTTTGGATTGTGTGAGGCCCACTGAATATCTGAGCGCTATGTGACAGGCTCGATGGCACAGCTGTGACCAAAGTGACTAGAGGATAAGGGAGATTTTGAATTTCTGCAGACACTTGTGGACACTGGACACTTTTGGATTGTGTGAGGGCCACTGATATCTGAGCGCTATGTCACAGGCTCGATGGCACAGCTGTGACAAAAGTGAAGAGAGGATAAGGGAGATTTTGAATTTCTGCAGACACTTGTGGACACTCGACACTTTTGGATTGTGTGAGGCCCACTGATATCTGAGCGCTATGTCACAGGCTCGATGGCACAGCTGTGACAAAAGTGACTAGAGGATAAGGGAGATTGGATTGCTTTTAAAAAAGCAGTTTGCAGAGTAGTGGGTAAACAGCAATGCCAGCCTGTCAGGAAGCCTTAAAAGGCAGCCCAACAACCAACACCACTGATACACCACAATATAGCCTCCCCTTGCACTGCACACACAGTGACTGGTGTGTTGTGCAGGCCAAATCGCTAGCAGCAGAAGCAGTTTTTTTTTCTTCTCAGCAGGACAAAAAAAAAAATTGGGATTGCTTTTAAAAAAGCAGTTTGCGGAGCAGTGGGTAAACAGCAATGCAGGAATGTCAGGAAGCCTTAGAAGGCAGCCCAACAACCAACACCACTGATACACCACTATATAGCCTCCCCTTGCACTGCACACACAGTGACTGGTGTGTTGTACAGGCCAAATCGCTAGCAGCAGAAGCAGCTTTTTTTCTTCTCAGCAGGACAAAAAAAAAAATTGGGATTGCTTTTAAAAAAGCAGTTTGCGGAGCAGTGGGTAAACAGCAATGCAGGAATGTCAGGAAGCCTTAGAAGGCAGCCCAACAACCAACACCACTGATACACCACTATATAGCCTCCCCTTGCACTGCACACACAGTGACTGGTGTGTTGTGCAGGCCAAATCGCTAGCAGCAGAAGCAGTTTTTTTGTCTTCTTCCCTGCCTAACGCTCTCCCTACAGAATCAGCAGCAACCTCTCCCTATACTGAGATCGGCAGAAGTAAGATGGCGGTCGGCATGCACGCCCTTTTATACCCCCTGTGACGCCCACCAAAGCAAGCCAATCACTTGCATGCCCTTCTGAAAGATGGTGGTGACCCCTGCCTATGTCATCACGTTGCCCACAGTGTCCGTGGATCCTGATTGGCTGAAAAAGAGCGCAAAACAAACTTTTGAAACGCGACTTTGGCGCATAAGTCGCCGACCTCGTGGCTGACCTCATCCTAGGGTCGGGTTTCGTTTCATGAAACCCGACTTTGCCAAAAGTCGGCGACTTTTGAAATTTTTCGACCCGTTTCGCTCAACTCTAGTGTTTGACAAACGCTTTAAGAAGGTAAACTGCAGAAGTCGGCAGTGGCCAGTAAACAATGTGCTGAGCTGCGATGCACCGCTCCATACATTGCACACATCAGACAACTACAGGAGCAGATATCAGATGATCGGTGGAAGTTAAGGATGCTGGTTTGCCACTGATTTTATATTGATGACCTATACAGTGCATTGCCTAGGGACCCGGTGCTTTATGGCTAGCCACTGAGAAACTAGGCTGCCCTAAATAGATCTAACACTCTTTGAATGGTGGAGTACAGAAGAGGTATGATCCACCGGCATTAGTGTCAAGGAAGAACAGTCCAATGACCAGATGGTGGGGAAAGAAAGAATAAAAGAAAGAGAGAAAGAAAGAAGAGAGAAAGAAAGAGACTAGGTATAGTTTGTCATGCCATAAAAGAAAATACGGTGAACTATTTTCCTTTTCCCATCCAGTTTTGCACTTGTGCAAAACATAGTTTGTAAGCTACAAGACTATTTAGTGTATAAGCCTCAGGGGTCTCTTCCTAGACAACAGAAGAGGCTCCCAACGCAAGGCCTTTTAATCCTACATGTTCAGGGTTGCGGAAAACCCTCATTTAATAACTTTAAAGCGATGCCCTCCTAGGCTTCGCATGAATAGATTTTTAGATTCATTTGACCAATAAACACAGCTAGACTCACAAAAGGGACTAATGCTTAGCAGACCAGATGTTCCTCCATTTCACCTCCTCAGGCTATACCGAGCATTATCTGTCTATGGGCAAAGGTAATTGACAGAGTTTCCTTTAAGGCAATTTTTCAACTGAAAAGGTTTAGAATGCAAAATATTTATGTTTTCCATCATTTTTACTTCTTGCTTTTAAAGGGTCAGTAGACCATACATGTTCTTGCACTTGAAGTACAATTGTATGTTAAGTATACTGCTACACTGTACCATCAGTCAATTTATTAACTATCAGAAAGTCGATGAAACTATCTGCCACCGTGATTACTATTCCAAAATATCTGCAAGTGTAATGACTGCAGGAAGCTTTTAAATATGTGTGAATGATATAGGCTAATCTTGTATTAACCGCAAGCATTTTTTTTTGTCATACAACAGTTTAAAACCCATGTTATTTTGAATGTTTTGTGACCAAGTAACTAGAGATAAGCAAAAATTCCAAAATTCGTTTTGGGCAAATTCGCTTATACCACTTGGCAGATTTGATTCCGTCCAAATGGATTTTGATCTAAATCAAAAGTGCACTGATTGCTGTGGAGAGACATTTACTCTATTCTGAAGTCTTATGTCCTAAATCAAAGGCGATAAAATAAATAAATACCCACCTGCCCTATTCTCTTCAACTTAAGACGACCGTATTATCAGTCCAAAACATTGGCTCACATTTGGACCAATGGGGCCGTGCATATTTGCGATTTTGCACTTGGACGGAGGAGGTCTGTGGTCTGGAAAGAATCCATCAAAACGACTGGCCATTAATTTGTTGGATTTTTGCAAGTCGAACATGTAAATTTTGTATTCGTCAAAATCCGAAATTGAATTGAATTTTGCAAATAAGTCAATTAATCCTGCTACAGACATAATCCAACTATATAAGTTTTTTAATATTGAAGTGAATTTTGAGACATTTCATTTTAGCACAGTTTTTATTTTTTACCTTTTTGTGTAAAAAAAATTTGTATTATTGCCCCTGCCTCCGTTGCATATTTATCACTTATATGGCACAGTCTTTTTTCTGTCTATTGGTTTGGGAGGCATTTACTTTTTTGGATTGCAGTGGGTTTCTCTTGCTGCCTCTGATGATCTTAAAAGCAGAATATTGCAACTCCCTTAGAAAGAAATTGGCTCCTTACCCATAACGACCAATCAGATAAGCAAAATTTTAGTATTGCAGATGTGTATTGTTGGCTTTTAGGGTAAATGTAGCTTTTAGCTGTGTGAATTCTGGAGGAGTGTCTTGAGTGTTGGTTGCTTTTCATGTAAAACAAGTAATGTATATGTGATTGTTCACTTAGCAATTTTGTATCCGCATTGTAGAAAACAGCTTCGGCTGAAATAACTGTGTTGCGTTGAATGTTCTTTACGGTTGTCAGCTCGAGGGAAATGAGAGCTGCCTGTTCAGTCTACTGGAAAGCAGATTCATAAATAAAAGCACAATATTGAGAGGGGCATGAGGTCACTTATAGTTATGTAGATGTGATTGTAACGAACCCTGGGGTGCTGGCTGCTGGCTTACAGATTCCTTCAGTTGGCCTGCTTTTTGTAGGGCATGAATGCATGATAATATTTGGGTCTGATATTAAGATACTAATTTAAGAGAATTATATCAATATATATTTGGAGCACTTCTTATCCTCTTTATGTGAAAAGTAGTAACTCATATAATGTTTTGCATTGCATCTGAAGTAAATACTCTCAAGTACTAAGCACGAGGACCCCAAGTGAACTCTACTAGTAGTTTTTGATTTGCTCAAGAAGGAGGAAGATACTTTGATACTTTCTGAAAACCTTCTCTTTGAATAATGTATGATTTAAATTATTAAGAAATATGAAGTTATGGAGAAAATAACAAATTCACCAAATATTTACTTAGTTTTACAGTAAACCCCTTAACCGTTAAAGATATATGGCAGTTTATTTTGGAAGGAATGTTAAGTGTTTTCCACTGCTGAGATGTTCATGACCTATCCTTTGGGCTTGTGCAGACGACCGTATTTTCAGTCCAATGGTGTTCTATGGGACTATGCACGGTCACACCACCGTATTATCGGAGAAAATCAGAAAATCGTTCTGATTATGCTAACCACATCAGAGTATGATCATAGTGTGATCCAATTTTCTTAGATGAGAAGTTGGGGGAAAAAAAAATTTCCATCTTCATAATTCTGTCAGACAGTGAAAATTAATTATCATCTGAGTGCCGTCTCATTTTTTTTTCCATGGAATCATTGACTTGCATGGCCGAGTGCAATCTCAATATCGGATGCAAATTGTGTATCCTGCTATCATTTCCTTGAACAGAATCAGTCCAAAGAAGAAATCGGATGTGTGAACTGCCCCATAGAATAACATTGGTCCGAGTTCAAACCGATGTTTTGTTGGATCACATTTGGACCAAAAATATGGTCGTCTGCACGAGCTCTAAGGAGAAGTCATCAATGTCAGCTCCGTGACTCTGCCCCCACATCAATTTGCTGATCTGATCTGCAAAATGAGGATCGACCACCAAACAGTGCGGTGGAGTGGTGGCATCTCAGTCCCTACACTATTTACATCTGATGATTGCCAAAACAAGGCTGTTGGACCTCCCCCAATTTGGTATTGATATAATAATAGTGAAAAAACCCTTTCAGAGATTGTTTTTAGGTTATTGTATGGTTATTGCTTTGCCTGTGCTTTGCTAATATAATGAAAATGCATAAACCATATGCCGGCAGGAGCACCCTCATCATACCTTGTCCTCCTATGCAATTCCCACTATTATAATCGCACTGTATCATATATGCACGCTATGCAGCAGCACTTTATATTAAAAAGCACTTTTTTTGTACTCTGACTAAATGGGCACATAATAAGATTTAATTAGGGCAAAATAATGTCATATGGTCTCTTAGACCGATATATGGTATTGCAGCCTCTGATCTGGAATTTGTATT
This sequence comes from Dendrobates tinctorius, assembly GCF_039654945.1. Classification (NCBI taxonomy): domain Eukaryota; kingdom Metazoa; phylum Chordata; class Amphibia; order Anura; family Dendrobatidae; genus Dendrobates; species Dendrobates tinctorius. The sequence continues at coordinate 17,538,321 of NW_027361697.1, read as the reverse complement.
TTCTATATGATCTTTTTCAGTTTTAATATTTATTAAATGAAGCTTAATATTAATTTTATATGGTACCTATACTCTTTTCTTTCATGAGTTTTGCAATATAAAGTCCTAGAGTTCCGTACATTTCTTTTGTATTTTTTGTGTGTTTACTGTTGTTTTCATGCTCTCAGATAAGGTAGCAAAAACCTGGGGATAGATTCCCTCTAAGAATAGTAAAGAGGACTTTTGCTTTTGAGCCCCATGATTTATATATAGGCCAATGATGTAAGTGTGTATGTATGCATGTAATTTTTGTTATATATATAATTTTTTTTTTTTTAACTTTTCATTTTATTTTCTAATCCCCTCAGGGGTCTTCAACTATATATATGTATTGTATATAGTAAAAATCCCAGTCTCCTATGGCGCCTAACCTGTGGCTGCTTTAGTTAAAGGGGTTCTCTCGACTTCTTAAGTGGGCAAAATTAATAGTGGCTAGTTTCACGGAGTCCAGCACTTGCCAGCTTTCTATATAAATCTTGCAAGCGGTGCAAGAACACAGAATACAGTCAGCTTCAGTGTCTTTTTGCGCTTCAACAGAAGAGTAGTGATGAGAGAGTGTGCTCATTACTCAAGTTTTCCGAGCATGCTCGGGTGTCCTCTAAGTATTTGGATGTGCTCGGAGATTATGTCTGAGTCCCTGCAGCTGCATGATTTGCGGCTTCTAGACAGCCTGAATACATGCAGGGATTGCCTGTTTGTTAGGGAATCCCCACATGTATTCAGGTTGTCTAGCAGCCACAAATCATGCAGCTGCAGGGACTCAGACATAATCTCGAGTAACAAGCATACTCGCTCATCACTACAGAAGAGACAAGGTAGCCACTCCTTGCAGCTTCAGAAGGTGAAAAGTTCATGCCAGCAGCTCATCATCATCCATAATTCTGTATTAAATAAAAATATTAGTTAATACTGCTAAAACGGGAATTTAGAAATACTGAGATGTGATGTAGATGATGACAGAATAGCAGGAACCTGTCACCTGATTCAAGCTACCCAAACCACAGGCAGCATAATTCAAAGCATGGCTTCTCAGTTGCTACCAAGGGTATTTTTATCCAACATGCTCCAATATTTCAGAGAAAATATATTTTACAGTAAAGTTCCAGCTGGACACCATAGCCAGAGACAAGATTAGTCGGGTGCCACCTCTGTCCAACTCATCCTGGCCCTGCTAGAGGGGGCTAACATGTCTCTCCCACACCGAGAGACCTTTCAATTTTTCTGCAGTGGCGTTGTGAAAAGTTGGCTCAGGGATGCACCAGACTTGTCTCATGTCAGATTATGGACCCCAGTGAGATCATTAAAGCATATCTACTTTGAAATGCCAAAGCGTTTCAGGAAAAAATATACCTGGCTGCAATCACTGTTCTAAAACTATCCAGAATTCAGGATATAGTCACCTTCAGTGTCTTTTGTGCTCTTCAACCGTAGAGGTAAAGTAGCCGCTGCTGGCAGTATCAGAGAGTACACAATCAGACCAGTGGCTCATCATCATCTATAATTCTTTATTTAATAAAAATATTATCCAATAACTCTAAAAGGGGTTCATTTAGAAATACTGAGATACAATGTAGACAATGGCAGGGAAAAGGGAACCTGTCACCTGATTCAAGCTGCCTTAACCACGGGCAGCATGAATAAAAGCCTGGCTATTGGTAAGTATATTTTTCTCCTACATACTCCGATGCTTCAGAGAAAATATACTTTAAAGATCCAGCCAGGGACCACAGCTGGAATTTCAGAGCTGGTACACTTTAAAGCTGGAGACGGACCAGTGTGATGATACCCCTGGCCGACTCTTCCTTGTACTGCTAGAGATGATTGACAGGTTTTTCTCATCGTGAGAGACCTTTCAGTTATCTAAAGTGGCACTGGGAAAAGTTGGCCGGGGAGGTGCCAGACTAGGCTTCACTCCAGCTTTAATGTATATCTTCCCTGAAATTCCAGAGCATTTCAGAGAAAAATAAACTTGCAGCCTGTTTCTGATTCATTTTGCCCAGGGTTTGGCCAGCATGAGTCAGGTGACAGGTTCCCTTAAGTGTAAGGTTTAAGTAATAGTATATAAAGCATACAGTACCGTATATAAAGTAAACAGACATAAATATAGTATATCTAATTTCTTTTGATTTTTGGTAGCTTTATTTATCCTCCCCTCTAATTTAAAATCCTGAATTAAAATTTGGTTGAAAGGGACATCTATCTACATTAGTTGGAAGGTATTTTGTTAATTACACAAGATGTAATTTTGAAAACCAGTAACCCCTAATGTCAATAAAATTTGAGAAGGCAGGTTCAGGAAAGGCCACATGAAAGAAGAGTACTGTTGTCTTAATTTCTGCAATACTACATTCCATCAGCTATATATAGTATGATGTCCTTGGTACTGCCTTATTCAATTTTAACGTTGGATCTGCCACCATTTACAATAATGTTCCATTGACATAGAAACTAGTATGACTTGTTGTCAGCCTTCACATCTGGAGCCTCTCCCCTTACCTTGAATGCAGTCTTGATTCCTGCAGTGTGATCTGATTTAGCATTTGCTTGGTTTCTTTTTCTGTCTGGTCCATTTGCTATCTTCTGGGTTCCCTCTGTGCTCTGTCTCATATTTTGGTTCTGATTCTGATTTTATTTGCGGATTGCAATTTTTTGCCAACTTTGCTTTTTTAAGTCATGTTTGGCTAGCTTCTTGACTATGGTGTGGCTCCAGTGTTGCTATCTGCTGGAAGCTTCCAAAGATTGGAAGTTGGAAATGATTTTGCAGTTAACAATCATACCTGTAACTAAAGATTATGTGTGAAGACATGTTTCCCCTATGCACAGTCACAAGCCAGACAGACTCGCTGATAATGGATGATGGTCCATTGTGTATGTGGGACCCCGACTCTCCCCTTACAAATGATGCCATAAGAGAGAAAAATCCAGCCCACTGGATTTCCAATGGCTGATCCTTTTAGTCTCCTTAGTGAGACTAAAAGGATATGCAATCATCAACCCCGAAGCTGCGCATGGGACGTACTTGGATGTTTCAACATGACAATGATCCAAAACACAAGGCCAAGACGACCTGTCATTGGCTACAGCAGAACAAAGTGAAGGTTCTGGAGTGGCCATCTCAGTCTCCTGACCTCAATATAATTGAGCCACTCTGGGAGATCTCAAGCGCGCAGTTCATGCTAGAGAGCCCAGAAATTTACAGGTTTGTGAACTTTTGATCAGGATCATTTGGATGTTTTGGGTTGTCATTATCATTTAAAAAGAGAAAACACAGTAGCTTGCCAATAAATGGCTTCACCCAAACACTAGACAGCCCAGGAATTTAAAGGAATTGGAGGCTTTTTGCAAAAAAGAGTGGGCAGCTTTACCATTTGAAAAACTAAAGAACCTCATCCACAACTACCATGAAAGACTTCAAGCTGTCATTGATGTTAGAGGGGGCACTAAACGGAATTAAGAAATTGGGTATGTAAACTTTTGATCAGGGTTATTTGGATATTTTGGTTTGTCATTATGATTTAAAAAGTGAAAAGACAGTAGTTTGACAATAAATGACTTCACCCACCCACTAACCATGAGTGGAGAAAAAGTTTTGGTGTTATCATTCAAATTCTCTGAAGAAAGGCCTAGAAAGCAAAAATTCTGCTGGGGTATGTAAACTTTTGAGCAGAACTGTAATATGGTTTGAAAAAATAAATCACATTTCTCAGGCAAGCGGCGGTGCCGGCGCTGTAGCATAATATGGGGGATAATATGCATATTTTTGTTTTATTTAGACATATAGTTTTGTTTAAGAAATTTTTCCAAACAAAATGGCCATGACAGCCACGCCTGCACAGTAGCATCTATTGCGTTGCAACTTTATGTTGTGTTGCTCTTCCATTATTACAAGTTGAAATGCAAGAATAAATTGACATCTGGGTGTTACCCTACACTATCTGACACTGTCAGTACTGATTGAACAGCTTCAGACTGTGCAGATAAATACCTTCAACTACTAAGGCTGGAGTAACACACAATGTATAAAAATATAGTCCGATTTACACGGACGAGAATCGCAGAAATGTTCCCTGAACAGTGATCTCTGTATGTCATCCGTGCGCAATGCAAGAATGCGATTTTCTCACATCTAAGCATACGTGTGACATCCGTATGGCATCCGTACGGCGAGATTTTCTCACCGCCTTGCAAAATGGACATATAATGGATCCATGGCCTCAAATATTCGTGAACACACACATATATATACATATATATATATATATATATATATACACAGTATATTTATAGTTCATAGAGATATAGATAGCATAATAGCCGATAATTCAATTGTCGGCTTCTTTAAAATCATTACACAACCCGACAGGATATGAGACATGGTTTACATACAGTAATCCATTGCATATCCATTAGATTTATTTATGTTCCTCACTAATAATGTTAGTAGTGTGTGTGTGTAAAAATTTGGAGCTGTAGGTGTTAAATTAAAGGATTAATTCATGGAAAAATCTTGCGTGGGCGCCCATGCAATTTTCTCTGCCAGAGAGGGCAAGCAAATGAATGAGGGCAGAAATTAATAGCCTAGAGAGGGACCATTGTTTTTGGGCCCCCCGGCTAAAAAAATCTGCCCCCAGCCACCCCAGAAAAGGCGCATCTGTAAGATGCACCAATTCTGGCACTTATCCTCTCTCTTCCCATTGCCCTGTAGCGGGTGGCATATGGGGTAATAAGGGGTTAATGTCACCTTGCTATTGTAAGGTGACATTAAGCATGGTTAATAATAGAGAGGTGTCAATAAGACACCTCTCCATTATTAATCCACTAGTCTGAAAGGGTTAAAAAACACACACACATTAAGAATAAAGACTTTTAATGAAATAAACACACATTTTTTTCCATCTTTATTTAGGTCCCAATCTAATCAAAGTCATTGTTCTCCTGTAAAATATCCAAAATAAAAAAGCAGCAATATCCCATAAAAAAATAGAAGCCAGCGCTGCCTATGGTCAGAACGCAATTCATAAAGTGCTTATGCACATATTAATTTCTAACTGTATATCAAAATGAGACATTTAGCAAACAATTGATCAATTTTTTGAGCCACCCCGCCATGTCAAGGCATTCTCATATGGGGCAGTCCTAATCTACATTTTTTATATCCGCTGTGCCATTACGGCCTCCTAAATGTATTAAAAGCAAGACCACATTAAATGTGCATTTTGCATTTAATGTGGTCTTGCTTTTAATACATTTAGGAGGCCGTAATGGCACAGTGAATATAAAAAACGTAGAGTAGGACTGCCCCATGTGAGAATGCCTTGGCTTGGCGGGGTGGCTCAAATAATTGATACATGTCTCATTTTGAAATACAGTTAGAAATCAATATGTGCATATTCACTTTATCTATTGCGTGCTGACCATAGGCAGCGCTGGCTTCTTTCTCTTTTTTATTTGATATTGGTTGTGGTTGACCACCACTGTTGCCATGCGCGCTGGGTTATGTATGCCATTCTTTCTGTGTTCATTTTGATTGATCTAGGCTGCTGTACACACATACAGCAGCCTTGGCTTGCTTCAAGCTCTGTTTGATTGTGCACCTGTGTCTGGGCCTGTTTCACCCATCATCCGTGGTGCTATTCTGGCAGTGTGGATGCTGGACCTGAAATATCTATTACCTGGTCTACCTTCATCTGCGCTTGTCCTTTCTGGTGCCATGGGAGTGGTTCAGAAACGCTTCAGGTACAGTTTGCATTTAATGTGGTCTTGCTTTTAATACATTTAGGAGGCCATAATGGCACAGCAAATCTAAAAAACGTAGAGTAGGACTGCCCCATGTGAGAATGCCTTGGTATGGTGGGGTGGCTCAAATAATTAATCAATTTTTTGCTAACTGTCTCATTTTGAAATACAGTTAGAAATCAATATGTGCATATGCACTTTATGTATTGCTTGCTGACCATAGGCAGCGCTGGCTTCTTTCTCTTTTTTATTTAACAATATTCCATACCTGTCCACCATACAGTCATGTCCCACGCTGCAATCCATCTCATTTCTGCTATCTATATCTCTATGAAATATAATTATATTTATATATATACTGTATATGTGTGTGTGTCAATGATATATATATATATATATATATATATATATATATATATATACCTATACTACGTGTATAAATGCATTCTATCTTTTCTATTTTAACCTGTCAGTGTGATTTTGCAGTATAGCGCACTGAACTACCGGCTTTTCTAAAGGACACCGGTGCGTATTTCTCGCAAGTCACTTGCATGGTCCGTGTGTAATCCGCTTTTATCTCGCACCCATAGACTTGCATTGATGATTCTCGGGTGTAATACGGTGCAAATTTAACCCACACATATAATACAGGTGAGAAAAAAACAGATGATGGGAGCTGCTCCATAGTTTAACATTGGTCCGAGTGCTATGCAATATTTTTCTCGTATAGCACTCGTTCGTATGACTCTGGCCTAACACAGAGATTTATAGTTCTAGGGTCCAACCATGAATGTGACTGATATAATTGCTATCTCCGGTAGCAATTGTAAGTACACAGTGCTATAATATAATGATTACAATATATTAACCCCTTAACGGCCGGCTGTATTTTCATTTTTGCGTTTTTGTTTTTTGCTCCCCTTCTTCCCAAAGCCATACCTTTTTTATTTTGCGTTGGACAAAATGGCCATGTGATAGCTTGTTTTTTGCAGGGCAAGTGTTACTTTTGAACAAAACCATTGGTTTTAACATATCATGTATTGGAAAACGGGAAAAATAATTCCAAGTGTGTTGAAATTGCAAAAAAAAGTGCAATTCCACAGTTTGTTTTTTTACCATGTTCACTAAATAAAACTGACCCGCTATTACGATTCTATAGGTCATTAAGAGTTCATAGACACCATACATGTCTAGGATCTTTTTTACTTAAGTGGTGAAAAAAAATCCAAACTTTGGTTAAGAAAAAAAAAATATGGTGCCATTTTCCGAGACCTGTACACTGTGTTTCAAATTATTATGCAAATGATATTTTTCTATGATTTTCCTAAATAGTCAGTACAAATGACAGTCAGTCTAATAAAAGTCATCACCCGTTAGAGTATACATCAAATTTTATTGAAGAAACCTCCCAATGATAACAGTATAATCTCCAAAATGAATAAAAACTCAAATTGCACTGTTCCAAATTATTAGGCACAGTAGAATTTCTAAACATTTGATCTGTTTTAAAGAACTTAAAATGTTTATTTGTGGAATTTGCAGCATTAGGAGGTCACATTCACTGAACAAAAAAGCTATTTAACTCCAAAACATCCTAACAGGCCAAGTTACATGCTATCATAGGAACCCTTATGCGACATCACCTTCACAATTCTTGCATCCATTGAACTTGGGAGTTTTTGGAGAGTTTCTGCTTGGATTCCTTTGCATGAAGTCAGAATAGCCTCCCAGAGTTGCTGTTTTGATGTGAACTGCCTCCTCATAGATCTTTTGCTTGATGATACTCCAAAGGTTCTCTACAGGGTTGAGGTCAGGGGAAGATGGTGGCCACACCATGAGTTTACCTCCTTTTATGCCTATAGCAGTCAATGACTCAGAGGTATTCTTTGCAGCATGAGATGGTGCATTGTCATTAGAGTTGAGCGATACCGTCCGATACTTCAAAGTATCGTATCGGATGGTATCGGCCGATCTTTAAAAAAAGTATCGGTATCGCCGATTCCGATACCGGAAGTCCCATTCAAGTCTATGGGACTTCCGGTATCGGAATAAGAAAAACCCTTTCCTGCCCTTGTACAGCCTCTCTGGGGTCTGTACGGGCCTTTCGGGGGGCTGTGCCGGCCTGCCAGGGGGTCTGTGCAGGCTCCGGTGGTCTGTGCCGGCCTGCCGGGGGGCTGTGCAGGCTCCGGGGGTCTGTGCAGGCATCGTCCGATGGGACTACAAGTCCCATCGGGCGATGCCTGCTACCATGACAGTGATTGACACATTAGCCAATGATGGGACAGTAGTAGTCCCATCATCCGGCTAATGTGTTAAATGTAAAAAAAAAAAAAAAAAAAAATTACATGCTACATACATACAACATGCATACTACATACATGCTACATTCATACTACATACTACATACATGCTACATTCATACTACATAAATACTACATGCAACATACATACTACATACATACTACATGCAACATACATACTACATATATACTACATGCATGCTACATACATACTGCATGCTACATACATACCACATATATACTACATACATACTACATGCATGCTACATGCATGCTACATGCTACATACATAACACATATATACTACATGCATGCTACATACATACTACATGCTACATACTACATATATACTACATGCATGCTACATACTACATGCTACATACATACTACATATATACTACATGCATGCTACATACTGCATGCTACATGCATGCTACATACATACTACATACATGCTACATACATACTACATATATACTACATACATACTACATGCATGCTACATGCATGCTACATACATGCCACATATATACTACATGCATGCTACATACATACTACATGCTACATACATACTACATATATACTACATGCATGCTACATACATACTACATGCTACATACATACTACATGCATGCTACATACATACTACATGCTACATACATACTACATATATACTACATGCATGCTACATACTACATGCTGCATGCTACATACATACTACATGCATGCTACATACATACTACATGCTACATACATACCACATATATACTACATACATACAATACATTCATACAATACATACATAGACATACAGTACATATAACATAGAGTAACATACTTACCAATACTTGTCACATTGTTCCCCGAAGCCATTGTCTTTTCCGGGATAAATATTAACATAACAAACCACAAAAATACTCACCCACGATCCGAAGCAGTCCACGAGTGTGTCCCACGACGATCTTGGGTAGAGAACTGCAGCATCAGATGATGCTGCCGTTCTCTACGGGCTGCAGGAATCCAATGACGGAAGGTAGGTATCCTTCCGCACTGTATTCCTCCGCCACTTAAAAAAAAAAAAAGTCCCTAGTCTCACTTTATGCCATTGCTGTGTGGGAAATTCCCACACAGCAATGGCATAAAGTGAGACTAGGGACTTTTTTTTTTAAGTGGCGGAGGAATACAGTGCGGAAGGATACCTACCTTCCGTCATTGGATTCCTGCAGCCCGTAGAGAACGGCAGCATCATCTGATGCTGCAGTTCTCTACCCAAGATCGTCGTGGGACACACTCGTGGACTGCTTCGGATCGTGGGTGAGTATTTTTGTGGTTTGTTATGTTAATATTTATCCCGTAAAAGACAATGGCTTCGGGGAACAATGTGACAAGTATTGGTAAGTATGTTACTCTATGTTATATGTACTGTATGTCTATGTATGTATTGTATGAATGTATTGTATGTATGTAGTATATATGTGGTATGTATGTAGCATGTAGTATGTATGTAGCATGCATGTAGCATGCATGTAGTATGTATGTAGCATGCATGTAGTATGTATGTAGTATGTATGTAGTATGTATGTAGCATGCAGTATGCATGTAGCATGTATGTAGTATGTATGTAGTATATATGTAGTATGTATGTAGCATGTAGTATGCATGTAGCATGCATGTAGTATGTATGTAGTATGTATGTAGTATGTATGTAGCATGCAGTATGTATGTAGCATGTATGTAGTATGTATGTAGTATATATGTAGTATGTATGTAGCATGCATGTAGTATGTATGTAGTATGTATGTAGCATGCAGTATGTATGTAGCATGTATGTAGTATGTATGTAGTATATATGTAGTATGTATGTAGCATGCATGTAGTATGTATGTAGTATGTATGTAGCATGCAGTATGTATGTAGTATGTATGTAGCATGCAGTATGTATGTAGCATGTATGTAGTATGTATGTAGTATATATGTAGTATGTATGTAGCATGCATGTAGTATGTATGTAGTATGTATGTAGCATGCAGTATGTATGTAGCATGTATGTAGTATGTATGTAGTATATATGTAGTATGTATGTAGCATGCATGTAGTATGTATGTAGCATGCATGTAGTATGTATGTAGTATTTTTTTTTTTTTTTTTTTTTTAACATTTAACACATTAGCCGGATGATGGGACTACTACTGTCCCATCATTGGCTAATGTGTCAATCACTGTCATGGTAGCAGGCATCGCCCGATGGGACTTGTAGTCCCATCGGACGATGCTTGCACAGACCCCCGGACATCAGCACAGCCCCCCGGCAGGCCGGCACAGCCCCCCGGCAGGCCGGTACAGACCCCCACAGGGTGCACAGACCACCGGCAGGCCGGCACAGCCCCCCGGCAGGCCGGTACAGACCCCGGGCAGTCCACACAGCCCCCCGGCAGGCCGGCACAGCCCCCCGGCAGGCCGGCAGAGACCCCCGGAAGGCCCGAAATGACGGCGCATCATGATGCGCACACACCGCGCATCATGATGACGTCAGGCCGTCAATCAACTGAACTTCCGATTCCGATGCCGAATTCCGATATTGAAAAAATATCGGAAGTCGGTATCGGAATTCCGATACAGCAAGTATCGGCCGATACCCGATACTTGCGGTATCGGAATGCTCAACACTAATTGTCATGCATGAAGAGGATTTTGCTCCTGAAGGCACGTTTCTGCTTTTTATACCATGGAAGACAGCTGTCAGTCAGAAACTCTATATACAGTACTTTGCAGAGGTCATTTTCACACCTTCAGGAACCTTAAAGAGCCCTACCAGCTGTTTCCCCATGATTCCGGCCCAAAACATGACTCCTCCACCTCCTTGCTGAAGTCGCAGCCTTGTTGGGACATAGTGACCATCCACCAACCATCCATCTGGACCATGCAGGGTTGCTCGACACTCATCAGTAAACAAGACTGTATGAAAAATAGTCTTCATGTATGTCTGGACCCACTGCTACAATTTCTGCTTGTGAACACTTTTTAGGGGTGGGCGAATAGTAGGTTTATGCACCACAGCAAGCCTTTGAAGGATCCTACACCATGAGGTTCGAGGGACTCCAGAGGCACCAGCAACATTAAATATCTGTTTGCTGGTTTGTAATGGCTTTTTAGCAGCTGCTCTCTTAATCCGATGACCTTGCCTGGCAGAAACCTTCCTCATTCTGCCTTTATCAGCACAAACATGTCTGTGCACAGAATCAACCACAAATCTCTTAACAGTACGATGGTCACGTTTAAATTTTTGGGAAATATCTAATGTTTTCATTTCTTGACCAAGGCATTGCACTATTTGATGCTTTTCAGCAGCAGAGAGGTCCTTTTTCTTTCCTAAATTCCTTGAAACCTGTGCCCTGCTTAATAATGTGGAACATCATTCTTAAGTAGTTTTCCTTTAATTGAGCTCATCTTGTAAACTAATTATCACAGGCGTTTGAGATTGATTTCAGTGATCCAAAGAGCCCTGATACACAATACCATCTATGAGTTTATTTGAAAAACAAAAAATTACATCTTTATGACACTTAAATCCAATTTGCATAATAATTTGGAACGCAGTGTAGAGTCTCCATTTTTCAGATTTAGGGCTGGGTGAGGGATTATTTTTTGCTAGCTGAGCTGGTGTTTTTATTGATACCATTTTGGTGTAGTTACTATCTTTCGATCGCCAATTTTTGCATTTTATTGTGACCAAAAAAACATAATTCTGGTGTTTTGAATTTTTTTCTTGCTACACCGTTTACCAATCGATTTAATTCTTTTTTTATATTGATAGATGGGGCGATTCTGAAAGTGGTGATACCAAATATGTGGATGTTTGATTTTTTTATTGTTTTATTTGGAATGGAGTGAAAGGGGGGTCATTGGAACTTGTAAAAATTTTTTATCTTTTAAACATTTTTACAAACTTTTTTTACTTTTTGCATACTTCAATAGTCTCCATGGAAGACTAGAAATTGCAGTTGCCTGATCGCCTGTGTGTAGTAGAAATGCTCACTTGCTATGATCACGACCACCGGGTGGCGCTCATAGTAATTGGGCTATAACAACCATAAAGGTCTTCTGTAGAGCTCTGGTTGTCATGCCAGCACATCGGTGACCCACGATCATGTGACGGGGTCACCGATTGGTGGGATTTCAGATGCAATTCCAGGAAGCTCAAATTAATTGCCGCTGTCAGCGATTGACAGCAGCATTTAACAGGTTAACAATCATAGGTGAATCTCAATTCCATCCGTGGCTGTTAGAGGCACATGTCAGCTGTTCAAAACAGCTGACAGGTGCTGGGAAAGGTGTGGGCTCAGCGCCAGAGACCACATCAAAGGGAATGATTCCCACGTGGGTGTATTAATACGCCCAATGTCGGAAAGGGGTTAAGAGAGGATAAAAACTTTGATGGGAGTGCTTTTTTAAGAGCCAGAGAATCATATTTTTAGAGTGAGGGTATAGTTAAAGCGATCCTTTGCCTCTAAACATTGCATAGGTTTGCTAATTTATTTTTCAATGTAGCAGAAGGCAAGTATAAAATAATGGGGGAAAATAAGCAGAACTTGCCACGATACCACTCACCAACTACACGGTCCATATTTGCAGCTCTGTAAATTATACTTATGCTTTGGGTAGACCTTTTTGTAGACAGTTAATTATGTGTAGCTGGTGATTTCTCAGAATACTGTTGAGACTTCATTAGCACAGGTATAGATGTTCGCTTGACTTCTCTATGCACTCTAAGTATTTCTAATAAGAAAAGCAACATTTAAAAAAGTGGGTTACTTGTATCACTAATGGTTTACAGAAGCTTATTTGTATAGTCGGGAGCATGTGTGGGTAGAGAGTCTTAGTGACCTTCTCATGTCAATGTGTCCTTTCCTTGCTAATGAATTGCAAAGTGGAAAAACTTTCAGTAAAGTAGTGAATTACAAATGTGTACTGTTTTCAAAAAAGGATTTTAGCAGCATTTCTATGAAAAGATCTTAAATTAACTGAACTGATCAGTGATGATGTTACAATTTATCATCACACACGAAAAGCAACAATACGTGAAATTAACAGGAATAAGGTAATTTAAAAAGTTCCAATTTTTAAGGAATTACAATTTGGTGGTGATTACTGTTAGTATTTCTTTAATAAGTCTTAAATTAACTAATTGCTGTTAAATTAATTTATCTTATATACTGTATATGTATTTATATTGCATAGATAGAATAAAAGCCAGTAATTCATCTTCTGTGTTCTGTATAATCACTGCAGGAGCCGACAGTATAGAAGAGATGGATTACATACAGTAAATAAATATAGAATGGGTAGATATATAGATCTCTGTGACAAGTACAATTAGTACAGTGTGTGTGTGCAAATTACTGTACATGTATTTACTTAATAAAAGATTATTTCTTGGAAAAAAATAGCGTGGGCTTCCATGCAATTTTCGTAACCAGCAGAGGGAAAGCCGATGGCTGGGGACAGATGTTCATAGCCTGGGAAGGGGGTAATACCATTGAAGCATCCCAGGCTATTAATATTAGCTCACAACTGTATACTTAGCCTTTACTGGTTATTAAAATGGGGACTCCAAAAAAAAGACATGGGGTCCCCTATAATTAATAACCACCAAAGGCTATGCAGACAGCTGCAGACTGATATTAATAGTCTAGGAAGGGGTCATGAATGCTTGCCCCCCGTGCCTAAAAATGTCAGCTCTCAGACACCTATCAGGATCCTGTCAGCACCGGCGAACTGCCACGGCTGAGCAGGGTGACTCACCCACACTGCGGGAGGGCCCAGGTCAGATGCTGCAGGGAAAGCTCAGGCAGACAGGACCTGGGACGCTGAAGGTAGCAAGAAGCAAAGGACCTACGATCATGTGACCACAAGGGGCGGGGCATAGCATCCTGCTGCTGAAGATGAATGCAGGATTCTACAAGGACCCTGGAGTAGTGGAGAGCGTAACTCAGGTCAGACAAATGGGGGTCATGCACGGAGAGGGCGGTGTGGTACAGGAGAGTCGAGCAGAGAATAGTCAGAACGTAGGCAAGGAGTCATACACGAAGATAGCTGTGCAGTACTAGAGGGGCAATCAGAGAATAGTCAGGATGTAGGCAATGAGTCATACACAGAGATACACATACACAGCAAAATACAGGAGGGACAGGCAGAACTTGTTATGGGAACAGAACCAGATCAAAACCAAGCAAGCATAAAGTAGCACAGGTATAAAGCACAGACACACCAGGGTCACACACACTCTGCCAAGGGTCAAAGTATAAGTGACGAGGAATGACCCCACAATAAGGCTATAAGAAGCCTCCCAGAATCCCAGAGTGAGGCCATCCAGATTAACCTCTGAACTACCTAATCCCATAAGCTGAGCAAACCATGACACCACCCCAGAAAAGATGCATCTCTAAGATGCACCTATTCTGGTACTTAGCCTTGCTCTTCCCACTTGCCCTGTAGCGGTGGCAAGTGGGGTGATAGTTGGGAGGTTGATGTCATCTTTGAATTGTCAGGTGACATCAATCCCCGAGGTTAGTAATGGAGATTACTAACCCCATAGTCACATTGTAAGAAAACACAGACACCCAGAAAAATTCCTTTAATTGAAAAGAATGACACAGACTCCTTTAATATTCTTAATAAAACCATACTTACCACCTCGCCCATTCCCCTGATGCCCTCATCACCTGCAAAAGAGGTAAAAAAGCAAACAACCATATTCCTCACCTTTCCGCAGAGATGCTTTAAATCCATTAGTTCCTCGGCGGGTCCAGCTCGGCTACATCTAGATTTGGGGTGAGTTGCACACCACTTTTCAGGCATGCTGCGACTCTTCTGACTCCAGAACTTCCCTCATAAAAAACAGTCTTGATTTATAGGGCTAAAGTGTCTTGTTGATGCCATAACAGGCACCAAATTAATTGGTGCACAAATACTGTCCCCCACCATCCCAGCTGATTCTACCAATAATGAACTTTTGAAAAACATTTTCTGGGTTTTTAGAAAAGAAAGGTTGAGTAGGATATCTTATAACATAAATATTTCTGCTCTGGTGGTTGCTGGTGGTCTGCTCCTTCATTGATGACCTTCAATCTATCATACAGTGAAATTC
This sequence comes from Dendrobates tinctorius, assembly GCF_039654945.1. Classification (NCBI taxonomy): domain Eukaryota; kingdom Metazoa; phylum Chordata; class Amphibia; order Anura; family Dendrobatidae; genus Dendrobates; species Dendrobates tinctorius. Next base: position 17,523,099 of record NW_027361697.1, on the reverse strand, counting down.
TGCAGCCAGTCACTGGCCTAAAGAGGGACATTTGTATGTTCAGAATCTGACCAAGGAAGCTAGTGATTGGTCACAATGTTCACAATGTGTATGATTGGATGTATCACTGCAGGATAGCCATTGACCACCAGAGCAGTAACACTGCAGTGGTGGGGGATCCAACTGGTCATGTCTTTTACTTTTAACCCCTTAAGCTCCAAGGGTGGTTTGCACATTAATGACCGGGCCATTTTTTACAATTCTGACCACTGTCCCTTTATGAGGTTATAACTCTGGAACGCTTCAACGGATCTAGGCGATTCTGAGACTGTTTTCTCGTGACATATTGTACTTCATGTTAGTGGTAAAATTTTACTCATATAACTTGCGTTTAATTGTGAAAAAAATGGAAATATGGAAAAAATTTTGAAAATATTGCAATTTTCAAACTTTGAATTTTTATGCCCTTAAAATAGAGAAATATGTGACACAAAGTAATTACTAAATAACATTTCCCATATGTCTACTTTACATCAGCACAATTTTGGAAACAAAATTTTTTTTTATTAGGAAGTTATAAGGGTTAAAAGTTGACCAGTGATTTCTCATTTTTACAACAAAATGTACAAAACCATTTTTTTTTAGGGACCACCTCACATTCAAAGTCAGTTTGAGGGGTCTATATGGCAGAAAATACCCAAAAGTGACACCATTCTAACAACTGCACCCCTCAAGCTACTCAAAACTACATTCAAGAAGATTATTAACCCTTCAGGTGTTTCACAGGAGCAGAAGCAACGTGGAAGGAAAAAATTAACATTTAACTTTTTAGTCACAAAAATGATATTTTAGCAACATTTTTTTTATTTTCCCAAGGGTAACAGGAGAAATTGGACCCCAAAAGTTGTTGTCCAATTTGTCCTGAGTACGCTGATACCCCATATGTGGGGAGGAACCACTGTTTTAGCGCATGGCATGGCTCAGAAGGGAAGGAGTGTCGTTTGACTTTTTCAACCAAAAATTGGCTGAAATTGAGATCGGACGCCATGTTGGTTTGCAGAGCCTATGATGTGCCTAAACAGTGGAAACCCCCCACAAGTGACCCCATTTTGGAAGCTAGACCCCCTAAGGAACTCATCTAGATGTGTGGTGAGCACTTTGAACCCCCAAGGGCTTCACAGAAGTTTATAACGCCCGGGCGGAAGAAAAATAAAAAATCATATTTTTTCCACAAACATGATCATTTAGTCCCCAATTTGTTATTTTCCCAAGGGTATCAGGAGAAATTGGACCCCAAAAGTTGTTGTCCAATTTGTCCTGAGTGCGCTGATACCCCATATGTGGAGAAGAAACACTGTTTGGGCACACAGCAGGGCTTGGAAGGGAAAGAGCGCCGTTTGATATTTTCAACCTAAAATTGGCTGAAATTGAAATCGGACGCCATGTTCCGTTTGGAGAGCCCATGATATGCCTAAACAGTGGAAACCCCCCACAAGTGACCCCATTTTGGAAACTAGACCCCCTAAGGAACTCATCTAGATGTGTGGTGAGCACTTTGAACCCCCATGGGCTTCACAGAAGTTTATAACGCCCGGGCGTAAAAATAAAAAATCATATTTTTTCCTCAAACATGATGGTTTAGTCCCCAATTTGTTATTTTCCCAAGGGTATCAGGAGAAATTGGACCCCAAAAGTTGTTGTCCAATTTGTCCTAAGTGCGCTGATACCCCATATGTGGGGGAGAAACACTGTTTGGGCACACAGCAGGGCTCGGAAGGGAAAGAGCACCGTTTGACATTTTCAACCTAAGATTGGCTGAAATTGAAATCGGACGCCATGTTCCGTTTGGAGAGCCCATGATATGCCTAAACAGTGGAAACCCCCACAAGTGACCCCATTATGGAAACTAGACCCCCTAAGGAACTCATCTAGATGTGTGGTTAGCACTTTGAACCCCCAAGAGCTTCACAGAAGTTTATAACGCCCGGGCGTAAGAATAAAAAATCATATTTTTTCCACAAACATGATCATTTAGTCCCCAATTTGTTATTTTCCCAAGGGTATCAGGAGAAATTGGACCCCAAAAGTTGTTGTCCAATTTGTCCTGAGTGCGCTGATACCCCATATGTGGAGAAGAAACACTGTTTGGGCACACAGCAGGGCTCGGAAGGGAAAGAGCGCCGTTTTATATTTTCAACCTAAAATTGGCTGAAATTGAAATCGGACGCCATGTTCCGTTTGGAGAGCCCATGATATGCCTAAACAGTGGAAACCCCCCACAAGTGACCCCATTTTGGAAACTAGACCCCCTAAGGAACTCATCTAGATGTGTGGTGAGCACTTTGAAACCCCAAGGGCTTCACAGAAGTTTATAACGCCCGGGCGTAAAAATAAAAAATCATATTTTTTCCACAAACATGATGGTTTAGTCCCCAATTTGTTATTTTCCCAAGGGTATCAGGAGAAATTGGACCCCAAAAGTTGTTGTCCAATTTGTCCTAAGTGCGCTGATACCCCATATGTGGGGGAGAAACACTGTTTGGGCACACAGCAGGGCTCGGAAGGGAAAGAGCACCGTTTGACATTTTCAACCTAAGATTGGCTGAAATTGAAATCGGACGCCATGTTCCGTTTGGAGAGCCCATGATATGCCTAAACAGTGGAAACCCCCACAAGTGACCCCATTATGGAAACTAGACCCCCTAAGGAACTCATCTAGATGTGTGGTGAGCACTTTGAACCCCCAAGAGCTTCACAGAAGTTTATAACGCCCGGGCGTAAGAATAAAAAATCATATTTTTTCCACAAACATGATCATTTAGTCCCCAATTTGTTATTTTCCCAAGGGTATCAGGAGAAATTGGACCCCAAAAGTAGTTGTCCAATTTGTCCTGAGTGCGCTGATACCCCATATGTGTGGGAGAAACACTGTTTGGGCACACGGCAGGGCTCGGAAGGGAAAGAGCGCCGTTTGACACTTTCAGCCTAAAATTGGCTGAAATTGAAATCTGATGCCATGTTCCGTTTGGAGAGCCCATGATATGCCTAAACAGTGGAAACCCCCCACAAGTGACCCCATTTTGGAAACTAGACCCCCTAAGGAACTCATCTAGATGTGTGGTGAGCACTTTGAACCCCCAAGTGTTTCACTAAAGCTTATAATGCCCGGGCGTGAAAAAAAAATATTAAATTTTTTTTCCACAAAAATGATCTCTTAGTCCCCAATTTGTTACTTTCCGAAGAGTATCAGGAGAAATTGGACCCCAAAAGTTGTTGTCCAATTTGTCCTGAGTGCGCTAATACCCCATATGTGGGGGAGAAACACTGTTTGGGCACACGGCAGGGCTTGAAAGGGAAGAAATTACGTTTTGGAATGCAGACTTTGATGGAATGGTCTGCGGGCGTCATGTTCCGTTTGCAGAGCCCCTGATGTACCTAAACAGTGGAAACCCCCCACAAGTGACCCCATTTTGGAAACTAGACCCCCTAAGGAACTTATCTAGATGTGTGGTGAGAACTTTAAACCCCCCAAGTGTTTCACTAAAGCTTATAATGCCCGGGCGTGAAAAAAAAATATTTTTTTTTCCACAAAAATGATCTCTTAGTCCCCAATTTGTTACTTTCCCAAGAGTATCAGGAGAAATTGGACCCCAAAAGTTGTTGTCCAATTTGTCCTGAGTGCGCTAATACCCCATATGTGGGGGAGAAACACTGTTTGGGCACACGGCAGGGCTCGAAAGGGAAGTAATGACGTTTTGGAATGCAGACTTTGATGGAATGGTTTGCGGGCGTCATGTTCCATTTGCAGAGCCCCTGATGTACCTAAACAGTGGAAACCCCCCACAAGTGACCCCATTTTGGAAACTAGACCCCCTAAGTAACTTATCTAGATGTGTGGTGAGCACTTTGAACCCCCAAGTGTTTCGCTAAAGTTTATACTGCCTGGGTGTGAAAATGTAAAATCCTATTTTGTTTCCACATAAATTATTTTTAGTCCCCAATTTTTAATTTTCCCAAGAGTAACAGGAGAAATTGGACCCCCAAAGACGTTGTCCAATTTGACCAGAGTACGCTGGTACCCCACATGTGGGAAAAAACTGTTTAGGCACATGTCGGGGCTCGAAAGGGAAGTAGTGACGTTTTGGAATGCAGAATTTGATGGGTCTGCTGGCGTCATGTTCCGTTTGCAGAGCCCCTGATGTGCCTAAACAGGAAAAAAACCCACATGAGACATCATTTTGTATACTGGACCCCCAAAGAACAAATCTAGATGTGCCCCCAACTACACTAATGTAAATTAGTAGTGCATGGAGGTGTGGTACAATTTGAAGCAATCCTCCATACACAGGCCAGGTTTTTCGGGGCAGGTGTCGCACTGGTAAATGGTGTCCTTGCATATTCCCTTTTTGTAACACACTCGGCACCTTTTTTGCGGCTTACCTTTTCTACCAGTTGGCGGGACCACCCCCGGAAAATGCTGACCTGGTACGATACGAGCACCTTCAGTTCCGGAAGTACTGGGACCCGCTCCTTCCTGAGCGTCAAACATCAGGGCCTTAACCACTACCTCCTGGAAATGAAGATACGACGTATCGGTGGGGTGTGCACATTGTGACAGCAGGAATGCGTTGAGCATTGCCATTTGTACGATGTGCACGGCCAGCTTTTTGTACCACGCCCTTGCCTTTCTGAGAGCATTGTACGGTTGGAGGTATTGATCGGAGAGATCAACGCCCCCCATGTTTTTGTTGTACCCCACTACACAGGTCGGTTTTCTGACCTGTGTGGAGGTACCCCGTACAGTGCAGAGGGTGCTGCCATCACCGTGTATGGTGGTCAAGAGATGGACATCCCTCTTGTCCTTGTACTTGACCACCAGCAGGTGGTCGCTACATTGGGCTCTGCTCTCACCTTTTCTGAGCATCTGCCCAAGTAGCGTCTTCGGAAGGCCTCTCTGATTTTTGCGGACAGTACCGCAAGCTGCGGTACCTCGCGCAGAGAGGGATTTGTAGAGTGGGATGCTGGTATAAAAGTTATCAGTGTAGAGGTGATAACCTTTATCCAGCAGTGGGTGAATCAAATCCCACACAATTTTCCCACTCACTCCCAGGACAGGGGGACACTCAGGGGGTTCAATCCTGGTGTCCTTTCCTTCGTAGACTCTAAACCTGTGAGTGTACCCTGAGGTACTCTCACAAAGTTTGTAGAGTTTGATTCCGTACCTGGCCCTCTTACTGGGCATGTATTGACGGAATCCGAGCATTCCCTTGAAATGGACGAAGGACTCATCCACGCTGATGTTCCTTTGAGGCACGTACACTTCAGCAAACTTTTTGTTGAAGTGTTCGATGACCGGCCGAACTTTGAACAGACGGTCAAAGTTGGGGTCATCTCGTGCGGGACACAGTGCATTATCGGTATAATGTAGAAACTTGTGGATGGCCTCAAAACGCGTCCGGACCATGACCATTCGGAACACTGGAGTGTTGTATAAAATATCAACACTCCAATATTGCCGAATTTCCGGCTTCTTCAGTATCCCCATGTGGAGGACCAGGCCCCAAAACTGCCTCATTTCAACTGCGCCCACAGGAGACCAGTTGGAATATGTTGAAATCCACCAAAAATTGACGAGCGTACAAATTAGTTTGCTCCACCATGAGGTTAACAAAATCCTCAGAGAAAAAGACTTTGAAAAAGTCTATTTCTGTGAGGCCGGTGGTGTCAAACTTGATTCCTGATTCTGCCACAAAATCAGGAATCAGTGGCTCGTAATTTTCGGGGGGCCAAGTCCATACAGGGTCTACTGAATCAGCTTCGGGCATGGTGGGCGCTGCCTCATCTTCTGTCCTGGAGCGTCTGCGTGGCGGTTCCGCAGGACCCGAGGAGGAAGATGAGGAGGGGGAAGAGGAAGAGGATGAAGAATCCGAAAAATAAAGAAGTCGGATTGTCATCCTCGCTATCAGTGTCGGAGGCAAGGTAAGAATATGCCTCCTCCATTGAATAGCGCTGTTGGGACGAACGCGATGGGCGGGACATTTTTTGTGAAGGTGGTGCTTGGGTGTACTTTATTTACAACTATGTGTAGGTGTGGGGGAGCTAGTGATTGGTGCACACTATCCTGTAAAGAAAAAGCTAAAAGAAAAAAGGAAATGGGGAGAAAAATACGTGTGAAAAGAAAAGTCTAAAACAGCAGGCCCTAGCTCTGATAAGTGAATGGTGTCACTTATCAAAGTTCAGTGGCAGCTGCTGGGTGTGCGTACAGGTGTGGTGCAAGGGGGGGGTGAAAAAAAGGAAATCAGCAGGCACAAGCTCTGATAAGTGAACTATGTCACTTATCACAGTTTGGCGGCTGTGCGATGCGAATAAGGAGTTGGCGCTAAGGGGGCTGCTAAATGTGCGCACAGAGGCGGCGCAAAGGGGGATGGAGGGGGTAAAAAGTGGGGGAAGGGGGGATGAAGAGAGATCGGACAGGGATCAGGGAATAGCACTTACACTTGTAGTTAGATGGCGCAAAGAGGGGGTGAAAAAAAGGAAATCAGCAGGCACAAGCTATGATAAGTGAACTATGTCACTAATCACAGTTTGGTGGCTGTGGGATGCGAATACGGAGTGGCGCAAAGGGGGCTGCTAAATGTGGGCACAGAGGCGATGCAAAGGGGGATTGAGGAGGTAAAAAGAGGGGGAAGGGGGAAAGGGGAAGGGTGGGGATGAAGAGAGATTGGACAGGGATTAGCACTTACGCTTGTAGTCAGGTGGCGCAAAGAGGGGGTGAAAAAAAAGGAAATCAGCAAGCACAAGCTACAGTATGATAAGTGAACTATGTCACTTATCACAGTTTGGCAGCTGTGCGATGCGAATAAGGAGTTGGCGCTAAGGGGGCTGCTAAATGTGCGCACAGAGGCGGCGCAAAGGGGGATGGTGGGGGTAAAAAGTGGGGGAAGGGGGGATGAAGAGAGATCGGACAGGGATCAGGGAATAGCACTTACACTTGTAGTTAGATGGCGCAAAGAGGGGGTGAAAAAAAGGAAATCAGCAGGCACAAGCTATGATAAGTGAACTATGTCACTAATCACAGTTTGATGGCTGTGGGATGCAAATACGGAGTGGCGCAAAGGGGGCTGCTAAATGTGGGCACAGAGGCGACACAAAGGGGGATTGAGGGGGTAAAAAGAGGGGGAAGGGGGAAGGGTGGGGATGAAGAGAGATCGGACAGGGATTAGCACTTACGCTTGTAGTCAGGTGGCGCAAAGAGGGGGTGAAAAAAAAAAAGGAAATCAGCAAGCACAAGCTATGATAAGTGAACTATGTCAACTTATGTCAACTTATGTCAACTGGCGCAAAGGGGGCTTACAGACAAAGAGCAAGCACGAGTGTTGATTGGTGAACTACGTCACCAATCAACGCTCGGCGGCTGCTAAATGTGCGCACGGAGGTGGCGCAAAGGGGGGGTGGAGGGGGGTAAAAAGAGGGAGTAGGGGGAAGGGGGATTGGGGGGGATGAATCTATATTTGGTGGGATGAAGCTAGATTGGGGGGTGAAGCTAGATTGGGCAGGGATCGGGGATCAGGCAATACTTACATTTGTAGGGTTTTCTTTCTTTAGCAGGTATTGTGATGCTACAAGCTGCTGTGGCACCACAATACCCAGCACACCAGGAGATCCAGAGGTATGACCACTCTCTAGGGAATCCTCAGCTAGTGTGAGGCCCCCCTGCAGGGCTGTCATACAGGTCACAGGCAGGTCAGGGGCAGGTCACAGAGCGGTCACATCGCTGCTGTGACCTGCCATTGGTGGGATTGAATGATAATATCGATCCACCAATCCCTGCACTGCCTGGTGACCATGGCAACCACCTAGGATCGGAGCTCACAGCTCCGATTCAAAGGCAGGTCATGCCCAGGTCATCAGGAGGGCACAGAGCGGTCACAGAGTGACAGCTGCTGTGCCCTGTGGTTGGCGCGATCGCCGATCTAATCGATCGCGCCAACCAGCTCCTGCAGGCCCTACTGGGCCTGTATCAGGTCCCTGCCTAGGATCGGTGCTAACACAGCACCGATCCGGACCGATACTGGCAGGGCAGAGCGGCGCTATAACGCCGCTGTGCCCTGTGATTGGCGCGATCGATGCGATCGACGATCGCACCAATCCGGGGGGGTTTTGCCGGTGCCTGGCGTTGCCAGGCATCGGATCCAGGATCGAGTACATCGGTACTCGATCCCAGCCTAGCACATCATTGTTTCAGCCGCGCCGATTGGCTGAAACAATGAGAAGCGCTGTGATTGGCTGTTTCGATTTCAACAGCCAATCACAGCGATCGGGAGGAAGGGAGGGCGGTGACAGACCCCTGGATGCCGAGGCCATCTACCATAAGGTAGGATGGCGTCGGAATTTTAATGCGATCATCGCGACTGAAGTCGCGATGTGGCATTAAATGCCATGACGTACTATCCCGTCCCTGGGAATTAAGTCCCAGGGCACATGGACGGGATAGAACGTCTCATGGCAGAAAGGGGTTAACATTTGTCTTAATCTTGGCTAACCTATCTAAAAATTCAAAATAAAAATAATAAAATGTTGATCTAATAAAGCATTCAAATACACAACAATAGATCACACAGTGAAGTGCCTTCAATAAGTTATAATAATGTCTCATTTTATGAACACATCAGACATTTTTATGTGATTAGTTTGGGCTGGTTTTTAATATTCACATTTTATAATCAAATAAAAAAAATATGGTAGAAGAAAAAATTACACAAAGATGCTTTACTGGTTAACAGCATGAATCGTGTCATACAATACAATGGCTTTTCCTCCCACACTGAAACACTGCTGTTAAATGTGATGAGTGTAAAAGACATCTGTGTGTTGTGTACTTGCTGACGTCACAAAACACAATTACTTTGAAGACTATTAGAGCCATGATGACTCTCTAAGGCTACGTACACCTTCGTACAGAATTGTTTTATTGTTAATTTGCTTCCCAAATGCAAAGTTAAGCAGCTTTTTACATTTTCTACTATTTTGCTTCTGTAGAGGAAGTCCTTCAAAGTTGACTCGGAAGTCATGCACCAATTATCTAAGTCAGGGCTTCTCAAACTTTTTCCACAGGGTCCTTCTCAGAGTATCTAAGAAAATGCCCAGTAAATTCCATAGAAAATTGTATATAGAAAAAGCCATATTACTCAGTTTGCCCTTCGATGGCTTCGGTAGAAAAAGAAAGCCAAAGGTTTCCAAACAATAAATCCCCTGGAAAAGACTGTCTCTGGTCGTGGTGTGGTACAGAAAGTGTAGCCAACATACTGGACTGAGTTCCAGGTACTAATAGATGAAAAAGTCCAAGGAATAGACTCAAGCACCAAAGGGTAAAAAATAAAAATGAATGAAAATGTAACTTTTACTGTGGATTTAAAAAAAATATTCTGAAGAAAAGATAAAAAAGATTAGAATCCATAAGTTAACACATTTCATTTTAGCAAGAGTTGTCTTCTCTAGTTTTTACATTCAGAGTCTTTACAGGTAGCGCTGAAGCCGCCAGGCCTGCGTTACTGGATACTATAGTCTATACCAAAACTGGGTGAGGCTTGTGAAGCTTTTTCATAGTTAGATCCTTTAGCCCCATATTTACTACCACGTGTACAACTCTTATTAATAGCTATGAGTAAAGGTTGCTAGTCCGAAACGCATAAGCTCATGGATCCTAATTTTTTTAAATCTTTTTCTCATAATATATATTTTTTAAATCCACCGTAAAGGTTATTGTTCGTTTAATTTTTTTCCCTGTTGGTGCTAGAATCTGTTCCTTGGACTTTTTCATCCTTGAAATTCCATGCTCAAATTAAAGGGTGAAACCTAATAGTCAATACCCATCTTTAGTAATTTAAAAGCTAACCACTTTTGTAATTTAGATCAAATGAAATCATCACCTCTGTACACCTTCTTCTTCTTTCAGTTCTTCTTTCATTTTGGATGATGATCCATTTGATTCTTTCAGTATGTACTGTGGAGTCTTAAATGGAACATCACCAAGGGGCTAAGTTTGTATTCAGTCCCTCTCCTTGTATTGCCTTAAAAAAGTATGTCATCAAGGGGCTGGTCATTCCACACAGCGGCTTTGAAATGGGAGGTTGTCACATCTATTTCAGAGGCTGTGCCTGGTCTCTGTTCTACCGAGCATGCGCCGACTGCCAATTCATAATGCTTTACCATGCATGTGCCAACTGTCAATTCACAATGCTCCCTCCCTTTCAATACACACTGACAGTGCACTTCCTCACCCGCCATTAAAAGATAACAACTATGTTGAAGATGGAGAAGCATGCGTTTGACTTGACAACCGGCCCATGCTCAGTAAAGAGTAGTGACAAGCCGGTCAGTGAGCACATTCTAAAGTGCATCTAAAGTGAAAGGGAAGCAGGCAGGTAGAGCATAGTGAGCATGCATCATAAATGACAACCTGGACATGCTCATTAGAACAAAGACCAGACCAGCCTTGGCAACTGATGACACAGTTGACTCCTCATTTTAGGAAGTAAAAGAAAGAAGGTGGAGTGACCGTAGCCTCAGTCCTTTAAAGGTTGAGACTATCTAGGGCAGTGTTCCCCAACTCCAATCCTCAAGAGCCACCAACAGGTCATGTTTTCAGGATTTCATTAGTATTTCCCAGGTGATGGAATTATTGCAGATACTGCAATTATCACCTGGGTCATACTAAGGAAATCCTGAAAACATGAACCGTTGGTGGCTCTTGAGGAACGGAGTTGGGGAACACTGATCTAGGGCATGCTGGGAGACTCAAATGAAAGTGGAAAAAAATCTGAAACATGAAGCATAGATAGGGAATGGTAGGGCATTTTCTAATAATGTTAATTATAAAAAGGTTATTTTAAAAAAATAGGCAGTTTTGGGTTTTTGATAACACCTTTTATTAATATCTCTCAGCTTTTTTTTTTTTACTCCTGAGCCTGGTATAACATTAAAATAAGTAAAAAATGAGTCAATTATGTTGTTACACGAAAGATTGTATCTAAGAATGTAATTTTCTGTATTAGAAAAAACTATTTAATAGAAAAGTTGAAATAGTAATAGTTATTTTATTTTTGTGTGAAAGTAATAATACCAGTGAAGATAAGAAACTTGAAAATATATTTTATTACAGAAATATGTCTGTCTCCTCCTGCACTGATCTTTCACCTTTATTGGACTGGGAAAATCTATCTTTAGTGAAAACTTTAGTGCATAACGCTAAACATATCCAGTTGTCGAATGTTACAGCACAATTATCACCTGTTGATTACTTAGTCTAAACACAATCCTGCTGATACCTAGTATGAGAAAAATAACAAAATCATCGTAATTAGAAGTTCATTTACAAAGTATAAGAGATCTGGGCGAATAAGAATTGTCTTGTCTTATACAGCGTTTTCAAGAATACAATGAAGATTCTTTCCTTATGGCTCTATAATCCTTTATGAAAGATTAACCTCCCAATCCGCTCAACTGGTTTGGTTAACAGCTCCTCAGTGTCCCTCCTCCCTGCTGCTGCAGCTGAGATCTCACACTACTCAGTACAAGATGCAGCTGTCAGGATGGGTGAATTCATGACATGACTCACAATTTTGCTTGACTCAAATAATACTCCTTTTAAAATCTGGATTATACAGCCATTCTGACATTGATCTTCACGACAAGTACAACAGCCTAATTAGTCTAAGATTTACCATATATATTAATATCCACCATCAAAGAAAGAAGGACTGTAGCACTCACCGATCCAAGTGGAAAATCCGCTTTTTATTTAAACTGACCCTTGAAAGCACTATTAGGTGCGAAACGGCCATCGTCAGAGTTTGCTCTCTCCTTTCTTCAGCCTCCCGGCCATGAAGTTTTAAACGTTTTGATAAATAAAAAGTGGATTTTCTACTTGGATCAGTGAGTGCTACAGTCCTTCTTTCTTTGATGGTGTATTTGCATACACTGTGTTTTCTGGACTAGCACCCGTGGTCACGGTGTCAAGCCTAAACATGCAGAATGGATTTGACAGCATAGACCTGCAGCGGTACAGGCGGTGCCAAATTACTTTTTTATTGTCACGTAGATATATATTAATATATTCAGTGTTGTGTTATGAAATCTAGTGACTGGTGCACACTAAGTGTGATGACCTTTGTTTTTGGAGCAAGTAGCTGTGCGGATTAAAGGATATGCAGTGATATTTTAGAATCATAATATGTAAAGGGTTGGTTTCCATTGATATACATACGACTGGATATGAGCTGTATATCAAAAATAGTTAAGAATTTTTAATTCAGACTTATGTGAATGTCACTCTGTGCCAATATGGATCTTTCATTTTATGGAATGATTATATTTTGTAAATGCCTACTGTATTTAGCTTTTATCTTAACCTCTACATTTTTAAGGTCTTATGTATCCCGATCACATCCATATTAGCTGTAAAGCTGTAGTAAGGTCAATGTCAGGCTAGGGAATTTTTTCAGTTTTCCTCCACAACCACAAACTAATAATAAATATTACTGACTGCCTCATCCTAAGCAACAAGCTGAGAACTGATGGCATTGATGAACAATCTTTTCAATTTGTACAAATTTTTTGTCTGTGAACTTATTGTTTTTTTCCTTCTATACTAGTGTTGTACATATCCAAAGAGTTCATTGTTTTCCTATTGGAAAAAATGAAATTATTGTCAATCATGAAAGTTAATTCAAATATAGAAGGGGAATCCAGCATTACCCAATCTCACAGGTGCAAAGATCGCTATTATCCCTCAAATTTTGGATCATACAGATGAACGGCACTCATATGTCCGGATTCTTTTCATGGACTTTAGCTCAGCGTTCAATACCATTGATCCGAATTTACTTCATAAGAAAATGGTAGCTCTTGGAGTCCCTCTCAACTTATGCTTGTGGATTTATAACTTCCTGACAGCCAGGATACAGAGTGTAAAAGTTGGACCATTCACTTCGGACACCTTGGTCACAAACATCCTGGCACCTCAGGGGTGTGTTTTGTCCCCGTTACTGTTTTCTCTCTATACAAATGATTGCATCTCTTCAGCAGACTCAGTAAAAATCTTGAAATTTGCCGATGATATGACACTGATTGGTCTCATCAGGGGAAATGCTGAAGACTTGTATCGGAGTGAGGTGGAAAGAATATGTGACTGGTGTAAAGCCAATAATCTTGTACTCAACACTAAAAAAACTGCTGAGATGGTTGTGGATTTTAGGAAAGATCAACATGAGATACTTCCAATCTACATCCATGACGAAGTGGTTCTTAGGGTCACAGAGACCAAATTCCTTGGTGTTATCATCTCTCATGATCTTAAATGGGGGAAAAACGTGGATGCTGTTATAAGAAAAGCACAACAGAGGATGTTCTTCCTGCATCAGCTGAAAAGATATGGTTTGTCTAAGAATCTGCTGATCTTATTCTTTAATGCTGTCATCAGATCTGTGATTTGTTCCTCTCTGATAGTCTGGTATGGGGGAGCCACTGCTCATGACAAACTCCGCTTACAAAGGATTTTCAGAACAGCAAAGAGAATTATAGGTTCCCCCCTGCCTAAAATCCAGGATCTTTATGATAAGAGTATTCGATCCCACGCATTGAAAATTTCATCCGATCCCTCTCACCCGGGACACTCCTCATTCCAACTACTCCTTTCAGGACGTCGCTTCAGAGTCCCCAAATGCAGCACCAACCGCCATATGAACAGCTTCTATCCACTCTCTGTTCAACAATTAAATCGTCATGTGTAGACTATATACTGTATCTGTCTTGTTAGATGTTACTTGTTGTATCTGTTGTTATATATTTTGTTGCCTCTTTGCCACAAAGAATTCCTTGTATATATGTAATATGTACTTGGCGATAATAAATTTGATTGATTGATTGAAATAAATTGATAAATGAGAATGAGAGTTTATGGACATGTCAATGTAGGACTTCGAAGAGGCTGTTTCATTACTACAACTTGATATCTGATGTCTAAGGCAAGAATGTAAATGTAATCATTTATTCTGACTACCTATGAAAATCTGAGTGCTACTAAACATATCATAGGACTCCATTCAATCAGCAAAGTAAAAAAGAAAGTCCTTTTGGTTCCCACTAAGTTGAACTAGATCGAAAAATATATCCCACAAAAAAACTTTTACAAAGTGGCATATGTTTTTATATGGTATGCTATAGGCAACATATGCTACTTTGTGCATTGGCATTTGTTAGAGCCTCCCATCAGAGGTATACATCATGCAATGCTCTTGAGCACATTAGATGGATTTTGACTGAACGGTATTTTGGTCAATTGTTTGTCCGACAGGAATCCCAGCCAGCAGTCCCATACACAGGTGCTCACATTTTGAGAAAGCTGCCAAATTACACATTGGTGGGTGGCTTGTCCTAGGGAGAACAATACAATCATCAATCCAAAATCTAACATACATGATTGACATCTCCCCCGACCATCAGTCGGCCGGTGCCGCCAAACACATTAGACTGTCGATCGAATCTGTAGACATTACTCTAAGGCAGTGTTTCCCAAACTCCAGTCTTCACGGACCCCACGGGTCATGTTTTCAGGATTTCCTTATTATTGCACAGATGGTGGAAGTATCATCAAGGCATCAGGAATTCTCTCACTGTGCAACTGTGGAAATCCTGAAAACAAGACCCGTGGGGTCAGTGAGGACTGGAGTTTGGGAAACACTGCTCTAAGGTGTATAGTGGCCCTAAGAGAGTCCATTGTTGATTTATGACCATGCCTGACTATTCTCTTAAAGGGATTGTTAGGGACTGTTTTGAGGTTCCGATCACAGAAAGTGATGTCAATTGCTGGGAGATTGCTGTCCTCATCACCTACGGCTCATACATTTTCACTAAATAGCAGCATTTTGGGCCAAACTCTTTGTAGGAAACTACATTACAAGTAAATTCAAGTGAACTAGTGTCATCAACCCTCCATTTTCAGGATTGACATTGGACAATTCATCACTTTATGAGATGGCAAAATCCCATTAACTGTTCTCCATGTACATTCTTGGTCTTACACTGAGTTTATACGTGACAATTTTGCAAGGTACTACATTTAAATCTCATTATTGTAATTGGTTTTAATAACAGACTAAGCTATACTGAAATTATTAGGCTGGGTTCTCACTCGCTATGGAAGTCTGTTTAATGGACTGCATTACATCGCGGTATCACGCGATGTAATGCAGTCCGATAACACTGCCATACATCACCATTATGTGGCGCATCGCTACGTATGTCGTAAAGCGGCACGCGTTCGCGATGTGCCGTTAAGCACTGACGGAGCCTCAGACGCGGCCTGCAGCATGTGAGGCTCCGTCACAGCTAGCGCTGATGAATCATCAGCGCTAGCGGTATAGCATAACGCATATCGCGTTATGCTATAGCGTTAATGCAGCCCGTCAATGCTATGCATTGATAGGGCTGGTTAACGCTATGTGAACCTGGCCTTAGGGTAAAGAATTTTGAGATGTCCTGTCAAAGATCTATGCAGAACCTGTGCTGTTGTCGCGCAGAGGAAAATCTGGAAAGACAATAAGCACAATAGAGTCTTATCTGAGTAGAAAATAGGGAAATAAAAAAACTATTTATGCTCACTTTGGGGGGTTGTGAGAATCACAAGCACTATGTAATCTAGGGCCCCGTCACACATAACGATCTCACTAGCGAGATTGCTGCTGAGTCACAAGTTTTGTGACGCAACAGCAATCTCACCAGCGAGATCGCTGTGTGTGACAGCGAGCAGCGACTGGCCCCCCTGCCGGTATCACTGATCGCTCTTGGAAAGCCCTGGACATTTCTTTGATCGCTGGTCTCCCACTGGCCCTCACGCATCGCTGCATGTGACAGGCGGGAGACCAGCAATCAGCTGGTAACTAAGGTAAACGCAGGGTTTCTAAGCACCGTGCAGCGCTTAGAAACCCTCTGTTTTACCTTAGTTACCAGCGCTCTGATGCAGGGAGCTGGTAACTAAGGTACAAATCGGGTTTCTAAGTGACGCACGTCCCTTAGAAACCCGATGTGTACCTTAGTTACCAGCTCCCTGCATCAGCGCGCTGGTAACTAAAGTACACAGCGATACCGGGCGCTCGGTGTTGCTGGTGCTGATCGCTGGTGAAGCTGTCTGTTTGACAGGTCACCAGTTATCACATAGCGACTCACCAGCGATCCTGACACGTTGATATCATTGTCGGGATCGCTGGTGAGTCGCTATGTGTGACAGTATCCTAAGGGTTTTTTTTAGAAAAAGGCTGCTGCAGATCCTCAATATGGAGAAACTTGTCAGGCTGGAAATAAGTTGGTAAAAATCTGTGCAGCCAGTGGTACAAAGATGAGCAAGAGAAGGGAATAGTTGAAATACAGTTTAACGATCAACGCATTTCGAAGTGATACACATCTTCATCAGGACAAGCCACAATGATTACAGCCCGCAATAGTGCTACCTTGAGATGCTGTAATTAAAACTCTAATCATTAATAAATCAATGAGATAAGCAAATGAGGAATCTTAATCCTGAATTTGGCAGAATTTTAAAATGAAAGATTTAATTCATGTTATCCATTTCTGGTAGAAATAAGAGGCTGTATCTGGACACTTAGAAACATTTATGTAAGGCAATTTTCTAATTGTTTCCTTATGACAAAAATCTTGTCTAATTTATTCAATGTCAAGAACAATTTAAGTGTTTACCATGAAGTCACACATAAGCCCTCATAAGACACAAAAGTAAGACACAAAACTTGTCATGGTGAAAAGAACAGCATAAACCTAATGATTGTCCCAATTACAGTGACTCATTCCTTAAATGCAAGATCTACTTTGATATGACTTTTGTAGTGCAGAATGTTGATCTCGAGAACTAAGAAAAACACTGCTAATAACAAGTAGACTCATTTTATAGCTGACAGGACTTGTCACTGCTATTGTAGTGTATCCTAATAAATCAATACAATTACACATTTATTATAAATTCCCATGTTCTTTATGGCAATAGAAATGTTGACAAGGAGAGAAAGAAACAGGGAATGTATCAAGAATATGTCAAGACTGGAATTTGAATTAAGGAGGTCCACCTAGACTTAAGCACTGAAGTCCAATCTTTAGGGAAAGGCGATCCATGTTTGAAACTTGGATGTTAAATCCTTGGAATTTCTGACAATAATTGGAATAAAGGGGAGCAAAACAGATAAAAAAGAAAAAAATGTAAAAGCAAAAAAAAAAAAAGGAAATGAAATATCTTTGCTGACCTTAAAGGGAACCTGTCAGGCTGGAAATGAATTTACTGTATGTCAATTCACTTGAACTACTTATTCCAAGTACGCTGACAATTCTCTATTGCACTTCTAGCTTGATTTGCTTATGGCTATTATGCTAAATTTCTCGTGATGGCTGCATTGGATCTTTAAAAGAATGTATAATTTCATTTAAATATAATGACCGGTACAACCTCACCACTACTCCCATTTTTAAAAATGTGTTGACATATTCCTTGAAACAAGTTGTCCAGCCACTCAAAAAACTGTATAGGCACCCTGCAGAGTAATAATAACAATCTGTTGTATATTGACCTGCTGTCATGACTGTGGGTCCAGCAAAGGCCTTACTAGTGGTCTGCGTCAGCCTAGAAGCCATGTTGTCACTGTTGTATTGTTACAGAGCCACTCAGCCCTATGATTCGCCTTAACAGTTGGATGACTAGAACATGACGCCACCAGAAAATCATCCTATGATGACATGTTCCAGTCACCTAACCACTACAATTTAGGTTTGGCGGATTTATCACAGTTGAATAGGAACGTCATGGCTTCTTCTGATTCATCTTGCCCTTTAGCCACAAAGATGACAGCATATCCACATCAGTTTGTTATTTTTACCCTATACTCTACAGGTTTTAGCCTTGCTGACCAACCTCTTTAATTTGCAGATATAAATGACTACTTAGCATGAGTGCCTAGCAAGTTTTAGATGTTTTTTGTAATCTAAGTCACAAAATTTTCTTTTTGGCGGATGCGGTGGATATCGGGCACTTCCACTGACTAACATCAATCCAGGCGGTGAGTATATTTATCTAGCATTGTAATGATGCAGTATGTTTCAGGGTATGTACGCATGTCATAGGAAGGAGTAGTATCTGCTCTGAAACGCGTTGCATCAATAAATTGTTGGTTCAATTTACTTACCATATGGAATCATCTTCATCAGTGACAGAGCCCAATATCCTCCATTCCTACAGCCACGGTCAGAGAAGCAGCCATATTCATATCACATCACTCTTCTTTGGAGTTATGCCGTGCACAACCCCACCAGGAGAGCGATCCACCCTCAGATTCTTCCTCATCTACAGCCAAAGATATTTTACAGGGAGCTCCACTTTTTTTTTCTCTTCTCAAATATTTTCTTTTTATCTCCTTTGAAGCAGAAATGTTTTACTACTGTGATATGGCAGAAAATTTTCTCAATTCATTCATGAGATGAGCGATCTCAGATGTTTTCCTTACTCGGAAGTTGAACCTAGAACCCCAGTGCTGGAAGCATTGTGCCACTGTTTCCAGCAAATCCGTTTTCTATTATTTCAGAACTAATGTCTTGAAAGTTTTCAATAGATGAAAGTCATGTAATCTGTAGAAAATAAAATTATAGCTTATAACCATGTGAAAAACATTAAAAAAATTACAAATATTCAATTGGGATATTTAATTTCATTGACATTAAAATAATCGAACAACTAAATGTGTGACATATGACATATCTTATATCTTATGTGCTTTGCAGATCACCAATCAAATGATGTTTATGTGACTTCTAAATTGCCATGTTTTTTTGTGTTTCCCATTTAGATAATCGTTGGAGAAACTGTAGTCTTTTGCCTACAAGTAGCGACGAGAGACTTTGAAAACCAGGAAAAAACTCTTTTAACTGGAGACTGTTGCTATATTAATCCACTAGTGCGGAGAACCGTCAGATTCCTTGGTAAGCTTTTATTTTGATGTTTTCCATGTAATAGTGAATTTTAGAGAAACGTACTGCTGTGAAGTGTTACCCTTGAACATTTTCTATACTTAGATCATTCAAACTTGAATAATCTGACATCTGTATCATATTTTACAAGTGCATAATGTATTCTGTCTCTACTGTAGGCAAGTTAATATAGATAGACTTGTTCTACCAGACATTAGTTACCATCAGTCTTACAAAGGTCATTTATAAACTGGCAGTAAGAATCAGCAAGAGCTTATATAGATAGTCATATAGCCACAGTATCTTTAAATTGCAATTATTCAACTTTGTAACTATAGAGAAAGCTCATCTACTATATAATCGTCTAATTCTGTCTGTCTGTCTGTTTGTAATGGAAATCCCGTGTTGCTGATTGGTCGCGGCCGGCCGGGCGAGACCAATCAGTGTCAGGGGCAGTCCGGACGCGACTTGGCGTGGAATTCGAACGGCGCTAGCCACTGATCTCCCGACAGTTGCCACGGGTCATCTCCTGCCGCACGGAAATCAGCGGCGACGCAGCCGGGAGATGACCGGCGCTAGCCAGACATCTCCCGGCTGCGGAAGTATCCCAACCGGCGCTAGTGATCTCGCTCAGTGTGACATGCAGCAGCGACCAGGCCCCCGCTGTGAGATCGCCGATCGTGGTGGATCGTTCTGGACCATATTTTGAACATCGGTCTCCTGCTGGCCAGCATGCATCGGTGTGCTGACAGGAACAACGACGAATGACCTCAACACAGGTCTGAGAGACAGAGTCCCAATGACCGTATCGTTCCGTATCGCTGCTGCGTCGCTGGTGAGATCTGACTGTTAGACTTCTCACCAGCGGCCATTTAACGATGCACCAGCGATCCCTACTAGGTCGTATTGTTGTCGGGATTGCTGGAGCGTCGCCAAGTGTGATGATACCCTCACACGTGCAGATATATTGAACGAAACCGCGTCGCTGATTGGTCGCGCCCGGCCGGGCGCGACCAATCAGCGACAGGTGCAGTCCACCCGTGAATTGCCGCGGGATTTGAACAACGCTTTTCTTTATGAAGATACATGTTCTAGAATACCCGATGAGTTAGAATCGGGCCACCATCTAGTGTATTTTATAATTACTGGTTCTCAAAATATGTACATTCCATACTGATGACCAATGTATTTTTAAAAGGCCAGAATGTTTTAAACTCAGGGCCCAATTCGTGAAGTCCAGCGATGTTCACAAGAGAATATGTTGGAGTCACATGTTTCTGATTCGGTAAGAGGTGCATTCCTCTTAATGAATCATAGGCGTTTTGCAAGTGGCGTGCGCTTTCCTATGATTCACCAAAATTTTACTCCCGTCAAAGACTGGAGTAAGATTTAAGGCATAAGGAATGGCACGGCTCATCATGAATAAAATGAACTGTGGTGTAACGTCCTTGTTCCACCCCAACTCTGCCCATTCTGGCAGGCTGGGCTAAACTGTTGTGAAAACACTAAAATTCACAAAATGTTTGCAAAATTCAGCATTGCACAAAAATTTTGTGACTTTCCAAAACGATTTACATTAGAATTCTGGCATAATAGTTTTGATGAATCGGGGCCTTATATTTTATGTAGACATACAGAGCATTGACTGCATACATTAGAATTATAGAAACTGTATATTTCACCATATGAGGATTCTGTATGTCAGCATTTGTTGGAGCTACTCTTCCTTAAAAGCAATGTTTCAAAGGAAAAAATCACTCTGTAATACAGTGGCCAATGGAAAATAGCCCATGCTTGAGTATTGTACTTTGAGTATAGAAGAGAGGATTGATTTGCGGCACTCGGATCACGCCAGTCATTGTAATCCAAAGCCGCCCAGGAAACTCCGGAAAGTAAGAGGCTCGCAGGTCTCCCATCTAACTGCCAGTTATCACAGGCCTGGAAGCTGTACCAGAGTCCCATGAATCGATCAGCTCATCTTTATCTTGGAGCCAAAATGTAATACTGAGTATGAGGCCTAAAGCTTTACAGATGATCTGTTTTCAAAAAACATCTTTATTCAAACTTCAATTGAATTTTTCTTTTAGGTTAGAAATGGTAAATCAGCATAAATACTTCACCCCATCTCAATACTGTCATTTGCATCAAAACTCCTTGAATATCATGTCCACCTTGAACTATTCTACTTTTCTATCAGCTTACTTTTTGACCAGCTATGTTTGACTTTGATGCTCACCACTCTACTGAAACCACATAAACCAAAGTCACTAATAATCTGTTAACTTTCAAAGCCTCATGATATTACTCCATGCTTCTCCTACAAGACTTGTCCTTGCCCTTCAACACAGGTGTTACAAAACCTCTTAACATCACAAATTTTCCCATCTCCTGAATCACTTTATACCTCACTAACCAAACATTTACTATCTCCCTTTTAGATTCCATATACCTCACAAACTAACATATGCTGTCTCCTATCTACACACAACCTCCTCATCTTACCCACTCCCAACCCCACAAATATGAACCCCACTTGCCACCACCACAGGGAAAGTGGGAAGAACTGGGTAAAGTGCCAGAATTGGTGCATCTAAGAGATGCACCTTTTCTGGGGTGGTTGTGGGTGGCTATTTTTAGGCTAGTGGGGCCAATATCCATAGCTCATTACCAGCCTGGGAATACTATCCACCAGCTGTCTGCTTTAGCTTGGCTGGTTGTCAAAAATGGGAGGGGGACCACACTGTTTTTTTAATTATTTACTTAAATAATTAAAAAATACGGTGTAGGGACCCATCTATTCTTGATAATCAGCTTTGCTGAAGCTGGCTATGCAGGGTTGCAACTCACAGCTGTCAGTTTTGCCTGGCTATTAAAAATACAGGGGAACCGCATGTCATTGTTTTATTATTTATTTATAGTACAGCCAGCAGCTGATAAAAACTCCCATCAGGCGCCGCCTTCCCTCTTCTCAGGGATGTTATCTGTGTGTCATCAGTGTGTCCTTGTGTGGGACGTATTGTGGCCAGTGCTGCTACTGGAAACACTGATATCTGAAAGAGCCCTTAGTGAACTCAGTCATTTATCAAACTTTGACGACTTTTAGGAAAAATGCTCGGGATTCTGAACATGAATCTGAATGAGCTATGTTCGTGCCGAATTTGAGAATGGCGAATGTTTTCCAAACAATTTTGCTCATTTCTATTTATAACTACTTTTTTCCAGCATGCATGCAAATCAATGGCTGCAACATAGTAAATGTTGCTGTCTCTTTTAGACACAGCAATCATGGTACTGCATAGCAGTGCTGCTGGGACTTAAATTTTTTATCTTTAAGACAAAAATATTTATATATATAGAAAGTTAAGACTGTGAAACCAATAAGTAGTCAAAATTGTCTGGGCATTTAGGACCAAAATACTCAGATACTGAGATTCTCTTCATGCGATAGGCAAAACACAGCTTTGATTGAAGAGCACAGTATTCTGTAAGTACTGATCTCAAATATTCGGTAATATTTAGCAATTTTTTTTAATAACATAACACATTAAATGGTATACAGTAAACTCAAGCTATGTGTTCAGAGAGTGCAACCTTCTCTCAGCCTCCTCTCTTTGGAGGGATGGCAAATGCTTCATACATTTGTATCCAGCAGCAGGCATTAGTCATTAGTGAGTGGGGATGTAGAAGACACATGGGGGAACTGTTCTCGTAAATACAGTGAACTCATAACCGTGAGTCAGTTGTATTGTTTCTAGTGAGATTACACAAATAGCAGAAGGTTTGACCTAATAGCTCAAGAAATCTTTATGATATGCTGCCCTTATCTTGGCACAAATGTAATAAAACTCGGAACTCAAAAAGGATAGGTGAAAATGTGATGGTTTAATTATTATCCAAAACAGTCCATAAATTATGACATTTTGGTCCACACAAGACCTTCATCAGATAAATGTATGAACAAAGGCATAATAGTATGAATGACAATTATACCACATGATGTAAATGGGTGCAGAACAAAACCAAGACACCAGTTCATCCATATGCAGAAATTACAAACATCCATTGGAAATAGTGAAAAGGTGATATAGTGAATTGAAATTTCTACTTGTACTGTAAAGATAAATATAGGCAAATATAAGTGAATATATGCAAATAGACGAAAAATTGCCTCAAATGAATACAGAGAAGAAGAGGTGACTAAAGGGCACAAAGGAGAGAGCCACGGAAGATGAGGAAAGATAACAAGGAAATTCAATGCAAGGGTGAAGTGATGAGGATGAATGAGGAAGAAGAAGAGGAGGAAGGAGAGGGAAAAGGACAAGATATGTGAGCAACCTGGTAATTAAAAGATAAGGTACGTGATAGGGACCAGAGCAACATGATAGTGGAGTTGTATACACCATGGATAACCAGAAGGAGCGCTGTATTCAAGTTATGATCCCTATCAAAAAATCATAATCCATATCCAAGTCTTTAAACAGAGGCTAGACAGACATCTGATTGATATAGTGAATCCTGCTTTGAGCAGGAGGTTAGACCAGATGACCCAGGAGGTCCCCTCCAACTCCACCATTCTATGATCTAAAGACTGTCAGGGACATACAGTATGAGCAAAGGGATAAAAAAGTTTAGATGAAACACAAATACAGCAGGACAAGGAAGAGTGAGGCTAAATGAGAACTGTCATAAATATAGCATAAAAAATGATAACTATATATGGGTTGGGGCCAGCTGGTGTGATCATACCTTTGCAATTTCAATGTTGAGTATATTATGCATAGCATTCAATATTTTTGCTTTTTAAACTAAGGAAGAAAATGTTAATGCCAGATCCAAATTAAAAGTAAAAAGTTTAGTATAAATAAATGTAACCAACTTCAAAGAAACAATAAATTTTACAAAGAAAATAAATAAAGCATGTTTGCTTGGCATTTGGTTTCTGTCATCCATGTCTTTCCCTACAAGAGTGCTCATGTAGTCATGTACCTTAGAAGAAGTTACACTTTTCTCTATTTTCTGGTTTAATAATTATTAACTTGCAGAAATAATTAGCGGACTTTAATTACCTCTAAGTCTCTGTGTTCAGGATATGCTTATTTACCAGATTCGAAGTGAAATTTGCAGTCTTATTACAATTTAACAATCCCATCTATTTTAATGTCTCGAGGGACAGGTCTCTTTTGGCATAGTTCTTAGTATTATGGAGGAAAAGACTATGCGAATATTTGATTTTCCAATTAATTTGTCAAACCAAATTACTGTGCATTCTTATCCCAAAAGACACCAAACATGGATTTAAAATCCATTAACATAAGTAGATTTGTATGTTATATACCCATTGTTCAAAAATTAAATAAAAAAAAGCACATTGCACAAAAACTTACAGGGTTCAATGGCACAAAATGATGGCTTTCTTTCAACCGGATGGTCAGAATTTGTGGCTTAAGCTTTGAGGACCTGATGCTTCAAAGCTTTCACTCAGAAGTCTGGCATGAAAGCTTTGAAAAGTCACATAATTTAGGTGCAACCTGGAGTTGCACCAAACTTTAGCCACTCTTGGAGTTCTTATGACAGTTTCTCCAAGCTCCGGCAAAATCTGCAGAGATGAGTCGACACTGAGGAGTGTCAACTGCCGCTGGTCAAATTCATGATGAGCAGGGGCATTTGCTACACCACAAATTTTACTCCAGCAGGGTCATCAATAGGATTCATGGTGAGGCGCACACAGAGCTGTACACTAATTGTCCGACACTCTTGATTCATGAAGATCCTCTGCCATAGTGCTGATAATGCTTGTGATACCCCATCAATATACTTATCTTTTCAGACTAGGCAACTCTAGGTCAAGGACTCGGGATAGGTCGAAACATCCTTTTTGTATGTCGTTTTCTTGGTATGACCCTCCATCTGATGCCACACTCCATGTGTGTTCTTGCACAATCAATAAAAATATTACAACTTTCATCACAGAGAGTGCGGTGAACTCCTTTCTCGTCATGAATCAGGAACATTTGACTCCTGCATGTCCCCTCATCAACAGCTGTGTGAACAATGCCTGTTTTGATGAACTGGGTCCCCATTATGTAGAGGTGTGGGTAGATGTTGGTACCATTTTCTTAGAAAAAAAAGTTTTTTCCATATTTCCTGTTAGGACATAAGGGCTAAACTCCCCTCCCCATCTTTTGGACTCCTCTCCCCATTGTTCAGACTCCTCTCAATCACATACTGAATAACTAGCCACAACTTCCTCTTATGGTAACAGCTAATTACAAGAGGTTTGGGAAGCTCAACTGATTGTTGCGCCAGTTTCTTTTCAAGAGTTTG
Source organism: Dendrobates tinctorius (assembly GCF_039654945.1). NCBI lineage: Eukaryota > Metazoa > Chordata > Amphibia > Anura > Dendrobatidae > Dendrobates > Dendrobates tinctorius. The sequence continues at coordinate 17,497,776 of NW_027361697.1, read as the reverse complement.
TTATGGTAAAACAACAAATTTAACTGCTTTTGTCGCCATATTGAAATGAACTCATTACCATAATTAATTACAATTATTTTACAATTAGACTTGATGAGAGGGTTTGCCTAATTAACAGAATAGTTTTCTTCCAGGATTTCTAAACTTTTTTGCACTTTTGTTATTAACCTCCCCTTCTCCAAAGAACCCCAAACCACTTTAGGGCTTATTGTGAAGCTATAGTTTTGAATGCAACTTTAATTTTTGCAATGAATTTACTGAAAATGAGAAAAAAAATCAAAGTAGTTTGTAATTGTAAAAAAAGTTTTGTGTTGACATTTTCTGAAACCCATAACTTCTTTGCTTTTCCATAGATGAAGCTGGATAAGAGATTTTTTTTGTGTGGTCATTATCAGTTCTCAGTGATACCATTTTGGGGGACATACAATGTTTTTGTTTTCTTTTTATTGTATTTTTGGGGAAGTGCAGTGGCCAAAAAAACGCTAATTTAGGTGTATTTTCTTTTTAATTGAATTTACTGAATGAGTTGTGTGAGAATCATGTGGGAATAGTGGATGAGGGCATGCATATCTCGCCCAGATACCTTTCCTATGTGGCCTAGTCTGGTCAGTATATCACCTGGTTTCTAATGAATAATGGGAGGCGGATATAAAAGGATACCAGGTGGTTGTGTGAGTGTCTCAGCCTGGGAACACAGAGAGCCTGTCTGTGTGAGAGACACACGTGAGTGAAAGCAGTGCCCACTGCAACTGTGGTTTGGCTGGACGGGAGAAGCCCGCCAGTTGGTAGTTAGTTTGTACCTTGTTTAGTTAGTGCCGGACAGGCAAGGATTTGTTTTATGTTTTATTTTCTTTATGCATTGCTTTCACCGTTAACAAACCTGACCCAGTGTCAGTTATACTCGAATCCCAGCTCTGCGCCTGAGTTTCATGCTGACCGCACGTGGCCTTTTGACCCCAGCAAAGGCGATCCTGGAGTGTTTTATCACATTGTGGTGGAGAACGCGGGCATCACGTTGGAAGCATGAGCATGGAGGACGTGGTGAAAGCGCTGGTACAGTCCACCGCCATCCAGCAAGAAGCTAATCGGGTGATGATGGCCCAGCTGAAGGAGTTGGTGGACATGACAGTTACCGATCGTTCGCTTCTCCAGCAGGTGGCACAGCGCTTGGCAAGCTTACCTGAGGTTAACCTGGAAGCCGAGTCGAGAGTGATTCACGTGAGTCGGTACTGGCAGAAGATGACGACCGAAGATGACGTCGAGGCATACCTGACCACGTTTGAACGGATGGAGGTGCGAGAAAAATGGCCGAAGGCACGATGGGCCGGCCTGATTGCCCCATTTCTTTCCGGTGAGGCCCAAAAGGCTTATGACTTAGAGAATAAAGCTGCGCAGGACTTTGACAAACTGAAAGCCGAGATCTTGGCCCGGCTGGGAGTGACGACCGCTGTCTGTGCACAGAGAGTGTATCAATGGACTTATCAGCCGGATAAACCACCACGGTCACAGATGTTCGACCTGATCTACGTGACGAAGAAGTGGCTACAACCCGAGGTGCTGACAGCGCCAGAGATAATCCAGAGAGTCGTCATGGATAAGTACCTGAGAGCTCTACCGCCAGCCCTGAGGAAGTGGGTAAGCCATGGAAATCCTATGACGGCAGATCAACTGGTGGATCTGGTTGAACGTTACTCCGTGGCGGAAGGACTCCGAGACTACGTTACCCCACCTCGTTCTTCATCATCTCCACGTGGAACCGGTAAGACTGTTCCAGGGAGTAGGCGAGAAGGAAAAATCCCTAAGACAGTGGGGGAGGAAAACGGGACTGCCCGCAATGCGAGGCCGAGAGTAACGAACTATGGTCTAAGCAAGGGGCCCGTTAGGTGTTTCTGCTGCCAAGAGATGGACCACATTGCTGCGAACTGTCCTGTCACTACTGAACCCATGCAGTGCGACGTCACAGACTCTAAAAACCGCATGTCTATGGTTGCACGGGTAGTGAGTGTGAATGCCGGTCAAAAGGATGTGGAAAACCACTTGTGTGATTTAACTGTTGATGGCAAAAATGTGGTGGCATTGTTAGACTCGGGAAGTGTGGTGACTCTGGTGAAGGCCAGTCTGGTGTCAGCCCCGACTGGACCATCAGACAAATTTTCTGTAACGTGTGTGCATGGAGACACCTGTTCGTACCTCACCACGGTCATATGCCTTACTACTTCCTATGGGTCTGTGCAACATAAAGTGGGACTCGTCCCTGGGTTATTGCCTGATGTTATCTTAGGCCGGGATTTTCCCCACTTCTGGCAATTGTGGGAGAATCAGTTGATACCCCAGGGTAATAGTGTACATGATTCTTCTCCCAGGGCGCGTGTGGGTCCCGAACCCCTGGAAGAGGTCCCCCCGGAAGACTCTGGGGAAGAGTCTGCTGGAAATGACCTGCAGTTCCCGTTTTTAGTCATGGCGGGTGATACGGAGGAGACCAGGGAAGAGGAGGATGCCGACAGCCGTCCATCTCCCCGTTTGCCGGATTTAGAAGTTCAGAAAGATGACTTCCAAAGCGAGCAAATAAAGGATCCTACCCTTTCTCAGGCTCGGACAAATGTAAAAGTGATAAATGGGGTACCTGTAGAACCTGGCTCTAGGCTGGCATATCCTTACATGGTTCTGGAGAATGATTTACTCTATCAGATAGAGAAAAAGGGGGAAGACACGGTGCAACTATTAGTCGTGCCAAAACCCTACCGGCGGTAGGTGCTGGACCTGGCCCACGGACATGTGATGGGAGGTCACCTGGGAGTCCAGAAAACCACCGAAAGGATATTACACTGTTTTGTTTGTCCAGGCATGCATCACGATATTCGTGTATATTGTGAGTCTTGTCCTGACTGCCAAGCCTCTGCACCTAAGCCCCGGTTCTGTAGCCCTTTTGTTCCCCTACCTATTATTGAAGTTCCGTTTGAGAGGATTGGGATGGATTTAGTTGGGCCCCTTCCACGGTCTGCACGTGGACACCAACATATCCTGGTCATCTTGGATTATGCCACTCGTTACCCCGAGGCCATCCCTTTGCATAACACGGCCACCAAGACGATTGCCAAGGAACTGGTGCATGTGTTTAGTCGGGTCGGTATACCAAAACAGATACTCACCGACCAGGGGACCCCCTTTATGTATACAAGCGGGGGTCTGCTTTACCAATACCAGCAGACCCCCGCTTGTATATATAATTTGAATATTGGATATGGCAGGTTTCCTATCCACAGGGATAGACACAAATCAATGGATGAATGAGGCCAAGGACGTTTTTTCGGATGGTGTTTTCACGCAGAGAAAATATATTCCATCATTCAGTGTAGCTTTTAAGGAACTCACCAAAATCTATAAAGAACAAATTACCTCTTGGTGGGAGGTGCAAAGTTTGGAAAATTATATAAAAGCAGGCATAGTACCTAGACACCTTAGAATATCTATTAATTTTGGTTATAGATACAAAAGCGCAACGCTGTCAGCTAAGCTTGAAAAGGAGGCTACGGATAGCTCACTAAGATTAATGAGAATACTCCTAGATGAGGAAAAATCTATGCTAAATTCCAATAATGAACGTCTCAAGGAGCAAATAGAGGTTACAAAAAAATTCTCAGCAGAAACGGAATTCTCTGTAAAAGAAAATAGTCTACAGAATACTATTGAAAAATTCCAATACCATCTTAAAGAAAGAAAGCATAAGTATTTTATCAGAGACCTACAGGAGTTTCGGGATAATAAAGCATACACGGTTGCTAATACTAAATCAAATAGACAACCAGAAACGGATATTTCATCCTCTGAGGCCGAATATTCTGACTCCGAGGTTAGGTTCAAAAACAATAGGGGGAGAGCTAGAGGCAGAGGGGGTATACGAGGAGGTAGAGGGGTAGGTCGGGGTTCACCACAGAGGGAACATTTTTTAGACTCAAATTACCCACTGAGAAGTCGATTCAATACCCGGAACCCCATTTGAATAACCAAATCATTAATATCTCTTCAAAACCCCTCAGTAGGGAAAAAATGGTGGTGTTAAGTAAGGGTATGTCATTTGTCCCAACCTCTGATTTTGTATGCTTTGAAGCTATAAAGGACCTTAATTTGTTTATACGTAGACTTAAATGGAAAAAATACTTTATAAATGCAGATAAAAAAAGCTGCACTGAACTAGGTATTGATGAGGATCTATTGGGTGATGTTAGATTTCTGTATCATTTGGGGGACGTGGACCCCAATGAATATGGCGAAGGTCCCTTTACGGACTTTAAGAACAAAAGCAAACGTATGCCACCAATCAATAATGATATAAGTGCTATAGATGTCTTTTCTAATCTGGTATCTAGAGACTTGATGGATCTAGAAAAATCTCAAAAACGAAGACCCCGCAATCTTACCAAAATGGAGATGGATGGTCTGCTTGAACTAGAGAGAGACACCACTAGGATAATTAAACCATCAGATAAAGGTGGTAACACAGTTGTGATGGATGTTGCCCAGTATAGAACTCTATGTTACTCTCTATTGCAGAAATCCATGGGTTACGAGATACTTGAACCTAACCCTACAGAAATATATTTAAAAGAACTAAAAATTTTGGTTGATGGGGCCTTGCAATTAAAATTGATTGATAAAAATGAACAAGACTTTCTAATCCCTACACACCCGGTAGTGGCGACTTTTTATGCCCTGCCAAAAGTGCATAAGGGCCTGGTACCATTAAAAGGAAGACCTATAGTTTCCGGAATTGGGAGTTTAACCCAAAATATAGGGCTATATGTTGATAAAATCTTGAGACCCTTTGTGATCTCTTTGAGTTCATACACACGGGACACCACTGATCTTTTATTGAAATTGGACAACATTGAGTTGGACACCAATATGATATTGGGTTCAATCGATGTGGAGGCATTGTACTCATCGATTCCTCACGAGAAGGGATTAATGGCTGCGGACTACTATCTAAGAACGAGAGGTCTACAATATACGGAACACAATCAATTTGTGATGAGGGCCCTTGAATTTTGTCTAACAAAAAACTTCTTTCTATTTGATGGCAAGTACTTCCACCAGCTCAGGGGCACCACGATGGGTAGCCCCTGTGCACCATCCTATGCAAACTTGCTCCTGGGCTGGTGGGAGGAAAATGCCATCTTTGGAGAGCACTCGGACAAATGTAAAAGTGATAAAAGTGGCGGAAGAAAACATTGTCCTGTGGCTTTGCTACATGGACGATGTTTTTATAATCTGGAAGGGGGATGAGAATGGTTTTTGTAACTTTGTAAAAGGCCTTAATAAGAATGATTTGGGCCTTAGTTTCACTTGTGAGGTCAATGCTTGCAGTTTACTGTTTTTGGATGTTCTAATTGAACGGGGTGAGAATGGACGCCTCCTAACCAAGACATATAGAAAACCTACATCTTCTAATTCACTTCTGAGATGGGAATCTAACCATCCAGTTCCCTTGAAAAAAGGTATCCCTAAGGGGCAGTACCTTCGAATGAGAAGGAATTGTTCGGATCAGGTTACCTATAAGACGCAAGCCGATGATTTGAGATCCCGTTTCTTAGAACGGGGATACCCGGATGGGATCCTAAGGAATGCTTATAGGACATCCCTGGCTAGGGACAGGAAGGACCTACTCACCCCTAGGCAGAAATCCAAGGATGATGGAACTGTAAGATTCATCACAAAATATTGCAATGGAGCCAAGGATATTAAAGAAATAATAGACCGACATTGGTCGATTTTGTGTATGGATCAGGACCTCACAAGAGTTATTTCTAGTCACCCACAGATTACATACAAGAAGGGCCGTTCTTTAAAGGATAGGCTAGTCCGTAGCCATTTTACCCCAAAAAATGCTGACAGCGCCACATGGTTGGGCACCCAACCAAAAGGATGCTTTAAATGTGGTTGCTGCAAATATTGCACTTCAATTGAAAAAAACAACGAATTCTGCAGTAACATTACAAGAAAAATATACCCCATACATCAATTCATTAACTGCAGATCCGTAGGGGTAATTTATAAGATGACGTGCAGATGCGGTTTAGAATATGTTGGCAAGACAAAGAGAGAACTTAGGGTAAGGGTAGGAGAGCATCATAGGGATACTATCAATAAACGTGATACCCCGATAGCCAATCATATTAATCAGTTTCACAAGGGAGATCTCAAGATGGCTAGCTTTATAGGTATTGAAAAGGTACCCAGAAATCAGAGAGGAGGTGATTGGGACAAATATATCCTCCAAAGAGAAACCTTCTGGATATTTACCCTACAGACAGTGCACCCAAAAGGATTAAACGATATGCTCTCCTTTTCTTCCTTCTTGTAGGGAGGGAATAACAGGGTGAGGCATATTAGGGAGAGCCGCCGTTGAGTGGGGGCGCCACTTGCGCAGGATATTAGGGTGCCAACCTCCGCGTGAGGTAGGGAACAGGTAGCGAGGGCTTATCAGGGAGAGCCCTAGTGAGCACCCTCTCTATATTTCTAACAGCAAGAAGATCCATGGGGTCCCATTTCTAGCATGCAACATTATATTAGGTGATTAATTGACCCCCATATATGTAATAATATACCAGTTGAATTTATGACTCCCCATATATGATCTCTCTCTGGGTGAGGGATACTGTAGATGCGTCCTTTTTTCCTTTTTCTATTGTAAATGTGGATGAAAAAAATTGGTTATGGAATCCATGCAAAGTGTCCACTAATAGGGTATTCAGCAAACTGAAAAAGTCTGAATAAGTTAAATTGTTTATAATCTGGATGCAACCGCTTCTAATATGACTAATAAACAAGTTGTATTGATACAATTGGGAGATAACGTTAGAGAACGCGACCAGATGAAGGATGTGCAGCGTCGGGTTACCATGGACACTATGGGTCATGTGAACGGTGCTGTGATGACGCTGTATCTCCGAGACCGGATGTGACGTAAATGGCCGTAAGCCGAGCCCAGGAAGTGGGGCATCTAGACGGAGATGGGCCATTACACATGGAGGGGCCGGAAATGAGGTACCTGGCGTCCGGAAATGGATAGGATATAATTTGGTGCTCAGTTATATAAAAGAAAGGCGATACTTGCGCGCCATGTGTCTAATTGAACTCCATAAACTCCCCTGATGAGTCCTAAATAGATGAAACGCGTTGGGAGAACGGTGTTGGACTAAGGCCGTCCAGATGAATGCAGACATGAAGTTATGCTAAGACTGGGGGCCTCTCTTACAAAAGCGCATATACAGGCATCAGTGTATAGGACTAATACACATGAGATGAGTATAAGGACATGTTAATAATGCACCATGGGAGTATTTAATATGCAGTAATATTGTGGAATATGAGTCATTACACTATACTGGACTCCATGGGTGCTATATATTGTTCATTTTGACCTGTATAATATGCCGATGTAATTTAAATATATCTGATTTGGAGAAATAGATATTCCTATATGATTCGCTTTCTAATGGTAATTGTTCACAACGTTTGAAATGGGAGCGGGAATAATAATAATGGTATAGTCACCTAAGAAAACCTCTAAAAAAAAGTGTCGCTGCATATGCTGAGATGATATATGGCTAGTACTCTGTATTATTAATACCTGGCCATATTTAGATACTAAAGAGAGGGAAATATAATCCGCCCATATCTGGACAATAGAAGGCATCTCATTACATTTTGTTTTTATAGGCACGTTTGCACGGGCACTATCACGTTATGTTATGGTTTTTTTTTTTTATTTGGCACCCCAACTTGCATTACACAGTTTTTAATTTAAGATTAAAAGTTAAGTTTTAATTTATTTATGTCCATACCAATTTGCTATTTACAGACCCCCTTTATGTCCAGGGTAATGAAGGAGCTCTGCCGATTGTTACAAATCGAACCAATACGCACATCCGTGTATCACCCTCAAACAGACGGGTTGGTCGAACGGTTCAATAAAACTCTGAAGCAGATGCTGAGAAAGGTGATAGACAAGGATGGGAAGAACTGGGACTATTTACTTCCGTATTTGCTTTTTGCCATCAGGGAAGTACCCCAGTCTTCCACGGGATTCTCGCCTTTCGAGTTATTGTACGCCCGATGTCCTCGCGGACTGTTAGACGTCGCCAAAGAAACCTGGGAGGGTCAGGTCACTCCGTTTAAAACGGTGATAGATCACGTCACACAAATGCAGGACCGTATTGCGGCTGTTATGCCTATCGTCAAAGAACACATGATGCAGGCTCAAGGAGCCCAAAAAAGAATCTATGATAGGGGCGCCAAGATCCGTACGTTTGCACCCGGAGATAGGGTGTTGATCCTGGTCCCTACGGTGGACAGTAAGTTCCTGGCAAAGTGGCAGGGCCCCTTTGAGATTAAGGAAAGAGTTGGTGAAGTAAACTACAAAGTATACCAGGCAGGTAAACGGAAACCTGAACAGATTTATCATGTAAATCTGATAAAACCCTGGAAAGATCGGTCTGCCTTGTCAGCGGAGCTGGCCCGTCCCGTCTGCTCGCATACCGTAACGGAGGTACGGGTTGCAGAGACTCTCTCGGAGCGGCAAAAGACTGAGGTCAGGCAGTTTCTACTTCACAACCAAAAGTTTTTCTCAGAAAAACCCGGGCAGACTACGCTAATGAAACATGACATCGTAACGGAACCTGGTGTCACAGTTCACGTAAAACCCTGCCGAATCCCGGAAGCGCACCGTGAAGCCGTTTCCCGAGAAGTGAAGGCAATGTTAAAGTTAGGAGTCATTGAGGAATCGCACAGTGCTTGGTCCAGCCCGATTGTGCTAATTCCTAAACCGGATGGCACCATCCGGTTCTGCAATGACTTCAGGAAACTGAATGCGGTCTCAAAATTTGATGCCTACCCTATGCCCCGGGTCGACGAGTTAATAGATCGATTAGGAAAAGCCCGGTATATTACGACCCAAGATCTAACAAAGGGGTATTGGCAGATCCCTCTGGCTGAGGCTGCCAGAGAAAAGACGGCATTTGCTACGCCGGAAGGTTTATTTCAGTATGTGTATATGCCGTTTGGACTGCACGGGGCACCGGCGACCTTCCAGAGACTGATGGATCGAGTCCTGAGGCCACATAGGCAGTACGCTTCGGCCTATTTGGATGACATTGTCTTTACAGCTTGGACTGGGAGACTCATCTCCAGAAAGTACAAGCTGTGATTGACGACCTGTGGGAGGCAGGTCTAACCGCGAACCCCAAGAAATGTTACATCGGGCTAGAAGAAGCCCGGTATTTGGGGTATGTAATTGGGAGGGGTATTGTTAAACCCCAGCTCGATAAGATTCAGGCGGTTCAGGACTGGCCGCAACCTGTCAACAAGAAACAGGTACAAGCCTTTCTGGGGATCGCCGGCTATTATCGCCGGTGCATACCCAATTTTGCAGCCATCGCTATGCCCCTGACGGATCTTACAAAAGTGAAAGACTCCGTCATGATTAAATGGAGTTTAGCGGCTGAAGAAACCTTCCATAGCCTAAAACGAGCACTATGCTCTCAACCAGTACTGGTGACTCCGGACTTCTGCAGCGAGTTTGTGGTACAAACGGATGCCTCTGATACCGGTATCGGGGTCGTACTGTCACAAGTGAGGGACGGAGTGGAACACCCAGTCCTCTATCTCAGCAGGAAGCTGAACAAACATGAGCAAAAGTATGCAGTCATAGAAAAAGAGTGCCTAGCCATTAAGTGGGCTCTAGAGGCCCTCAAATATTACCTGATGGGCCGAAAGTTCAGGCTGATCATTGACCATGCCCCTCTCAAGTGGATGCACTTGAACAAGGAACGGAATAGCCGGGTGACCCGGTGGTTCCTTGCCCTGCAGGCCTACACTTTTACGGTGGAGCACCGCCCAGGGGTACAGATGGGGAATGCAGATGCCCTGTCCCGAGTGCACTGTTTGGCGGGTGTCATTGCTCGACCGGAGTGGTCTGAGCAGAGGGGGGGGATATGTGAGAATCATGTGGGAATCGTGGATGAGGGCAGGTATATCTCGCCCAGATACCTTTCCTATGTGACCTAGTCTGGTCAGTATATCACCTGGTTTCTAATGAATAATGGGAGGCGGCTATAAGAGGATGCCAGGTGGTTGTGTGAGTGTCTCAGCCTGGGAACACAGAGAGCCTGTCTGTGTGAGAGACACACGTGAGTGAAAGCAGTGCCCACTGCAACTGTGGTTTGGCTGGACGGGAGAAGCCCGCCAGTTGGTAGTTAGGTTGTACCTTGTTTAGTTAGTGCCGGACAGGCAAGGATTTGTTTTATGTTTTATTTTCTTTATGCATTGCTTTCACCGTTAATAAACCTGACCCAGTGTCAGTTATACTCGAATCCCAGCTCTGCGCCTGAGTTTCATGCTGACCGCACGTGGCCTTTTGACCCCAGCAAAGGCGATCCCGGAGTGTTTTATCACAGTTGATTAATTTTATATTTGCATATATTGCACTTACAAACATGTGGATACCAAATATGTTTATTCATTTTTTATTTATTTTAAGATTTCTAACAGGAAAATTATTTAATTTTATTTATTTATTTTGACCTGCCATCTTTTGATCTCTTCTGCTATACACTGCAATACTTTAATATTGTAAAAAGGATAATTTCCTTTGAAACCCAGCCTATGCATAGATGCACAAAATATTGCATCATGAGGAGGATAGCGGTGATCATCAGAATGGCAACAGAATGGCATATAAGTGGTTAACCAATAGCACTTAGAGCTAAACTTAGACCTAAAGTTGTTGTTAGAGGCAGGTGCTGATTGCACCTACCTGTTAAGAGAGGGCTCAGCTCCTGAGCCCGCTCCATATACCCACACCTAAGGTTTGACTTTTATGTACATTAAATATCGGTAAGGATTTAAAATAAAAGGTTGCACTTAGTTTCACTGAAACTTGAATGGTTACCCCCCCCCACATCGTCTATATGGTTTGCTATTCACAACCTTTTCCCCACAGCAGTATCACTAAGGAGGACAGACAGATGGCCATATTTCTTGTGTGAGGATCGCACTGCAGTCCTTGGACTTACTGATTGCTCTCATGACCTGAGTGTGACAGCTGCATAGAAATACACCACACTGTCATGCTCAGGTCAGGAGAGGTGCCCGGACAGTCTCACAGTCTGAGCACTTAAAGGGAAACTGGCAGCAGGTTTTTGCTATGCACTCTGAGAACAGCATGAGGTTGCATTTGAGACACTGAATTCAGTGATGTGTCACTTATTAGGCTGTGTGCCGTGGCTTACATACAATGAAGATTTTAGCACAAGAAAATTATGATTGACTGGATTATAGTGCACGTGAACACTGGTCCGACCACACACCCCTCCCCTTCTGATCATCAGCCCACTATCAATAGACAATGTATACAGAAAGCTGTGCTGTGGGTGGGTTTAGCTTTCTAAGCTCTGCTATATGCCACAGCTTTTCCTACATTATGGTGCTCTCAGATGAGTAGCAAAAACCTGTTGACAAATTGCATTTAACAGCTTAGACCACTTCCTCAGTTTTTCTATGATGCTTACTCTCACACCGGCACTTTGCTGCGGCACTCCACATCAGGATTCTCTCTCTTTCTCTGCACTTCAGGTCCTTGTCCTCACAGTGCCTATCTGACACGGATTCAGAGCTTGAATTTCAGATTAGCACATAGCACCCTTCTCTCACTCCGTGGTCTGTCGTGTGACTGATTTGTACCACCACTTGTATAGTACTCTATTGCACATTGTCATAGCTTCTTCCATGCTTAAAGAGAAGCAGTGCACCTGTGTCTGTGCCACTCATTGCGTTCGACGCAGGTCACCGCACTGTCAAAGCGACGCATGCGGAGGCATCAGCATGAATCATAGTAACATACAGTTGTGGCCAAAAGTATTGACACCCCTGCAATTCTGTCAGATAATACTCAGTTTCTTCCTGAAAATGATTGCAAACACAAATTCTTTGGTATTATTATCTTCATTTAATTTGTCTTAAATGAAAAAACACAAAAGACAATGAAGCAAAAAGCAAAACATTGATCATTTCACACAAAACTCCAAAAATGGGCCAGACAAAAGTATTGGCATGCTCAGCCTAATACTTGGTTGCACAACCTTTTGCCAAAATAACTGCGACCAACCGCTTCCGGTAACCATCAATGAGTTTCTTACAATGCTCTGCTGGAATTTTAGATCATTCTTCTTTGGCAAACTGCTCCAGGTCCCTGATATTTGAAGGGAGCTTTCTCCAAACTGCCATTTTTAGATCTCTCCACAGGTGTTCCATGGGATTCAGTTCTGGACTCATTGCTGGCCACCTTAGAAGTCTCCAGTGCTTTCTCTCAAACCATTTTCTAGTGCTTTTTGAAGTGTGTTTTGGGTCATTGTCCTGCTGGAAGACCCATGACCTCTGAGGGATACCCAGCTTTCTCACACTGGGCCCTACATTATGCTGCAAAATTTGTTGGTAGTCTTCAGACTTCATAATGCCATGCACACGGTCAAGCAGTCCAGTGCCAGAGGCAGCAAAGCAACCCCAAAACATCAGGGAACCTCCGCCATGTTTGACTGTAGGGACCGTGTTCTTTTCTTTGAATGCCTTTTTTTCTCCAGTAAACTCTATGTTGATGCCTTTGCCCAAAAAGCTCTACTTTTGTCTCATCTGACCAGAGAACATTCTTCCAAAACGTTTTAGGCTTTTTCAGGTAAGTTTTGGCAAACTCCAGCCTGGCTTTTTATGTCTCGGGGTAAGAAGTGGGGTCTTCCTGGGTCTCCTACCATACAGTCCCTTTTCATTCAGACGCCGACGGATAGTACGGGTTGACACTGTTGCACCCTCGGACTGCAGGGCAGCTTGAACTTGTTTGGATGTTAGTCGAGGTTCTTTGTGCAGATGTTGGATAATCTTGCGTTGAAATCTCTTGTCAATTTTTCTTTTCCGTCCACATCTAGGGAGGTTAGCCACAGTGCCATGGGCTTTAAACTTCTTGATGACACTGTGCACGGTAGACACAGGAACATTCAGGTATTTGGAGATGGACTTGTAGCCTTGAGTTTGCTCATGCTTCCTCACAATTTGGTTTCTCAAGTCCTCAGACAGTTCTTTGGTCTTCTTTCATTTCTCCATGCTCGATGTGGTACACAGAAGGACACAGGACAGAGGTTGAGTCAACTTTAATCCATGTCAACTGGCTGCAAGTGTGATTTAGTTATTGCCAACACCTGTTAGGTGCCACAGGTAAGTTGCAGGTGCTGTTTTGAACACTGCCAATACTTTTGTCCACCCTCTTCTTTATGTTTGGTGTGGAATTATATCCAATTTGGCTTTAGGACAATTCTTTTTGTGTTTTTTCATTTAAGATAAATTAAATGAAGATGATAATACCAAAGAATTTGTGTTTGCAATCATTTTCAGGAAGAAACTGAGTATTATCTGACAGAATTGCAGGGGTGTCAATACTTTTGGCCACAACTGTAGTTTTGAAGGCTGAAGGAAGACCTTATGTCCATCTAGTTCAGCCTATTTTTAGTGCAGCTGCTCTGCATTGTTGATCCTGGGGAAGGCAAAAAACCAACAGAGTAGAAGCCAATTTTCTCCATAGGGAAAAAAATTCCTTCCCCTAAGCTGGGTCAACCATCTACCTATAATATTCTGTTATTCGTAACCTTCTATACTGCTACTCACAAGAAAAGCATCCATTCCTTTCTTAAATTCATTCAGTGAGTTGGCCATCACCACTTCCTCAGGAAGAGAATTCCAGAGCCTCACTGCTCTTACCGTGAAGAACCCTCTTCTATGCTGGTGCAGAAATTGTCTTTCCTCCAAATGAAGAGAATGCCCCCTTGTTCTTGTCACAGTCCTTGGTACAAACAGTTCGTTGGAGAGATCTCTTTATTGCTCTCTGATATACTTGTACATATATATTAAGTCTCCCCTAAGTCTTCTTTTTTCTAGAGTAAATAGACCTAATTTTGATAACCTTTCTGGGTATTGTAGTGAACCAACTCCATTTATCATTTTAGTTGCCCGCCTTTGAACCTAAACATAGGGTATGCAGGCCGCATGCCAACATACGCGGAGCTGACCAGAGGAGGTGCGGTCGTGGGTGGAGCTTCATGGAGGAAATCTGCATCCCTCCGTAGCTCAGCCATACACTAGTGTGAAACTAGCCTTACTCTCAGGAGAGACCATTTACTGTCTCCTACCAGACATTGGCCTGACTTCAGTAGCTTCCCTCTTTTTCTACTGCTTCTGAATCTGTGCAGTAATCATAGTGTTGTGACTAATATCACTCTCTCGCTCATGCAGCTAGCTAGCCATCACCTGACTTTCGCTATGGTAGGTACTTCATAAAGCAAGAGCTTGCTATCTACTTCTCTTGCTGCTTTCTCCACTCAGGGGACACTCTCTATCAGGGTGGCCTCTTTCTCTAATTTATGGGGAAAGGGACTTTCCTACTCCAGGGAAAGTCACAGTGGCAATCTTCCCTCTTTAACCTGGTGCAGCACGCAGTTCAAGATGTTTTTAAAGGCAATCTGTCAGGATCAACCCTCCTAAGCCACCTATCTTTGCATGCAGGTTATAGGAAGCTGAATAAATTGATATGTTGATATCTGCGATCCGATGTCTTATTCTAGAGAAATCCATGTAAATGAGCTGTTAAGATCTATGGGCCGGACACTGAAACACACACATCCTACAGGTCAACATCTTTCTCTGTCCCTGCTATGGGTTGGCAATAAAATACTATAGTATATGAAACCAAACTGTATAAGAGAAGACTGCAAAATCATAGAGACAACATGTCCGACACAGTAATAACATCAGAACTGGCAAGCGGGCATCCTATTATATCTGCACAGATCTAGCTGGTTGGGTAAAATAAAAACTAATTTTCAGGTTGCAATGGATATATGTGAATACGTCCAAATAAATACTGTCTTTTCCGAAGAGCGTCTCCTTCTCATCTGTTAAAAAATAAATAAATGTAAAAAAAAAATAAAGCTTCTATCTGGTCCATGAAAACTGCACAACTGTCCTTAAAGGGAATCTGTCACCTATTTTTTTGTATATAAGATGCGGCAACCACCATCAGGGGCTTATCTACATCGCTAGAAGATGGGAGGCGCCAAACTGGACCGCGACACCCATCAGACCTGGACCGGACCTGGACCGCCCCTAGGTGAGTATAATCTAACTTGTTTTTCTTCTCTTTCAGGTTACATTGGGGCTTATCTACAGCATTACAGAATGCTGTAGATAAGTCCCAGATGGTGGTGGCCGCAGCTCATATACGAAAAAATAGGTGACAGATTCCCTTTAAATCATCAAATATCTTTATGTCCAGCTAATAATATTAAACTGTGAAAGAAATGTCATTGTCCCTTTTTTTCTCTCTTGGCTCAGTTACAGGGATTATCTTTTACAATAAAAGCCTGAAATATGAAGATGTACGCTCATTTCCATGTATGAGCTGAAATAGCTTAAACAACTGAGAGCTTAAATATAAATTATAAGTTGGAAATATATTTAAATAATGTTTTCATATTTTTTTTTTAGAAATCATTGATTCAGATTTACATCCAGATAAGTCTATTATGGCCTGAGTGGATATTTTATTGAATCTAATAATATATATATATATATATATATATATATATATATATATATATTGTGAGGTGCCAAGGGGAGAGGTACTAGAAAACAGGTATGTTTCTCCCCGTTTCATTTCATATGTCTCCCTGTACTGATGATGAAGCCAGTTTATTTCACTGTAATCCAGTCCTGGTTTCCTTAGTGATCAGCATGGAAAGGACTGGTAGTTCCCCCTCCACTAATTCAATACAGGTTTTGGTTTCCTGACTGGTCCAGCTGATATAATCAGGAGGAGCTGGGATCTCTCAATCTATCGTCTGCTGAGCTGGGAGCTGACACAGTAAGATAACATGGACTTGTTTGCTGTTATATAGGTTTATTTTGTAGTTAGCCTGCTATTGTTAGTTAGTGGCCAGACGGCCTTAGACGTTTTATTTCATGTTTGGCATGTGTAACATTGGATAACAAGTGTGCACAATAAATATGCCGTGTCCATATTGCTAGTCTGCTGAAGTGACTTCATAGCCACACGCTTGTGCCAAAGCATAGATCCCCAGCTGAGCTATCTATTCCCCACAAATGGTGTTTCGAATGCGGGTACTTGTGGCTGCTGGACTGTGACTGCAGAGAAAACGCTGTGTATGTCCTGGCTGAAAGCTTCTGCGCTTTTAAAGAGCCAAGAGTCCAGTAATATGGAGGAACTAGTGAAGCAGTTATTGCAAGCAAATGTGCAACAACAGCAGACTAATACTTGCTTCCAGAAGGCTCTGGAGCAGCAACACCAGATGCAGCAAGAGCAGTTGGAGGCAATAAAACAGGCCTTGGTTCGGCAACCCCGAGATGAGGGAGACCGTGCACAAAGCGCTGCTAGTGCGCAGAAAGCCGTACAGAAGACTTTGCTTAAAATGACCGCAGACGATGATGTGGAAGCATACCTCACCGTGTTTGAACGTATTGCAGAACGTGAGCACTTACCACTGGACAGATGGGCTGAGGTAGTGGCTCCATTTCTGAGCGGAGATCCACAAAAAGCCTATTACGATCTGAGTGGAGCGGATGCTATGGACTATATCAAACTCAAAGGCGAAATCCTGGCAAGGCTGGGAGTAAACACGTATGTACGCGCACAGAGGGTGCATTTATGGAATTTTGTGGAGCATCAGCCAGCCCGCTCACAAATGCATGATCTCATCCATCTGGTAAAAAAATGGCTGCAACCGGAGGCTTTAACGTCCGCACAGATGGTGGAGCGTGTTGTTCTAGACAAGTACCTGCGGTCCTTACCCGCTAAGATCCAGAGGTGGGTTGGACAGGGTGTCCCAACTACCGCTGACCAGTTGGTGAATATGGTCGAACGCTACAATGCTTCTGAAAGCCTACTCCAAGGGACGTTAGCACCCCACTGGCCCCCCAAGAAATCGCTGGAGAGTCCTGCGAAACCTACTCCATCTTCAAAAGAAGAGAACGTCACGATGAAGGGTAGCAGACCTACAAAGGACTATGGAGGTGGTACGGGCTCACATCAAGCCAGCAGACCTCGTCTGGGATCTCCATCGAGGAGACAAGGGCCTATACAATGTTGGCGATGTCGCGGGCTTGGCCATGTAGCAGCTAACTGCCCAATGACTACAGAGCCAATGGACTGTAATGCTATGAGGCGTCTTTCATTATATGTGCAGTAAGTCTGTGTGGCGGAGACCCTCACGGGAAATGAACAACACGTGTGCCATGTCGAGGTTGACGGTTATAGTGTGAATGCCGTCTTGGATTCCGGCAGTCAAGTAACTTTGGTACATGCCAGTTTGGTGGACTCTAGCGCCCTAACGAACTTAACCGTGGGCATTAGTTACATCCATGGGGATACTAAGAACTACCCCACTGCCTGGGTTACTCTTGCCACGCCAGTAGGGACGAAAAGACATCAGGCGGCAGTCATAAAGTCTATGGGACACAGTGTAATCCTGGGGAGAGACTTTCCCTTATTTTGGGACTTGTGGAACTTCAAAAGTGGCATGAACCCTCTAGTTGAAGACGGTGCTCCGGAGTTAGCCCCTGAACCATTGCAGCAAGACGACGGAGAACTCATCTCAGAGGAAGTACTAGAATCTGTGGACTCTCCTCTGGCTGTGTATGCAGGCGAGGCAGACCAGCTAGAGGATGTTTTAGAAATGCCTGACCTTGAGGTGGCCCGTAGTAAGTTCGGGACCGCTCAGCACCAGGATCCCACTCTAGCAAGGGCGTGGGAAAACATAAAGGTCTCCGAGGGAAGACCATTGTACCCAGGGGCTCAAAACGAGTTCCCACACGTGGCGGTGCAGCAGGATATGTTGTATCACATAGACAAGGTGCGAGGGGTGGTGGTAGAACAACTAGTGGTACCTAAGTCCTTTCGCCAGGTAGTTTTGGAGTTGGCACATAAACATCCCTTGGGAGGACACCTGGCGGTAGAAAAGACAAAACACCGTATTCTGCAACGTTTCTTTTGGCCGGGTCTAGTGGGAGACGTGACCCAGTACTGTCGGTCATGTCCTACGTGTCAATTGACCGCACCTATGTCACATTTTAGAAGCCCCTTAGTGCCCTTACCAATAATAGAGGTGCCCTTCGAGAGGATAGCAATGGATATAGTCGGTCCATTAGTTAAATCTGCCAGGGGTCATCAGTACATTTTGGTAGTATTGGATTACGCCACGCGTTATCCCGAAGCAGTGCCCTTGCGGAATGCCAATGCGAAATCAATTTCAAAGGAGCTGGTTAATATGTTTTCCCGCACTGGCATTCCGAAAGAGATACTTACGGATCAAGGGACCCCCTTATGTCTCGTATACATAAGGATTTATGTAAACTGCTAAAAATCTCCCATTTGCGTACCTCAGTATATCACCCTCAGACTGATGGTTTGGTGGAGCGCTTTAACAAAACCCTAAAGGGAATGTTGAAAAGGGTAGTGGATAAGGACGGGAGAGATCGGGATGCCCTACTACCATACCTCCTGTTCACTATACGTGAGGTACCCCAATCCTCCACAGGCTTTTCACCTTTTGAGTTGGTTTATGGGCGGTGTCCTAGAGGCCTGTTAGATATTGCCAAGGAGACTTGGGAACAAGAGGTAACTCCTTATCTCAGTGTAATTGAACACATAACACTTATGCAGGACCGAATTGCAGCAGTTATGCCAATAGTTAAAGAGTGTTTAGAGCGCGCACAACATGCCCAAAGCACGGTGTACAACCGAGCGGCAAAAACACGAGTCTTTCAACCCGGAGACAGGGTGTTGGTATTGGTTCCTACCATAGAGAATAAATTTCTTGCGAAATGGCAGGGACCATACGAAGTGCTGGAACGAGTAGGTGAAGTAAATTATAAGATACACCAACCAGACAAGAGAAAGCCCGAACAAATATACCACATAAACTTTCTTAAGGCCTGGCGGGACAGGGAGAGTCTGGTGGCAGGAGCTGCCCTTGAGGATGGGCCTCGAGGGGCACCACCTTCTAAGGTAAAGGACCCCCAGGTAGCTCCGCCAGAAGTGGGTATTGCAGACACGCTATCCGAAAGGCAAAAACGAGAGACCAGGGAGTTCATACAGAGGAACGCAGATATTTTCTCGGAACTTCCTGGCCGGACTCACCTAATTAAACATGACATTATTACTGATCCACAGGCGCGGGTACGGCTTAAACCATATCGAATTCCGGAGGCTCGGAGACAAGCCATTGCCCAGGAAGTGAAGAAGATGTTAGAGCTCGGGGTCATCGAGGAGTCCCGGAGTGATTGGGCTAGCCCTATCGTACTGGTGCCCAAACCCGATGGGACTATCCGATTTTGTAACGATTTTCGGAAAGTAAACGAAGTATCGAAATTCGATGCCTACCCGATGCCAAGAGTCGATGAACTGATAGAGAGACTGGGTTCGGCTAGGTACATATCTACTATTGACTTAACAAAAGGTTATTGGCAGATTCCCCTCACGGAATCAGCCAAAGAGAAAACTGCCTTTGTTACGCCCCAGGGATTATTCCAGTACCGAGATATGCCATTTGGGTTGCATGGTGCCGCAGCCACCTTCCAACGTCTAATGGATATTGTCCTAAAACCCCATGGCCAGTATGCATCTGCGTACTTGGACGACATTATTATCTTTAGCAATGACTGGGACACACATTTGTCAAAAGTACAAGCCGTCTTAGACTCCTTAAAAACAGCTGGGTTGACTGCCAATCCCAAGAAATGTACGTTGGGATTGGAAGAGGCTCGCTATCTGGGATATAGCATAGGGAGAGGCGTCGTGAAGCCTCAAGCCAATAAAGTGGATGCTATTCAAAATTGGCCACGACCGGTAACCAAAAAACAGGTTGGAGCTTTTTTAGGGATCGTTGGTTATTATAGGCGGTTCATCAAACATTTTGCGACCATCGCAGCTCCTCTCACAGATCTTACTAAGGGGTCGAAATCTGTCACAATAAAGTGGAACGCAGAAGCAGAGGAGGCCTTTCAGCGATTGAAAACAGTCCTCTGTGACCAACCAGTGTTGGTTGCACCAGACTTTAAACGGGAGTTTATTGTCCAAACGGACGCCTCTGGGGTGGGCCTTGGCGCGGTTTTGTCTCAAGAAGTAAATGGCGAGGAACACCCAGTGGCCTATCTAAGCAGAAAGCTTACGAGAGCAGAAAAGAACTACAGTGTAGTTGAGCGGGAAGCCCTGGCTGTGAAATGGGCCCTGTGCACCTTGCGCTATTATTTACTAGGTCGCCAGTTTAGGCTAGTGACGGACCATTCGCCCCTAACATGGATGTCCCGGCAAAAGAAGGCAATGAACGGGTGACACGCTGGTTCTTAGCATTACAAGGGTTTAAATTTTCCGTTAAGCACAGGGCAGGCACAGCGCACAGAAATGCAGATGCGTTGTCTAGAACGCACTGCTTGGTGACTCGTCGTGTCCGACCCCACGGGCTCGAACAGAGGAGGGGGGTGTGTGAGGTGCCAAGGGGAGAGGTACTAGAAAACAGGTATGTTTCTCCCCGTTTCATTTCATATGTCTCCCTGTACTGATGATGAAGCCAGTTTATTTCACTGTAATCCAGTCCTGGTTTCCTTAGTGATCAGCATGGAAAGTACTGGTAGTTCCCCCTCCACTATTTCAATACAGGTTTTGGTTTCCTGACTGGTCCAGCTGATATAATCAGGAGGAGCTGGGATCTCTCAATCTATCGTCTGCTGAGCTGGGAGCTGACACAGTAAGATAACATGGACTTGTTTGCTGTTATATAGGTTTATTTTGTAGTTAGCCTGCTATTGTAAGTTAGTGGCCAGACGGCCTTAGACGTTTTATTTCATGTTTGGCATGTGTAACATTGGATAACAAGTGTGCACAATAAATATGCCGTGTCCATATTGCTAGTCTGCTGAAGTGACTTCATAGCCACACGCTTGTGCCAAAGCAAAGATCCCCAGCTGAGCTATCTATTCCCCACAAAATAAATATATATATATTGTTATACCTTTTCAATACCATTTTTTCTGAAGAGTTCCGTAAGAATCCATGAGAAAAAAACAACTATGTGCACATATTGTAGGGAATCACGCTTTCAGGTAGGTATTAGGTAGCGGTCACACAGGCAATGTGGTTTGGACCAAACCTGAGCAGATTTCTGTCCTTTCTCCCAGAAGCAAACTTTGTACACAGAAATGTCAAAATCCCAATAGTCTCAGTATCCTGTACAGTCTGAGCTCAAGCCACTTCCAGCACCAAACCGAATTGTTCAACTCTATGCACAGTTCACAGTGAACAGGCGGCAGCTTCCACATATTACTCTGCAGCTCCATAGCTACATAGTTATATAGGTTGAAAAAAGACCTAGATCAAAAACCTTTCTAAGCTACAAACCTTTGCTCTCGGAGGTATCCATCAACTTACTAAGCAATGTAAATCATAAGGCCTCTTTCACACTTCAGTTTTTTGTTCTGTTAAAATCCGCCAAAAAGGCGGAAAAGCGGATCCGTTCCTAACTGAAGTGAACGGATGCCACAGGATCCGTTTTTTTGAGGGAACCATCGAATGAAGAATTTTAAAGGAACCGCTGTCCGGAAAGGGGGAGAGAGAGAGAGAGAGAGATCCTACAACAAAAAAAACGTTGCAGGGTCCGTCCAGGCATGCCGGCGGACGAAAAAATTTGGCGGATCCGCAAAAAAACTGATCCAACGGATGGCAATCCGTCAAGATCCGCCAGTAATGCAACTCAATGGGGGAAAAAATGGATCCGCCCAAAAAAATGGCGGATCCGTTTTTTTCAAAATCTGGCGGATTTTGACTGATGGTCAAAAACGGAAGTGTGAAAGAGGCCTAAGGTGTTTTGGAGCAATCAATAAACTGTAACTACAAGTGATTAAACACTGACACGGAATTTATTAAAACCTCCAACTATATGAAATGGGAAGCTGAACTAAAATGCTCATTTCTCCCAGAGCAATGGGAAAACACGATTCATTTTACCTACACAGCAAGTATCTCCATGGCATTACAAGAATCCTATTTTAAGTTAATAACAAGGTGGCACTACACCCCGCTCCGCCTCTCGCATATAAGACCAGACAACTCCCCTATGTGTTGGAGGGAATGCAGACAACGTGGCACTCTCCTTCACATCTTTTGGGACTGCCCCAAAATAAAAACCCTATGGGCACAAGCCTCTGACTTAATTAACCTTACATATGATAGTAAATTTGCGCTCACCCCACAGATGGCCCTCCTTTCATTCGAAATGGAGAACATAAATCCAAAAGTCAGACCCATTATAATTCACATATTCCTGGTAATTAAGCAGTCAATTGCTTTCCATCGGAAAAACCCAACCCCCACAACTTAACCGACATCACGGAAAGGATCAACCTATATAAAACATATGAGAGAAAATTTGCAATTGCTAGTAACTATTTTGATAAGTTTGCTAAAAAATGGATAAAATGGTTAGAACTATTCCCTAACTAATTGGTATCATAGGCTACTTTCACACTTGCGTTTTTTGCACTGCGCACTGTGCGCAGTGCAAGCGCACATAAAAAACGCATCATGTGTTTGTGTGTGTTTTATTGCGGGTTTGGGTGCATTTTTTTTAAAAAACGCATGCGTTTTTTGCGCATACGTGCGCATTACCATGGGCACGTATGCGCACCCATAGACTATAATGGGTGTTTGGCTGTAAAAAAACGCATTGCGTGCGCATGCGTTTTTTGGGGGCAAGTTGGACACACACAAAAATGCAACAGGATGCATTTTGTGCGCCCGAGCGCACACTACAAAAAAACGCATGCGCGTACAAACGCATGTGTATGCGCACCCATGTAAAAGATACGGAAAAAACGCATGCTTTTTTTTGCGCTAAAAAACAGCGTGAAACCAGCCTTACAGATGCTCAGGTCGACCGCTATTTTCCTTTTTTGTTATAAAACAATGGAGTGTATATTTACCCTTTGTATACACATTAATGCAAGAACGTGCTGAGACCTTGTAGTCCTCCTTTTTGCTTGTTTGTTGTTCCACTCCCCTTCTCACTTTCCAATCCCCTCCCCTCCCCCTCCATGTCCCTGTTATAAATTCCAATTAATAAAAAATATTAGAAAAGAAAAAAGACCTAGATCCATCAAGTTCATCCTTTCTCCACCAATTGTTAATTTTGTCACTAAATTAACTGTAAAGGTCCCGTTACATTTAGCGATGCACCAGCGATCCCGACAACAATACGACCCGGTGAGGATCGCTGGTGCATTGCTAAGTGGTCGCTAGTGAGCTGCCACACAGGCAGATCTCACCAGCGATGCAGCAGCGGTCGGCGGTCGTTACTTACCTGTCAGACGCAGCTCTGATGACGTCTTCTGCCCGCGTTCATGCGTCGCTCATCGGCGCCGGCGATGAGAAAATGGACCAGGACGATCTTGCGCGATCAGCGATATACAGCGGGGGGGCCGGTCGGAGGTAAGTGTCACATGTAGCGAGATCGCTAGCGATATCGCTGTTGCGTCACAAAATCATTGATGCTTTAGCGACATCGCTAGCGATATCGTCTATGTAAAAGGCACTTAACCTTCAAGGTTATATGTAAAGAGGAAATCATCCAGCCCTTTGTTAAAAGCTTTTATAGTGTCTAACATTACTACCTCTTGTGGTCGGCATTCCAAATTCTGACTGTTCTAACCGTAAAGAACCCTTTCTACTTTAGCTACTGGAATCGCCTTTCTTCCACCCGTCATGAGAGCCACCTGGTCCTTATTATGGTCCTTTGAAGGAATAAGTCATGTGTCAGTCCTTTGTACTAACCATACATATAATTATACATGTAAATGAGATCTCCTCTGAGGCATTTTGTTTCTAAACAAGCCCAACTTTTCCAACCTCTTGGCCTTCCATACCCTTCTAAAAATCTAGTTGCCCACCTTTGAACTGACTCTTATTTCTGATTGTCCTTTTTTAAATGTGGAGCCCAAAACTGGATCCCATAGTCTAGATGTGGCCTCACAAGCAATTTATAAAGAGGTAACAATACGTTGGGATTGCGGGATTTTAGCTCTCTTTTTATACAGCCTAAGATCTTGTTTGCTTTTGCAGCTGCTGCTTGACATTCAGTGATGTTGCTCAGTTTACTTGTAATCAGAATACCCAAGTCCTTCTCCTGTTCTGTAGTCCCAAGTATGGTTCCATTTAATGTATACGCAGCAATAGGATTACTCCGTCCTAGGTTCATTGCTCTACATTAAAAAGAAAAAAGAGGAGGAAAAAAAAAAGGAAAGACCAGATATCTACTTTTATGGACAAGAACCTGTAAAAAAAATTATGTTTTTATTTCACTTTTTCTATAAAGATTGCAATGTTTTGTTCTGTGAAAAAGTAGCCTGCTGGTTCCTCATGATAGTCCATTTGTAAGACATCCACCTTTGAACTGGAATAACCCTTTTTTTACAGGTTTTTGTCCATTCAAGTACTGTAGATATCTGGTCTTTCCTTTTTTTTTCTCCTCTTTTTTCTGTTTTCTTTTCTCTGGTAAAACCGTAAACCGGACTTATTTCCTGGAAATGCAAGATAAATCATCAGTCTTTTATGCTATGCATATCTTTGTAAGTATATTCCACTTGAATTGTTAACTACGTGATGTCATTGAACTTTGACACTGCATCATCTGACTTGTTGGCTCTCATTTTTTTGAAATCCAGCATCCGCTCAAAACTATTTATGTCTTTGATACCTGTATGTACTGTGTGATATTTCCTGATGAAGGGGGCATGAGACCCCTGAAACGCGTTGAATAAAACCACTGCAATTGTACAGCATTCTCCTGGACTTTGTCTCAGCGGCAGTGCGGAATATAACTACGAATTCCCTTTAGATATATCAAGGTTAATACCTTGGCATGAAGGATGGGGTAAAACCAAAATAGTAAAAGTAAGGAAAATTACCATATATACCCATGTATAAGCCGAGATTTTCAGCGCTTTTTTTTGTGCTGAAATTGCCTCTCTCAGCTTATACAGGAGTCATTGGTGGCAGGTGAGGGGGAGCGACAGGCTGGAGGCTGTGGCACAGTGACAGCTGCAGCCGCCGGCTAACAGAAGACATCATACTCACCCTCCTGGCATCGCTGGATTCACGCGTCTCCACTCCCAAAGGCGTGGAGCACATATTCATTACCTTAATGAACGGTACCATGTGACCACTCTGCACAGGAACAAGCTGCCAACCCTGGGACAAGGAAGATGCAGGGATGAATCCAGCGATGGCTCCAGGAGGGTGAGTAGTATGGGGGGGTTGAGCCATGCACGATGGGATGGGGGGGTGAGCCATACACAATGGGATGGGGGCTGAGCCATACAGGATAGGACGGGGGCTGAGCCATGTATGATGGGATGAGGAAGCTGGGGAATGCGAGGCAGGGGGAGCAAAACATACAAAGACAGAATGGGGGAGCCACATACAGGACAGGATGGGGGGAGCTACATTCAGGACAGAATGGGGGAGCCACATACAGGACAGGACAGAGGACCCACATACCAGGGCAGGACAGGGGGAGCAACATACCAGGACAGAGGGAGCCACTTACAGGACAGGGGGAGCCACATACAGGATGGAGGAAGCCTCACATAGCAGGACAGGATGGGGGGAGCCACATTCAGGACAAGACAGGGGGGAGCCACATAACAGGATAGGGGACCCACATACAAGGACAGGACGAGGAGCCACATACCAGGACAGGGGGAGCCACACATAGCAGGACAGGATGGGGGAGCCACATACAGGACAGGACAGGGGAAGTCACATACCAATACAGGGATGAGGGGACAATTCATACCTGGCTTATACTCGAGTCAATAAGCTTACCCAGTTTTCCGTGGCAAAATTAGGTGCCTCTGCTTATACTCGAGTTGGCTTATACTTGAGTATATAGAGTATATAATTGAATTAATATTATTACTAATAATCCTTATTTACCAATCCTCCTTGATTTGCTAGTTTTACTGTTTATTTTCAGTTCATATACTTTCTGACATTGCTGCAGTTTTGCCTCAAGCACTTAATAAACAGTCGCAAGAGAGATGAAACCAGAGGAATATTTGCAATGAGGAAATATATCTTATCCAACTATTTTATGCTCTCAGTGTCAAAACTCAAGCAAAGCAAATTGACTGCCTGCAGTGATGAACGTATTTCTCTGCACATGAAATTTTAAATAACCAATGAAGATAACAAATAGTGATGAGTGAACATGCTGGAATAAGGTTTTATCCAAGCATGCTCGGGTGCTGTTCGACAGCTGCAGCACATGGAGGGATTGCCTAACCTATCACCTTATCGAAGCACGTTTTC
Source organism: Dendrobates tinctorius (assembly GCF_039654945.1). Classification (NCBI taxonomy): domain Eukaryota; kingdom Metazoa; phylum Chordata; class Amphibia; order Anura; family Dendrobatidae; genus Dendrobates; species Dendrobates tinctorius. Next base: position 17,471,306 of record NW_027361697.1, on the reverse strand, counting down.
TCATCACTAATAACAAAGTCAAGAGTTCTAGACTGTGGATAACCAGTGACACATTAGTATTCACTGTCATGTTCCTATACTAGCCCAACCTCTAATATCCTCAAGTAACGTAATGAACTTTTTGGTCTACCGACATTTCAGACATTGTGTCACACACAGTAAGGGCTTGACTTTTTTCCTGTCACCAAAATAGGAGAAGGAGGGGAATTGGCACACAACCAAAACCTTGCAACAGTCTCAGATAAATCCATGAAATGCCTTCTCAAACAACAAATACAAACCACCATCTCCTAATTATATAAGCAAAATCCTTAGAACCATCTCCTAACCATGCAGTATAAGTTAGATCTGGCAATGAGTGCTAGCCAGGACCCAGATTATATAGGAGATGGGAGTGGCTAACAGTGAACAGCTGAGAGCCTTAATGCAGGAAAGCTACCAAAAGCTCTCAACTGAGCAGATTAACCCCTGCACTGCTAAAAGAAACCTGCACCATTTAATATGAAGGTGAAGTGCTTCGAAACAGTGCAGGACTAGGAGAAATCAGATGCTGCGGTCTTCTGGCTCCTCTCTGTCGCGGTAAGCCCGTGACAGCAGGTGTGGAAAAAATAATGTAAAGTATGACTGTTTTAAAAAATACAAGTGTTTTATATTTTATTCGTATCAGTTAGCAAAATGCAATGTGAGTGAACAAATGAGAAATCTGAATCCTGAGTCCTGGAAATGATGATTTGCCCTCACAAATTCTGTGATGTTGAGATCGGGGCTCTTTCTGAATTACATGAAGAGACAGAAGGATTTGCACAAGCAACATCCACAGAAGATCCGTGGTTACTTCTCCAAAATGTTTAAAACAACCTTCCTGTAGAGTTTCTTTAAAAATTGTTCGCACGTGTACCTAAATAACTTTGACGCTGTTTTGAAGGTAAATAGTGTTCACACCGAATATTGATATGGTTAAATGTATCAACATTGCATTTTGTTAATTGATATAATAAACTATTAACACTTTCAATTTTTGAAAGCATTCTTACATTTCAACATTTTAACCACATCTGCCTAAAACTTTTGCATCTTACTGTATGAACAGATAAGCATTGCTCTGTTGCTTATGTCTAGGTCAGTTGTCAGTAGAAAAGACGGCAGATGGAGAATCTACATCAGGATCCAAGGATGGGTTTGTTTTCATGGTTTTATTTGTAGGTTGCAATCATGAACACACATAGGTCTGCACTCAAAAATCGGTAGGATGGATCTAATACTTTTACAACCTTATTGTGCAAAGTAGCAAGTGATAACTACCCAATAAATAATACCTAAGCATCATCTACAAAATACAGAGATTCAATTTTTTAATTTGAATTAGTTTCATAGTCTTGCATGTATGTTCTACCAATGTGATGCCAAATTATAACATAGGGCACTGTGTTAAAAGTAACCCTTACTCAAATGATGTAAGAATTTAGAACCCTATGTTTGACTGTACAAATGTGTACACTGGAAGGACATGGTGTATGTCTAGGGTACATGTACTGCAGGTTGAGAGAACATGAGCTCCAGGGCACTTAGTTCACAAAGGGCTTGTATGGATTTACAGACACAATATAATCCATGTTGCCTTCGGCTAATCAGTGCTTTATGTTTTTCATATAGAACTTACAATGAATATTTCAGTAATAAGCTCTTTTCTTTCCTTCTTTTGCAGGGATTTATACTTTTGGACTATTTGCTACAGATATATTTGTAAATGCTGGACAAGTTGTTACAGGGAACTTGGCACCACATTTTCTTACAATTTGTAAACCCAACTACACAGCACTTGGTTGCCACCAGTTTACACAGTTCATCACAGATGCCAATGCTTGCACTGGAAATCCAGACCTTGTACTCAAAGCAAGGAGAACATTTCCATCCAAAGAAGCAGCTCTCAGTATATATGGAGCAATGTATCTGGCTGTGAGTAAAACTTGATAAACATTATTAACCATGTACTGATATGTAACACTATATAAAGATGTGTATAAATTTCGTTCGTTAGGATCCACATAATATTTCGAAGTTAATATGATCATCTTTACCAACAGTACAGGGTTTATAGTAAAGATGAGATAAAGCCATAATAACGATGCTTTCGCACAGTGTTTTTATCCTCTTTTTGATGGAGTTCTTGCCTATTTTTTGTGGTTCATGGTGGAAAGATTTTTGGCATTTCTCTCTCTCTATAGGGTTCTCTGCCAGGTAAGACGTTGTTTTTGAGTACTATTACAGCAATGAAACCGGTTGATTTAGGATAGATTTTGGTGGCATAACCCTTGAATAAAGTTATACAGGTGCCTTAAAAGCTCTCTTTAGCCTTCAATGAAGGCTTGTAAAGTATATACTGTAGATGTTGCTGTAACATTTCACCCCTCATGTGGCTCACTTGCATAGAAAATAACATCAGATCTTTGGCCAGGGCAGCTGATCAGTTGTTTCTGGAAGTGCAGATGAGTGCGGAGAGTGTGGGTGCGGAGATTGTGGATGCGGAGATTGTGTGTACTCCCCAGCTAGAGCAGTAGTAAAATATTAGTGTATTTAACCTGTGCATGGTCTTTTTATTTAAAATACTATTAAATATCAAACATTTTGAGGTCACAAAATATGCTCTGATTATTAGGAATGAATGGACCTGTGGATATTCGGGTTCTTGTCCCCAATCCAAACGTTATTTCAAAGTTCGGTTCAGGTACCAAAACTGCACCCAAACTTCAACCATAACTCGAAAACCATTGAAAACAATGGAGACCCAAACTTTTGAGCTGGAAAATTCTCTCTCTCCTCCCAGACTTCTCCCGAAGATCCGAACATTACCAAGGAATTCCGGGAGTAGTCCTTGTTCGGTGTTTAGCATCGGACACTGACTGGTACAAACCCCAAACTTTTCTGTGCGGGGTCACTCACCTCTACTCATTATGCTTTCAAAGTGTTCAAGACAATCCTATCTATTTGTAACAGCCATCATAATATATCGAGCAGCGCTCAGTAAACTCAACAGTCATAAAACTCAGCAATGATAGCACGACTAGCTAATGTGATTTAATTTCCTCCGGGCTGCTACATCAGAATAGTGGTAATGTTTAGCTTCATATTTACTATAATGAGATCATACTTTCACAATCCAAATAGAGGACACACAGCCTCTTTGATACATTGTTGGCAGTTTTCTGCAGTTTTTATATAATTTAATTAATACTATTGCTAATATAATCCTTATTTAACCATCCTCCCTGATTTGCTAGTTTTACAGTTCACCTTCAGTTCATATACTTTCTGACATTGCTGCAATTTTGCCTCAAGCGCTTAATAAACAGCCGTAAGAGAGATGAAAGCAGAAGAATATTTGCAATGAGGAAATATATCTTATCCAAGTATTTTATGCTCTCAGTGTCGAAACTCAAGCAATAAAAAAGGGGGAGACAGAAGCGCACAATAGGGTCTTATCCAATGATATAAACGTTTCAACAGATATGGATCCACTCACCTGGTTCAGTTGTGTGGAACACAACAACCATAAGCACAAATGGGTAGGATCCGATGAACTGCAGCAATCAGCCGGTCACTAGAATTGCATATATAGGAAGGAGAGAAGTCCGGCTTTCAGGATCGCCCTTTGCTCCTGAGGAAGTGTACAGTGTGTACACGAAACGCGTAGAGTTTTTGGAATAAAAAGAAAGTTATAATCACTGCTTGGTCCTTGGATTAACTCCTTGTGAACTTTGGACTGGAACAGCGCGATCCTGAAAGCCGGACTTCTCTCCTTCCTATATATGAAACTCAAGCAAAGCAAAGCGACTACCTGCAGTGATGAATGTATTCCTCTGCATATGAAATTTTAAATAGCCAATGAAGATTACAAATGGTGATGAGTGACCGTGCTCGGATAAGGTGATATCCAGGATGCTCGGGTGCTAACTGGGTGAATTCGGCGTGCTCGAAAAATATGTTCGAGTCCCCGCGGCTGCATGTCTAGCGGCTGTTTGACAGTCGCAACACATGCAGGGATTGCCTAACATAACACCTTATCCAAGCACGTTCGCTCATCACTAAGTCAAGTGGCACATTAGTATCCACTGTCACGTTCCTATACCAGCCCAACTTCTGATATCCTCAATTAACCTTATGAACTGTTGTCATCTACTGATTCTTCTAACATTGTGTCACACACAGTAAGGACTTGACTCTTTTTCATGTCATTAGTCACCAAGAAAAATGGCTTTTCCTAATTGGAAGGTCCATTTAGACCAATGTTTCTCAACTCCAGTCCTCAACAACCACCAACAGGTCAAGTTTTCAGGATTTCCTTAGTATTGCAAAGCTGATAATTTCATCACCTGCTCAAGCATTAATTCCATCACTTGGGCAATACTAAGGAAATCCTGAAAACATGACCTGGTTATGTGTCTTCTTGTGGACTGGAGTTGAGAAACACTGATATAGTCTGACGTACCAATGTCACAAAAAATGGATTTGGTTCTGAAAGTGCAGATATGGGCTACAATATATGCATGGAGCTCACCTCTAGATATCTCAGGGGGATTAATCAAGACTGGCATTTCATTAATCAATCTTGAACCAAGTGCCTATTGGACCAAGGTGTGCCATGTTAATTCAGAGGATCCCAACTATTAATGCACATTACACATCTCTAAGCTGTGCGTATCAGAGCATAAAATCTTTACGGTACATTATAGTTTAGATCTTATGTAAAAATTTGGTCTTGTCCCTTTTTCTAAGCCCCAACGATTTTTTAAGGCAAAGTGACTAGACTGGAGCTAACCGTTGTAAAATGTTTTTGCAAATATTCCTTTCTTCAAATTTTGTTACTTTTTGATGCCAGAAATTGGCTTAGAGTGAAAAATAAATTTCCCACCTGTTATGTTTTACATCTGAGAAACCTAAAATTGGGAGTTAAGTAGTAATGATAAACCATGGAAGGTGTTTCCAAGTTATTTTTACTGCATAATGAACTCACTTAGAAATTCTTTTAAGTTATGTCTACATGGTTTGGTAAAGTATTCAAAACTACAACTCATCTATCGAAAAGTCGTCCCTCTCATACCGTTGTATTTATGGAAAATTAAAAAAGTAATTTGTTTTTAGAAGAAGGGAAGGATAAAAAGGAAAAATTGTCTGGATCTGAAGGGGTTAATGAGCACAGGTCGATTCACTGCAAGATCCAAAGAATTATTCCTTCTGGAAGTTTAGCGGTTGGATCTTCCTAAAGAGCAGATAACAGATGTAAACAGCGCTTGCCTCTCTTCTGGCTTATTGAAACAAGCTTTACTGAATTAAATGTGGGATGAACGAGGATCAAGATGAAAGTGACCTTGTTAGATATTGAGGAGCAACTGAGACCTGCTGATGTTGTGAAAAGTAAAATGGTGATATTGAATAGGAGAACATGATTTATGGCAGTGTTTTTAAAGATTTGTATCAACTTGCTGAAACTGTGCTGCTTTTTTACCATTATTTGATAGACACAGTCATGCCCGAATATGTTGTTGGCAACCTTGTTATTGTTCCAGAAAATAAAGTATTTATCCCAGAAAATTATTGCAATTACAAATGTTTTCTTATACACATGTTAATTTCCTTTCTCTGTATTGGAACAAGACAAAAAAAAACAGAAGAAAAGGCAAATTGGATATAATTTCACACAAAACCCCCCATAATGGGCCTGACTGGCAAAATTGTTGGCAACTTCTCAAAATTATGGATGAATAACTCTGTTTCAAGCATGAGATGCTATATCCCCATTGGGCTTAACTGAGTAGCTGATATTTGGCTGTTTTTTTTAGTGGGGGTTTGCCTAGGGTCATCTATTCAGGGAGAGCAGATGACGTGTGGGGACGCCATTGCGCAGGAATTAGGGGGCCACCCTGCAGTTAGGCAGGGCTGAAGAATAGTTTTGGACAGCTCAGGGATTGCTATTTGTATTTATATCTCCATCGATTGGTTTGGCATCTGTAAGTGTTGGCGCCCTGGACTATAGTGCTCTTCCCTCCCACCTTTTTTGCTATTTTGCTGACCACCACCATTTAATTAACTTTTTTTTATCCACCTCTTCTGTCTCTCGGTTTTTATAATTTTTTTCCATGTTGTTTTTATGAGGACCTGTCTAAACTCATCCCTATGTTTACATGACCGAGCGTGCAAGCAGCTCAGCATTTATGTCCAATTATATGCTGCCTCCTCTTATCCTGTAAGGAGTGTTACTGGACATTACAGACCCAGTGAATGTTTGCAACAGTTACTATACATACCCTCCTTGTTTTGGTATACCACCATTATTATAGCAACATTCTGCTTGTTATACATATCATAACGATAGGCAGCTCACCGGAAATGAGGTGCCGCAAATGACTTGCGAATGATCACATGGCATGTCACTCGGGAGCTATGCGTTCCTGTTGTGAATTCTTTCTGGCCTCCCTCTGGTTATTACTGAAGGTGGTGGAGCTGGTCAGATTGACAGAGGTGTTGCGAGTTCTCTTTCTGGGCTCACTCTGGTGGTTACTGGAGGTAGTGGAGCTAGTCAGACTGATAGAGGCTTGCCACCTGATAATGATAATGACAATTGGAGATCTGGGGTTTCTGACTGGAGTATTTAAGACAGCTGCTTCCTTCAATCCCTGCTGGTGGTTTTCTTCCTGTGCCTTCTGCGGTCTGACGTCTCCTACTCTGTTCCTGCATGGTTCAGCTAAGTGGTTCATTTGCTAATCTTTTTGCATTTGATCTGGTTTTGTCTATCTCTGCTTTGTGTGGGTCAGCTTGCTCCTGCTGGGGCTGTGCTGGATCACCACCCATATGTTACTGCTTGTGTCAGTTTGTTCTGTCCCCTGTTATATTGGTCTCTTTTTGCTTTGCTTTCAGTATATACCAGAGTGCTGATATAGTGGGGATGAAGCCACGTGAATTCAGTGTTTTTTTGAGCATCAGACGTGTTGGATTTTTCAGGGTTTTTTGCGTGATTGCAGACAGTGTCTTTCCTTACCTGTCCTGTCTAGTCAGTCTGGGCCCCATCATTTGCTCAGTCTATTTTTCTGCCTGCATTTGTGTTTTCATCTTGTCTCACCGACAATATATGTTTGGGGGCTAACTATTCCTTTGGAGTCTGCTCTGGGGCAGTTTAGATTTCACCTTTCTTGCTTTAGGCGGAGTTAGCTCTCTGGCTGTGCCGAGGCGTCTAGGGTATCGTAGGTACGCTCCACGGCTACTGCTAGTTGTATGGATAGGATCAGGAGTCTGCAATCCGCTTAGTTGCCAACCTCTCTGGTTTTCTGGTGGCTTAGCCTGGTCCTGCTATCTTCCTCGGTGACCCATTCATAATATGTTCCATTTTGAGGAAGTGATGTCGGTCAGATGACCGGAAGTGAAGGGGATTGCCCGGGGTGTTTACTTATTTAATGGGACCGGGATGTGGTCAATTACTTGATAGGGGCCTGTTACTACAGGCTCTGTATGGTTGGAACCTCAACATCATCTCCTGATGAGTTCCACAAAGGGATGAAATTCATCAGGAGGTGATCCTCTTAAATAGGACATCATTGTCCCAATCCCTGGTAAAGGATGACGGCTGGCATTTTTTCATGCCTCCATCCCTTAGGAATTCTAAGGTATGGAATGCCTGTGATCGCTCCTTTACCTGCACTTGAGTGAGACCATTCCTTTTCATCTACATGTTTATTGGGATTTAGCATTTACTACCTCATTATACACTCTGAGATTTAAATATCTGGTCTTATTACACCCAATTTGCTGCATTTATAGTGTTAATGGGATTAGTTTGACATATATATATATATATATATATATATATATATACTGTATATAATCACTTTATAACACCCCCTTTGTACCAAACGTTTACAACAACCAGCGTATATTAATAGGCGGGTCTGTCTTGGTCTTTGTTTTAGCGTGTCTTTTATATGTTGTGCATTTTAGATGATATTGTCCATTTTAATGAATTTTTAAATGTTACGTTTTAAGGTTTCAATTCTTGCTAAATTATATTACAAATCATGTGGGATTGTTGTCCTTTTGATTCTATTTTCCTTTTGTGAACGCTGAGTATGCTATTGCTGTAAACAACTTTGCTTCAAGCATGTGATGCTCGTTCAAACTCACCTGTGGCAAGTAACAGATGTGGACAATATGAAAATCACACTTGACACACCAGATAAAGAGAGGAAAAGTTCACTCAATATTTGCATTGCTTGTCTTTGTGTGCCACATTAAGCATAGAGAACAGAAAAAGGAGGAGAGAACTGTCTGAGGACTTGAGAACCATCGCTGATTTTTAAAACTAAGCCCTTTACCACATCTACACAACTCACTACTGCTGTATATTTCCCATGGTCCTATTTCTGTCTGTGTGCTAACTAAGGAAGAAACAGCAGGAATCCCTCTTCATGTGTTCTGCTGTGTACAGCAGACATCTTAGCAGCTACTCTCCTCCCACCAGCTCAGAGTCAATTGCAAATTAAAAGAAAGAATCTGAAAAGCTGAAAAGTCCCTGGCTAAATCCCAGTTTTTAGGTTATAGATAATTTAGTGAGAAATAATTTATTTGGTGGAGAAAGGTTGAACTTGATGGACCTAGGTCTTTTTTCAACCCTTGTACCTATTACATGTACCACAATTCCCATATACCGCTATACAGGATAAACGAAGAGATCCCAAATGTTTAAAAAAAAAAAAATTTTATTATTACAAATAAATTTAAAAACCACATATAAAAAAGCAAGACGCCCCCTGGAAGAAACTGGCGGCGAAACGCACGTCGGGGTGAGGGGACGGCACGGGCACCTACATATACCGATAAATATAATTATTTAGGATAGTATACCTTAGATCTGGATGGCTAAGGGCTGGGGGGATTCCCTTTTTGCTATAGGATTCATTAGTGTCACTGCACATGTGGATCTGTCTTATCTTTAATGCCAGCCTGCAGCTTTATGCTGGTTCTATCCTTTTGTTATCAAGGCACTTTTTTATGCTACTAATTAGCATTACCACCTGGCTCCATATGCTAGTGGGCAATTTTTGAGATATATATACACTAATTTGGCAGTGACTTGGATGGTTAATGCATGTGAGAGTGGTAGCTCATTTGAGTAAGTGTTATTTTTTCATGCGTTTCTCAGTACACACTTAACTATTGCATTGCTAATTAATAATATTGATTGTATTGATTGTCACCATTATTTAAGAATACATGGATTATAACGTTATTTATATGTGTTATGGAGCAAAATCTATACAGGTGTCCTATTGTTGTATAATTATAATTTTGTGCTCTGGCGCCCCCTAAAACGGCATTTTGCTTTTTTATATGTGGTTTTTAAATTTATTTGTAATAATAAAAATAAATTTTTTTAACCCCTTCCTGACATCAGACGTACTATCCCGTCCATGGGACCCGGGCCCCTATGCCCATGGACGGGATAGTACGTCTACCGCGATCAGCGGCGCCCATGTGGTGAGCGCCGCTGATCGCGGCCGGGTGTCAGCTGATTATCACAGCTGACACCCAGCACTATGTGATAATCCGGCAATATGCTGACACCCAGCAGTCACGGACCACCCCCGACACGTTAACCCCTTGCACACCACGATCAAGCATGATCGCGGTGTACCGGGGGTTAAAGGGAAGCATCGGCAGGGAGGGGGCTCCCTCCGTGCTTCCCTGAGCCCCCCACGGCAGCGCAATGTGCAGCGCTGCTGCGGGGGTCTCTTTCCCTACAGGCCCCCGAATCCAAGATGGCGACGGGTTCCTTCGGGGGGCCTGTAGGGAGCTGACTTCCTCAGTGCCTGCAAAGCGCAGGCATGAGGAAGTCTGCAGAACTGACTGTGACAGATTGCTGATCTGTCACAGTGATCTGTGATGTGACAGATCAGCGATCTGTCACAGGACAGTGATGTCCCACCTGGGACTATGTAATAAAGTTAAAAAAAAAAAAAAAGTGTTAAAATAATTTAAAAAAAATCGCCAAATAAATTAGAAAAAAAAAAAAATATTCCCCCAATAAATCCATTTTTTAATTAAAAAAAAAACAATAAAAGTACACATATTAGGTATTGCCGCGTCCGTAACGACCTGCCCTATAAAACTATCCCATTAGTTAACCCCTTTAGTGAACCCCTTAAAAAATAAAAATAAAAAACGAAGCAAAAAATAATGATTTATTATCATTCCACCAAACAAAAAGTGCAATAACGCGCGATCAAAAAGACGCATATAAATAGCCATGGTACCGCTGAAAACGTCATCTTGTCCCGCAAAAAACGAGCCACCATACAGCATCGTCAGCAAAAAAATAAAAAAGTTATAGCTTGCAGAATGAAGCGATACAAAAATTATTATTTTTTATATAAAATAGTTTTCATTGCATAAAACCGACAAAACATAAAAAAAGACCTAAATGAGGTATCGCTGTAACCGTACTGACCCGAAGAATAAAACCGCTTTATCAATTTTACCGCAGGTGGAATGGTGTAAACGCACCCCCCCAAAAGATATTCATGAAACGCTGGTTTTTGTTCATTCTGCACCCCAAAAATCAGAATAAAAAGCGATCAAAAAATGTCACGTGCCGGAAAATGGTACTAATAAAAATGTCAACTCGTCCCGCAAAAAATAAGACCTCATATGACTCAGTGAGTCAAAATACGGAAAAATTATAGCTCTCAATATGTGGTGATGCAAAAACTATTTTTACAATAAAAAGCGTCTTTTAGCGTGCGACAGCCGCCAAAAATAAATACCGCCATAAATAGTAAATAAAACCCCCCGTTATTACCCCCTTAGTAAGGGAAAAATAATAAAAATAAAAGAAAATGTATTTATTTCCATTTTCCCATTAGGGTTAGGGCTAGGGCTAGGGCCAGGGTTAGGGCTAGGGTTAGGGCCAGGGTTAGGGCTAGGGTTAGGGTTAGGGCTAGGGTTAGGGTTAGGGCTGAGATTAGGGTTAGGGGTGTGTTGGCGTTAGGGTTGGAGTTAGAATTGGGGGTTTCCACTGTTTGGGCACATCAGGTGCTCTCCAAATGCAACATGGCGTCTGATCTCAATTCCAGCCAATTCTGAGTTGAAAAAGTCAAATGGTGCTCCTTCCCTTCCAAGCTCTGCCATGCACCCAAACAGTGTTTTACCCCCAGATGTAGGGTATCAGCCTACTCAGGACAAATTGCAAAACAACTTTTGGGGTCCAATTTCTCCTGTTACCCTTAGGAAAATAAAAAATTGGGGGCAAAAATATCATTTTTGTGGAAAAAAATTATTTTTTTTATTTTCACACCCGGGCGTTATAAACTTCTGCGAAGCACTTGGGGGTTCAAAGTGCTCACCACACATCTAGATAAGTTCCGTGGGGGGTCTATTGTCCAAAATGGGGTCACTTGTTGGGAGTTTCAATAGTTTAGGTAGATTAGGGGCTCTCCAAACACACATGACACCCGCAGACCATTCCATCAAAGTCTGCATTCCAAAACGTCACTACTTCCCTTCCGAGCCCCGACATGTGCCCATATAGTAGTTTTCTCCCACATATGGGGTATCAGCATACTCAGGACAAATTGGACAACAACTTTTGGGGTCCAATTTCTCCTGGTACCCTTGGGAAAATAAAAAAATTGGTGACTAAAAGATCATGTTTGTGGAAAAAATACAAATTTTTTATTTTCACGCCCGGGCGTTATAAACTTCTGTGAAGCACTGGAGGGGTGAAAGTGCTCACCACACATCTAGATAAGTTCCTTGGGGGTCTAGTTTCCACAATGGTGTCATTTGTGGGGGGTTTCCACTGTTTTGGTACATCAGGGGCTTTTCAAACGCGACATTGTGTCAGATCTCAATTCCAGCCAAAAACTTCAAATGGCGCTGCTTCCCTTCCGAGCTCTGCCATGCGCCCAAATAGTGGTTTACTCCCACATGTGGGGTATCAGCGTACTCAGGACAAATGGCACAATAACTTTTAGGGTCCTGTTACCCTTGGGAAAATAAAAATTGGGGGTGAAAAGATCATTTTTGTGGAAAAAATATGATTTTTTAATTGTACGGCTGTATGTTATAAACTTCTATGAAGCCCTTGGGGGTTCAAAGTTCTCACAACACATCTAGATAAGTTCCTTGGGGGGTCTAGTTTCCAAAATTGTGTCATTTGTGGGAGGTTTCCACTGTTTTGGTACATCAGGGGCTTTCCAAACGTGACATGGTGTCAGATCTCAATTCCAGCCAAAAACGTCAAATGGTGCTGCTTACCTTCCGAGCTCTGCCATGCACCCAAATAGTGGTTTACCCCCACATGTGGGGTATCAGCGTACTCAGGACAAATGGCACAATAACTTTTCAGGTCCTGTTACCCTTGGGAAAATAAAAATTGGGGGTGAAAAGATCATTTTTGTGGAAAAAATATGATTTTTTAATTGTACCGCTGTACGTTATAAACTTCTGTGAAGCCCTTGTGGGTTCCAAGTTCTCACCACATATCTAGATAAGTTCCTTGGGGGTCTAGTTTCCAAAATGGGGTCACTTGTGGGAGGTTTCCACTGTTTAGGTACATCAGGGGCTCTCCAAACGTGACATGGCGTCCGATCTGAATTCCAGCCAATTTTGCATTGAAAAAGTCAAACGGCGCTCCTTCCCTTCTGAGTTCTGCCATGCGCCAAAACAGTGGTTCCCCCCAACATATCAGGTATCAGCGTACTCAGGACAAATTGCACAATAACTTTTGAAGTCCAGTTTGTCCTGTTATCCTTGGTAAAATAAAAAAAATTGAACCTGAAGTATTTTTTTTGTGAAAAAAAGTTAGATATTCATTTTTTTTTTAAATATTCAAAAAATTCCTGTGACGCACCTAAAGGGTTAATAAACTTCTTGAATGTGGTTTTGAGCACCTTAAGGGGTGCAGTTTTTAGAATGGTGTCACTTTTGGATATTTTCTATCATATAGACCCCTCAAAGTGGCTTCAAATGTGATGTGGTCCGTAAAAATAAAATGGTGTTGCAAAAATGAGATATCGCTGGTCAATTTTTAACCCTTATAACTTCCTAACAAAAAAAATTTTGGTTCCAAAATTGTGCTGATGTAAAGTAAACATGTGGGAAATGTTACTTATCAAGTTTTTTGTGTGCCGTATCTCTGTGATTTAAGGGCTTAAAAATTCAAAGATGGAAAATTGCGAAATTTTCAAAATTTTCGCCAAATTTCCATTTTTTTCTACAAATAAACGCAAGTTATTTGAATGAAATTTTACCACTATCATGAAGTACAATATGTCATGAGAAAACAATGTCAGAATCACCGGGATCCATGGAAGCGTTCCAGAGTTATGACCTCATAAAGGGACAGTGGTCAGAATTTTAAAAATTGGCCCGGTCAAGAACGTGCAAACCACCCTTGGGGGTGAAGGGGTTAAACATTTGGGATCTCTTTGTTTATCCTGTATAGCGGTATATGGGAATTGTGGTATACCTTGATATGAAGTGCCCTTAGTAATTTATATAGGACATTGGTTGACTTGTAACTATTGTAGAGATCCACCCTATGAGTGGACGGCGTTACTCACAGTTAATCCCTCACGGGTTATCAGCGAAGCAACTGCACTGGGTTCACTGTTCCAGACAGTGCCTTGCTCACTAGGGCATCTACAGTTTGAGAGCCACAGCCAGGCAGTTCCCCTACGTAGAGCCGTCACAGACTCTACCAAGTCAGGGCCTTTCCATGTGCTTCCCAGGAAGTTCACTCCCAGACACTTCCAACACATACAGGCCTTACAGGACCTTCCACTCTGACCAATCAGGATCAAAACACCCCCCCATATGACCCGACCTCAGTCACACTATATGGTACATGACCACACCCACATGTGAGGTATGGATCACATGGTCATGACATCACTACAGGTCGTATTACATACAGCCAGACACATACAGGCTTTATCATGGGCATTCAGACATGCGCCCACATGCATATTCTGTGTAGCATTTACAGCGCCTCCTAGCTTTAACAGAGGTTACTGTACAACACTATGTAAAGGGGAAAGCTGGTAAAAATACAAGATCAAGATCATATAATGGCAAGAAATATTGTTACTCCTCTAAAACACACACTGGACAGCTTATTCTGTAAAGTTACTTGAAATGATACTTACTCTTTAACCCCTTCACTACCAAGGGTGGTTTGCACATTAACTCCCGGGCCAATTTTTACAATTCTGACCACTGTCTCTTTATAAGGTAATAACTCTGAAACGCTTCCATGGATCCTGGTGATTCTGACATTGTTTTGTCGTGACATATTGTACTTCATGTTAGTGGTAAAATTTCTTGCGTTTATTTGTGAAAAAAATGGAAATTTGAATTTTTATGCCCTTAAATCACAGAGATACGGCACACAAAAAACTTAATAAATAACATTTCCCACATGTTTACTTTACATCAGCACAATTTTGGAACCAAAATTTTTTTTTGTTAGGAAGTTATAAGGCTGTGTGCACACGCTGCGGACTTTGCTGCGGTTCCGCAGCGGTTTTGGCCGCTGCGGACCCGCAGCAGTTTTTGCTGCGGTGTACAGTAGCATGATTCCCTATGGGAATCAAAAACCGCAGTGCAGATGGTGCGGAATTTTCCGCGCGGATTATCTGCGGGTTTCAATCCGCAGAAAGAATTGACATGTCAATTCTTTCTGCGGATTCCCCTGCGGTTTGCTATCTCCTCCATTGAGGAGATGAAAAACCGCAGGGCAAAACCGCAGAGCAATCCGCAGGTAAAACCGCAGGTATTTTGACCTGCGGTTTCACCTGCGGATTTTACAAAATCCGCGCGGATGAATCCGCACCTAATCCGCAGCGTGTGCACACAGCCTAAGGGTTAAAAGTTGACCAGCGATTTCTCATTTTTGCAACACCATTTTATTTTTACGGACCACATCACTTTTGAAGCCACTTTGAGGGGTCTATATGATAGCAAATACCCAAAAGTGACACCATTCTAAAAACTGCACCCCTTATGGTGCTCAAAACCACATTCAAGAAGTTTATTAATCCTTCAGGTGCATCACAGGAATGTTTTTGAATATTTAAAAAAAATTAACATTTAACTTTTTTTCACAAAAAAAATACTTCAGGTTCAATTTTTTTTATTTTACCAAGGGTAACAGGAGAAATTGGATGGGAAAAGTTATTGTGCAATTTGTCCTAAGTATGCTGATACCTGATATGTGGGGGGGAACCACTGTTTCGGCGCATGGCAGAGCTCAGAATGGAAGGAGCGCCGTTTGACTTTTTCAATGCAAAATTGGCTGGAATTCAGATTGGACGCCATGTCACGTTTGGAAAGCCCCTGATGTACCAAAACAGTGAAAACCCCCACAAATGACCCCATTTTGGAAACTAGACCCCCTAAGGAACTTACCTAGATGTGTGGTGAGCACTTTGAACCCCCTAAGGCTTCACAGAAGTTTATAGTGCCCGGTCATGAAAATAAAAAAATCGTATTTTTTCCACAAACATGATCTTTTACTCCCAAATTTTTTTATCTTCCCAAGGGTTACAGGAGAAATTGGACCCCAAAAGTTGTTGTCCAATTTGTCTTGAGTACGCTGATAGCCCATATGTGGGAGAAAACTACTGTATGGGCACACGTCGGGGCTCTGAAGGGAAGTAGTGACGTTTTGGAATGCAGACTTTGATGGAATGGTCTGCGGGTGTCATGTGCGTTTGGAGAGCCCCTGATGTACCTAAACTATTGAAACTCCCCACAAGTGACCCCATTTTGGAAACTAGACCGCCACGGAACTTATCTAGATGTGGTGAGCACTTTGAACCCCCAAGTGCTTCGCAGAAGTTTATAACGCCCGGGTGTGAAAATAAGAAAATCATTTTTTTCCACAAAAATGATATTTTTGCCCCCAATTTTTTATTTTCCTAAGAGTAACAGGAGAAATTGGACCCCAAAAGTTGTTTTTCAATTTGTCCAGAGTAGGCTGATTCCCTATATGTGGGGGTAAAACACTGTTTGGGCGCATGGCAGAGCTTGGAAGGGAAGGAGCACCATTTGACTTTTTCAACGCAGAATTGTCTGGAATTGAGATCAGACGCCATGTTGCATTTGGAGAGCACCTGATGTGCCCAAACAGTGGAAACCCCCCAATTATAACTCCAACCCTAACCCAACACACCCCTAACCCTAATCTCAGCCCTAACTCTAGCCCTAACCCTAGCCCTAACGGGAAAATGGAAATAAATACATTTTCTTTTAATTTTATTATTTTTCCCTAACTAAGGGGGTGATAACGGGGGGTTTGATTTACTATTTATAGCGGGTTTTTATGTTTGGCGGCTGTCACACGCTAAAAGACGCTTTTTATTGTAAAAATAGTTTTTACATCACCACATATTGAGAGCTATAATTTTTCTATATTTTGACCCACCAAGTCATGTGAGGTTTTATTTTTTGCGGGACGAGTTGACGTTTTTATTGGTATCATTTTCGGGCACATGACATCTTTTGATCGCTTTTTATTCTGATTTTTGGGACGCAGAATGAACAAAAACCAGCGTTTCATGAATTTCTTTTGGGGGGTGCATTTACACCATTCCGCCTGCGGTAAAATTGATAAAGCGCTTTTATTCTTCGGGTCAGTATGGTTACAGCAATACCTCATTTAGATTTTTTTATGTTTTGGCGCTTTTATGCAATGAAAACAATTTTATATAAAAAATAATTATTTTTGCATCGCTTTATTCTGTGAGCTATAACTTTTTTATTTTTTTGCTGATGATGCTGTGTGGTGGCTTGTTTTTTGCAGGACAAGATGACGTTTTCAGCGATACCATGGATATTTATATGCGTCTTTTTGATCTCGCGTTATTTCACTTTTTGTTCAGCGGTATGATAATAAATCATTATTTTTTGCTTCGTTTTTTATTTTTATTTTTTAAGGGGTTCGCTAAAGGGGCTAACTAATGGGACAGTTTTATAGGGCAGGTCGTTACGGACGCGGCGATACCAAATATGTGTACTTTTATTGTTTTTATTTTATTTCCAAAAAATGAATTTATTAGGGAATTTTTTTTTTTTAATTTATTTAGCGATTTTTTTAAAAATATTTTTACAGTTTTTTTTTTTTAACTTTATTACATTGTCCCAGGGGGGACATAACTGTCATGTGACAGATCGCTGATCTGTCACATCACAGATCACTGTGACAGATCAGCGATCTGTCACAGGCACTGCACAAGGCTTCCTCATGCCTGTGCTTTGCAGGCACTGAGGAAGCCAGCTCCCTGCAGGCCCCCCGAAGGTCCCCGTCGCCATCTTGGATCCGGGGACATGCAGGGATGAAGCACCCCGCAGCAGCACTGCATATTGCACTGCTGTGGTGGGCTCAGGGAAGCACGGAGGGAGCCCCCTCCCTGCTGATGCTTCCCTTTAACCCCCGATACACTGCGATCGTGTTTCATCGCGGTGTGCAAGGGGTTAACGTGTCGGGGGCGGTCCATGACCGCCCATGACACATTGTGCCGGGTGTTATGATAGAGTCACCGTAGGAGGCAGACACAAAAATAGAAGCTACGTCCAGAAAACCAGAGAAGTTGGCAACTATCAAATTGCAGACCCCTGAACCTATCAACACAATTAGCAGTAGCCGTGGGGGGTTCCTACGGTGCCCTAGACCCCTCGATCACAGCTGGAGAGCTAAATAGCCTAAAGACAGAAAAGGAAATCTAAACTGCCCCAGAGCAGACCCCAAAGTAAAATGCAGCCCCCAACATATAATGACGGTGAAGCAAGATGAAAAAACACTCACACAGATAGAAAGATAGGCTGAGCAAACGATGGGGCCCAAGCTAACTAAACAGAACAGGAAAGGAAGGTTGCTGTCTGCAATCTGCCAAAACCCTATCAAAAACATAAGCCAACAAGCTGATATGGAAAAAGACCCTGAAGCAGCTAGGCTTCAAAAACTAAATCAGCACTCAGGTATTTTCGGAAGACAGAGCTAAAGGAATTCAGCTCACCCCAGCAGGGAATGGCAGAAATCCAGAAAAACAAAGCAAAACAAAGTCAAAGCACAAATGCAAAAAGCCGAGCAGAAAACTTAGCTTTAGAAGAGCAGGAATTCAGACTGGTCTCCAAGGATCCCACAGAGAAATCACCCGCAGGGCAGAAGGGCGTCGGCAGCCTTATATCCAGTCAGTAACTCCACTCAGCCAGTCATCATCATTAGGCTCAGGTGTTTGATAATCAGGCTCACTACCTTTCTTTACCAGAAGAGGGAGTTCCTCGGGCCTCAGTAGTGAAGGGGAAAATGAACTCACAACAGTACCTCCCCCTTGAGGAGGGGTCACCGAACCCTCAACCAGGCCACCAGGGGGATCAGGGTGAGCCCGATGAAAGGCACGCACCAATCTTTTGGCATGAATATCAGAGGCAGAGACCCAGGAATTATCCTTCTGACCATAACCCTTCCACTTAACCAAATACTGGAGTCTCCGTCTAGCCAGACGGGAATCCAGTACTTTCTCTACCTCATATTCCATGTTACCTTCAACCAATACAGGGTCTGGAGGTGCCACCCCCGGAACAACAGGTTCAACAAACCTTTTCAACAAAGACTTTTGGAACACATTATGGATTTTAAATGTGACAGAAAGAGCCAAACGAAAAGAGACCGGATTAATAATCTCCAAAATCTTGTAAGGTCCAATAAATCTAGGCTTAAACTTAGGAGAAGCCACCTTCATAGCAATATTTTTTGATGATAACCACACCATATCACCAACCTTAAACTGGGGACCAATGGTCCTATGTCAGTTGGAAAACCGCTGGGCCTTTTCCTGGGAGAGAGATAACTTATCCACCACTTGGTCCCAGATCTGGTGCATTCTCTCCACCACAGTGTCAACACCTGGGCAGGCACAGGGCTCCACCTGCCCTGAAGAAAATCGAGGATGAAACCAAAGGTGACATCAAAGTGGCAGAACTAGCTCTATTATTTAAAGCAAATTCGGGCAAGGGCAAAAATGAAACCCAATCATCCTGATCAGCGGAAATAAAACATCTCAAATACGACTCCAAGGTCTGGTTTGTTCTCTCTGTCTGCCCATTGGTCTGAGGGTGAAAAGCAGAGGAGAAGGACAACTGAATTCCCAGCTTGGAACAGAAAGTTCTCCAAAATCTAGACACAAACTGAACTCCTCTGTCAGATACAATGTTCTCAGGAATCCCGTGCAAGCGAACCACCTGTTGCAAAAACAGGGGCACCAACTCAGAGGAAGATGGCAACTTAGGGAGTGGTACAAGATGAACCATCTTAGAGAACCTATCACAAATCACCCAAATAACAGTCATCCTTTGAGAGACAGGCATATCAGAGATGAAATCCATTGAAATATGGGTCCATGGCCTCTTGGGGACAGGCAAAGGCATCAACAACCCACTAGAGCGAGAACACGATTTAGACCGGGAGCACGTCCCACAGGACTGCACAAAATTCCTGACATCACGAGACAAGGAGGGCCACCAAAAAGACCGACTCACCAGATCTCTAGTACCAAAAATACCTGGATGACCAGCCAAAGCAGAGCAATGAACTTCAGACATCACTCTCTTCTTCCACTGGTCAGGAACATACAACTTTCCACTGGGACAACGCTCAGGTTTGTCCTCCTGGAACTCTTCCAGAACACGCCTCAAATCGGGCGAGATGGCAGAAAGAACTACCCCTTCGCCTAAGATGGTAGCAGGCTTGGTCACCACAGGAGAATCAGCAAAGAAGCTCCTAGAGAGGGCGTCTGCCTTGACATTCTTAGTTCCAGGAAGAAAAGAAACCACAAAATCAAAACGTGTAAAAAACAAGGCCCACCTAGCCTGTCTAGGGTTCAAGCGCTTAGCCGACTCTAGGTAAATCAAATTCTTGTGGTCAGTGAGGACCACGACTTGATGCTTAGCTCCCTCCAACCAATGTCTCCACTCCTCAAATGCCCATTTCATGGCCAACAGTTCCCGATTCCCCACATCATAGTTACGTTCAGATGGAGAGAACTTTCGGGAAAAGAAAGCACAGGGATTCATTTTAGATGTTACAGGATCCTTTTGGGACAAAACAGCTCCTGCACCAATCTCAGAAGCATCCACCTCTACCTGGAACGGAAGTGAGACATCAGGTTGCCGCAAAACCGGGGCGGAGGTGAATCTTCGCTTCAGCTCCTGAAAGGAAGAAATAGCCTCTGCAGACCAATTTAACACATCAGCACCCTTCTTAGTCAAATCATCAATGGCTTGGCAATACTAGAAAATTTTGCTATAAATTTCCGATAAAAATTAGCAAAACCCAAAAACTTCTGGAGGGCCTTCAAAGTGGGCTGAACCCAATCGTAAATGGCCTGTACCTTGGCCAAGTCCATTTCAATAGTTGACGGGGACAAAATAAATCCCAAAAAAGAAATCCTCTGTACTCCAAAAAGGCATTTAGATCCTTTGACATACAGGGAATTCTCCCTCAAGATCCGGAACACAGTCTGAATATGTTCCATATGAGAATCCCAATCCTTGGAGAAGATCAAAATATCATCCAGATAGATAATCAAAAATTTATCGACAAAATCTCGGAAAATATCGTTCATGAAGCACTGGAAGACAGAAAGGGCATTAGTGAGCCCAAAAGGCATCACCAGGTACTCAAAATGTCCCTCCGGAGTATTAAACGCCGTCTTCCATTCATCCCCATGCTTAATGCGAATAAGATTATACGCCCCCCTGAGGTCAAGCTTGGTAAACCAGCAAGCACCTTTAACTCTGGAGAATAGATCAGAAATCAGGGGTAACGGATACTGATATTTAACAGTAATTTTGTTGAGGGCACGATAATCAATACAAGGTCTTAATGATCCATCCTTTTTGGCTACAAAAAAAAAAACGGCACCTAAGGGTGACGAGGATGGTCTAATATGACCCTTCTCCAACGCCTCCTTAATATAGGATCGCATAGGCTCGTGCTCGGGTACAGATAAATTGAAGAGCCAACCCTTGGGAAATTTACACTCCGGGCTCAGTTCAATTGCACAGTCATAACTCCTATGAGGAGGCAGAGACGCAGACTCATTCTCACTAAATACATCATAAAAGTCTGCCAAATAATCAGGAACATCATGCGACTGAGGAGAGGTGGAAAACACCGGAGCCTCACTAAAGGCACACCGACAACCCCAACTCACCACAGACACAGATTTCCAATCCAAAACTGGATTATGAATTTGTAACCAGGGAAACCCCAGAACAATAGCATCATGCAGATTATGCAACACCAAAAATCTGCAATTTTCTTGATGGTCTGGGGCGACCCGCATTACCACCTGGGTCCAAAACTGAGGTTTATTTTTAGCCAAAGGAGTAGCATCAATCCCCCTCAAAGGGATAGGCGTCTGCAGAGGTGTCATCGGAAATCCACAACGTTTAGCAAAATCCAAGTCCATTAGGTTTAGGGCTGCTCCCGAATCCACAAAAGCCTTGGCGGAAAATGTGGACAGGGAGCAGATCAGCGTAATAGCCAGAAGAAACTTAGGTTGAACACCACCAATAGAAAACGTGTGTGCAAAGCGTTTCTCTCATTTAGGACAGACAGAAATAATATGCGAGGCATCACCACAGAAAAAACACAACTTATTACGCCTTCTGAACTCCTGACGCTGCTCTCTGGACAAAACTCTATCACATTGCATAGGTTCAGACATTTGTTCAACAGGTGGCAACACCTCTCGTGCAGCTTTGCGTTCGCGCAAACGCCGATCAACCTGAATGGCTAATGACATAGAATCATCAAGACTAGAGGGAACAGGAAATCCCACCATAGTATCTTTTACGGCTTCTGACAACCCCTTCCGAAAGAGAGCAGCCAAGGCATTATCATAATTCCAGGTAGTAAGTACTGCCCACTTTCGAAATTTTTGACAGTATAATTCTGCAGAATCTCGACCCTGGTTCAATGCCAGCAGGGTCTTTTCAGCCTGATCAATGGCATTAGGTTCGTCATACAATAACCCCAAGGCCTGAAAAAATGCGTTCACGTTAGTCAGAATAGGATCGTCTGGTTTCAAAGAAAACGCCCAATCCTGGGGATCGCCACGCAGCAAAGAGATGACAATTTTAACCTGCTGCGCGGAGCTCCCTGACGAGTTAGGCTTCAAGGCAAAAAATAATTTACAATTATTTTTGAAATTCAAAAATTTAGACCGATCCCCAAAAAATACATCAGGTGTAGGAATCTTTGGTTCAGCAGCATGTGAATGAGCAAGGTAGGCGGAAATTCCCCGCACTTCCGCAGCGAGCTGCTCCACACGATCAGACAATTGCTTTATCTCCATTGAGAGAAAAAAAAATTCCCCCTACGGCCTCAGATATAGAGGAAAAAATATACACACTTTTTTTTTTTTCTCTTTTTTTTACAATTCTTTCCTGCTATTGAGTACCCTAGGATCTGCGGTATGGCGGGTGATTCTGTTATGATTGAGTCACCATAGGAGGCAGACACAAAAATAGAAGCTACGTCCAGAAAACCAGAGAAGTTGGCAACTATCAGATTGCAGACCCCTGAACCTATCAACACAACTAGCAGTAGCCGTGGGGGGTTCCTACGGTGCCCTAGACCCCTCGATCAAAGCCGGAGAGCTAAATAGCCTAAAGACAGAAAAGGAAATCTAAACTGCCGCAGAGCAGACCCCAAAGTAAAAGGCAGCCCCCAGCATATAATGACGGTGAAGCAAGATGAAAAAACACTCACACATATAGAAAGATAGGCTGAGCAAACGATGGGGCCCAAGCTAACTATACAGAGCAGGAAAGGAAGGTTGCTGTCTGCAATCTGCCAAAACCCTATCAAAAACATAAGCCAACAAGCTGATATGGAAAAAGACCCTGAAGCAGCTAGGCTTCAAAAACTAAATCAGCACTCCGGTATTTTGAGAAGACAGAGCTAACGGAATTCAGCTCACCCCAGCAGGGAATAGCAGAAATCCAGAAAAACAAAGCAAAACAAAGTCAAAGCACAAATGCAAAAAGTCGAGCAGAAAACTTAGCTTTAGAAGAGCAGGAATTCAGACTGGTCTCCAAGGATCCCACAGAGAAATCACCCGCAGGGCAGAAGGGCGTCGGCAGCTTTATATCCAGTCAGTAACTCCACTCAGCCAGTCATCATCATTAGGCTCAGGTGTTTGATAATCAGGCTCACTACCTTTCTTTACCAGAAGAGGGAGTTCCTCGGGCCTCAGTAGTGAAGGGGAACATGAACTCACAACAGCCGGGTGTCAGCTGTGATAATCAGCTGACACCCGGCCGCGATCAGCGGCGCTCACCACGTGGGCGCCGCTGATCGCTATGACGTAATATTCCGTCTATGGGAATTAGGTCCAGGGTCACATGGACGGAATATTACGTCCATTGTAGGTAAGGGGTTAAAGAGGTATTCTCATGTTTGGAAATGATCTCCAATCAAGAGATAGAGGCATTAATTTCCTGATTGTCTGACATCCCACAATTGGGACCCCCCACCAATCCTGAAAGCTAGGACTTTGAAGCGCTCTGTGTTAATAGAGCAAAGATCAGTCTTGTGCACTTCTATCATCCTTAATGGGACTGGTGGAGATAGCCAAGCACTCCCATAAGAATGAATAGGGCAGCAATGCGCATGATCGACCACCATTCCATTCAAACAGGGCTCTTCAGATCACCAGTTCTCAAGATCGGTGGGAGTTCTAGCAGTCAAACACCTTGTGATTACAAAGTTATCCGCTCTTCCTTGAATAGGGAATAACTTACAAACTTTGGACTACTCATTTAATTGAATTGGGGGTCAATTCTTCTGAAAACCAATGGCTCATTTATCTTTTAGGTAGACCCTTGATTTCTTATCAAAAAAGAAGTCTTGACCTGACCGTTTTTAGTATTTGAGTTACAAGTTTTATCAGTTTTGTATTAGAAAAGTCACAGAGCCATTTGCAGAATTGGAAGCAACACTATGAAATATTCATGAATGTCTGTAATGAACTGAAAACACACATTTGCTAGTGAAGTTACTTTTAATATTATGCTTCACTGTTGGTTAACTAAAAAAAAACTTTTATCTCACATCTCCCCAATGCACAGTCCATTTGTCAATAATGGTACATTCAGTCTTGTAATGAAATTCACTTCAAGATAGCCCAGTCAGTAATTCTGGTAAATTGCAGCTATGCAGTAAACTTATATATTGTAGTGCCATCAGATTTTCCTTCCAGAGTGGAGTCTGCAGTGTTTGCAGCCCGCACTGCTGGCATTTCTCTCCAATTAGCAGATTCACACACTGATGGCTTGTGCCAAATTTAATGTTCAATTTCGAAAAGTGCGTAGCTCGTGAAAGTAAGAGGTTTGAATGACAGGATCCTAAATTAAGTGACAGCTTTGACTTCCAGCAAATGGAACAGAATATTCCATATGCTTTTATACTCTCAATATGATACCACAGGGAAAGAAGACACTTTAACTATTTCACATTATATATTTCAACTGTCAAAATTTTGTCCCCATCCATTTCAATTATTATTATTATTATATAGTAATTATAAGTATTATCGTATGATATACTAATAATAGAAATAATTATAATTAATCCCTCCAGGACTGGTCAACCTTGGGCCTTCATGACAAAGCTGTTTTTTGTGTTTTTGATTTTTTGTTGTTGCATGCAAAGAGTCATAACAATTTAATTTTTCTTCAAGATGACCTTACAAAAGTTTGTTTTTGGTAGGATGAGTTGTGCTTATCAGTGGCACTATTTTGGGGTATATATGCAAGTGCTTCTCACTAAATTATAATATCATTAAAAAGTTCATTTATCTCAGTCCTTCAATGCAAAAAGTGAAACTCATATCTTATATATAGTCATTACAAACAGAGTGATCTATTTCATATGTTTATTTCTGTTAATGTTGATGATTATTACTTACAGCCAATGAAAACCCATTATCTCAGTAAATTAGAATAATTATCAAAAAACACCTGCAAAGGCTTCCTAAGGGTTTAAAAATGTCCCTCAGTCTGTTTCAGTAGCTTCACAATCATGGGGAAGACTGCTGACTTCACAGACGTCCAGAAGGCAGTCATTGACACACTCCACAAGGAGGGTACGCCACAAAAAGGTCCTTGCTAAAGAAGCTGGCTGTTCACAGAGCGCTGTATCCAAGTATATTAGTGGAAAGTTGAGTGGAAGGAAAAAGTGTGGTAGAAAAAGGTGCACAAGCAACCGGGAAAACCGCAGTCTTGAAAGGATTGTTAAGAAAAAGCCATTCAAAAATTTGGAGGAAATTTACAAGGAGTGGAATGTGTTACCTCCACTGCCACTGTCGCTGTCCGGGTCCCTGCTGTAGCCGGCGCCTCCACAGCCACCGCCGCTGCCCGGGTCCCTGCTGCTGCCCCTGGTCTTTCCACCACTGCTGTGTCCTGGCACGCTGTCCTTGCACGGTCCCCCCGCGCTTCTCCTTGGCTTCTGAGAGCACGCTCTGTGCTGAACTCTCGGTGTCTGCACGTGCATCCTGGATCACTTAGGGCGTGGGCATGTGCAGATCCAGCATTTTATAGGCACTAGGTGTCCTGACCCGGAAACCCTTCTGGTCAATCAGGGGTAGGGTTAGGGTATTTCAGGCTGCCTCCTTTTATTGGAGGCACCTGATTATCTTATAGGTCCAGCCTATTCGTCCCAGGCCCCTTGTGTTACGATGCGCTGCGCTGCGCTGCCAGCAATACAACATGTGTATAACCTTGTTTCTCTCCATAGTTCCTCCTGCTTCAGGCAGTCCGGGGTTCTGTCGCGGTGTTCCTCGCTGTTTCCCATCCAGAGTCCTGTCCTGTCTGCCCACTAGGAGTCTCATCCCTGGTTCCTCATCCATCCTGGGTCCAGTCTTCCCAGCCTGCCTGGATCCTCATCCCTGGTTCCCATTTTGTTTCCCGACTTCCGATGGTTTCTCCCTGTCTCCCTACCCATGTACTTCCTGAGCCGCCCCTCTTGGTATTGGCTACTGTGGTTTCCGCGACCTCTGGGCTTGCCCCTAATGGTTCCTGTATAGGGGTGGGTCCTCACCAGGTCAGCTCGCCCAGGGGTTGGCCAGTTCCACAGTCCAGAGGGTCCACTTCAGGTAGCTTTCCCTCCGGAAGTGTGACAGTATGCTGGTGGACTAGTATTGTGAAGGAAGAAGGAGACACAAGCGCAAAATAGGGTCTTATCCCACAGATAAAAAGCCGTTTGCCAAAAAACTGCTCACCTGGTATTAGGTATTCAAAGCATATATAGATAAGGGCTGCCTCAGATCCACAAGTCGGTCACCGACTATATGAAACAGAACTCTGTAGAGGAATAAGAGGATTTCGTCCATGCTGCCCAAATGATGAAATTCCAGAAGGTTATTGAAGTTTAACAGTAGTTTATTCAATGCATTTCAAGGTTTTTTGCAACCTCTTATTCAGGAAATACCACATGAAACATCATGTGGTATTTCCTGAAGAAGAGGGTGCAAAAAACCTTGAAACTCGTTGAAGAGCCACCATACATAGACGTATCCAGGACATGGGCTACAAGTGTCGCATTCCTTGTGGCAAGCCACTTACGAACAATAGACAACATCGGAAGCATCTTACCTGGGCCAAGGAGAAAACGAACTGGACTGCTGCTCAGTGGTCTAAGGTGTTTTCAGTTGAAAGTAAATTTTGCTCTTCATTTGGAAATCAAGGTCCCAGAGTCTGGAGGAAGAGTGGAGAGACAGCCAAGCCGAGCTGCTTGAGGTCTAGTGTGAAGTTTCCGCAATCAGTGATGGTTTGGGGAGCCATGTCATCTGGTGGTGTAGGTCCACTTTCTTTTATCAAGACCAAAGTCAGCGCAGCCATCTACCAGGAAATTTTAGAGCACTTCATGCTTTCCTTTGCCAACAAGCTTTTTGGAGATGGAAATTTCATTCTCCAGCAGGAATTTGCACCTGTCCACACTACCAAAAGTACCAATACCTGGTTTAAAAGCAACAAAACCACTGTGCTTGATTGGCCAGCAAACTCGCCTGACCTTAACCCCATAGAGAATCTATGGGTTATTGTCAAGAGGAAGATGAGACACAAGACCCAACAATGCAGATGAGCTGAAGGCTGCTATCCAAGCAACCTGGGCTTCCATAACACCTCAGCAGTGTCACAGGCTGATAGCCTCAATGCCATGCCACATTGATGCAGTATTTAGTGCAAAAGGAACCCAACCAAGTATTGAGTGCATTTACTAACCATATATTTCAGTAGGCCAACATTTCAGAATTTAACATCTTTTTTCAAGCTGGTGTTATAAAGTATTCTAATTTACTGAGATAATGACTTTTGGGTTTTCATTGGATGTAAGCCATAATCATCAACATTATCAGAAATAAACACTTGAAATAGATCACTCTGTTTGTAATGACTTTATATAATACATGAGTTTCCCTTTTTGTATTGAAGAACGGAAATAAAAAAAAGTTAAGTTATAACATTCTATTTTAGTAAGAAGCACTTGTAATTTATTAAACAACTTTTACTAACTTCATATGGGAAGGTATAGAGAAAGAACACAATCCTACCATTATTTTCTATATTCCCCTCCAATCCATTCACACTGCGGAACAAGGAAAGTGTTATCTTCATTCTATGGGTCAGTATGATTATGCAATACCAAATGTATATAGATTTATTTATGTTTTATTACTTCAGTACATTAAATACACGGAAAGAAAAATAATTATGATTATTTTTAAGAATAATAATTTGGATTACCATATTGTGAGAGCCATACATTGGAGACTTTTCTGTCAACTGAGCTGTATGAAAGCTTATTTTTTTTCAATGCAAGATATATAATAATTTTTTACACTTTTTTTGGAAGTGCAATAATATATGCTTTTTTTTTTTAGACACCATTCACTATTCAATATAATTGACATGTAACTTTTTTTTGTAGGTCAATACACATATGATGATACCAAAATTAATATAGTTTTTTATTATTTACTTCTTTTGCGCAGAAAAACACTACTTAAATTTTTTTTTTTTTGTGGGTTGCCATTTTCATAAGCCCATTTTTTTTTCTGTAGAGAGTGTGTTTGGGCTTGTTTTTTTTTTTTTTGCAGTGCAAACTGGAGTTTTCACTGGTACATACAACTTTTGATCCCTTTTTATTCCTTCTTATTGTACCACGAATGAATAATAACCATTAAATCTGGAGATGTTTTGTATTGATAATTTTACATTCTACATTGCTTATATATATATTGCGCGAAAAATAAGTATTGAACACGTCACCATTTTCTAAGTAAGTATACTGTATCTCTAAAGGTGCTTTTGACATGAAATTCTCACTACATGTTGGTAACAACCCATCCAATCCACACAGACAAAGAAATCAAACCATAGATGTCCATAAATTATGTGTAATAATGAGAAATGACACAGAGAAAAAGTATTGAACATACTTACTGAAATCTATTTATTACTTTGTACAAAAGCCTTTGTTAGTGATGACAGCTTCCAGACATCTCCTGTATGGAGAAACTAACTAGACATAAAAGGAAAACACCATGTATTCAGTACAAGTACCGAGACAATAAAACACAATTAAAAAGGTAAAAATGTTAACTGCAGAGACTGATAAGTCGTAATTATACAGCAGATTTCTGTGCCCTTCAAAAAATGGGCTCAACAGCATATATACCGTAAATATAAAATAAAAAATATGCAAAAATAAGTGATATATTATGGCCCACATGTAGAAACGTATGCTAGGTAGCTCAGAACTGTGTGAAGAATACATCTGAAAGCTGTCACAGGACACAAATTCTCTCCCGCTAGTGGTATAGTGTTAAACAGTATACAGATTACCACTTGAAATGGATGCAATGCAAAATAGGTAATCAAAAAGGTTTTGAAGCAACATTTAATGTGAAGATGCTAGACTTCCCCAGATAGTGTCACATAGTATAGAATGAATAAAGTGCTAGTTCAAGAAGCATTATAGTGGCAAACTACTAGGGCAGTACAAGCAATGGCACACAGATGTCAGGCACACAAAGAAAACACATTAGAAGGTATGTAAACACATGAGAATTACCACAATAGACCCTCTGATATGCATTTCACATCAATGCTTCCTCAGAAAAGGTATATTAAATGCCTATACTATATATATTAAATACCTATACAATATATAGCACATCAGAGGATTTATTGTGGTAATTATCTTGTGTTTACTTACCCTCTGATGTGTTTTTTTCTATATGTTTAGTCAGCCCACTGGAGTGTGCCTGACACTTGTGTGCCTTTGCTTGTACCACCCCAGTAGTTAGCCTTTATTATGTTTATTGCAATAGCACTTTATTCATTCTATATTATGGGACACTATCTGTGGTAGTGAACCACCTGTTTAACGTAGTGCCTCCTGTCACTTGGCTGCAGATTCACAGCACACAGGAACACTTTCTGTTTAAACAGTCTATGTGGTTTATTATACAGCATAAACCATAAAGAGCAACAGTCTTACATCAGATAGGTCAGTGTTCATATTAGGGCTCCGCTCTCTCAGGCCTGTGGCCACACAGGCTGTTCCATGTCCTGTAAACAGGCTCTATAGCCTCAACACAGTTATTTCCCCCTGTCTGGGGTTACCTCTTAGGAGCTCCTGCTCCAGACGCCGACTCTTGGTTCTTGGTCCTTTTTCTCAGGGAAGCGGCCACACTGGGATCACCATTCCGGACAGTGCCTTATTCACTAGGCCGCCTCACGGTTCCAGACCCACAGCTGGGCAGTGGCTCCCCAAACGCAGGCCGTCACAGACTAGGCTCACACATGTGGCCTGTCCGGGTGCTGTTCAGGGATCCGACCTTCCTCCCAGGGTCTCCCAACACACTGGCCTCACCAGGTCCAAAGTCTCCATGTGCTCTTCAGGGAGGTAGCACACCTTCCAACACATAGGCCTTCCAGGACCTTCCACATGAGCCAATCAGGTCCATGCACTCTCTCTATGTGACCAGACCTCAGGCTCATTATATGGTCTGTAACCCCACTCCCAGGTGAGGTATGTATCACATGGTCATGAAATCACTACAGGTCCTATTCCACACAGCCACACACACAGGCTTTACTTTGGGCATCCAGACACATGCCTCTGGGTGTGTTTGTAGGTGACTGGTTCCACCCATCTCACCAAGTCACCTGGAAGCTTCCCTGATACACAGCAACAAATCCTCAGCAGTATATCTCTGCTGATTAATACATATCCCAGCTTCCATCACAGCTAGCTGTCACATGGGTCACTGCATCACATACCCCCCTCTATTCAAACATGTAGAGTTGAACATTTATCACAAACCAGGGACCTCGAGACCGGGCACCCATGTCACCTTCCCCTACCAGTCGAGAGGGCCTTCTCAGCCATCTTTGAGTGTCAGACGTAGTCCATCACTGTCACTGTATCCCTCTCTGTGACCACCACATTATCAGACTTTGTCCTTTCCCATTGCAGAGTCAATCTGTCAGGCCTTCCCCGCCCCCAGCGGTCCTTATGTCGGCCTTGAGCTTTGGCCCTTAAGTCACAGTCCAACTGTGTCACCATACTCTTTAGTCTCTACATTTCTGCAGTATGCCCCGACACCCGACCTTTCTCTCACTGGCCTGCTGTCCCGGTCGGTATGGTCAGAAGTCTCACTTACGGTCGAGTCAACTGTCTGGCCTGAGTCTGACCCATTTAGTACCTCACAGGAGCTAAGGTCCCTAAGTTTCGTACTGACAGTAGAACTGACACTTGCAGATTCTCGATGCTCCCATCTTGCTGACAGTCTTTGGTTACCAGCCATCTCATTATTTGGGGTATTCCTTTGGGTCCTTACACCTTGGGTTGGAGGCAGTCGCCACCTGATGTTCTGCATTTGTTTATTAATCTGCAGTCCGTCAAGTCTCCACTGCTCTATCTCCTGCAGGTAGGCTACCTGATATTCCAGTAGCATTCGGATGTTTCCAATGCTTTCCACTGAGCCAACAATGACTGGTACCATGTCATCTTCAACCGCTACTTGGATTTCACCAGCAGGTGGGATCCTCACTCTCTTCACACCAGATCTATTTACCATCTCCTGCATCAACTTTCCAAGTCTTCCAACAACTTTCCCCACCAGATTTCTGGGTACCGGAATTGTTTTCCACAAAGCCCAGCCGACTTTGAGCTTCCCTCGCAAGCTCCAGGCATCAAGCGGCTTTCTTATTATCCAACATGACCATCTGTTTTGTACGGAGACATTGTAGGTGCATCTCCTTCAGGACAGTCGCACGCTTCTCTGTGACTTCTCTATCTGCCTGCATCACAAACTGGTTCGTCTCCGGGGCCCAGTTCACACTATAGGCTTTTATTGCCTTTCTAAGGGCCACATACACACCCTCACTGTTAAACGCTTCTCGCATGTCTTTGGGTACCTCCATCACGTACTTGAAGAGCGAAGCCTCACTCTCTTCATGGACAGATGGGTCCTGGTTTACCACGGACGCTTGCCTCAAGACATATGCCATGACCGGGTGACTGCCTTGTTCAGCTCTTGGCTCACAATCTTCCTGAGATTTACAGTCTTCAGGACCCTTTTCTAAGATGGGCATTGGCAGTTCTGCCTTGCTATCAGTCGGGCACGGCAGCTGTAAGTTTTGGACCACCACCTTCTCCTCTTGAAGAAGACCTCTCACTGCTTCTCTGAGCACTTCCACCTCCTCTCTTAGAGTCTTAGGGTACGTGCACACGCTGCGGATTGGGGTGTGGATTTGGCCTCACAGATTTTGTAAAATCCGCAGGTAAATCTGCAGGTCAAAAGACCTGCGGTTTTACCTGCGGATTGGCCTGTGCCCTGCGGTTTTTCATCTCCACAATGGAGGAGATGGCAAACCGCAGCGGAATCTGCAGAAAGAATTGACTTGTCAATTCTTTCTGCGGTTTCAAAACCGCAGGAAAACAGCGCGGAAAAATCCGCACCGTCTGCACTGCGCTTTTTTATTCCCATAGGGAATAATGGTACTGTATACCGCAGCAAAAACTGCTGCGGAACCGCAGCAGAATCCGCAGCGTGTGCACACACCCTTATTCACACTTGCCATGTTGTCAGGTGACCTCTGAGCTCAGAGGCTTCCTTCTGCAGCTCATCCACTCTGCGCTCCGCCGCTTGTCTCAGGACTCTTTCTCGTTCGACATGTTCTATCACTGTCTTTAATTTGGCCAGTATATCTGCCGACTTTTTCTTCTCACAAGACAACTTCTTAGCGATGTCCTGGAACTCCTGTGCTTCCTTCTCACCAAACCGAATTTTGACTGCTGAGAGCTCGGACTCCAGGTGGCTCAGGCGTTCCAACTGCAAGGAGTTGTCAACTTCTGTACTCACCACCTTCAAACTTTCCTTCGACAGCTGTTGACAGATCTCTTCGCGTCCTCTCTCCAAGTTTTGTATGTGCTCTTCTACCTGGTACAAACTGTCAGCTCGCTCTTTCCATGCGCACATTTCCTTGGTCAGTTTGTCAACTTGACTCTTGACTCTCTAGTTGTCGGGTGATAGTGGTTAAATTGGAGAGCTTCTCTTTCTCTAGCTTCTTAGAGGGTGCAGTTTGTTCAGCCCCTTTCCGGCCTTTACCCCTCCGGTGACGGGATGAAGACTTGCCACTTAGACCTGAGTCAGTCTTACTGCTCTCCTTTCCACTGTCGTCACTGTCTGAATGGGAGTCACCACTACCCAATCGGTCATCCTGTACGCAGTGGTCCCCATTTCTAAAGGTGTTGGACCCCACTCCCGGAGCTTCCCCATCTTCAATGGTCCTACGTCCTGGTTTGTCTACCAGCGTCATCCTGCCTTCACCCTGTGGAGCACTGTCATTACACTGGGTCCGAGCTTCTGTCTGCACAACATTGTCCTCAGCGCTAGTGTTTGCTAACGACAATAACACATCATTATCATTCACACTGTGGTACCCATCAGGTGACATCATGTCCGTAAGTTGGGCAGACTCACCCTTCCCTCTGGTCACCCCAACGTCTGACACGTCAAGGTTGGAAGATGTTACTGTCTTTATGTACGCAGCTCCATCAGGAGTGAGTCCTCCATCCTCCTGCTGTATAGGAATTCCCTTCTCCCTGAGAACAGCTTAGAGTCCTGGCCTATGATTACCGGACAAGATAAATTCGAGACTGTAGCGACATCCTGTCCTGTACTGTCCCAGATCATCTCAAGGATCAACCTGGCCACTGGATAGTCCTTAGTGCTCCCATGAACGCAAGTGACCCCGACCTTCCTATTGGGTATTACAAATTCCTGGGACGCCACCCTCACTAGAGTCACTGAGCTCCCAGAATCGACCAGTCCGCACATTTCCTTCTCATTCATCTGCAGGGCACACCCACATAGCCTCTTGCTGGGTGGGTAGTTTATATAGCAGACTGGACACACAGTGCCCTTGCCCCTGGCAACCATCTGTATGCACCATCTTCGTGGACCCGCTGATCCACAGCAATCTTTGTAACCCTGCCGAGTTACAGCCGCTTGTCACCTTCGTGACCCCACCGAGCAACCGCAAGTTGACTTGAGAAAAAAAAAATAGAAAAAAACTTCGGGACCCCACCGAGTCACCACAAGCTGACTTGAAGAAAAAGAAAACTTTGTGACCCCACCGAATCAGAGCAAAACACCTCACATGTGCCTTCTGGACCGTTGCCCTTAGCAACCGAGTTTGTAGACTTCATCCGTTGCCCCTAGTAACAAGGCTACAAAAGTGATCTTAGCATTCTCCACCATATGTAAGGTAGCGCCTCCTGTTTGTGTTGGGGAACACTCACTTGGCTGCAGATTCACGGCACACAGGAACACTTTCCATTTAAACAGTCTATGTGGTTTATTATACAGCATAAACCATAAAACGCAAGTCTTACATCAGACAGGTCAGTGTTCATATTAGGGCTCCGCTCTCTCAGGCCTGTGGCGACACAGGCTGTGCCATGTCCGGTAAACAGGCGCTATAGCCTTAACACAGTTATTTCCCCCTGTCTGGGGTCACCCACAGGTAAGGTATGGATCACATGGTCATGACCTCACTACAGGTCCTATTCCACACAGCCACACACACAGGCTTTACTTTGGGCATCCAGACACACGCCACTGGATGGGTTTGTAGGTGACTGGTCACACCAAGTCACCTGGAAGCCTCCCTGATACACAGCAACAAATCCTCAGCAGTATATCTCTGCTGATTAACACATATCCCAGCTTCCCTTCCATCACAGGGCACCCACCCCTGTGATACATATCGGCCATTCATAATCCTGTCGCTCACCATTTTATCATCATAACAAAGGGAATGCCTGCATGCATGTCCCGGCCATACAGTGCCCCCTAGCTGTCACAGGGGTCACTGCATCACACCTGGTATACATTTCTTCTTGTGGGCCATAATATATCACTTAGTTTTGCATTTTTTAAATTTTACATTTATGTATGCTGTTGAACACATTATTTGATGGACACAGAAATCTGCTGTATAATTACCACTTTCTGTTATGAATGAGTCACCGAAGGAGGAAAAAACAAAAATACAAGCTAAGTCCAGAAAACCAGAGAGGTTGGTAGCTATCGGATTGCAGACCCCTGATCCTATTCACCACAACTAACAGTAGCCGTGGGGGGTTCCTACGGTGCCCTAGACCCCTCGTTCACAGCCGGAGAACTAAATAAACCTAAAGAAAGAAATCGGAAATCTAAACTGCCCCAGAGCAGACCCCAAAGCAATAGACAGCCCCCAACATGTATTGTCGGTGAAAAGCAGATGAAAACACAAACACAGACAGAAAGACAGGTTGAGCAAGCGATGGGGCCCAACTAACTAAATAGGAAAGGACAGAAAAGATGCTGGCTGCAATCCGCAAAAAACCCTACCAAAAATGTCCCAACCGTCTGATAGGGAAAAAAGGCCCTGAAGTCGCTAGACTTCAAAATCACTATATCAGCACTCAGGTATATTCTGAAAACAGAGCAAAGAGATAAACTGATCAGAGACAAAAATGGAGCTCAGCCCGTCCCAACAAAGGCAGGCTGAACACAAAACACGAAGCAAACAGACAAAATCTCATGGAAAAATAAGAGAGCAAAAACTTAGCTTTCAGTAGACAGGACTAACTGGTTGCAAGAGCTCAGAGCAGAAAGGATCACCAGCACCCCTGTAGGGTGTCGGCTGCCTTATATCCACTCAGTGATTCCGGGTGTCCAATCAGGCTCCACCTGTTCAGATGACAGGTTCTTCTCAACCCAATCAATTTCACTACCTCTCTTCACCAGCAGAGGGAGTTCATCAGACATCAACGGTGAAGGGGAAAATGAACTCATAACAACTTTTATCATTCTCTGCAGTTAACATTTTTACCTTTTTAATTCATTTTATAGTCTCTGTATTTGTACTGAATAAAGATCATTATTGTTTTCCCATAGTATTTTCCTTTTCTGGCTAGTTTGTTGTGTTATCTAACTAATACTTTTTTTCCACTTCATTAGGTTAATGTATGGAGAAACTAGTTGCTGGCATTGCTCAGGTGTAATTTTGACTCTCCACACAAACACTCTTAAAATTCTGAAGTTTCCATTGGCTCCTTCTATAAACTCTGAGCTATAGTTCTTTCCATACATTTTCTATTGGATGTAGGTCAGGTAATTGGCTAGCCCATTGAAACAGCTTTATTTTCTTTCTTTGAAACCAACTGAGATCTTCCTTGGTTGTGTGTTTGGGATCATTGTCTTGCTGAAATGTCCACCCTTGTTTCGTCTTCATCATCCTTGTAGATGGCATCAGACTTTTTTCAAGAATGTCTTGGTATGTTTGTCTATTTATCCTTCCTTCAACCATATGAAATTGGCCAGTACCGTATGCTGAAAAACAGCCCCATACCAGGATGTTCCCATCTTCAAACTTCACTTTTGATATTGTGTTTTTGAGGTATTTGGCCTCCAAACATGGTATGCATTATGGCAATCAAAGAGTTCAATTTTCGTCTCATCTGGCCAGACTTTATTCTCCCAGTATATCACAGGCTTGTCATAAAGAAGGGGGCTGGGGAAGGGCACAGCCTAGGGGAAGCCCCCCATGACTGCCATGGGCGGGAAGTTTTAGAACTGGTGTTGTGCCAGTTTGAAATGGTTGGCCGGGACGGGGGCCGGGGGAGGGGTTTAAGGTGGGGGCAGCCTGTATTAGGGAAAAAGTGCGGGAAAAACCGCACTCACCAGCCAGGAGCAGAGGAGAGAAGTCCCACCTGAATCAATGGACGACGAGCAGCAACTTTTCGCCAGGCTGCAGGATGTGGCCAGGTCCAGGGAGGATGGCTACAGACCCAACTTTCCTCCCTCCTCAGCGCTGCGGAGCAGGGATCCAGCCGGCGTGGAAGGAGGACCCGTCCCCCCGAAAGGCTGTCACCGGAGGTGTCAGTCCGCAGCAGGCGGCGGCTGCGGAGCCCCTCCAGGGACCCTGCGGGCGGCGCAACAGATGGGGCTGCATCCCCTCCCTGCGCCCGTCCCGGCAGGAATCCGCCCAGCTGGCCGGTCAGCACGGGCGGCAAGCGTGTGGGAGCCGGACAGGAACAGCAGGCCGGACCGGAAGTGTCGTCGCGGGCAGGAGCCGAAGAGTCACGCAGCAGGGAGGAGAGTGAAGGCTGCGGCAGGCCCTCACAGCGGCGAGGCCGGCGGCGGCTGGCACCGGGCAACACAGCGGCGGGAGGCAGGATCGAGGGCGCCCCCGGGGATGAGGACCACTCGGGGGTGTCTGCCAGCCAGGGCGCCAGACGTGGCGCGGCGGGCAGGAGGGGGCGTTGCGGCAGCGCCCTGCCTGGCCCCACCATCATCAGAAGGACCGGAGGTGAGGCGGGCGGGAGGGTGCCGGTTGCTGCCGCCCTGCCTGCCCCCATTGCAGTCCATAGCGAGAGAGCTGCGGTCGGGAGGGGGCAGCACGAGGACGTCCTGCCTGGTCCCAGCAGCACGTGGAGCCCCGACCGATCGGCGGACGGGAGGGGGCTCAGCGGGGACGCCCTGCCCGGTCCAAGCAACGCGTGGAGCCCGGAACGGTCGGCGGGCGGGAGGCGACTTAGCGTGGTCGCCCTGCCTGGCCCCTATACAGCAGACGGGGCACCAGGCACTTGGGGGCATTTATCTGGGAGTCGCCCGGAGGGTGCTACGGACCGGCCAGTCGGGCACGGGTCCAGGGACTGTCACAGGTCCCGTTCAAGCGGGAGTTCTCGGGAGCGGCGGGTATCGCATGCTCGGGTCCCCCCTGGTGACGAGGAGGCCAGGGGCGCGGGCCTGGAGCAGCGGAGCCTGCATCAGGATCATCGAGGACGTCAGGATTCCGGATTTCCAGCTGGCGGGGACACAGCACCCGCGCAGCTATGTGAGTATGGCTCCATGTCGTGTTTGTCGCCCGCAGGGGCTGTATTGCAGAATGATGGGGGCAGGCAGGGAGATGGTAGGGAGCGGATGGGGCGTAGCGGGGCTGAGGTGCCGGGGCTAAGGGACATTTTGGCGAACATGTCGCAAATATTGAGGAGACTGGAGGGGGGGTAATTGGGGAGGCAGCTCCGTCCCCAGCTGGGGCATGGTTATTGGGTCGCGGTTCGGGCACAGAGTCGGGTGGTGACGTGTTACGTGCGGTAGAATGCGATGAAGGAGCTGCGGCAGGAGTGTCTGTTTCAGTGCAGACGGAGACGGATAAGGGGGATAGGATAAAACTGGACGATAGGGCTAAGGGAGAGGTTTATGTGTGCTTTGAGGGGCCGCTGGGGGCCCATTTAAAGAAAGAAGTGAAGGAAAAGATTTGGCGGGACGAGTATGTGGAGATATTTTCATTGCTGCCGTTGGAAAAGTTTAACCTGGATAACGGGAAGAAGGACGATAGTAAAAAAGAGGAGGAAGAAAAGAGGAGGTGGCGTCTGATCCCGCAGACTTTTGTGAATTGGATGCAGGCATTCGCTATTTTGGCTAATGTCATAGGGGAGAAGTCTCCGGATAATTGTTCTGGCCTTTTTTGTTATTTAGATGCTATCGGGGAGGTGCATCGTATTTATGGGGGCCAGGCGTGGCTGCGATACGACGAGCAGTTTAGGCAGAGGAAGGCGGTAAGGCCAGAGATAAAGTGGGATCAAAAGGATATCGGGCTGTGGCTGAAGGTGATGGCCCCAGTGAGGTATGGGCAGTCCTTTCACGGGAGCGGGGGCAGCGGCAGTCAGCAAGCAGGTCAGGGGAGCAGTGGTCAGGCAACCCAGGGAGGAAGAGAGAAGTCGGGGGCGTGCTGGCAATTTAATGACGGGCAGTGTAAGTACGGGGCGGGCTGCAAGTTCAAGCACGTGTGCTCCCACTGCAACGGTAGCTCACACGGCGCTTCCAAATGTTTTAAGAAAGGGAAAGGAAAGCCAAATGTGGGTGCCGGTCAAGGGGGAGAGCCCGGTGAGGGTTCAAGAGATGGCCCCCTTTCTAAGTAGGTACCCGGCTCGGGCAGAGGCCAGCGTGCTTTTGAATGGTTTTGTTGACGGTTTCAGGATTCCACCTCCTGGCCATGTGGTTCCTTTTTCTGTTAAAAATTTGCGGTCGGCAATAACGCATGCGGAGGTAGTAGATGAGAAGTTAAAAAAGGAAGTGGATTTGGGCAGGATGGCCGGTCCGTTCCCCACGGCTCCTGTTGCGGGCGTGATTGTTTCCCCGTTGGGGGTTGTGCCTAAGAGGGAGCCGAATAAGTTTCGTTTGATTCAGCATTTGTCTTATCCAAAAGGCTTGTCAGTTAATGACGGTATCGATAGGGAGTTGTGTTCTGTGGAGTATACCTCTTTTGATACGGCGGTTAAGTGGGTGCGACGTTATGGGTCAGGGGCTTTGTTGGCAAAGACAGACATTGAGTCCGCTTTTCGGTTACTACCGGTTCATGCAGATAGTATCCCGCTGCTGGGATGTTTTTGGAAGGGGAATTTCTACCTCGATAGGTGTTTGCCGATGGGTTGCACAATTTCTTGTTCATTGTTTGAGACGTTTAGCACTTTCCTGGAGTGGGTGGTAAGGGATGTTACAGGAATGCAGTCGATCATTCATTATCTGGATGATTTTCTTTTTATTGGCCCCCCGGATTCGCCGTTGTGTAGGAACGCATTGGCAGGCATGGTTTGGGTGGCGGAGCATTTTGGGGTGCCGCTGGCATCTGAGAAGACGGAAGGCCCTAAGGCCGTTATAAGTTTTTTGGGCATAGTTGTCGATTCGGAAAGGATGGAGTGTCGGTTACCAGAGGACAAGTTGGCATTGTTGAAACAGGAGGTGGACAGGATTTCGAAGTTGCGCAAAGTGACCCTCAAGGAATTACAATCCCTATTGGGGAGATTGAACTTTGCCTGCAGGATCATGCCTATGGGTCGAATTTTTTCTCGTCGTTTGGCTAGCGCGACGGCAGGAGTGAAGGCTCCGCACCATTACGTTCGCTTGACGAAGGAGCATAGGGACGATTTGATGGTTTGGCAGCGGTTTTTGCGGAATTACAATGGGCGGTCGCTGATGCAGGAGGAGACATTGAGCAATTTTGATTTTGAAATATTTACGGATGCAGCAGGCAGCTCTGGTTACGGCGCCTACTGTAAGGGAAGGTGGAGTGTGGGGCGGTGGCCTCAGGCGTGGAAGATGTTGGGCCTTACCAAAAACTTGGCACTATTGGAGCTGTTTCCTATCGTGGTAGCTGTTTTGGTGTGGGGTCCCATGTTCGAAAATAGGAGAGTGCGCTTTCATTGCGACAACGCGAGTGTTGTAGCGGTCATTAACAGTTTGTCGGCCTCCTCTCCCCCCGTAGTTAGATTGGTTAGGGTTTTGGTTCTTCGATGTCTGGATTTGAACGCAGGGATTTCTGCAGTGCATGTGCCCGGGGTTACGAATTCAATAGCAGACTCTTTGTCTCGTTTTCAGTGGGGGCGTTTTCGAGAATTGGCGCCAGGAGCGGATGCCACGGGCGTGGAATGCCCTTCCTTTCTGTGGAAGGTGATTACGGAAGAGCAGGAAGACTGATTCGGGAATCCTTATCGCAGCAGACATGGTCGGCCTACGATTCTTCGTGGCGAGTATGGCAGAGTTGGTTGGCAGAGTGGGGTGGGGTCGAAAGTGATGAGGATAGGATGTTGGCGGTATTGTTTTTAATTGGGAAGGCAGCTGACAGCGGTTGGTCTGCTGCTAAGGTAAACAAGTTTGTAGCGGGTTTAGCTTTCGGTTTCAAGTTGCAAGGGGTGGGGGACGTTACGAAGAGCTTCTTAGTGAGTCAGGCGTTAAAAGGGTTTCGTAGGGGTAACAAAGCCGGCGACAAACGAAGGCCTATTTCGTTTAGTACGTTGGAAGGCTTAGGCAGAGTCCTTGGGGGTATTTGCACGTCAGTTTTTGAGTTGGCCCTGTTTCGGCTGGCTTTTTCTTTGGCCTTTTTTGGGGCAATGCGCATTGGCGAGGTGGTGTCAGGCAGCAGGGTTTCGGCGGGAGGGGTGTTGGCAGAAGATGTGGAATTTTGGGCAGGGGGCATTGTTTTTTGGATTCGGCGTTCAAAAACTGATCAACAGGGTAGGGGCAGACGGGTAGTTTTGGGGCGAGTTGAAGGGGCATTAATGTGCCCACGTGGCTGTTTGGAAACGTATTGGGGCGTATGGGCGGGTAGGACGGGTCCTCTCTTGTGCCATGCGGACGGCACCTATTTGTCTCGGTTCCAGTTCATTGCGGTTTTGAAGAAGGGATTGGTAGAGTTGGGCCTTCCCCAGGACATGTATGGGTCTCATTCATTTAGGATCGGTGCTGCGACCGAAGCGGACAGCCTTGGGTTGGGGGCTGATGCGATTAGGAGAATTGGCAGGTGGCAGTCGGATCGGTATTTACTGTATGTTCGGCGTTAGCTGTGTGGTTTGCATGTCCTGGGATGTGTTTTTTCTATATTCTGTTGTGTTTTTTCAGGTGGCGACCCCTTTCTTGCCTGGATATTCGGACACTCTTACGTTTATTGGGGTGCGCTACGAGCCGACGCGAGGCCAGATGGTAGGCAATTGGGCTTTGGGAGGGAGCAGGTGCTGGTCCGTTGGTTGGGTTTCCGAGGAATGGCATGGAGCAGGGTGCTCCTGGAGTTAACCAAGTCCGCTCGCTTGGATAGAACCCCCGACATTATTGTTTTCCATGTGGGGGGCAATGATTTAGGGGTCAGGCCGGAGAGAGAATTAATTAGGGACATACGTTCCGATTTTTTGAGGTTGTGGACATCGTTCCCGAACGTGGTGACGGTATGGTCGGATGTAGTACCCAGACAGAGGTGGAGGCAAGCGAGATCGTTGAAAGGGATTAACAGGGCAAGGGTAAAATTGAATCGTGCGGTGTCGGCATTTGTGTCCAGGAATGGGGGCATTAGTGTTCGTCACTTTGAATTGGAGACAGGTGCCGGTAATTTTTGGTTGGCCGATGGGGTTCATTTAAATTCTATTGGTATTGATTTATGGGCACTGTCAATACAGGAGGGGATCGAGAGGGCCTTGGTGGTTTTGGGGCACTCACGAGCCTGAGGTGGTCAGGGCTGTTCGTGGTTGGCAGGGGGTGGGGTTCTTGGAGTTGACGGTGATTGGTCGGGGAAGGATTCGGAAGTAACATTCCCGACAGTTTAAAATGGTATGGGGGAATCTGGCTTTTGGGTATGGGCTCTGGATGGGGTTTTACCTCGGGAGCTATGGTGGTTGGTCTCCCAGAAGGGGAGTTACGGTGCCCTCGAGCTGGGCTGGACGGCTGGGGGTAACATGGTGGAAATAAGTTTATAGCCAGATCTTTCTAGCTCCAAGAACCCTCCCCTCATAATTTTGAATTATTTAATGTTTATTGTTAATGTTTGTTAATAAAATTGGCCTCTGTGGCCAAAATTATCCAAAGAATTTAAATTGTACCTTGTCTTATTCTCAGGAGAAGGGAAAGAGGGGGATGATAGGAGGCGGCGAGGTATCGAGGAGAAGGTAAAACTGAAGTCGCCATATGCGGTCATGTAGTTGAGCACACTTTAAATGTGCTTGAACAGTTGAACATGATTTTTGTTTAGCAATGGAGTCTTGCATGGTGAGCATGT
This sequence comes from Dendrobates tinctorius, assembly GCF_039654945.1. Taxonomy (NCBI): domain Eukaryota; kingdom Metazoa; phylum Chordata; class Amphibia; order Anura; family Dendrobatidae; genus Dendrobates; species Dendrobates tinctorius. Next base: position 17,429,084 of record NW_027361697.1, on the reverse strand, counting down.
ATACAGGCCTTGGAGGTTGAGTGCATTACTTACAGTTGTCTTTGAAACAATTGTAGTTTCTAATTCCATGAGTTTCTGTAGCTCTTCACCAGTGGTCCTTGGCTCTTGGACAACTCTTCTCATAATTTTTTTTCACTAATTTGTATATTTTGAAGCAATAAGATTACGAAGTTCGTGAGACAGCTCACTGGTTTTAACCATCATGAGATGTTTCTTGTGTGGCACCTTGTTAATGATGCACTTTTTTATAGGTCATCAGTTCAACCAGCTGATATTATTCTTCATTAAGTGGTGGAATTGCTTTCTAATTACTGATAGATTTCAGCTGGTGTCAGTATTTTCCATGGCTTTTTGCACATCTCTTTCTACATGTGTTCAATACTTTTTCCCTGTGTCATCTCTCATTATTGCATATAACTTATTTTATGAACATCTATGATTTGATTTATTTTCCTTTGTGGATTGATTGGGTTGTTCCCGACATCTGGTAGGAATTTCATGTCAATAGAATCTTTAGAAATATATTTACTTTGAAAATTGGTGACCTGTTCAATACTTTTTCCCCTTTTAAATATACATACTGTATAATATATTTTACAACTTTTGCAGCAGAAAATCTCTTTGTACGACAAACTTTTTGAGGGGGTGGGTCATCTTATTCTGAGAGCTAAAACTTTTTCTGTTTTTAGTTTATACAGTCGCATGAGCACTTGTTTTTTTGCGCAACGGGCTGTTATTTTTATTGGTACCTGCAACTTTTTAATTACCATATAAACTCGAGTATAAGCCGACCCGAGTATAAGCTGACCCCCCTAATTTTGCCACAAAAAATTGGGAAAACTTATTGACTCGAGTATAAGCCTAGGGTGGGAAATGCTCCATAGATTATTCCCCCATATGGTGTCCCCAGAAGAAGCTCCATAGATCATTCCCCCATATGCTGACCCCATAAGAAGCTCCTTAGATCATTCCCCCATATGCTGACCCCATAAGAAGCGCCTTAGATTATTCCCCCATATGCTGACCCCATAAGAAGCTCCTTAGATTATTCCCCCATATGCTGACCCCATAAGAAGCTCCTTAGATTATTCCCCCATATGCTGACCCCATAAGAAGCTCCTTAGATTATTCCCCCATATGCTGACCCCATAAGGAGCTCCTTAGATTATTCCCCCATATGCTGACCCCATAAGAAGCTCCTTAGATTATTCCCCCATATGTTGACCCCATAAGAAGCTCCTTAGATTATTCCCCATATGCTGACCCCATAAGAAGCTCCTTAGATTATTCCCCCATATGCTGACCCCATAAGAAGCTCCTTAGATTATTCCCCCATATCCTGACCCCATAAGGAGCTCCTTAGATTATTCCCCCATATGCTGACCCCATAAGAAGCTCCTTAGATTATTCCCCCATGTGCTGCCGCTGCCGCTGCTGCATGTAAAAATAAAAAAAATGACATACTCACCTCTCCATCGCTGGGTGTCAGATACTCACCTTTCCTGCGTCCATGGCTGCTCACCGCTATCTGCCATGTCATCGGTCAGTGACGTTCAGACTGCAGGGGGCGCTGCGCGCACTAATCACATCACCGCGCCCTCTGCTGTCTGAAGTCACTGACCGATGACAGACAGCAGCAAGCAGCCATGGACGCAGGACAGGTGAGTATCGCTATACTTACCCGTCCTGACGCTGTCTCTTGAGCCCCCAGCTTTTCCGCGCTCTCTTCCTGTGTTCAGCAGTCATGTGATACTGCTCATTAAAACTCATGAATATGCGCATATTCATGAGTTTTAATGAGCAGTACCACGTGACCGCTGAAGGCAGGAAGAGAGCGTGGAGAAGCTGGGGGCTCAAGAGACCGCGTCAGGATGGGTAAGTATGACCTGACACCCCCGCCCCCCCTCAACCTCCGACCCCCCGGTGTATATGACTCGAATATAAGCTGAGGGGGGGACTGTCAGCCCAAAAAAATGGGCTGAAAAATCTCGGCTTATATTCGAGTATATACGGTACTTTTTATTTACCATAATAATTGATAGGCAGAATAAATATAAAATGCAATTTTTGCATTGTTTTTAATGATTTGTCTCCTTGTGTGGTGTTCACTATACTAGAAAAATAATGAAACAGATAGATATATAGTATGGGTTGTTGACGACATGATGATGCCAAATATGTTTGCTCTTCGTAGAGCCCTTGCTTATTTTCCAACATAAATCATCTTCCATTGTTTAAACGGAGATTTTTTTTTACTTTTTTTTCCACCCAAGACATTTTAAATTTTTTGTATTTCCAATACTCATTTGATCACATCGGTTATAGACTATCACATTGCATCACATCATTACAATACTTTGATCACATTGGTTATACACTATTTTATGTATGTAGTACTGTCCCTTGTGTAACCTGTTAGTGTTTGACTGTCAGCTCGCCTTCAAAGTCTGGTGTCCTAAAGGATTTAATAGGCTGAGAAATATAGTGGACACGAAAGCTGTTTTTAGGCCTCTGGCTGCCATTGCAACCCATCGGAACCCCGCGATTGTGCTGCAGGGGTACCAATGGGCGGACAGACATTCTTTCTTCTATCAAATTCATTACATGCATGATGAGTAGTGACCATGGAATGTAAAGACTTAACTATCTGAGATTGCACATTGCTGTGATCCCTCTTTCTGCTCCATCCTTGTGTAGGTACGTGTGCCAACTGGGGGTGGTCCCTTTTTCACCGCGAAGAGACTGGAGACAGAAACCGATGTGCGTTCAACAGGTCCTCTTTATTGGCCGTCCTCCTGATGAGCACAGCAACATGACAGCTTCTGTACACACAGGCCCGGGTACCTTTCACCTTCTTCTCTCTCCTAAAGTGACGTCCCTCTCAGTTCTATCGCTGTGGCTGCCCTAGGCCCACCACCACAGTGCTTCGCCTGTCTGAGTCCTTCCATCTGGCACCCCCGGGTGTCTTCTGTCCTGCGGCTATCCTGTCAGGGCCACCCCCTTGTCTGTCTCTCCTTCCAGTCCCTTCTGGAGCTTGTCCTTCTTCTGTCTTCTCCTGAGCTGCTCTCAACTCCTCCCGGACTGGATTCTTCCTGGGCTCCCTCGCTCTCTCTCTTTTATCCACTTATCGGGGAATTCCCCTCATGCGCCCCTGTAACGCCACCCACCATGACTCTGCGGTTTCTTAAGCGTTAGCTGCTGTTGAGTCCTTTCCCTGCTTTCTCTTGTCTCCCTCTAGTGGCCAAACCTCAGTACTGCACCGTCTCCTTTTCCTGCTGTTCTTTGTCTCCCCCTAGTGGCCAAAACCCGGTCCTACACCATCTCTTCCTCATTCCAGCTGTTTCCCCATACGTATATACAAATTCACGTCAAGTATATTAACTATCCAACTTACATTCACAGTTCCTCTTCAGACAGGTCCATAGGTCAGTCCACTTATCTACACTTGTTCCATACAGTTGTGACCAAAAGTATCGACACCCCTGCAATTCTGTCAGATAATACTCAGTTTCTTCCTGAAAATGATTGTAAAAACAAATTCATTGGTATTATTATCTTCATTTGATTTGTCTTAAATGAAAAAACACAAAAGAGAATGAAGCAAAAAGCAAAATATTGATCATTTCACACAAAACTCCAAAAATGGGCCAGACAAAAGTATTGGCACCCTCAGCCTAATACTTGGTTGCACAACCTTTAGCCAAAATAACTGCGACCAACCGCTTCGGGTAACCAACAATGAGTTTCTTACAATGCTCTGCTGGAATTTTAGACCATTCTTCTTTGGCAAAATGCTCCAGGTCTCTGATATTTGAAGGGTGCCTTCTCCAAACTGCCATTTTTAGATCTCTCCACAAGTGTTCTATGGGATTCAGGTCTGGACTCATTGCTGGCCACCTTAAAAGTCTCCAGTGCTTTCTCTCAAACCATTTTCTAGTGCTTTTTGAAGTGTGTTTTGGGTCATTGTCCTGCTGGAAGACCCATGACCTCTGAGGGAGACCCATCTTTCTCACACTGGGCCCTACATTATGCTGCAAAATTTGTTGGTAGTCTTCAGACTTCATAATGCCATGCACACGGTCAAGCAGTCCAGTGCCAGAGGCAGCAAAGCAACCCCAAAACATCAGGAAACCTCCGCCATTTTTGACTGTAGGGACCGTGTTCGTTTCTTTGAATGCCTCTTTTTTTCTCCTGTAAACTCTATGTTGATGCCTTTGCCCAAAAAGCTCTACTTTTGTCTCATATGACCAGAGAACATTCTTCCAAAACGTTTTAGGCTTTTTCAGGTAAGTTTTGGCAAACTCCAGCCTGGCTTTTTTATGTCTCGGGGTAGGAAGTGGGGTCTTCCTGGGTTTCCTACCATACAGTCCCTTTTCATTCAGATGCCGATGGATAGTACTGGTTGACACTGTTGTACCCTCGGACTGCAGGGCAGTTTGAACTTGTTTGGATGTTAGTCGAGGTTCTTTATCCAACATCCGCACAATCTTGCGTTGAAATCTCTTGTCAATTTTTCTTTTCCGTCCACATCAAGGGAGGTTAGCCACAGTGCCATGGGCTTTAAACTTCTTGAGGACATTGCGCACGGTAGACACAGGAACATTCAGGTCTTTGGAGATGGACTTGTAGCCTTGAGATTGCTCATGCTTCCTCACAATTTGGTTTCTCAAGTCCTCAGACAGTTCTTTGGTCTTCTTTCTTTTCTCCATGCTCAATGTGGTACACACAAGGACACAGAACAGAGGTTGAGTCAACTTTAATCCATGTCAACTGGCTGCAAGTGTGATTTAGTTATTGCCAACACCTGTTAGGTGCCACAGGTAAGTTACAGGTGCTGTTAATTACACAAATTAGAGAAGCATCACATGATTTTTCTAACAGTGCCAATACTTTTGTCCACCCTCTTTTTTATGTTTGGTGTGGAATTATATCTAATTTGGCTTTAAGACAATTCTTTTTTGTGTTTTTTCATTTAAGACAAATTAAATGAAGATAATAATACCAAAGAATTTGTGTTTGCAATCATTTTCAGGAAGAAACTGAGTATTATTTGACAGAATTGCAGGGGTGTCAATACTTTTGGCCACAACTGTATATATACAGTTTCCTGCGGTAAATAACCTATCACCACGCTATACATTTATAGCAGGGTGTGTTAAAGGGTTAAGGGCTGTCTATTTTCAAAAAGTTTTATCAACTGTTGCTCTTACACTGGAGAATTAAATAAGATTAAAGTTCACACTTGGTAAATGTGAAAAGATTGGTTTGCTTCACTTTCACGGCAGGGAAGCTGCGGAACAAAGCAGTGGAAAAGAAAGATCATGAAAGGGAAGCAGCTCAAACTGAGAAATAACTTTCAGAAGGAGATACTCAAATTAGGGTGATTTTTCTTAATGAGACTTCATCTGTATTAATGTTTTATTAAATTAAGGAATTAAAAGGGGTATCCCAGCTAGAAGTATTTATCAGTAATCCACTAGATAAGTGAGAAATAGATCATGGGGGCTCAGACCGATCTCTGCCGGCTGTTGGCACCTGGCTGTTTTTCATCGGTTAGCAGCAGGGAAAAGAGGAGAGGATCATTCAGCTGACCAAGTGTGGGTGTATAGCCCCATCATAATGTGCTGTGCACGGACTCTAGCCCGACAGCTGGACAACGGACAAAGGAAGGAAGAGGGGTCCAGGATACGCTTTGTATTGTAAGATAAAAACATGATTTTTAATGATAGTGTTAAAATAAAAAAAAAAAAATCAAGGTGTGGGTTCAAGGTAAAGAGGAAGGTGGGGAGTAAGGACATATGTCAACACGTGTTGAGCTAGATGCTGTTCGTCCTGGCAATGAATGTATCTAAATTCAGGGTATATGTACTCTGAACAGGAGGATGGAGGAGCAGAGACACACCTGACACAAGTAGGGTGATGCCTTTCACAATTGCGTACTAATAACTTTATGAATGTGGAAACCTCAAAGGAAAAAACACACAAGAAAAAATATGCCAAAAATCTTTTGCACACAGTTATCTGAGTGTGAATAGGAGTCACACTGTACTAAATGGCCACAGTTAGAAAGTCGATTAAGGGCAATAATGCAGAAAAGCTAGTGCATAACTTAGCTAAGGAAACGAAACTCATTGGTTTCAAAGTGTGGCATGTAATGGACAAGACACAAATACAATCAAAGTTGTCCTACCAAAAATCTAAGAAAGAGAAGAGACCAGAATGCACACCAGGGAAGAGGTTAGTATATTATATGAGGTTCATCAAGGAAAATTCAACATTGAAGACCTGTCCCAAATGAACATTGCGTGGCTGCATGTGATATTATAGTGCTTGCATTGTCAAATGATGGCAATTAACCATAATAGGGACTATTAGTGCCATAAACTTTGAATCAGGAGCGGACACAGACAGACGAGGGCTCTTGTGCAAGAACAATATATGGGCCCAATAACTGATGCTGCACAATTCCATCTGCTTTGGAGGTGGCATTGGGTCTCATTACCTCCTAGACTCATGTGCTATGTCCGCCCCATCCTTGAATAGAATTCAACTGATACACATTTCAAACTCTTGCTAGACATCGTCTTGTGGCTTGTAAAAGGAGTCTCAGTAAAGGTCCTTTCTATTGCATGAATGATAAATTACCCTTTAAGAACTTGATGATACTCTGTTAGAAATACTGAGCGTTCATGTGTGTTTCTAAAACTTTAAGTTTTCCAAATCGGGATGCTGGCATGTAAAATTACCCAATAGCATGTGTCAACCCTCGCCGCACCTCAAAAATAAAAAAACACGGACAACTATTCCTTTTCTGCTACATGGAAGTCGGCCACAGCCTTTATGGAAATATTAGAAAACAGTAAATAAGGAAACCTTATTAAAACGTTGAGCTGGGAATTAATATGCCAGCCGCTTCCTGGCGGTCATGTCTGTCGGCTAAGCTCCAACTCACAGATCCATTTGTTCACATACTGCCAGCTGTGACTTTAATATGCACCTGAAAGGAAAGGAGAAGAATGCAAACATGTTTAAAGGGAACCTGACACCTGGATCAACATCTATAGGACTCTCTCACTCCAGCATATACATTGTACGAGTGCTATCTGGTTTCTTATCGGATAGCACTCGGATCAATGTTATTCTATGCGGCAGCACTAATGCACATTTTTTTTTCACTGACCCAATATGTCAGTGAAAAAAAATGCAGCATGCTGCAGTTTCACTTTGACATCGGATGTCACTCACCCATTCAAGTCTAGGAGTGGGTGGAAAACGTTGGACTGCACTTGGAGGACACTGACTCACAGAATGGAGAAGATAGAGAAATGTACTTCTCATCCAAGAGAATCGGATCACACTGTGATCACACTCTGATCAAACTTTGACTAGAGTACCATTTGCATAATTGTCCCGATTCTATCAAATGAGAGAATCTACAGTACGTCCATCTGACTGTAGCTTTAAACTAATTGTATGGTTGCATTTGTCTTTAAAATTTGATTGCAGGCTATCCCAATGTGTGGGGAAAGTTTACAGTATATAGTGATAATAACCTTTTCAAGCAACTTTTGCCGCATATCTAGACACTTGCACTAAGCGTGGACCAGTCCTGCCTCTTCTGCATATTGCCCGGCTACTAAAAAGTGACTATGATCCCTAATCCATTCTCACTGTCTCCTCCCAGAACTTTGTGTCCCGCAGTATTCACAACTCACAAGTCTGGGCGTATGCAGCATGACCTCAAGCTTCTGGAATGTAGGTAGAGGTCCACTGTGCATTCCAGAAATCAAGGTGTCCACAAGAAGCCAGATGAAAAGTTCCCTTTACACATGCTGGGATATGCCTACAATCAGCCTTCAAAGATGCAGCCATATAATTAGTTTATAGGTGTTGATCCAGGCAGTGTCGGACTGGGGTTCCAAGGGTCCACCAGTCCAACGCTGGAGGTCAGGGCCCCACTTTTCAGCTACATGTAAATGTGACATTATCCTCAATCCCAAACTTATATAACAATGATTTGGTTTGTTGAATTAATAAGATTCTGCCTTTATCTGTACATAGTGATTCAAATATATTGTGCCAAGTACTGCTCATATAAGAGGGTGGTGGCCCACCGGAGGATTCTCCTGTTCTCCTGTGGGCCAGTCCAAGCCTAGATGCAGGTGTCAGGTTCCCTTTATATGTTTGTTATTTACATTCTTTTACTTTTCTTTATGCTCAAGGTATATTTTAAAGTCACAGCTGGCGGTATTTAAACAAATGGATCTGTGAGTTGTAGCTTCAAAGGCAGACATGGCCTCTGGGATTCGGGCAGCTAGCATATTGATTTCCATCTCAATTTTTTAATAAGGTTACGTTATTTTCTGTTTTCTAATATTTGTAAACATATTAATATTCCTCTCAAGATATTATGTGATGACAAAAGGAAAGCAGAGGTTATGCTCCTCCAGTAAAAAAGAGGAAGAGGAGGGAAAGGTGCAGATTATCGAGGACCTGTCAAGAGGTGAAAAGTAGTCCATGTTTGCTTTTATGCTGTTTCTCCTGTTCCCCTGAGCATTCTTTTTTTTCAAAACCCACCATATAATTTTAAAGATATGGGCAAGTTTAGTGCTAATTTTCATGGTCTTTTTCAAGGGGGCATTGGTCACAAGATTCTCTGGGGGGCATTTCTTTAGGCCAATCAATGCCCCTTTGATAAAGACCATACAAATTTACACTAAATTAAAAGGATCTAAAAAAATGAATGCTTAAATAAAAGAAGAGCAAAATCTGGCTATTCTTGAACTGCTGACTGGTCCACTTTAAGAAGAATCCCCAGAACATGCCATTAGGCTATCAATAAGGTAGATGGGATATCTGGCAAGCACAGGGCGAATACAGCTGATTTTGTCAGTTTTATCAAGAGTAAGTCAAAGGCATTAAAAATTGATTAATACAGTTCATATGTTAGGGAAGCACGGCTGTAAGGTAGTAGGACATTTATAGGCTTTCACTTTTAGAATGGGAACATTTTGCTGATCAAAGCTCCGGCTTTCCTCACTTAAATTATTTTTTGGCACTTTGTATTCTTTATTACATTGTGTTGGAAACTTTTAATAAAGTTGGTAGAACTTAGAATTGTCCTCATCATATTTCAGGTTTAAAAGAGGCAGAAAAAAAATGCATTTCGGTCATCCAAATGGTAAAATACATTTGTACGTTGAAGGTCAAAAAATGTATGGAGTTTTCCAACATGATAGACACGTGTCAATCTATCTACAATTTATGCGTAAGAAGCAGTGAATGGCAGGTCAATTCCAGGCTAGCGCATCGGTCCTCAGCATTATTATCCTGCCTAGTGCCACTGCCCTTAGGCTTGATTGATGGCTAGTACTGCTGATCAAAGTGGTATCGCAGCGCTAAACTGACATGAGCTATGCACATGGGGTGACGCTAGGTCTGGTTTAATGCAAAGCATCAATGCATCTGTCATTCCGTGAAATTTTCATAAAGATTAAAAGTTTATTTTCACTTACACAGTGGCGTAATTATAGAGTCATATGGACACCGGGGCAAAATTTTTATCTGGACTATCCACAATTATGTTTCCAAGATACATCCGTTCCAGTAGTATTGCGAGAGTCAATCTGTAACAAAAACACATCTGTGGCTCATCACTTCCAAAGCACCCTCGTACTTTTCCCCCAACTTTTACACTGCATTAAATGAAGAAAAAAGGTTATAGTGCCACCCTGGTGACTTAAAGAATAACAGTATTCCCCCCACAGTGACAGTGTCCTGAAAAATAAAATATATTACAAGAGTGATGTCCCACTAGTTGGGTTGAAAGGCAAAATGAGCAATTATAAGTACACAGTGCTATATAATATGATGGTTGTAATATATTAAGAGGACAAAACTTTGATAGGAGTGCTTCTTTTAAGGGAATCTGTAACCAAAAAAATGCTATTAACCTGCTGATATGGGGTTACTCTGCAGGTTAATAGCTAAAATGTCTGGCGCCCGCACTTAGCCGAATGCTGAGGGGAGAAAATGAACTTTGTTTTCCCAGACAGCGTTTCAGTTTCAGTCACGGGGGCACCACCAGCACTTGTTCAGTCACCACTCTGAGAAGACAGATCTGCTGATTCAAAAACACGCCCTACCCGGACTGACACTTACTCTGCATTGGGGCTGGCTGTCAGTCAGGGCCAGTGGTGATTTTTAAATCAGCACATCTGTATTCGTGACTGAAACCGGAATGCTGCAGGGGGAATAAACTTAATTTTCTCCCGCAGTGCCCGGATAAGTGCAGGCGCCGGGCAGGTTAATAACAATATTAACCTGCAGATTAACTCCATATCTGCAGGTTAATAGTGTTTCTATTCTGGTTACAGGTTCCCTTTAATAATTGCCCAAACTGTGCCTCATAAAATAATAATTGTGGGTTACCAATATAATCCAAAAATCCTAAGTAAATGCATAACACTTTGCCAGACATATAATAACCATAACCAAGGATCCAGTATATAATCGCAGGCTATGGAGAGAATTATGCAAAATTATCATGTTTTTTTCATGGATACAACACGTACCCATTATAACCTCGGCTGCTTTGCACATGCTTGTGGTTTCACAAGGATCGTGTGCTGTGCAAAATACACAGAACATTTTTTTTTCTGGCTGCACAGATGACAAGGGTCATCAATTGTTTTGGAGGATGAAATGGACCCCCTTACCTTTTGGGCCCCTGAATTAATGGATGCTAATAGAGTATTCTGCATTACATTATTTTTTGCATTGAAAGCAAAGAAAATGTATTTTTGTAATGTAATTCATTAGACAGCCCTCTGGAAGACATAATTAAACTACAGGTATATTTCTACCATGCTTCATTTCCTTGGTTACCAAAATCAAATTTCATTTAAATTCATTTTTAGAAAGATCTGCATAAATTATTGTTATGTTGAATAAATCCTGCTGCATACAGAATGTATTTTTTGCAGCTATGAATGGGGTTTTATTTTTCAATTTATTATGTAAGACCATAAAATGGATCATTTTAGGCCATGTGCACATGTTCTTTGTCTTTGCAGCGTTTTTTCACCCATTGACTTCAATGAAGTCAGTCAAAAACGCTTCAAAAATGAAATGATAAAACTGATTGCAGATTTGTAGCGGTTTTGCTTGCATTTTATGCATGTGGTTTTAGACAGCAATTACTGCTATAGAGATAGATAACAGATAGAGATAGATATACTGTAGTTAGATAGAGTAGTGCAGCTGTAGCACTGTACACAGTGGAGAGGCAGTGACACACAAAGTTCAAACAAAAAAGTCCCTTTAATGTGTTTCCTCATAGTATTAAAGTCCAGTTTACACAAGTGCAAATAATATTCGTTTTCAGGTCACACCAGCCAATAGCACGTCATAGTATACGGCTTTGTATCACAGTCCCTAAACATGCCGGTCTTCACCTTGTCCAGTTTCCATGGGCGACTGCACGTCGTGCCAATGTCTCTCACTTACAGCCTCCTTTAGTGTGCAGTCACGACACATGCTAGTCCACCTCTGACTAGTTCCCGTGAGTGTCCTGCACTGCTGTTTCACTGTCTCTCCTCACAGCCATACACAGACCTTTACATCCTCCTTTCTGCAGCTGTGACACACGCCAGTCCTTCCTTCAGGCACAGGATAGTCTATAGTCTACCTCCACTTCACTTCCGGGCACAAAACCTGTCAACATCTGTGACCAGTCATTGTGGATGGCAGCACCACTGTGTATGCTGTGAGTTACCAGGCCTCTCTCTTGCCCTGACACACCTGAGACTCACTAAGCACTCACTAATTCAGGGCTTTTAACATAACCTGTGGCTTTCAGCCACATGGAAGACCTGTGTCTAAAATGGAACAGACTGCACAAACTATTATCCTGCAGTCTGCTTCACACACAACATCCAAAGTAGGTTTTCCCTACATCCGCCTTGGACACTAACATGTCCAAGACTAACACTTATTTCTATTATTTCTTGTCTGCATTACAGTCACCGCTATGCCCGTGACTGCCATGCACACCTATGGACTTTGTTCGCCTCCATGCACATCCTGGGGAGAACATACAGCGCCCCCTAGCTGTAACAGGGGTCACTGCCTCACATATTGTAGAGTTGCACAATGTGGAGATTATTGGACAGGTATTTATTAAATAAATAAATAAATGAATGAAAAAACAACAATGTGGTTTTCCTTCCCCCCATTTTTTTTAACCAGCCTAGGTAAAGAATATGAGAGACAAAAAAACTGACTGGCACATCCAAACTAGTGTGAATAGGTGCATACCAAAAGTAGCTACCTCCATATACAATATACAAAGAATGGTTGCACTCTATCAGGCTAAGGCATGTCAATGTGGAATATATGTAATTAGAATTGCAATACAGCTTTAGAATTATAGAAAAAATATATGAGACTCTTAGCATAAAATTTGGCCAAATATTATCTGCCCACCAGCCAACGTCATGGCGGCCTCAAATATGATGGGTACCTACACTGTGTGAATACCTCTCTAAGGCTGATGTCTGAATTCCTGGGTGAATGTGGACACCTCTGTCAGCAATGCCTGCATGTATGGGTAAGTAGGGCCTTGCTATAATTAAAATCACCACCTGGTGGAGGGCGAAGTGCTCGGTCAGTAAGCTAACATACAAAGGTAAAGAATATAATCAGCCTGGGAAGGTCGATGGTTATTGTCCCTTCCCAGCCTAAAAATATCAGCCATCAAGCCACCCCAGTAGTGAAGCATCACATGAGATGCATCAATTCTAGTGCTTTGCCTTGGTTTTTCCTGATGCCCTGGTGCATTGGCAATCAGAGTAATGATAGCTAGGGTTGAGATCAGCTGTGAATTGTCCAAAAGCACAGCTGACATCAAGCCTTGGTGTTAGTATTGGAGAGGGGTTAATCAGACACCCTATTATTAGCCCAGCAAGAAAAAAGAAAAACAGACACACAAAACTACTTTATTGAAATAAACACTCCTTTACCTTGATTGCCAACACAATAGGGCAATCAGGAATATTTATCCACAAAAAGATGTCCGATAAGCTGTCTGTTGATCTGTCTATATGTCTGTCTCGGTCTGTGTGTCTATACAGTGGGGAAAAAAAGTATTTAGTCAGTCAGCAATAGTGCAAGTTCCACCACTTAAAAAGATGAGAGGCGTCTGTAATTTACATCATAGGTAGACCTCAACTATGGGAGACAAACTGAGAAAAAAAACTCCAGAAAATCACATTGTCTGTTTTTTTTTCATTTTATTTGTATATTATGGTGGAAAATAAGTATTTGGTCAGAAACAAAATTTCATCTCAATACTTTGTGATATATCCTTTGTTGGCAATGACAGAGGTCAAACGTTTTCTGTAAGTCTTCACAAGGTTGCCACACACTGTTGTTGGTATGTTGGCCCATTCCTCCATGCAGATCTCCTCTAGAGCAGTGATGTTTTTGGCTTTTCACTTGGCAACACGGACTTTCAACTCCCTCCAAAGGTTTTCTATAGGGTTGAGATCTGGAGACTGGCTAGGCCACTCCAGGACCTTGAAATGCTTCTTACGAAGCCACTCCTTCGTTGCCCTGGCGGTGTGCTTTGGATCATTGTCATGTTGAAAGAACCAGCCACGTTTCATCTTCAATGCCCTTGCTGATGGAAGGAGGTTTGCACTCAAAATCTCACGATACATGGCCCCATTCATTCTTTCATGTACCCGGATCAGTCGTCCTGGCCCCTTTGCAGAGAAACAGCCCCAAAGCATGATGTTTCCACCACCATGCTTTACAGTAGGTATGGTGTTTGATGGATGCAACTCAGTATTCTTTTTCCTCCAAACACGACAAGTTGTGTTTCTACCAAACAGTTCCAGTTTGGTTTCATCAGACCATAGGACATTCTCCCAAAACTCCTCTGGATCATCCAAATGCTCTCTAGCAAACTTTAGACGGGCCCGGACATGTACAGGCTTAAGCAGTGGGACACGTCTGGCACTGCAGGATCTGAGTCCATGGTGGCGTAGTGTGGTACTTATGGTAGGCCTTGTTACATTGGTCCCAGCTCTCTGCAGTTCATTCACTAGGTCCCCCCGCGTGGTTCTGGGATTTTTGCTCACCGTTCTTGTGATCATTCTGACCCCAGGGGGTGGGATTTTGCGTGGAGCACCAGATCGAGGGAGATTATCAGTGGTCTTGTATGTCTTCCATTTTCTAATTATTGCTCCCACAGTTGATTTCTTCACTCCAAGCTGGTTGGCTATTGCAGATTCAGTCTTCCCAGCCTGGTGCAGGGCTACAATTTTGTTTCTGGTGTCCTTTGACAGCTCTTTGGTCTTCACCATAGTGGAGTTTGGAGTCAGACTGTTTGAGGGTGTGCACAGGTGTCTTTTTATACTGATAACAAGTTTAAACAGGTGCCATTACTACAGGTAATGAGTGGAGGAAAGAGGAGACTCTTAAAGAAGAAGTTACAGGTCTGTGAGAGCCAGAAATCTTGATTGCTTGTTTGACCAAATACTTATTTTCCACCATAATATGCAAATAAAATGAAAAAAAAACAGACAATGTGATTTTCTGGATTTTTTTTTCTCAGTTTGTCTCCCATAGTTGAGGTCTACCTATGATGTAAATTACAGACGCCTCTCATCTTTTTAAGTGGTGGAACTTGCACTATTGCTGACTGATAGAGTTGAGCGATACCAGCCGATACTTGAAAATATCGGATCGGAATGGATCGGCCGATCTTAAAAAAAAGTATCGGTATCGCCGATTCCGATACCGGGAACCAATGCAAGTCAATGGGGCCAAAATATCGGAATTAAAAAAAAACCTTTCTTTCCTTGTAGGTTAATTCTACATGAAGAAAAACAACTAAGAATAATGTAGAATGTATTGTGGGAGGTGGAGGAGACATTAAAGCCATAGAGGTTTAGCCCAATCAAATGGAATAGCAGGAATTAAACTTTTTTTTTTAAAGATGTTAGGAGTTACAAAGATATTGACTATGTTAGCCTCATTTATATTTTGCCAGACATGTATGTCTTCTTCTTCTACTTCCTTTTTTTACATTCTTCTTCTTCTTCTTCTACTTCCTTTTTTTACATTCTTCTTCTTCTTCTTCTACTTCCTTTTTTTACATTCTTCTTCTTATTCCTTTTTTTACATTCTTCTTCTTCTTCTTCTACTTCCTTTTTTTACATTCTTCTTCTTCTTCTTCTTCTTCTTCTTCTTCTTCTTCTTCTTCTTCTTCTTCTTCTTCTTCTTCTTCTTCTTCTTCCTTTTCTTACATTCTTCATATTCTTCTTATTCAACAATTATTATTCTACATATTCAGCTTCTTCATCTTCTTCCTATTCTTCTTCATCATATTCTTGTTTGTGTCAGGCATTCCTGTAGTTGTTATCTAGAAAAGTTAGAAGTTTACACCTTCCGTTCTGCCTGTCACAAAAGATTTACAACAGGATTTGTCCGCGTTCAGTTTGGCCTGCAGAAGCAGGCCTTTTCCAGGGGCACCACGAGGAGGAACGGACTCACCCCCATACACTGCTTAGTCTTCTTCTGCTTAT
Organism: Dendrobates tinctorius; assembly: GCF_039654945.1. Taxonomy (NCBI): domain Eukaryota; kingdom Metazoa; phylum Chordata; class Amphibia; order Anura; family Dendrobatidae; genus Dendrobates; species Dendrobates tinctorius. The sequence goes on along the minus strand of NW_027361697.1, from coordinate 17,413,491 downwards.
AAATAAGATAATATCATTTGCTCAGAGTATTAGTCTTATGCTTAATGTTCTTCTGCTTTGTTTTTTTTATGCTTCTTTGTCTTCTCTCTCTTGTTGTTCTGCATCTTGGTGGTTGTCTTCCTGTTCTTTGTCCTCTTGAACCAGCTGACGGTACTGGCACCCGGAGGGGCAGCAGAAGGAACAAGAGCCAATGGCACTACCGAGGACCAGCTGACGGTGCTGGAACCCGGTTACTAAGCAGGAGGTACCTGTGCTACAAAGCACTACCAAGGACCAGCAGACGTTGCCGGAACTCGGATACCGAGATGGAGGCACCTAGGCCAAACGCTCTGACGAGAACCAGCTGACGGTGCTGGAACCCGGAGGGGTAGCATAAGCTGCAAGAGCAAATGGAAATAGCGAGGACCAGCTGACAGTGCTGGCACCCGGAGGGGCAGCAGAAGGAATAAGAGCCAATGGCACAACCGAGGACCAGCTGACGGTGCTGGAACCCGGTTACTAAGCAGGAGGTACCTGTGCTACAAAGCACTACCAAGGACCAGCAGACGTTGCCGGAACTCGGATACCGAGATGGAGGCACCTAGGCCAAAGGCTCTGACGAGAACCAGCTGACGGTGCTGGAACCCGGAGGGGTAGCATAAGCTGCAAGAGCAAATGGAAATAGCGAGGACCAGCTGACAGTGCTGGCACCCGGAGGGGCAGCAGAAGGAATAAGAGCCAATGGCACAACCGAGGACCAGCTGACGGTGCTGGAACCCGGTTACTAAGCAGGAGGTACCTGTGCTACAAAGCACTACCAAGGACCAGCAGACGTTGCTGGAACTCGGATACCGAGATGGAGGCACCTAGGCCAAAGGCTCTGATGAGAACCAGCTGACGGTGCTGGAACCCGGAGGGGTATCAGAAGTTACCCCTGAAAAGCAAAGTTGGCATGCCGCAAGCTGGCCGCAGTTACCGAATCACACAGTCCTACAGGGGGTGCTTGTCCTACTGGCACTATGGAACAAACCTTTCTTACCAGAACCCGCAGTCCACATAGGAAGCACCTAAACTGCTGGCACCCTAGCCTCGGCTAACCCAACCGCAACACGACATGGCAACTTGGGGTGGCAAACTGACATTGACACTTCCCGGAAACAGCAGGCAGGGCTGGAACCAAGCTGGGCAGGAGGGAGTACCCGTGCCAAAGTCAGTTATGAGCAGCAACTGGCGATGTTGGAGCCCAGGACAAGCACTTAGCAGGCTGAGGCCTGATGTGCTGTCAATTGGGAGGCAGCAGGACAGATTGCCATCAAAACAGCAGGGGAACAGCTGACGTTACTGAACCCCACAAACACAGGAGCTAGTGTTTTACTCTGTGAAGACGGCACTTCCGAGCAACAACTGGCTGTGTTGAAGCCCAGGGACAAGCACGGAGCAGGCTTAGGCTGCATTGAAGAAATTTTAAGATCGGTTGTAGACTACTAATTTGAACCAAGCTCCACTTAGGCCTGTGGATTCACTGATTTTCGTATTTCCCCTGTCCTCCAACCCCGCCAGTTACAGCTCCGAAGTGGCGTCTGCACAATCCACACTTGTTCCTGTGTTACAGGTGTTCAGTCCGGTCAGTTAATCCCCTGATGTGTGTCCGGCAATGTCGCCTGCTCTGTCCACATTCCGATAATGGGAATGTGGACAGAGCAGGCGACATTGCCGGACACACATCAGGGGATTAACTGATCGGACTGAACACCTGTAACACAGGAACAAGTGTGGATTGTGCAGACGCCACTTCGGAGCTGTAACTGGCAGGGTTGGAGGACAGGGGAAATACGAGAGACAGTGGAGCCACAGGCCTAATTGGAGCACGGTTAAAAATCAGTAGTGGTACGACTGTGTAGGCAGCAGGAGACTTTGCCATCCACACAGCAGGGGATCAGCTGACATTACTGAACCCCACTGAGACACGGGAGCAAGTATCTCTTTCCGTGTGGACGGCACTTCCGAACTACAACTGGCTGTGTTGAAGCCCAGGAAATAGGAGGGTGTAGGCAGAGGCCTACTGTATTTTGAATGAGTTTACAGCAGGAGAGACTGCCATCCACAAAGCAGGGGATCAGCTGACGTTACTGAACCCCACTGAGACACGGGAGCAAGTATCTCTTTCCGTGTGGACGGCACTTCCGAACTACAACTGGCTGTGTTGAAGCCCAGGAAATAGGAGGGTGTAGGCAGAGGCCTACTGTATTTTGAATGAGTTTACAGCAGGAGAGACTGCCATCCACACAGCAGGGGATCAGCTGACGTTACTGAACCCCACTGAGACACGGGAGCAAGTATCTCTTTCCGTGTGGACGGCACTTCCGAACTACAACTGGCTGTGTTGAAGCCCAGGAAATAGGAGGGTGTAGGCAGAGGCCTACTGAATTTTGAATGAGGTGACAGCAGGAGAGACTGCCATCCACACAGCAGGGGATCAGCTGACGTTACTGAACCCCACTGAGACACGGGAGCAAGTGTCTCTTTCCGTGTGGACGGCACTTCCGAACTACAACTGGCTGTGTTGAAGCCCAGGAAATAGGAGGGTGTAGGCAGAGGCCTACTGTATTTTGAATGAGTTTACAGCAGGAGAGACTGCCATCCACACAGCAGGGGATCAGCTGACGTTACTGAACCCCACTGAGACACGGGAGCAAGTATCTCTTTCCGTGTGGACGGCACTTCCGAACTACAACTGGCTGTGTTGAAGCCCAGGAAATAGGAGGGTGTAGGCAGAGGCCTACTGAATTTTGAATGAGGTGACAGCAGGAGAGACTGCCATCCACACAGCAGGGGATCAGCTGACGTTACTGAACCCCACTGAGACACGGGAGCAAGTATCTCTTTCCGTGTGGACGGCACTTCCGAACTACAACTGGCTGTGTTGAAGCCCAGGAAATAGGAGGGTGTAGGCAGAGGCCTACTGTATTTTGAATGAGTTTACAGCAGGAGAGACTGCCATCCACACAGCAGGGGATCAGCTGACGTTACTGAACCCCACTGAGACACGGGAGCAAGTATCTCTTTCCGTGTGGACGGCACTTCCGAACTACAACTGGCTGTGTTGAAGCCCAGGAAATAGGAGGGTGTAGGCAGAGGCCTACTGAATTTTGAATGAGGTGACAGCAGGAGAGACTGCCATCCACACAGCAGGGGATCAGCTGACGTTACTGAACCCCACTGAGACACGGGAGCAAGTATCTCTTTCCGTGTGGACGGCACTTCCGAACTACAACTGGCTGTGTTGAAGCCCAGGAAATAGGAGGGTGTAGGCAGAGGCCTACTGTATTTTGAATGAGTTTACAGCAGGAGAGACTGCCATCCACACAGCAGGGGATCAGCTGACGCTACTGAACCCCACTGAGACACGGGAGCAAGTATCTCTTTCCGTGTGGACGGCACTTCCGAACTACAACTGGCTGTGTTGAAGCCCAGGAAATAGGAGGGTGTAGGCAGAGGCCTACTGTATTTTGAATGAGTTTACAGCAGGAGAGACTGCCATCCACACAGCAGGGGATCAGCTGACGTTACTGAACCCCACTGAGACACGGGAGCAAGTATCTCTTTCCGTGTGGACGGCACTTCCGAACTACAACTGGCTGTGTTGAAGCCCAGGAAATAGGAGGGTGTAGGCAGAGGCCTACTGAATTTTGAATGAGGTGACAGCAGGAGAGACTGCCATCCACACAGCAGGGGATCAGCTGACGTTACTGAACCCCACTGAGACACGGGAGCAAGTATCTCTTTCCGTGTGGACGGCACTTCCGAACTACAACTGGCTGTGTTGAAGCCCAGGAAATAGGAGGGTGTAGGCAGAGGCCTACTGTCTTTGTAATGCGGAGACAGCAGGAGAGACTGCCATCTCCACAGCAGGGGAACAGCTGGCAGTGCTGAACCCCACTAACACTTGAACGAATGTGTTTGGCTCTGTGGAGACGACACTTCTGAACACCAACTGACGCTGTTGGAGCCCAGGATTAGGCGAGGAGCAGGCTGGGGCCTACTGGATTTTGGCAGGTGAAGGCAGCAGGAGACTTGCCATCTCCACAGCAGGGGAACAGCTGGCAGTGCTGAACCCCACTAACACTTGAACGAATGTGTTTGGTTCTGTGGAGACGACACTTCTGAACACCAACTGACGCTGTTGGAGCCCAGGATTAGGCGAGGAGCAGGCTGGGGCCTAATGGTTTTTGGCAGGTGAATGCAGCAGGAGACTTGCCATCTCCACAGCAGGGGAACAGCTGGCAGTGCTGAACCCCACTAACACTTGAACGAACGTGTTTGGCTCTGTGGAGACGACACTTCTGAACACCAACTGACGCTGTTGGAGCCCAGGATTAGGCGAGGAGCAGGCTGGGGCCTACTGGATTTTGGCAGGTGAAGGCAGCAGGAGACTTGCCATCTCCACAGCAGGGGAACAGCTGGCAGTGCTGAACCCCACTAACACTTGAACGAATGTGTTTGGCTCTGTGGAGACGACACTTCTGAACACCAACTGACGCTGTTGGAGCCCAGGATTAGGCGAGGAGCAGGCTGGGGCCTACTGGATTTGGGCAGGTGAAGGCAGCAGGAGACTTGCCATCTCCACAGCAGGGGAACAGCTGGCAGTGCTGAACCCCACTAACACTTGAACGAACGTGTTTGGTTCTGTGGAGACGACACTTCTGAACACCAACTGACGCTGTTGGAGCCCAGGATTAGGCGAGGAGCAGGCTGGGGCCTACTGGATTTTGGCAGGTGAAGGCAGCAGGAGACTTGCCATCTCCACAGCAGGGGAACAGCTGGCAGTGCTGAACCCCACTAACACTTGAACGAATGTGTTTGGTTCTGTGGAGACGACACTTCTGAACACCAACTGACGCTGTTGGAGCCCAGGATTAGGCGAGGAGCAGGCTGGGGCCTACTGGATTTTGGCAGGTGAAGGCAGCAGGAGACTTGCCATCTCCACAGCAGGGGAACAGCTGGCAGTGCTGAACCCCACTAACACTTGAACGAATGTGTTTGGTTCTGTGGAGACGACACTTCTGAACACCAACTGACGCTGTTGGAGCCCAGGATTAGGCGAGGAGCAGGCTGGGGCCTACTGGATTTTGGCAGGTGAATGCAGCAGGAGACTTGCCATCTCCACAGCAGGGGAACAGCTGGCAGTGCTGAACCCCACTAACACTTGAACGAACGTGTTTGGCTCTGTGGAGACGACACTTCTGAACACCAACTGACGCTGTTGGAGCCCAGGATTAGGCGAGGAGCAGGCTGGGGCCTACTGGATTTTGGCAGGTGAAGGCAGCAGGAGACTTGCCATCTCCACAGCAGGGGAACAGCTGGCAGTGCTGAACCCCACTAACACTTGAACGAATGTGTTTGGCTCTGTGGAGACGACACTTCTGAACACCAACTGACGCTGTTGGAGCCCAGGATTAGGCGAGGAGCAGGCTGGGGCCTACTGGATTTTGGCAGGTGAATGCAGCAGGAGACTTGCCATCTCCACAGCAGGGGAACAGCTGGCAGTGCTGAACCCCACTAACACTTGAACGAACGTGTTTGGCTCTGTGGAGACGACACTTCTGAACACCAACTGACGCTGTTGGAGCCCAGGATTAGGCGAGGAGCAGGCTGGGGCCTACTGGATTTTGGCAGGTGAAGGCAGCAGGAGACTTGCCATCTCCACAGCAGGGGAACAGCTGGCAGTGCTGAACCCCACTAACACTTGAACGAATGTGTTTGGCTCTGTGGAGACGACACTTCTGAACACCAACTGACGCTGTTGGAGCCCAGGATTAGGCGAGGAGCAGGCTGGGGCCTACTGGATTTTGGCAGGTGAATGCAGCAGGAGACTTGCCATCTCCACAGCAGGGGAACAGCTGGCAGTGCTGAACCCCACTAACACTTGAACGAATGTGTTTGGCTCTGTGGAGACGACACTTCTGAACACCAACTGACGCTGTTGGAGCCCAGGATTAGGCGAGGAGCAGGCTGGGGCCTACTGGATTTGGGCAGGTGAAGGCAGCAGGAGACTTGCCATCTCCACAGCAGGGGAACAGCTGGCAGTGCTGAACCCCACTAACACTTGAACGAATGTGTTTGGCTCTGTGGAGACGACACTTCTGAACACCAACTGACGCTGTTGGTGCCCAGGATTACGCATGCCGCATGCAGAGGCCAATGGGCAGCGGTTTTTATGGAGGTTGTGGACTACTACTGATTCTAACCATGCTCCACTTAGGCCTCTGGCTCCACTGTCTCTACTATTTACCCTGGCCTCCAACCCCGCCAGCTACATCTCTGAAGTGGCGTCAGCACAATCTACACTTGTTCCTGTGTTACTGGTGCTCAGTCCCATCAGTTGATCCCCTGATGTTTGTCCGGCAAGTTCGCCAGCTCTGTCCTCATTCCCACTACTGGTTATGGGAATGTGGACAGAGCAGGAGACCTTGCCGGACACACATCAGGGGATAAACTGATGGGACTGAGCCACAGGAACACAGGAACAAGTGTAGATTGTGCTGACGCCACTTCAGAGATGTAGATGGCGGGGTTGGAGGTCAGGGGAAATAGTAGAGACAGTGGAGCCAGAGACCTAAGTTGGGCACGGTTAAAAATCAGTAGTGGTTTGAATGTTGATGGAGCTGGTGACTCTGCCGTCCACACAGCAGGGGATCAGCTGGCATTACTGAACCCCAGTAACACAGGAGCTAGTGTGTTTCTCTGTGCAGACGACACATCTGAGCGACAACTGGCTGTGTTGAAGCACAGGGATTATAGTTCAGGTGGTAGAAAAATGAACACACCAGCAGACCTGGATACAGTTGCCAACCACTAATTTAGTCTGTAAGAGGAATGGCAAAGTCTTTGGAGATCCAGGCCTTGTTCATTTTCAGAAAAGTCAGCCGGTCAACATTATCGGAAGATAGTCGCGTGCGACGGTCTGTTAGTACACCACCTGCGGCACTAAAGACACGTTCCGATAATACACTGGCAGCAGGGCAAGCCAGCACCTCCAATGCATACTGGCTAAGCTCTGGCCATGTATCCAGCTTAGAGACCCAAAACTTGAAGGGGGAAGAGCCATCTGGGAGTACAGCGACAGGGCAAGACATGTAGTCTGACACCATCTGACGGAAGCGTTGCCTCCTGCTGACTCGAGGCGTCGCTGATGGTGTAGACAATTGTGGTGGACACACAAAACTTTGCCACATTTGGGCCATAGTGGTCTTGCCTTGTGCTGCGGCACTGCCTCTGCTCCCTCTTTGTGCAGAGTTTCCTCCACTGCCTCGACGCACAGAGCTGCTTTGTAAAGCACTTGCAACAATGCTGTCGGGTGGAATGGAAAACATTATGGACTGCACCAGTGACTCTTCGTACTCCCGCATTTTACGCTCCCGGTTCAACGTTGGTATGAGCCTTTGTACGCTGTCCCGGTAGCGAGGATCTAGGAGGGTGTACACCCAATAATCAGCCGAGACGAGAATGTGGGCGATGCGGCGGTCGTTTCTCAGGCACTGCAGCATGAAATCAACCATGTGCTGCAGACTCCCAACTGCCAAAGAACCGCTGTCCCCTGTTTGAGGCGTGACCTCGACCTGCTCTGCATCACCCCACCCTCGCTGTACATACTGAGTAGAGGTTTGTGTACCTCCCTCCTCTGGAGAGATGTCTTCCTCCTCCATCGACTCCTCCTCATCCTCCTCACAAAGTGTCCCCTGCCTAGGCCTTTGTGAGGAAACACGTAGCGCAGACTGTCCAGAAGCAGATGGCATTTGGGACTCCTCATCCTCCACCTCTTCTGAAACCTCATCCCTTAGTGCTTGCAGTGTTTGTTGAAGCAGGCAGATAAGGGGGACAGTCATGCTGACTAGTGCATCATCTGCACTCGCCATCCGCGTGGATTCATCGAAGGCACGCAAAACGAGGCAGATGTCCTTCATAGAGGCCCACTCAAAGGTGCTGAAGTGTGAACGGCGCACAGTGCGACTTGTTTGCGCCTGATGCAGCTGGTACTCCATGACTGCTGCCTGCTGCTCACACAACCGCTCCAACATATGTAACGTTGAATTCCACCGGGTGGGTAGGTCACATATGATGCGATGTTCTGGAAGGCCAAATCGTCGCTGCAGAGCAGCGAGGCGCGATCTTGCCGTGCTGGAACGTCGCAAGTGAGCGCACTCTATGCGGACCTTGTGCAACAGTGCATCAAGATCCGGATAGTCCCTCAGAAAGCTCTGCACGACCAAGTTAAGAACATGTGCCAGACATGGGATGTGTGTGAGGTTGCCTAGGCCAAGAGCTGCCACCAGATTTCGGCCATTGTCACACACTACCAAGCCCGGCTGGAGATTCGCTGGCCCAAACCACACATCGCTCTCCAGCTTGATAGCATTCCAGAGCTCCTGCGCTGTGTGGCTTCGATTCCCCAAAGAAATTAATTTGAGTACAGCCTGTTGACGTTTGGCCACGGCTGTGCTCATATCGGTCGTAACAGGCTCCTGCTCTGCTGTTTCTGAGGAACTTGAGTAGGAGGAGGAGTCTATGTGTACAGACTGGAGTCCTGCAATCCGTGGCGTTGGAAGAACACGTACAGCGCCACTCTCCAGATCCGTACCCGGCTCCACAACATTGACCCAGTGGGCAGTGAGGGAAAGGTATCGTCCCTGTCCATGGTTACTGGTCCACGCATCGGTGGTCAGGTGGACCTTGCTACTAACGGCGTTTAGTAGCGCATGTTTTATTTTGCCCTCAACATGTTTCTGCAGGGCAGGGACGGCTCGCCTGCTGAAATAAAAGCGGCTGGGCACGTTGTATTGGGGGACTGCCAATGCCATTAAGTCCCGGAAGGTGTCAGTGTCCACCAGCCTGAATGACAGCATTTCAACTGCCAGAAGTTTGGCAATGCCAGCATTCAGAGACTGTGCTCGGGGATGGTTTGCCGAGTAAGGGCGCCTTTTATCCCATGCCTGTGCTACCGATGGCTGTGATGGATGGGAACGTGCTGTTATGGGTGGAATCTGACAGGGTCTCCGGACAACAGTGGCAGAGGTTCTTCCTTGGCGATCCTGTGAGGAAGCCGAACCAGCAGTGTGTGAGCTGGAGGAAGAGGGCCCAACACGAACTGAAGAGGTGGTAGGTGGTGCTGTACGTTGGCCTACGTCTTGAGGGTGTCTCTGCAACTCCAACTCGTGCTTGGTGCGCACATGTTTCCACATATTTGTGGTATTGAGGTTGCTGACATTTCTCCCTCTTTTGACTCTCTGATGACACAGCTTGCATTTGACAAAGCAAATGTCATCTGCAACTGTGTCAAAAAAGGACCACGCACTGCAACTCTTGTGAGCGCCCGGTTTGCCTTTGGAAGGAGGAATGCTCCTAACGGGTGCCGAAGTGGAGGGTACAGGCAACCAAGTCTTCCCCCTCCCTCTGCCTCCTGTTTTGGCCGGTAGGGGAATCTCTTCCTCCGAGCTGCTCCCACCACCTTCCTGTTGCTCACGCCATGATGGGTCAAGGACCTCATCATCTTCCCTCCCCTCTTCAAACAGCTGCTTCTCCGGGGTTGTCTCGCCAGCACCGTACGCACCAGAAAGTGGCAACTGAGTCTCGTCATCATCTGATGCGTACTGAGGTGTGCTGACCATAGGCACTGGCCCACTCGCCTCTTCAGATTCAGAGGGACAAAGAAGTTGCGCATCACTGCATACTCCCTCTTCTTCACATTCAGGAATGCTGCTTGGCTGGCCCCCTCTTTCCAAGCCAACAGATTCCGAGAACAGAAGTAGAGATTGTGATGGCTCCTGTCCATGTCTCTCTGACTGCCTGGGCACTTTGGCAGGTGGTGAAGAGACAGATGGTTGCTCTTCGGTGCTCTGACCCTGAGAGGATGCGGAAGTAATTGAAGTCGATGCGTTAGCTGCCATCCATCCGACAACGGCTTCAATTTGTTCCTCCCGCAGCAGTGGGGTACGTTGAGGTCCTACAAAGCTGCGCATAAAGGACTGTTGCCTGCTAAAACTGGGGGATGCTGATCCACTGGTGCCCGCAGCAGGCCCAGAATCCCCACGTCCTCTACCTGTAGAATCCCCACGTCCTCTCCCTGCAGAATCCCCACGTCCTCTCCCTGCTGAAACTCCACGCCCACGCCCACGCCCCCGCGCCTTACTCCCTGCCTTCTTCATCTTGCAAGACTGCTTAAGATAGGCAAAAAAGGACAAAGGGGGGCCTTAGTGTGCTTATTCCTGAACAGCTGGTTACAGGTACAAGAAACACTAATTTTATGAAGTGTGTGTGTGTGGACTAGACTTTAATAGGAGCTGATGTGGCCTACACAAGTTCAAAATGTAGTGTTTGGTGAACTTTTTATGTGGTTTCTTTGTTTGAAACAAACTCAAAGTATGAGAACAAAGAATTGAAACTGATAGTATCACCAACTTTTTGGAGCTATTACAATGCAGGCAGGTAACCTACAATGCAAAAGATGAGGCTCCAAAAAAATTGGGTAATACTAATCTGGCTGCGCCGGCAGGGCACAAGCCAGAAAAAAAGGCTCCTCTATCTACTCCTATATAGTGTTTGCAACCAACCAATGTTGATGGATACGGATGGATGCACACTAATAGGAGAAGAAAAAATGAGCTGCACTCAGAGACAAATATGTGTGAGGCAGTGACGCACGTTGAGCGTCCTACAACCAGACGTAGCTGCAGGACACTCTACTCAGCGTGAGCTGCACTCACACACAGTCAGAGACCTCTCAGACAGCCGTCAACAGTGCAGCTAAGTGGGCACTGGCACTGACAGGCTGCAGAAAGGCTCCGCTGTGTACTCCTATATAGTGTTTGCAACCACCGTAGATGGAGACGGATGGATGCACACTAATAGAAGAAAAAATGAGCTGCACTCAAATAAAAATATGTGTGAGGCAGTGACGCACGCTGAGCGTCCTACAGCCAGACGTAGCTGCAGGACACACTACTCAGCGTGAGCTGCACTCACACACAGTCAGAGACCTCTCAGACAGCCGTGAACAGTGCAGCAAAGTGGACACTAGCACTGAAAGGCTGCAGAAAGGCTCCGCTGTCTACTACTAGTGTTTGCAACCAACGTATATGGATACGGATGGAAGCACACTAGATTGAAATTATTTAAAAAATGCAGCTCAAAAAATAAAAGATGTATGAGGCAGCAGTGATCACACTGGGTGGCCTACAGCCTGACGTGGCTGCAGGACCCACTCCACAGCGTGAGCTGCACTCACACAGCCCTTGCAGACAGCTGTGAAAACAGCGCTGCTAGGGAAAAGCAAGCTACAGTGGTGGTTTATGTAGCCTGGATAAAGCACAATATTGTTTTTAGAATCGCTATTTCTAACTGTCCCTCACAGTCTTCTACAGCAGCCTGTCCCTAACTGAATTCACAGCAGAGTGACCAGAAATGGCGGCTGCGGTGGCTTTTATAGTGCATCATGACATCATTTCGGCAGCCAATCACAGCCATGCCAATAGTTAACATGCCTACATGCCTAACAGGATGTGCCCACACTTCGGAGGATTCCCATTGGCTTAATCAAAGCAAGCAGGCTCATAGCATGATGGGAACTTCCTATTCCGATTCCGATCCCGGAATCCGATATGAAAAAAGTATCGGAATTAAGTATCGGAATTCCGATACCGCTGATATCGGCCGATACCCGATACTTGCGGTATCGGAATGCTCAACACTACTGACTGACTAAATACTTTTTTTCCCCACTGTATGTATATCTATTATCTATATCTATCTCTATCTATTATCTCTAACTATAGCATTCATTGCTGTCCAAAAATGGAAGGAAAAATTAGTATCAAAAATAATGCATTTTTCCTGCCATGATATGCCAAGAGATGCGGGAATGGTGCGGGAATTTCTGCATCCAAAGGTTTAGTTGTTAGTTTGAGGTTGGATGTGAATCTTTTCATTTCCCAATGTTTACAATGTTACGATCTCTTTGCATCTGCTCTCTGTGTGAGTTATGTACAGTGAAAAAACCTTGTCTTGTCTAAGATTTCAAATTAGGTCAGAGGCAATGCTCTACAACCATACCCTGTGTCTCAAAACAATCCTCTCTATCAGCTGTGCCATTTCAGTCTTTTCAGAGAGTCTAAGTGGCACTTGTTTTAGGAGGACTTCTCTGTCAGTATGACAAATGATTGTCCTGGTCAAGCAATGCGTTAAGCTGACCTGTCAAACAAGGGAGTCAATCAGTGGTCTATTCACAGGATGGTTTTGTTCTTCTACCAGAAGTCCCAATGTCCTATTTAAAGTCCCTGTTTACTGCACCCTTTGCCAGATATAGTATTTTGCTATACTGCCTGGGACAATATTCCAACCATCTCCCTAGAATTCTGTTTGTCCACTACATCTCTGGATTATTCCATGCATGCCCATTCTGGTTTGATCTCAGACTGTTTTACTGTGAGTGCTGGATTCTGTGGCTGCTTTCCCTGCACTTCTGATTTTGATTTTGACCTTGTGGGCTTGTGCACTGGACCAATTATATCAGATGAGTGCTATCTGTGGATAGCAATTGTACCCATGATAATCTTTGGGGCCAGGCACATGTCTGATTTTGATCTGAGTGTCAGATCAAAATCAGCAATTGAAGTCTATGGGTCTGGAGAACATCCAAATGTGCTTTAATTTTCACAGACTGACAGAATGGAGAAGCTGGACCTATTCCTTTTTTTTTCTTTCCATGTCCAAGAAATACTGATGCCAATCTGATCAAACTCTGCTCAGAAAGCACATTCAGGCTATGTGCCCACGATGCGATTTTTAAGCGTTTTTGCCGCGATTTACAGCACGAAAACGCTGCGAAAATGTTTAAAAATCTTGTACATGACGCCCCCCATGCATTCCTATGGCATTCCGCACATGCTGTGCAAATGCTGCGCTTTTTTCCGTGGCGGAATCGCATCACGGAAAAAATCACAGCATGATCATTCTTTTGTGCAGAATCGCAAAGAATTGCCGCGATTCCACACCCATAGGAATGCATGAGAATCGTTTACTTCCCGCATGTGGCTATGCCCACCATGCGGGAAGTTAAGCGTCTCATGTGCGGTTGGTACCCACGGTGTGGAGGAGAGGAGACTGTCCTCCAGGCCCTGGGTACCATACCCCTGTAAGAAAAAGAATAAAAATAAAAAATCGGGGTATATTTACCTTCCGACGTCCCGCGCTGCATTCCCGGCCTAGCGTTCCCAGTAATGCCTTGCGGCAAGGTCCTGTGATGACGTGGCCTCACGAGATCGCTATAGCAACGCGAGACTACGTCATCACAGGTCTCGCAAGGCATCGCTGGGAACGCTGAGGCCCGGGATGGCAGCGCGGGACGTCGGAAGGTAAATATACCCCGATTTTTTTTTTTTTTTTTATCATTTTTAACATTTTATCTTTTACTATTGATGCCGCATAGACAGCCTCAATAGTAAAAAGCTGGTCACACTTGTCAAACACTATGGTTGACGAGTGTGACCAACCTGTCAATCACTTTCCAAGCGATGCTTCAAATCGCTTGAAAAGTGCTTGAGAAAATCGCGGCAAAATCGCGAACAGAATCGCGGTAAAATCGCGGTGAAATCGCGTGGGAAAAAAACGCGCGATTTCTGGGAAGGAGTCCGGTTTTCATTGTGCGTTTTAAAACGCTACGTGGGCCCATAGCTTCACACTTTCAGTATGGGGTCAGTATTTTACACCAGTATATGTTTAGTTTTCCTTCAGCGTTCTCCACTGGTCAGCTACTACTCTGCCAATGCAACTTGAAAGTCCCAGCAACAATGTCCAGATCTCTGTGGAAGGGTTAAATAGGGAATAGCTGGGAATCTGTCACCCTTTGCTAAATAGAGTGGACAGTGGAAAGTCTGGCTGGGAAAACCCTTTATGGATTGATGGTTTTGTTATACCATGTCTATTGCAACATTATTTTGATTTCCAAGACCAGATGGCTGAATGCAATGGAAAGCATTTATAGAAAACATATTGGGAAAGGAATATTGGAGTTATAAAGCACCACTCTTTGCCTGCCAGTTTGGCTGTCAGAACGCTGCTTCATGGCAATGTAAAGTCAGTGTGCAATTATCAATCTACGGACCACCATTATGAGGAATGGAAAGAGAAAGAAAAAGTAAATGTAGAAAATAGGAGATTCATTACAATAGAAAACCTTGTGTATAAATCTGTCTTTGCAGGATTTCATTAATATAAAAGCGTCACCACAGCAGCGATAATGGCCACTTCAGCTATTACTGACTTAATTGGGTTGCCAAGGATTGTAAAAAATTAACTAAATGTCAATCCTTTATACGGTAGTTTAAGTAGATTGGTGATAACACCTAGTCATGAAAGAATGTGACAGCTACAGGCTCATACTTTAACCACAACTTCCTCATCCCCTGAGGAAGCTAAACAGGTGAAACGCTCGCTGGGATAACAGTGATTTGTGAAGACAAGTCTGACTGAACATGGAACGGATTTGTATAACTCACTTTGGTATTTGAAGGGGAATTCATTAATAGCACCATTTAACTCCACTATAACCAAACATTGCTGTCTGGTTTGTTTTTTTATCTTCTTTCTTTATCTTATTTTTTCTATATATTCATTGTGTTTTTAAGAGATACAATAGAATTGAAGTCTTTTTATGTAAGAGAATGGTAGTGTTTGATCTTTTTAATTATTTAGGAATCTAAGGTTTATATTCCTGGTAGTCAACATACCTTAAAATAATATTTGTGCTGTTTCGCTACTAGTAGCACTGAAAAATTACACCAGACACGTAGTTGACAGATAATCTGTTGTATTAATGGGATGCACTCCTTTTGTCTCTCCCTGTCTCCACCACCCTTCTTTGCTATGAATATGTTGAAGATATTACTCTTATATTTCAAGTATGTACTTTACCTTCCCAGGTTTTGCTAGACTTTGGTAATGAACATGTGTTTCCCTTTACAAATATACACTTCAGTGGAGATATCCCAGTATTTGGGCTGCTCTTGCAGAAATGAAGAATCCTCAATGGTAAATAATGAAGTTTATTATTACACCAGCTCATTTCGGTGCAGGACTGTTGCCGAAACACGTTAGTGTTATAAAAACCTTAATTTTTTACTGTCAAGGATTCTTCACTTCCGCATGCACAGACCAAACACTATAATATCTCCATTTCTAATAAATTGCTATCTGGAAGAATTTTTCCTGCATCCAAAGAGCTGCAGCCACAAATTCTAAGGCTTTTATAGGTGTCGTGTCCCTCCACAACCACCTCAGGTGAGCACTACCATCACCCTCACCCTCGCTTATTTCTCTTGCGGTATTGCTCTATTATGCACTCCTGTCCCAACCAGACCTCAGCCTTTACCATTATAGGCAAATTCATACAATGATATTCATCATCCATGTGCCTTCTTTTTAATAAACGGATAGCACATGAAGTTATAGCATAGAATAAAACTATTCATTGATTTTAAAAAAATGTACCGTATATACTCGAGTATAAGCCGAGGCACCAAATTTTGCCACGGAAAACTGGGTAAGCTTATTGACTAGAGTATAAGCCGGGTATACATTGTCCCCTCATCCCTGTCCTGCTCTGTGTGGCTCCCCCTAGACCATCCTTCTATGTATGGCTTGGCTCCCCCGTCCAATCCTTCTATACATTGCTCGGCTCCCCCAGTCCCATCCTTCTATGTATGGCTGTGCTCCCCCATCCTCCTCCGTGCTCCCCATCATCCTCTGTGCTCCCCCGTGCTTTCCCATCCTCCTCCATGCTCCCCGTCCTACTCGATGCTCCCCCATCCGGCTCCGTGCTCCCCCGTCCTGCTCCATGCTTCCCTGGCCTGCTCCGTGCTCCTCCGTGCTCCCCCATCCTCTTCTGTGCTCCCCATCCTCCTCCGTACTCCCCATCTTCCTCTGTGCTCCCCCATGCTCCCCGTTCTTCTCCGTGCTCCCCCATCCTGCTCTGTGCTCCTCTGTACTCCCCCGTCCTCCTCTGTGCTCCCCCGTCCTCTTCCGTGCTTCCTCATCCTCCCCGGTCATACCCTCCTCGCGCCGTCGATGCACGTCCCTATGGGAGTGGAGACACATGCATATTCATTACCTTAATGAGCGGTACCACGTGACCGCTCAACACAGGAAATGCTGCCTTGCCGGGACAATGGAGATGCAGGGACGTTCAGCAATGGCACGAGGAGGGTGAGTATGATGTCACAGCTGCCGGCTCCTGCCACTTCCCCTCCCCTGCCTGCTTTCAGCACAATGACTCGGGTATAAGCTGAGGGGGGCATTTTCAGCTCAAAAAAATGTGCTGAAAATCTCGGCTCATACACGATTATACACGGTATCTGGTCTGTTATAAGATTCATGTGTCAATTTTGCTTGAATGTACTTTTTTTTTCAGTACTTTTTTCATATCAGACTTGAGGATGCCAATCCATGAGACTGTATTAAAAACGCATGGCGCATAGAGGCCATTTGTTATCACCGGATCTGTTTTTTTAGCGGCCATAGAAATTGGCACCGTTGTCTCAATGTGTCCTAAAATAGTCTCAGAAAATAGCTTTCCTCATCATTTCACCCCTAATAATTCTCTTTGTAGAACAAGTGACTAAGTGAACAGCGAAGTTGTTACACTTTCTGACTTTCTCACTTTCTATAAAAATATTTTATGTATAATGCGACTGCTTAATGGATGTGGACAATGGAGGAGTTTCAAACAGAATCAAAGTGCATTATGCATTAGCAGAGGGGAGCTCATCAGGATAAGGATACACAGGGAAGGAGAAAGCACCATGTCGTTGTCACATGTACTCATGTAATGGAATCTGCAGCAAGGTATTAGATCAGTGATAATATAGTCTTCTTTATGCCAAGAGCAATATCTCAACATATGAAAACCATTATTATGTGAATATTTCCACATTGTTTTTAAATCTTACATGTTTTATTTTATTTAAATGATCCTTGGTCATTTCCACACATCTTGATAGATTTTATACAATCTGCAAATCACTTTTTTCAAGTTGCATTGCCCCTGCAATATCACTCCAAAGTGCCTGCCACTAGTTTCTTCCTTCTAACTTGCTGTCCACTGCCTGTTGCCAAGTGTCATCCACCTTTAGCAGCAGAGAAGCTGACTAAGATTATAGTCTCTGTTTACTGCACATCTGTCTGTCAATCTACATGGAAGGTTTAGGGAAGGCAAATAATTTGACAACAGTAGACACTGTTCAATCTGGAAAAGGAGGAAAAGAAACTTCCAACATTGGTGATTGAACTGGAACAATCCACGTAAAAAAGAAGATGCCAAATTACAGATCATTTGAGTCAAGAAAGTTTCTTGATCCATTTAACTGGTATGTGCATGAAAAGAAGTTTTAACTTTAACTTCTGCAAGTTTTGTGTTAATGGGCAGGAACGCCTTATTTCAGAGTTTACGTTTCATGTGCCTTGGCTACCTGTTTGAAGAACAAAAGACATATTTGATTTCACAATTTGAATATAGAAATCTAATTTTGCAAACAAAAATTTTTTTTCACTTAGCTAAGACTTAACACCGTGCTACTGGCTATAGTTTGGAATGAAAAAAAATGAGAGAGACTAGACTAGACATACTTATTTGCATGTAATGATCTGAACTGGACATTTACATATAGAGTTATTTCGGAATAGAAGTACAAGTGGTGAAAATGAATATGTGCTTCATGTAGTTTTGCATTGCAAAATAGTCTGAAAGACTTTCTACTGAATAATTCCAATGGGAATCTACATTTTTACTGAGGTTTCTGTTTATAAGAGTTGTCTCATTATGATAGCCATTGGCCTTATGACCTAATAGGGACTTCTCCTATGAGCCACAGCTGCAAATAGCAACTCTAGCTCTTCTGAACCTGGACAGCAACTAAACTCAACATTTCCCCTAAGTAGTGAAATTGCACAGTAGTACTTGGTATTTCCTAAACTTTTCCTGTTTAAAAAAAATTCTACTAAAAAGTTAGTGTTTTTTTTAATCAGGACAGTGACATTTTCAATATTACCACTTTTGAACGAGAAATCTATCTTCCAAATGATGGTTTTCTAAATGGGACATACATAGAGATGTGTGAATATATTCCAATGAAATTGAATTTTCCAAAAATTTGTCTTTGCCAAAATGGGGATATTTTGCAATTCACTTTTGCGTGGATTCAGCCAGCGGACACCATTTTTCTGAACCATAATGGACCATCAAAAGACTATAAAAAATATTTAAAAAATTCCATGATATAATTATAAGGCTATTGTAGAGTTTTCTTTATAACTTTTCATATGCAAATAATGGTGCATTCATGTCCGGTGGGTGGACCCCACCAATGGGTGTGTATATTTTGGGTCTGTTTTTAAATGTTTTTAGCTTTTTGGTGTTGTGTTGGCTCTAATAAATTTTAAAAGAAATTTTGGTTGTCCCTGATCTTTAGCATGTTTCTTTTTTCATATTGTTTGTGGCTTATAGACATGTTTCAGGTTGATCCCAGTTGCTGATTCTGGCTGATGGTGCCCTCCCCCTCCCCACCTTCTTTTCCTCTCTAGTTGATATTTTTGGTAATAGAAACACCAGTATCGGTGATGTCCGTGTCCATGTGCAGCATCCTTGTGCCGTCCGTGTGCACAATCCGTGTGACACGTACTGGAATAGAATGCAGAATAGAACTGAAAGATGTTTAGGTGTTAGATGTGCAAAGATAGAGGATAGATAGATGGATGTCAAAGAAAATAGTGCTGTGCATGTGTATTTTACTGTACATGTATTTAGCTAAAAAAAAAATAATGAGAAAAATGGCATGGGGTCCCTCTTATTTTGAATAACCAGCTAAAGAAAAGCAGACAGCAAGCCCTGGGGTTAGTAATGAAGAGGTGTCTGTTAGACTTCCCCATTGCTAACCCCGTAGTCGAAAGAAATAAACACGCAAAAGTTCTTTATTTGTAATTAATCACTCCCTAACAATTTCCCTCTTTCACCCATTTATTAAAAAAATTCACACTGGTCCGCCATAGTCCATATGGGGGTCGCACAATGATCCCCGTGTTCTTTGTCCAGCGTATGGAGCCCCGTTCCAGCGTATGGAGCCCCATTCAGAGAACAAAGCTCCATAGACTGGAGCAGCAGCCACTGCCAGATTTCACGCTGCACTCTGTGAGAACCCAGCTGCTGTGATGAGGGGTGACATCAGTAAGGTCACCACAGTTCACAGTTGCCAGATCTCATGAGGGCAGCGCGAGAGCCAGAATGATGAGTGGTGACGTCACTGCTCATCATTCTGGCTCTCACACTGTTCCCTGTGTGTGCAGCCCCATAGATGGGTCTACATGTGTAAGTGTCTCCATTATGTGTGAAAACTGTCACCACATGCTGGAGGCACTGAAGTGTGAAGGGGGTCTTACTGGCTTAACCTTTGATGGTGATTTATGATATAATGAGCTGAAAGATGTTCTGCAAATCATAGAATCATAATGCTCATCTTGTTAAATTTAATAAGATTATGGAAGTCAAGTCACAGGAACAAGGTGTGTGCTTCAACTTACTACAACTCCTGGCAAAAATGATGGAATCACCGGCCTTGGAGGATGTTCATTCAGTTGTTTAATTTTGTAGGAAAAAAGCAGATCACAGACATGGCACAAAACTAAAGTCAATTCAAATGGCAACTTTCTGGCTTTAAGAAACACTAAAAGAAATCAAGAACAAAAAATGTGGTAGTCAGTAATGGTTACTTTTTTAGACAGAGCATAGGGGAAAAATTATGGAGTCACTCAATTCTGTGGGAAAAAATTTTGGAACCATGAAGAGCAAACCAACAAAAAACAGTCCAACACATCACTAGTATTTTGTTGCACCACCTCTGGCTTTTATAACAGCTTGCAGTCTCTGGGGCATGGATTTAATGAGTGTCAAACAGTACTCTTCATCAATCTGGCTCCAACCGTCTCTGATTGTTGTTGCCAGATCAGCTTTGCAGGTTGGAGCCTTGTCATGGACCATTTTCTTCAACTTCCACCAAAGATTTTCCATTGGATTGAGATCCGGACTATTTGCAGGCCACGACATTGACCTTATGTGTCTTTTTTCCAAGGAATGTTTTCACAGTTTTTGCTCTATGGCAGGATGCATTATCATCTTGAAAAATGATTTCATCATCCCCAAACATCCTTTCAATTGATGAGATAAGAAAAGTGTCCAAAATATCAACATAAACTTGTGCATTTATTGAAGATGTAAAGACAGCCATCTCCCAAGTGCCCTTACCTGACATGCAGCCCCATATCATCAATAACTGTGGAAATTTGCACGTTCTGTTCAGACAGTCATCTTTATAAATCTCATCGGAACGGCACCAATCAAAACTTCCAGCATCATCACCTTGCCCAATGCAGATTTGCGATTTATCACTGAATATGACTTTCATCCAGTCATCTACAGGCCACGTTTGCTTTTCCTTAGCCCATAGTAACCTTGTTTTTTTCTGTTTAGGTGTTAATGATGGCTTTCGTTTAGCTTTTCTGTATGTAAATCACATTTCCTTTAGGTGGTTTCTTACAGTTCGGTCGCAGACATTGACTCCAGTTTCCTCCCATTCGTTCCTCATTTGTTTTGTTGTGTATTTCCTGCTTTGGAGATATATTGCTTTAAGTTTCCGGTCTTGAAGCTTTGATTTTTTCCTTGGTCTACCAGTATGTTTGCCTTTAACAACCTTCCCATGTTGTTTGTATTTGGTCCAGATTTTAGACACAGCTGACTGTGAACAACCAACATCTTTTGCAACATTGTGTGATGATTTACCCTCTTTTAAGAGTTTGATAATCCTCTCCTTTGTTTCAATTGACATCTCTCGTGTTGGAGCCATGATTCATGTCAGTCCACTTGGTGCAACAGCTCTCCAAGGTGTGCTCACTCCTTTTTAGATGCAGACTAATGAGCAGATCTAATTTGATGCAGGTGTTAATTTTGGGAATTAAAATTTACAGGGTGAGTGCATATTTTTTTACCACAGAATTGAGTGACTCCATAATTTTTCCCTATGCTTGGTCTAAAATGTAACCATTACTGACTACCACGTTTTTTGTTCTTGATTTCTTTTAGTGTTTCTTAAAGCCAGAAAGTTGCCATTTGAAATGACTTTAGTTTTGTGCCATGTCTGTGATCTGCTTTTTTTTTTTAACAAAATTAAACAACTGAATGAACATCCTCCAAGGCCGGTGATTCCATAATTTTTGCCAGGGGTTGTATACTAGTCGTTCAGCACAGCTATCTGGAAAAATGATGGAAGAATTCATTTGGAGACTGATTTGTGAAAAGTAATTTTCTCTATAAATTTAAACCCTGAAAATCTGCCTAGTGCAAAATCTTTTGTGCCAACTTTTGTATAACTTTAGTATAAATGCCAACATATTTTAATATTTTAATTCATATGTTGTTTTTTTCCTGACTTTATGTGAATAGAAAGTTACATACAGTATTTGTCCGTTTTCAAAATGTCAATGTTCTAGTCATAAAAGCAACGTTAATAGGGATAAATAGAACTCTGCATTAACAATCAGAAAACAGGGCTTACTAGCAAGGATCATAAAAGTAATATACAGTGTTATTAACCCCTACCCAACATAGAAGATAATAGTTATTCCTGCAGCGGGCTGAGGCGCTAAGTCCACACAATACCTGGTAGAAGCTGGTTGTGTTAGGTTAATTTTCCACTATATGTTTTATATCTCATGCTCACTGTACTTATTTTTCACTCAGCGTAAATTGACTTGCACTTTTAAAATCTGCAACATGGTAATCTCTTTTGCAGATTCGTTGAGCTTTGCACAAATAGAAAAAAATGGGCTAAAAGAAATAAAATATAGCAATAACCATCAATAGTGATACATAATGTCTGTTCTCTTATCTAACCCATTTGGATATCTAGACCCCAGACAGAATATCCAAAAAGCCTCTCTTGTAAGAAGACGTTGAGCTTTACTTGCAGATTTTCTCCATAGAATTGCATTTGATGCAGAAAATCAAGAGGTAAAAAAATGCATATGAATTTTTAGTGCATTTTTGCTGCATAAATCTGATAAAAAAGTACAGTATATATACTGCTCAAAAAATAAAGAGAACATTAAAATACCACATCCTAGGTATCACTAAATGAAATATTCCAGTTGTAAATCTTTATTCATTACATAATGGAATGCGTTGAGAACAATAAAACAAATGATCAATGTAAATCAAAATGAATATGATACTCAAAATCAAAGTGGAAAATCAAATTACAGGATGTTCCAACTTCAGTGGAAATGCCTCAAGAGTGATGAGGAAATGATGCTCAGTAGTGTGTGTGGCTGTGAGGGAAGCACTGAGCCATAGTCATGGCTGAGCTCTCTGGAACAGTTGTGTCCCGGCCTCCCATCACAGACAAAAAAATGGTGCATATTCTGCGTGGCATGATCGGTACTGACAGTGTTGGCAATGTCCTCTCTCAGTTTTTCAGTGTTCTTTTGAGTCACTCGCATACAAATAAAGACAGAGTCCAAGCTTAACTCACAATGCAGATCTTTACTGATGTTTTTTTCGCAGCTCATTCAGATTGCAATCATTATTGACAATAGAATCTTCATTACACTCCACAGGAGCTCTCCCTTCTTTACTTTCCTTCTTTGCAGATCGAGGTCGGGTCGTACGCACTTGTACATATTACCGGTATCCTTTCTGTCCGTACTCACTATCACTGGTGCTTCCCTCTGCCGTTTCGCCTCGGCTCCTAGGGAATGCACCAAGGCTGCGAGTCGCCACATAATGAAACACTCACCTTTCTGTCTGCCTGCTCCTTCTCTCAATCCTTTCACTGGGGGAACGCTATCCCTCTGACCTTGCTGCTGTACTTGTTCCTCTCTCTTTTTCCTGGACAGCTGGGCATTTAGCTTGAACATTGCAAGAAAACTGTGCAGGGTCCTGAGCACTTAAGCTCATGTGGCACCCCAGGCAACTAAGCTCATTCACAGGGATTGAACACCCCTGTCCTAACTAACTCTAACTAGGAAGTTCCCCTCTACTCCTATACAGCTAATCCCTCCTATTGTTAACCCTTATATCTCCAACTACAGTGTAACAATCTCTATGCCCCGTCTAGTGGCCATATCACTAACAACACTGTCTCTATTATGTACATGGTGATACAGCAAACAGCATATTATACATAGATTAATCAGCAACATACTATATACTGTACATACATGTACAGTAGCAGCATGGGGGCTTAAAGGGGCAGATTTATTACATACCCATACATGGCCTCCACTTTCCTGTATGACCTCCCTACAATGACTGGGCCCTGTGGGTTTAGATTTCTTTTCCTTTTAACAATAAAGACCTTAATTTCAAAACTGCATTTTGTCTTTTCTTGTGTTATCTTTAAATACTTTGTCTAATATTCAAATATGTTTGATGATCTGAGACATTTCAGTGTGACAAACATGCAAAAGAATAGGAAATCAGGAAGGGGGAAATACTTTTTTACACAATTGTAAGCAATAACAATTTGAATCATCCCTCTTTTTCCAGTTTAAAGATAAAAAACAAGTACATCTGATGTCACCACATGCCATAATAGTATTCATATGTCAAAAAACAAAGTTAATTTTCTCGTGCAATAAAGGTAGAGAAAAAACATTGAAACACCTCAAGCTTGCATAAAAATGCAATAAATACTAATGAAAACTTCATAAATATCCCAAAATATCCCCAAAGGAAACATCAGCTCTCCATGAATAAAACAAGTCCTTACATGGCTCTATCATGAAAAAATAAAACATAATAGTTACCGGCTATCAGACAATTTGTTTTACAAAATTTTGAAATATTTTTCACCACTTACAAAATAAAAAATTGCAATAGTACAGACCTGTAAAATAATGCTGTCTGAACATTTTCACTGAACAATGAATACCGTAAAAACAAAACTTAAAAAAAACAATGGCGGAATTGCATTTGTTTCATTATTTTACTGCATTTGGAAGATTTTTCCTGTTATCCAGCACATTGTATGTAAAATGAATTGTGTTATTCAAAACTGCATCTCATGTAAAAAAAACCCACAAATGATCAAACAGCTGTACCGATGGTAAAATTGAAAAGTTATGTCTCTTGCAAGAAGGGGAAGAAAAAAAATGAAAGCTATAGCTGGAAAGGGTTAATAAGCGATGTGTATAATAATATATTCAATATATTCCAGTGAGAACAATATTTTTCATCTGGATTCAACTGTAGTAATTCTTTATGACATCACTGCTATCTGATAGAGTATCTGGTAGAATGTACCTAGGCTTTTTCATTGCAACAGTCCAGGAATAAACAGGGAGATGACTGGAATTCAGCATCATTTAAAACTAGAGGTGTGCCCGATGCTATCGCATTGGAGGGAAGTGTGTGCGTGGGGTGTGTGTGAGTACAAGTGTGTGTGTACATACATGTGTGTGTACATGTGTGTCCCGCAGATGCCTGCCCACCCACCTCCGTACAGTCACAGTCAGCAGGAAAGAGAGTGGTTTGTGGCCTGTGCTGGAGATGTGAGTACATGTGTGTATATGTGAGTACGTGTGTGTGTGTGTGTGTGTGTGTGTGTGTGTGTGTGAGTACGTGTGTGTATGTGAACCCGTGTGTGTGTGTATATGAGCACGTGTGTGTGTATGTGAGCACGTGTGTGTGTATGTGAGTACATGTGTGTGCATGTGACTACGTGTGTGTGTGTATGTGTGTGTGTATGTGAGTACGTGTGTGTGTATGTGAGTGTTAGGAACGGCGGAACGCACTAAATAAAAATAAGTAATAAAGTGCGTTCGCCGCTCGGGGTTCACCGTGCAGTAGGTGTTACACCCCTGCTAGGTACTGACAGACGAGTAATATGGCAGTATATGCGCACGGGTTAGACTTCACCCGACGAGCGCAAAGCAGGCTCTGTTCACATACAGAGGCACCGCAACATAAACATGACCTACTGTGTGTGCGGCATCGCTAATGCGGATGCCAAGGAGGGCTGCAACTGCAGTGTGGCGTAGGGCACAGCCGCTAGTCGAGAAAGCTAGGAAGCAGGCGCAATGTCGGACGCTAGAGTAGAGGTGCGGTGTGCACAGTGGCCTAAGGCTTGCCACTGACTGGCGTTGACTGCTGCACTAATTCCCTATCCACATGCGTAATATCAGAGGGAAGGGGTTTCAAATGAGTCAGTCATCAGAGTCATACATCCGTCACCATTCACACATTTAGCTTGAAAAGTCTATACTAGCACATGGCCAAATGGTCATGCGCGCTTTTTATAGCCGTGCGGGACCTTCCAGATCTCCGAGATGGACCAATGAGATCTGGAGCAGGACCTGGGCACATAACTCCCGATCTCCAATGGGAGATTGCCTCGTGAGCATGCCCAGTAGGAGCACAGAGGAACTTAGTCTCTGGAGCGGTCTGCTGCAAAGTAATCTTCTCTGCAGTAGATAGACAGCAGGAGACCGCAGAATGTGAGGCTCTGGATTCCTGCAGAGCAGATGCAGAAGCCAGACGCCTAACAGTGAGTATGTGTGTGTGTATGTGTGTGTGTGTATGTGAGCACGTGTGTGTGTGTGTATGTGAGTACATGTGTGTGTATGTGACTACGTGTGTATGTGTGTGTATGTGAGTACGTGTGTGTGTATGTGAGTACGTGTGTGTGTGTGTATGTGAGTACATGTGTGTGTGTTTGTGAGTACGTGTGTGTGAGTACGTGTGTGTATGGGAGTACGTGCGTGTGTGTATGTGAGTACGTGTGTGTGTGTGTATGTGAGTACGTGTGTGTATGTGAGCACGTGTGTGTATGTGAGTATGTGTGTGTTTGTGAGTACATGTGTGTGAGTACGTGTGTGTACGTGTGTGTGTACATGTTTGTGTGTACGCACATGTGTGTATGTGTACGCACATGTGTGTGTGTGTACATGGTGGGCAGGCAGTGGCAGGCCCGGTGGGGGGGTCCAAAGGCATGGGTGTGTTTGTGTATGTACATGGTGGGCAGGCAGCGGCGGGTCCGGCAGCGTAGCCAGCAGCGTCGGGTCCAGCGGTGGCGGCGGGGAGTTCAGCAGTGGCGGGTCCAGCAGCGGCGGCAGGGGTTCTGGCGGCAGCCAGCTGGCAGGAAAGACCACGGCTTGTGGCCTGTGCTGGAGATGGGGTGCGGGCGCCCTCTGGTGGCGCCACACCCCATCTCCAGCACAGGCCGCAAGCCGTGGTCTTTCCTGCTGGCTGTGATGGAGGTGGGTGGGCAGGCATCGGCAGGTCCGGCGGCGGTGGATCCAGCAGCGAGGGGGTCCTGGCGGTGTCGTGCTGGTGGTACTGTGCAAGGGCCTGGTACCACCAGCTGGTGCCATATTGAAATACCCATCACGGGTGTTCCAATATGGTGGTCGGTGTACTTCCGGTGGTGGTGCATTGTGGAAGCGACACAAGCGCCGGAAGTGTGTGACAGAGTTTATTGGTAATTATATATTAGATAATCTATAATTTTATTTTTTTCTGAAATATGAGAAGTTGCCGCAACTACGTTGTGATACCTGGTCAACACGCAACTATAATCTGAACTATGTTCATTGTAGAGGGAAGAATTTTTTATGCTTCTCATTTTGAATTTAATTAGTTGATACAAAATGCTCCATTATTATACAGGGTGGGCCATTTATATGGATACACGTGGGTGGGCCATTTATAAAGTTGCATCCAAAATGGCCGACTTCAAAATGGCCGCCATGGTCTCCACCCATCTTGAAAAGTTTTCCCCCTCCAATATACTAATGTGCCACAAACAGGAAGTTTATATCACCAACCATTCCCATTTTATTTGGGTGTATCCATATACAAGGCCCACCCAGTTGTATCCATATAAATGGACCACCCTGTAGATAAAATAGAAGGATCATGTGCTTTCCTTCTTATCACCAGTCTTAGTAAGCTGCCCTCTCTAATAAGTTGAATGCTTCTGCCCCTCTCTTCTTTCTGATTTGCCTTGTACAATTCTCCATAATCCTTGCATGCTACTAACTGTAACAGTGAGAACTTTTACGTGGAAAGCAAAGAGCTGTTTGAACCTGGAGAAAAGCTATGACAGATTTCAGCTAAATTTTGCAGACCAGCTAGGTAGTTTAGGAACTATGTAAAAGCAATGTTAAAGGGGTTATCCCCTACTCAGACAATTCATTTTAAAACCATATGCTTCAGTAAATGTAATTGTTGGCAGCGGATTAATCTCTGTACTGTCCAGCAGTACTGTTCAACAGTGAATATATATTTATTCAGGAGCAAAAATAACAGCTTGCAACTGGTATTTATTATAGCTTAGAGTCTTAGCATTTTGTTTGTCAACTTGCAAAGTAAAAGTAATAACTGTGTCTCAGCTACACACAGTGAACAGGAGCTTCCTGCATTTTTTTCTTTAACAGTGCTTTACCGGCAATGTAACACTGTTGCTGGAGACAGAAAATCATACACTAATAAGCAGTAGCAAATAGTAATTGTTGCAATATATACAGTACAATAATAAGCATTATTCCAACAGTAATAACAACTATACTCATCTCCACTACTAGCACCGTTCCAGCGATGTCGGCTTTGGCTCTCCCGAGGATTGTTATGTCATGCTATCCCTTCGGCCAATCAATGCTGACTTCATTCACCCCTCCTTCAGACAAATCAGCATCTCCAGAGGAAATGAGAGAGCAGCCGCAGCTCTCACTTCTTCTGGGAGTCAATTACACGAGTAGGAGAGGAGAGTAAAGCTAGCGCTGATTGACTGCAAGGATCACATGACATAACAATATCACATGATCCCCGGGAGAGACAATGGCAACAGTTCTGGAACAGTGGCATCACCAGATGTGAGTGTAATGTTAATTTACGGGGGTAAACATAGAGATTCAATAGGGGTTGTTGGAGTAATGGACAACCCCTTAAATTAGATTTTTTTTCCTTAGTTCAGGGATGAAATTAACAAATTAAAAAATTAAAAACCATTCTTCAAAGATTTGTGCTACTGCAGCTCTTTATAGCAAAATGACAAACAAGAGCAAATTATATGAAGCCAACACGACACCCAGCATGTTGAAAATTTGTACCTTGGTTTGGGAATTTGTCGCAAGGAGGGAGAGGTTTGTGTAGAGGTAATTACTGTTAGATTATGCCAGACAGCATAGCAGACTCAGAGATTCCTAACTCATTTTAACGAGAGCTACAAGGGAAATTACCCACTGAAATTGAGCTGTTCCACTTTTTCAACAGAATTGAAAATTAGTTTAATGATGTCTCTCTGAAAGGCAACACACCATAAAAATGTAATTTTGATTGGAATTCTAACATTCTGGCATCCTAGTGATGACTGAAAGTCAAACGGAAATGATCACCTCTTCTTCATGTTTTAGAAAAAAAGCTTTCAGGAAAATAGTCACAGCTGAGATCTAATAGTTACATAAAATAATCATTGGGAAGAGATGTAGTAATGTTTTAATGTGCCCAAAGATGAAAGAATTTACAAATTAAGGGTTGAAGTTCTCATTTTAGGCATTAATGTATTGTAAACCCACCAAATGTATTAGTTTTGAGGAACCAAAGACACAGCCCAACACTTTGTTATTCTCCGATTCTCAAAAATAGATATTTATAGATTATTGCAATAAATATACAGTATCTAAGATATCATGTAGAAAAAAAGAAAAAATTCCAGCTACTATAAGATCCATTTATTGAGTGAAAAGTAAGACAGAGTTCACATGATAGTCTCTATTACGCGTAGTCAGCCATATTATGCTTTTTTTATGGAGCAGTATTTGGGCGCCCATAGAAGAGCGTGAGCCTTAAAACATTTATTCAGGATGGGCCTAAAAATTAAAAAGTAGGTAGTTGCTAAATACCTGCTATCAATATCATACTAACTGAAAACATTACATAGCGATACAAAAGTATCTCATAACTATATGTCAATAACTGACCAAAATGACCGAACACTCGCCACGCCACCAAAGTATGTATCTTAAAAGAGACTTGGAGTACAGAATCCAGAGTATAATGTAAAAAACAAGATTTTTTATTTATTACATGACATAACAATAACTAGTACAATAAATGCATAAAAAGTAAGCAGTTAAAGGCAATGGCGCACGGTGTCAGAGAACTACAAATCCACCAAATTAGTAGCAAGTATGGGAATCAAGGTAAATAGATAATAACATTTGGAGCCAACAGTGGTGGCATTTCCCTAGGAATTGCTAGGTAAAAATCAATAGTAGACCATGAAAGTGCATGGCTCCTAAGATCCCATATGGGAAAATGCCAAATGTTTATAATAGGGGCTCCCCAGTATTTAAATATCTGGGTATGCCAAAATGTTTGCAAAGAGATAACAACAATAACAGTAGTATAAACATTTGCAAAGACAATACAGCCTGTAAAGGGCATGTCACACTAAGCGATATCGCTAGCAATATCGCTATAACTTGTGACGTTATAGCGATATTGTTAGCGATATCGCTGTGTGTGATACTTACCTACGACCCGCTCCCCTGCTGGCTATCGCTGATCGTGCGAGAACAGGCTGGACTGTTTCTCGTCGTCAGCTTCCTGTGGAGAGACGAGCGACGCGTGGAGCCGGGCGGGAGGACGCAGGATCGCCTGGTGTGACAGGTAAGTAGCGACCCCCATCTCCAGCGATGTCGCTAGTGAGATCTGCCTGTGTGGCAGCTCACTAGTGACCACTTAGCGATGTACCAGCGATCCTGACCACGTCATATCGCTGGTCGGGATCGCTGGTGCATCGCTAAGTGTGACAGTACCTTAAGAGTATTATTAGAAAAACAAGGCATACATAATAAGAAAGAATATCTCACCCATGATAACCTGTATGTGGATATGCAGAAAGCGGCATCCCCAACGCTCGTTTTGCGTGGACATTGGCTGAAGTTTTAAAACTAGAGGATAGTACCATCCCAATTGAGGTGCGCCTTATCGCTGTGGGACAGGTTTTACGTTTTTTATCAAAAATAGTGTTTACTAAGTACTCTGTTATTTGTTTGTACTATTACTAGTTACTTA
Organism: Dendrobates tinctorius; assembly: GCF_039654945.1. Classification (NCBI taxonomy): domain Eukaryota; kingdom Metazoa; phylum Chordata; class Amphibia; order Anura; family Dendrobatidae; genus Dendrobates; species Dendrobates tinctorius. Next base: position 17,383,343 of record NW_027361697.1, on the reverse strand, counting down.
CAGCAGGGTAAATTCTCATTTTGCTTCTACCATAGGTTTTATCCGTTAAATGGCCACAGTCTAAACATGCTTTTATATGTTGCATGTATACCAACTTATGCTCCAGCTCATTTCTTTGGTTTTGCTGCAGTTTTTTTGGGACTTTTTGCAAACAGGGGTGTGGCTTCATTTTTGCTCTAGGCATTTCATTTATATAGCTTCCCATTGTTAGGTGTCTAACCAGTTGGACCCTGGTCATGCTCTGCCACATCTACATTGAGGTTGTCTAACACTAGGTGAGCTTTCAATACCAAAAGGATGAGACCATCCCAATTGGAGTGTGCCTTATCATGGTGGGATGGCTTTTACTCTTGTTTTAATCAAAAAGAGAGTCTACTAAGTACCCTATGTTATTCGATTGTACTGTTACTGTCTACTTATTTACAGCAGGGTATATGCCCATTTTGTTTCTATCTTAGGTTTTGTCTGAAGATATATATGAAGATATTTTGATGAGATTTTGACAAGTTTTTTTCCACATTTTTTGGCAGCCTTTTGACATGATAGTTTCAAGTTTGGAGTGTATTCTAGCAACATGTGACATATTTTTTCCCACGCGTTTTGCTTATGTAGTATCTCTCCAAGGAAGTAACATACTACACACGCAAAATGCACGTTGGGGTCTGTGAATGTCCTGGTGACACTCCTCCTACTACCATGGGTAAGGGTGCAATTCTTTAACTTACTTTTCAACTATGCACTAGGACTTTTTGGTATAATGTCTGAGTAATGGTGTAGGCTCACTCTTGTAGCAGCCACCAACCTTAACTTAGCGTTATTATACGCCTATTTTTGCATGGTTATCATCCTTGACCTTGCCCATGGTAGATTTAATTTACCACACTGCACTTGTTGTACTACTGATTAATTGTCACCAGGATAACTTTCCAATATCATGGTATTTTGCCATCTTTGCTCATGCTTCTATTTCTACGTCACCAATTTATTTTTTTCTGTTTTTTGCTAAATAAAAGTAATATGTTAGTGTCCTACAACTCCTGGTTTCTTATTGCTTTATATTGTTGTTTGGCGTGGCAATCTCTGTCCACATTCTCATATGGATTATCCACGCTGTGTGGATTTTGTTTAACATGTACCTAATGAATATATTGCTATTTACTAATAAAATGTGGCCTATCAACTGTAACGTGTAATTTTGAAGGATTTATAATATGGACTTTAGAGTAGATCCACTGTAAAATCCTCAACTAAAAACTCAGCGTAAACATACCGCGTTATATGGTAACCGGTGACACCATGTGCCGCCAGACAGCCTCCTGCGCTCAGCACTGCTGCAAGAGTAAAGCCTAATAATCCAGAAAAGCAGATAATGAGGCATCTACTCCTGTCTTCTCCTGTAGGTGCTGGATTATTAGTGTGCGGTACAAGACCCAGTAATGCTCTGATCACTCGTTCGGTGAATCCTGACATCAACCAGCTCACTTATTTACATTTAATAGGTGACCGTAAGTCAAGATGATAGAACTTGACATTGTCCAGAGAGACATAAAACATCATCCTGACAGTCTATACTACGCATTAGAAGACTTGGGGATACAAATTGCTTCTTTGATTACTGCGGTGATGTAACAGTCTGCCTTCATTAATGTGATTTTAGACGTGTTCTTTTCTTTTTACTACCGGTCTGGGCAGGCAAACCGTTACGGATGAGTAAGAACGTTTGTTCTGAGCCCTATGGTTTTACCCTATGTAAACATGATTATCATGTCGAATATAACGCGATTCACTGTAACGCAGGATAACAATGTTTTTTTTCTCTCCGCCTGACAAATAACATTCTCTTTCTGGGTTTTTGAAATGTGGGTGGCTGCTATAGCAACCCTAGGCTCTTCATGGTGAAAATAAGCCTTTTAAACAGTTTTTTTTTCTTATTGAATATGTCTTCCTGAGCATTATCACAGTCATTGTGAGCTGAACATCAAAGATCAAATGTTAGATTATTGCTGTGAACACATTAACATTTAATGTATTCTGCATTTTGACAAGACAAGCACAAATCCAGAAACAAACAGACAATTTGTTTCAATGTATCCTTGTGGAAGACGCTGAGCGTACATGAAAGAGCTGAGAATATGTGTAAACGTGCTATGGAGGACTAATTTACCGTGAGGCAGATAGCAGGCCGTAGTAATTGGTCTGCTTGTTTTTTTTAAGGTACGTTTATTTTTCAAGAAATAAAACCTTGAATTTATTAGAAGTAGAGGTGAACGGATCGATTCATGTGACTCTGGTCCAGCCTCAAAGTCAGTGGTACCAGGCTGGTAGACAGGAAGCCAGCAAGTCTCTTAATTTCTGGCATTCCTGGCTCGGCATTTAATTTTTCAGGGCTGGCACGACATTGTCTATGCATCACGTTGCACAAAGGATGTTGCGTCACCCTGACAAATCAAATGTGGCACCGTGAACACCATAAAGTAAGAGATTTGCGGTCCTCCTGTCTAGTGGCCAGGTACCACTGACCTGGACGTTGGCCCAGAGTCCTGCAAATGAATCCACTCATCTCTAATCAGAACCTGTTTGGTTTATCTCTGTATTCATGTCCAATGTATTAAATCCATGGAACATCCTGAATCCTATGGTCACAGTCTACTACACTTTCCATGCTCTTCAAGCTATGATTGTTAAGGTATTACCATATGGGTTAGGCTAGTTTCACACTAGCGTTATCGGCCGCAGCGTATGGCTGCCGCTAAGCTCCTCCCCCAGCCGTGCCTCCTCTGGTCAGTTCTTCCTCTGATCGCATGACACTGCATGCGATCAGCGCACCCTATATTTAGCGTTGGGTATGCTGGTCGTGCGTTGGTATGATTTTGCCAGCGCTTGCCCCCTTTTGGTGCTGCGCTGAGCCATCATTCTACTTTTCAGTGGTAAAGAAAAATATTCAGCAGCATTATTTCCACAGCGATTCATAGATGTTGTCATCACTGACCCCATTGGGGCTTACAATCTAAATTTCCTATCAGTATGTCTTTTGAGTATGTAGGGGTAACCAGAGTGTCCAGACTTGGGGAGAACAAACAAACTTCTTGTGGATGTCATCATTGGTAAGATTTGTGCCCAGGACCCCAATGCTGCCTTAATCAGTAGATTTAGCTACCATGACACCACCAAGAACAGTAGCGAAGAGGAGATATAGAGGTTGAAAGATGAGACAGTAGATGAATACTGTAAAACATTTATTCAGAGCATTGGTGAATTTAAAGAGGACCTGTTTGCAATTCTTACATATCTCTTTTAGTAAATACTTGCATTTTTTGAGTAGATTAACACAGTGCAGTTTTTGGTACAATTTGTGACATATTTTTAGCTTGGCATAATGGTCCAAGAAATGATTATGTTTCCATTGGTGGTTTCTCTACTCATTTCTATTCTTTAGGCCGGGATCACACATGCGAGAAATTCGGCCGAGTCTCGCATGTTAATACCCGACACTGCTGCTGGCTCTCGGATCGGAGCGTGCCGTCGCATTGCAATACATGCAGCCGCACGCTTCGCTCCCATGTGCCGGCGGCAGAGCCGGGTATTAACAGGTGAGACTCGCATATGTGATTCCGGCCTTAGAAATACTAATTGTTACACAGAAATTGATTTCTGCACTTCTTATAAAGCAAATACTAAAAAAAGAAACATTTTCTCACATGAATGGTTGATTTTTCCTATTCTTGAACACCATTTTTATCATTTGGAAACAACTGTTCTTGAATTTGCCATGTGTAAATTATTATTATTACTAACACTTCTTGTCGCTGCTTGATAATGCAGATAATTGCCCATTGTAAATTATTGTGACTGGCTTCTTTAGAATCAGTAGGTTGCCCATAGGAACTAGAAATATTTATTTCTCATAGATGACTGAGTAGTAATATTATCTTGGGTAAAGCTCCGACACCTATTACTACCTACCGTTGGGATATAATTTGCCTGTCTGTAGTTTTACATTGGATAAAATATGGTATAAGAAAAGAATAGTTAATAAGTAATTCAACAAGACCGATTCATCGAGGGTGCCATTGTTCACACTGGTCTTGAGATGTCCTGGAGTCAGAGGCTCCTGATTCATGAAGAGAGGCGTATGTGTATACATGAATCAGGAGCATCGAACGGGTGGCGTGCCCCTCTTTACAAGTCCTGCTCCAGACCCTTGGTGAGCAGCAGTCGCAACACCCCTGTCCGGCCCCAGTTCTGATAACGTTTTCAGAGCGGGGTGAAAATGGCAAAATACTGGTGGATAAGCTTTCATGAATTGGGCCCAATGTGTTTATAAATTGACACAACTCTCTTACCTTTTCTGGAAATAGCCAAAGATTTACTGCACTAGATGAACTGTTTTGAAAAAGAAATGTGAATTTTTGAGTGAATTTTTTGCAATTCAGTTTGAGCAACTTCAATGAAATGGAAGCCAGCCATTTCACAAGTTTTCTGAATTGTAGATGCCCAGGAAAGAAAATTCTTACACCGCTGCTCACCTGTCCCACCATCACAGCCCCACGTTCTGGTACTCTGCGCGTCCTCTTTGACTATTGCGTTATCTTCACTGCGCTGGGGTTTCCCGCACCGAGTAGGCCACAGACATCATGACGCACGTTGTGATGTCAAAAGTGCGTAGTGATGTCATCACATCACGACATCTGTTCCCATGGCCAAGTCACTGCCTCGGGTGACATGCAACATGTCGTAATGATATCACAGCGCATGTGGTTGATTCTCCACGAGCATCGTGACATTACAGGCCAACCTAATGCAGAAAATCTTAACGCTAAGTAAATATGACAGAACAACCCAATTGTACATGCAGAGGACTGAATGCTTGAAGGAATGGACCCCGGAGTGTGGTGATAGGATTGATGATAAGCAGCAAGGTAATTTTTTTCACCCCCATGTTTATTATACTTTGTGGTCTGGGGAAATTCTAGATCATAATAAGAAACAATTATCTGGAATTGAATAATTTTTAATCAATATTTTGGCAGATTCGCTCATCACTAAAAAATACAATTTAAATTCTACCTGTCATTTTTATGAAAATTTTAAATAAATGCACATGCTTGTTTTTCTAGTGCTTCTTATTATGTCCATGTCAGCTTTGGACCACATACTTGGGTTAATGTCATACAAAGAGCCACTAAGTTACTGCACAGTTACCATTCATCTAATACTTTTCAGCTGTCCCTGGTGGCGGCGGCGGCCGGAACCACCTAGTTATGGAGCCTCACAGCTCCATTGACTTATAGTGGCCGTGGCGTGGTACTGCACTTCTACCCCTATTCAAATCAATAGAGGGTGGATTTTCAGTACCTACTCACGGGCACTATTGCTTCATTGGAGCTGTGCTGTGCATCTTTGTAAGTGAGCAATTCCGGCTGCCACCAACACCAGGAACAGCTGATCGGCAGGGTAACCTGGTGTCACACCCCACTGATCAGACATTGATGACCTATCCTAAAGGCCCCGTCTCACATAGCGAGATCATTAGCGAGATCGCTGTTGCGTCACAGATTTTGTGACGCAACAGCGACCTCGCCTGCGATCTCGCTACGTGTGACACATAGCGGCGATCGGGCCCCTGCTGCGATGTCGCTGATCGTGCTCGAATGTCCAGGGCCATTTTTTGATCGCTGGTGTCCTGCTCGCCAGCATGCATCGCTGTGTTTGACAGGGACAATGACGAACAACCTCAATTCTACAGGTCTGAGAGACAGGGTCCCAACGACCGTCGTATCATTCCGTATCATTGCTGCATCGCTGGTGAGATCTGACTGTTTGACAGCTCACCAGCGACCACGTAGTGGCGCACCAGCGATCTCTACTGGGTCATATCATTGTCGGGATCACTGGTGCGTCATCAAGTGTGACGGTACCCTAAGAATAGGCCATCCATGTTAAAGTCCAAGACAACCCCGTTAACAATAATCTGCCATAGAGGGTTTTTGTGTATTGACATAGATTCACATTTGAATTGCAACCTTGTCAAGGATTTTGATTGCACATTGTGTAATTGTATTCAATTTTAATTTATAAAAAATTGCCTTTCAGTGTTCTTTTTTTATTTGTTTCACTCCTTACCTTGACAAGCCAGAGCTGGAATGTCACTCTCCACAAGAAGAAACCTTACCCCTTAGACCTCAGTCCAGAGCCTCTCACCTAGCCAAATCAGTTCTCATACTTTGCACTGATGAGGGCCAATAGCCCGAAACACCGTGTCTGCAAATTGAGATTCTAAATTTGGCTTTTATCCTAAGTCATATTACAAGACTCGTTAAAGGGTCGATTGTGACTTGTAGGATCGCTACTACCAACAGGTGGCGCTATAGAGTTCAAGTCCTCTTCCTCTCTGAAGAGGCAATTTGCATGATGTAGCACCATTAATTCCACAGTGCTTTACAGACATCGACATCACAAATCATTAGGGTCCACACAACTGTTCTTTAATTCTGCATGTAAAAAAGCATTTCACATATGGAACCTATTCTGTAAATGAGGAATTGTTTGCTTATGAATGATAATTATATTAAACAATAAGATACTACAGTAACATAAATGAGGATGTGCTGGTGCCTCTGCAGGACAAATGTGGTATTACATGGCTCTATTTCACAAGAAAGAGCAGTTACATAATATATTTTCCTACTGCGTTTTCCAGAACAAAAAATCCTCTTTTACTTTGACTAATAGAAATTCTTTTATCTATAATCTACATGGCCTAATAGAATATATGTAAAGGAGCTTTTGGACCCTTTTAGGGACTTTTTCACATAATATTTTCAGTTCTGTGATAAGGACTACATTTCAACTACTTTTCTTTTTCGGAGTATAATATGGAGAATCATTTTACAAGCTTTACCAAGCAATAAAAATAGAAAGAGCGGTGTCCATTCCATAAGACTAGGCACATTACTTCTTATGACAAGCTATTGTCCTCACTTGATATGTGTCCAAACGCTCAAGACAGATTTCTGCTGTAAAAGAAATATTGAAAATTTTCTCGGTGATTATGCAGCATACAGCAATTTCACTCAACTTCGCCCAAGGTCAACAACAGCAACGCCAACAATCACTGTCTTTGTGTATTTCAAAATAGTGCGTGGAAATATTTAGAGTAAAAATCTCAACGAGGCCAATGTGCTTACTTTACAAAAATGCCTAATTCTAGAAGAATAAGATTTACAATACAATGTCTTTCATTCGCATTACTTAACATTACTACACAATGGCTGATCCTTATCGATGGCAATCGTCCAGGGAATATTTTGTTTCAGTAGAACGACCACTGGTATCATCTCTAACGTATCACACTATAGTCACCAAGAAGCCAGTGGCTATGTTAATGCTAGTTTTTCCAAAAATGTTAACTATTATGTTATGATTATGATATTATGGGATTTATGTAAATTATAAAGAGATAATAATGATATAGAATAGCCCCTTTTTCACCAGAAAGTTAAATTGATGATTGCTGATTGTCTGGCTACTAAACTTCCAGCAATTTGATGCGATCATCTCTAGAGCCTCAACTACGCTAGGGTCACACCACTGTATCTTCTCTTGTTTGAGAAAATCGGGCTGATTATTCTGATCAAACTCTGATCAGAGATTGATAAGAGTGTAATCATAGTGTAATCTGATTTTCTAGGATGAGAAGATGGAAAAAATATTTCTCCGCCTTCTCTATTGTCACTCAATAAAGATCACACCGCACTTGGATGTCATTCCAGTGTGGTCCAATGTTTTCCATCGTCTCATAGACTTGCACCGCCGAGTGCAAAATGAATATTGGATGCAAATTGTGCATGCTGTAATTTTTTTTCTTCGATACAACTCTTTATAAGGAAATAAATTGGACGAGTGAGATCTGTGTCAACAAAGCACACGTCTTCTGATGAGCACAGGACCGAAATCCAAGTTGCTTGGTTTTTCGACTACTGGAGTATCGGTGCACCTAAATTAATAGACTATATTAAAAAGTTATATAACTTACTATTTACAACCTAGGTCTAAGGGGTAAAGTTTCTCCTTGTGGAGAGTGACATGCCAGCTCTGACTTGTCAAGGTAAGGAGGCTTAATCGCCGTGCAATGCTCCTCTGGGAAAATAATATACAAATTGCCTCTTCAGAGAAAAAGAGGACTTGAAAGGTGATGCTATAGAGTTCAAGTCCTCTTTTTCTCTGAAGAGACAATTTGCATATTATTTACAACCTAGGCAATCACGTGATTGATGTAGGTTTAGCTATAGAAACCACTGGAAATTAGCTGTTGTCTTTGGGAGAAATTACAGATGTCCAAAAATTACGAGAGCTGAAATGCCATATTACATGTACATGACATTCCTTGAAATAAGTTGGTGACTATATATAATGCAAAAGAATGAAAAATCCACCAGAGTGGGGGCTGGTCTTTTCAGCATCTTTCCACACTGGCTAATAGAGGGAGGTCACTAACAGAACAGTTTTTCTGTGCTGCTTTTAATGTATTATCATTGATGTATTTTATATTTATTTCACAGATGTACATTACTAGCACCATTAAAGCCAAAGGGACACGACTTGCGAAACCTGTCCTATGCCTGGGCTTAATGTGTCTGGCATTTATTACTGGAATAAACAGAGTGGCAGAATATCGGAATCACTGGTCAGATGTCATAGCCGGGTTTCTTATTGGAATATCGATATCCGTGTTTCTGGTATGTATGAAAAATCGTGTGTAGTTAATTTCCAATACAAGTTCTAATGGACATGTTTATTGCCAAGACCCTTTTGGAGTTTCCTAGTAAGGCTGGGGTCACACTTGCGTGTGCAATGCAAGAAACTTGCGCGAGTTGTCCCAGCACTGCCGCCACTTGAGACCGGAGTGTGCAGCTGCATGTATTTAGTGCTGGCGGCACTGCCGGGTATTGATGCGAGCATGTCTAAAGGAGTGAGTTGGGGCAGTGTGGCTGGTTCAGTAAGTAAAACTTGTAGCATTGAGACCTTTTAATGGAATCCCATATTTGCAAAAAGTCACAATTTTGCTTGGGCAAAATGGTGAACCAAAGTTAAAAAGTACCATGATTTATACAAGTTAAGGCCCCGTCACACTAAGCGATCTCGCTAGCGAGATCGCTGATTTTGTGACACATCAGCGATCTCGCCAGCGAGATCGCTGTGTGTGACGGGGATCAGCAACCGGCCCCCCTGACGGTTATCGCTGATCGTGCTCGAGCGGCCTGGGCCATTTTTCGATCGCTGGTCTCCCACTGCCCAGCACGCATCGCTGCGTGTGGCAGCAAGAGACTAGCGATCAGCGACGCTGGACGCTGGTTGCTAATGTAAACGTCAGGTATCCAGGAGCCGCGGCTCCTGGATACCCGCTGTTTACCTTGGAAACCGGCATACGCTCTGGTTTCCAAGTTAAACGTCGGGTTTCTAGGAGTCGCGCGGCTCCTAGATACCCGATGCTTACCTTGGAAACCAGTGTGTACGCCGGTTTCCAAGGTAATCAGCGGGTATCCAGGAGTCGCGCGGCTCCTGGATACCCGATATTTACATTAGAAACCAGCGTCCAGCGTCACTGGTCCTGATCGCTGGGGCTGTCTAACGATGTCCCAGCGATCCCATCATGTCGGATCGTTGGTGGGATCGCTGGGACATCGTTTAGTGTGATGGGGCCTTTAGACTTTGAAAAGGATGTTTAGGTAATTTTGGGAGTGACTGAGAGCACGTCCAGAGGCAATTCCAAAATGTCTTGTGTAAAGGGCCCATTACACATAGTGATATCGCTAGCAATATCGCTATAGCGTCACTGGTTTTGTGACGCAGCAGCGATATTGCTAGCGATATCGCTACATGTGATACTTACCTCCGACCGGCTCCCCCACTGGTTATCGCTGATCACGCGAGAACGTCCTGGGCCATTTCTCGTCTTCTGCTTACTGCTGGGCTTCCTGCTGTGGCGACGAGTGACGCGTGGACGCAGGCGGGAGGACGCCTTCATCGCCTTGTCTGACAGGTAAGTAGTGACCGCTGTGAGAATCATGTGGGAATGGTGGATGAGGGCAGGTATATCTCGCCCAGATTCCTTTCCTATGTGGCCTAGTCTGGTCAGTATCGCACCTGCTTACTAATGGATAATGGGAGGTGGATATATAAGGATGCAAGGTGGTTGTGTGAGTGTCTCAGCCTGGGAACACAGAGAGCCTGTCTGTGTGAGAGACACACACGTGAGTGGAAGCAGTGCCCACTGCAACTGTGGTTTGGCTGGACGGGAGAAGCCCGCCAGTTGGTAGTTAGGTTGTCCATTGTTTAGTTAGTGCCGGACAGGCAAGGATTTGTTTTATGTTTTATTTCCTTTTGCATTGCTTTCACCGTTAATAAACCTGACCCAGGGTCAGTTATACACACGAATCCCCGCTCTGCGCCTGAGTTTCATGCTAACTGCACGTGACCTTTGACCCCAGCAAAGGCGATCCCGGAGTGTTTTATCACATTGTGGTGGAGAACGCGGGCATCACGTTGCAAGCATGAGCATGGAGGACGTGGTGAAAGCGCTGGTACAGTCCACCGCCGTCCAGCAAGAAGCTAATCGGGTGATGATGGCCCAGCTGAAGGAGTTGGTGGACATGACAGCTACCGATCGTTCGCTTCTCCAGCAGGTGGCGCAGCGCTTGGCAAGCTTACCTGAGCTTAACCTGGAAGCCGAGTCGAGAGTGATTCACGTGAGTCGGTACTGGCAGAAAATGACGCCTGATGATGACGTCGAGGCATACCTGACCACGTTTGAACGGACGGCGGTGCGAGAAAAATGGCCGAAGGCACGATGGGCCGGCCTGATTGCCCCGTTTCTTTCCGGTGAGGCCCAAAAGGCGTATTATGACCTGGAACCTGAAGCTGCGCAGGACTTTGACAAATTGAAAGCCGAGATCTTGGCCCGGCTGGGAGTGACGACCGCTGTCCGGGCACAGAGAGTGCATCAATGGACTTATCAGCCGGATAAACCACCGCGGTCCCAGATGTTCGACCTGATCCACGTGACAAAGAAGTGGCTACAACCCGAGGTGTTGACAGCGCCAGAGATAATCCAGAGAGTCGTCCTGGACAAGTACCTGAGAGCTCTACCGCCAGCCCTGAGGAAGTGGGTAAGCCATGGAAATCCTACGACGGCAGATCAACTGGTGGATCTGGTTGAACGTTACTCCGTGGCGGAAGGACTCCGAGACGACGCTACCCCACCTCGTTCTTCATCGTCTCCACGTGGAACCGGTAAGACTGTTCCAGGGAGTAGGGGAGATGGAAAAATCCCTAAGACAGTGGGGGAGGAAAACGGGACTGCCCGCACTGCGAGGCCGAGAGTAACGAACTATGGTCTAAGCAAGGGGCCCGTTAGGTGTTTCCGCTGCCAAGAGATGGGACATATTGCTGCGAACTGTCCGGTCACTACTGAACCCATGCAGTGCGACGTCACAGACTCTAAAAACCGCATGTCTATGGTTGCACGGGTAGTGAGTGTGAATGCCGGTCAAAAGGATGTGGAAAAACACTTGTGTGATTTAACTGTTGATGGCAAAAATGTGGTGGCATTGTTAGACTCGGGAAGTGTGGTGACTCTGGTGAAGGCCAGTCTGGTGCCAGCCCCGACTGGGCCATCAGACAAATTCTCTGTAACGTGTGTGCATGGAGACACCTGTTCGTACCTCACCACAGTCATATGCATTACAACTTCCTATGGGTCTGTGCAACATAAAGTGGGACTCGTCCCGGCGTTATTGCATGATGTTATCCTGGGCCGGGATTTTCCCCACTTCTGGCAATTGTGGGAGAATCAGTTGATGCCCTCGGGTAATAGTGTACATGATTCTTCTCCCAGGGAGCGTGTGGGTCCCGAACCCCTGGAAGAGGTCTCCCTGGAAGACTCGGGGGAAGAGTCTGCGGGAAATGACCTGCAGTTCCCGTTTTCAGTCATGGCGGGTGATAATGAGGAGACCGGGGAAGAGGAGGAGGCTGACAGCCGTCCACCTCCCCCTTTGCCGGATTTAGAAGTTCAGAAAGATGACTTCCAAAGCGAGCAAATAAAGGATCCTACCCTTTCTCAGGCTAGGACAAATGTGAAAGTGATAAATGGGGTGCCCGTAGAACCTGGCTCTAGGCTGGCATATCCTTACATGGTTCTGGAGAATGATTTACTCTATCAGATAGAGAAAAAGGGGGAAGATACGGTGCAACTATTAGTCGTGCCAAAACCCTACCGGCGGCAGGTCCTGGACCTGGCCCACAGACATGTGATGGGAGGTCACCTGGGAGTCCAGAAAACCACCGAAAGGATATTACACTGTTTTGTTTGGCCAGGCATGCATCACGATATTCGTGTATATTGCGAGTCTTGTCCTGACTGCCAAGCCTCTGCACCTAAGCCCCGGTTCTGTAGCCCTTTGGTACCCCTACCTATTATTGAAGTCCCGTTTGAGAGGATTGGGATGGATTTAGTTGGGCCCCTTCCACGGTCTGCACGTGGACACCAACATATCCTGGTCATCTTGGATTATGCCACTCGTTACCCGGAGGCCATCCCTTTGCGTAACACGGCCACCAAGACGATTGCCAAGGAGCTGGTGCATGTGTTTAGTCGGGTCAGTATACCAAAACAGATACTCACCGACCAGGGGACCCCCTTTATGTCCAGGATAATGAAGGAGCTCTGCCAATTGTTACAAATCGAACCGTTACGCACATCCGTGTATCACCCTCAAACAGACGGGTTGGTCGAACGGTTCAATAAAACTCTGAAGCAGATGCTGAGAAAGGTGATAGACAAGGATGGGAAGAACTGGGACTATTTACTTCCGTATTTGCTTTTTGCCATCAGGGAAGTACCCCAGTCTTCCACGGGATTCTCGCCTTTCGAGTTATTGTACGCCCGACGTCCTCGCGGACTGTTAGACGTTGCAAAAGAAACCTGGGAGGGTCAGGTCACTCCATTTAAAACAGTGATAGATCACGTCACACAAATGCAGGACCGTATTGCGGCTGTTATGCCTATCGTCAAAGAACACATGATACGGGCTCAAGGAGCCCAAAAAAGAATTTATGATAGGGGCGCCAAGATCCGTACGTTTGCACCCGGAGATAGGGTGTTGATCCTGGTCCCCACGGTGGACAGTAAGTTCCTGGCAAAGTGGCAGGGCCCCTTTGAGATCAAGGAAAGAGTTGGTGAAGTAAACTACAAAGTATACCAGGCAGGTAAACGGAAACCTGAGCAGATTTATCATGTAAATCTGATAAAGCCCTGGAAGGATCGGTCTGCCTTGTCAGCGGAGCTGGCCCGTCCTGTCTGCTCGCATACCGTACCGGAGGTACGGGTTGCAGAGACTCTCTCGGAGCGGCAAAAGACGGAAGTCAGGCAGTTTCTACTTCACAACCAAAAGTTTTTCTCAGAAAAACCCGGGCAGACTATGCTAATGAAATATGACATCGTAACAGAACCTGGTGTCACAGTTCACGTAAAGCCCTACCGAATCCCGGAAGAGCGCCGTGAAGCCGTTTCCCGAGAAGTGAAGGCAATGTTAGAGTTAGGAGTAGAGTTGAGCGATACCGTCCGATACTTCAAAGTATCGTATCGGATGGTATCGGCCGATCTTTAAAAAAAGTATCGGTATCGCCGATTCCGATACCGGAAGTCCCATTCAAGTCTATGGGACTTCCGGTATCGGAATAAGAAAAACCCTTTCCTGCCCTTGTACAGCCTCTCTGGGGTCTGTACGGGACTTTCGGGGGGCTGTGCCGGCCTGCCAGGGGGTCTGTGCAGGCTCCGGTGGTCTGTGCTGGCCTGCCGGTGGTCTGTGCAGGCTCCGGGGGGCTGTGCCGGCCTGCCGGGGGGCTGTGCAATCTCCGGGGGGCTGTGCCGGCCTGCCGGGGGGCTGTGCCGGCCTGCCGGGGGGCTGTGCCGGCCTGCCGGTGGTCTGTGCAGGCTCCGGGGGTCTGTGCAGGCATCGTCCGATGGGACTACAAGTCCCATCGGGCGATGCCTGCTACCATGACAGTGATTGACACATTAGCCAATGATGGGACAGTAGTAGTCCCATCATCCGGCTAATGTGTTAAATGTAAAAAAAAAAAAAAAATTACATGCTACATACATACAACATGCATACTACATACATGCTACATTCATACTACATACTACATACATGCTACATTCATACTACATAAATACTACATGCTACATACATAACACATACACTCACTGGCCACTTTATTAGGTACACCTGTCCAACTGTGTGTTAAGACTTAATTTCTAATCAGCCAATCACATGGCGGCAACTCAGTGCATTTAGGCATGTAGACATGGTCAAGACAATCTCCTGCAGTTCAAACCGAGCATCAGTATGGGGAAGAAAGGTGATTTGAGTGCCTTTGAACGTGGCATGATTGTTGGTGCCAGAAGGGCTGGTCTGAGTATTTCAGAAACTGCTGATCTACTGGGATTTTCACGCACAACCATCTCTAGGGTTTACAGAGAATGGTCCAAAAAAGAAAAAAAATCCAGTGAGCGGCAGTTCTGTGGCCGGAAATGCCTTGTTGATGCCAGAGGTCAGAGGAGAATGGGCATACTGGTTCGAGCTGATAGAAAGGCAACAGTGACTCAAATTGCCACCCGTTACAACCAAGGTAGGCAGAAGAGCATCTCTGAATGCACAGTGCGTCGAACTTTGAGGCAGATGGGCTACAGCAGCAGAAGACCACACTGGGTACCACTCCTCTCAGCTAAGAACAGGAAACTGAGGCTACAATTTGCACAAGCTCATCGAAATTGGACAGTAGAAGATTGGAAAAACCTTGCCTGGTCTGATGAGTCTCGATTTCTGCTGCGACATTCGGATGGTAGGGTCAGAATTTGGCGTAAACAACATGAAAGCATGGATCCATCCTGCCTTGTATCAACGGTTCAGGCTGGTGGTGGTGGTGTCATGGTGTGGGGAATTTTTTCTTGGCACTCTTTGGGCCCCTTGGTACCAATTGAGCATCGTTGCAATGCCACAGCCTACCTGAGTATTGTTGCTGACCATGTCCATCCCTTTATGACCACAATGTACCCAACATCTGATGGCTACTTTCAGCAGGATAATGCGCCATGTCATAAAGCTCGAATCATCTCAGATTGGTTTCTTGAACATGACAATGAGTTCACTGTACTCAATTGGCCTCCTCAGTCACCAGATCTCAATCCAATAGAGCATCTTTGGGATGTGGTGGAACGGGAGATTCGCATCAGGGATGTGCAGCCGACAAATCTGCGCCAACTGTGTGATGCCATCATGTCAATATGGTCCAAAATCTCTGAGGAATGCTTCCAGCACCTTGTTGAATCTCTGCCACGAAGAATTGAGGCAGTTCTGAAGGCAAAAGGGGGTCCAACCCGTTACTAGCATGGTGTACCTAATAAAGTGGCCAGTGAGTGTATATACTACATGCATGCTACATATATACTACATGCATGCTACATACATACTACATATATACTACATGCATGCTACATACATACTACATGCTACATGCATGCTACATACATACTACATACATACTACATGCTACATACATACCACATATATACTACATACATACTACATGCATGCTACATGCATGCTACATGCTACATACATACCACATACATACTACATACATGCTACATGCATGCTACATACATACTACATATATACTACATGCATGCTACATACATACTACATGCTACATGCATGCTACATACATACTACATACATACTACATGCTACATACATACCACATATATACTACATACATACAATACATTCATACAATACATACATAGACATACAGTACATATAACATAGAGTAACATACTTACCAATACTTGTCACATTGTTCCCCGAAGCCATTGTCTTTTCCGGAATAAATATTAACATAACAAACCACAAAAATACTCACCCACGATCCGAAGCAGTCCACGAGTGTGTCCCACGACGATCTTGGGTAGAGAACTGCAGCATCAGATGATGCTGCCGTTCTCTACGGGCTGCAGGAATCCAATGACGGAAGGTAGGTATCCTTCCGCACTGTATTCCTCCGCCACTTAAAAAAAAAAAAGTCCCTAGTCTCACTTTATGCCATTGCTGTGTGGGAAATTCCCACGCAGCAATGGCATAAAGTGAGACTAGGGACTTTTTTTTTTTTAAGTGGCGGAGGAATACAGTGCGGAAGGATACCTACCTTCCGTCATTGGATTCCTGCAGCCCGTAGAGAACGGCAGCATCTGATGCTGCAGTTCTCTACCCAAGATCGTCGTGGGACACACTCGTGGACTGCTTCGGATCGTGGGTGAGTATTTTTGTGGTTTGTTATGTTAATATTTATTCCGGAAAAGACAATGGCTTCGGGGAACAATGTGACAAGTATTGGTAAGTATGTTACTCTATGTTATATGTACTGTATGTCTATGTATGTATTGTATGAATGTATTGTATGTATGTAGTATATATGTGGTATGTATGTAGCATGTAGTATGTATGTAGTATGTATGTAGCATGCATGTAGCATGTAGTATGTATGTAGCATGCATGTAGTATATATGTAGTATGTATGTAGCATGCATGTAGTATATATGTAGCATGTATGTAGTATGTATGTGGTATGTATGTAGCATGTAGTATGTATGTAGCATGCATGTAGTATATATGTAGTATGTATGTAGCATGTAGTATGTATGTAGTATGTATGTAGTATGTATGTGGTATGTATGTAGCATGTAGTATGTATGTAGCATGCATGTAGTATATATGTAGTATGTATGTAGCATGTAGTATGTATGTAGTATGTATGTGGTATGTATGTAGCATGTAGTATGTATGTAGCATGCATGTAGTATATATGTAGTATGTAGTATGTATGTAGTATGTATGTGGTATGTATGTAGCATGTAGTATGTATGTAGCATGCATGTAGTATGTATGTAGCATGCATGTAGTATGTATGTAGCATGCATGTAGTATGTATGTAGCATGCAGTATGTATGTAGCATGTATGTAGTATGTATGTAGTATATATGTAGTATGTATGTAGCATGTAGTATGTATGTAGCATGCATGTAGTATATATGTAGTATGTATGTAGCATGCATGTAGTATGTATGTAGTATGTATGTAGCATGTATGTAGTATGTATGTAGTATATATGTAGTATGTATGTAGCATGCATGTAGTATGTATGTAGCATGTAGTATGTATGTAGCATGCATGTAGTATGTATGTAGCATGTATGTAGTATGTATGTAGTATATATGTAGTATGTATGTAGCATGTAGTATGTATGTAGCATGCATGTAGTATGTATGTAGCATGTATGTAGTATGTATGTGGTATGTATGTAGCATGTAGTATGTATGTAGCATGCATGTAGCATGCATGTAGTATGTATGTAGCATGCATGTAGTATGTATGTAGCATGCATGTAGTATGTATGTAGCATGCAGTATGTATGTAGCATGTATGTAGTATGTATGTAGTATATATGTAGTATGTATGTAGCATGTAGTATGTATGTAGCATGCATGTAGTATATATGTAGTATGTATGTAGCATGCATGTAGTATGTATGTAGTATGTATGTAGTATGTATGTAGCATGTATGTAGCATGTATGTAGTATATATGTAGTATGTATGTAGCATGCATGTAGTATGTATGTAGCATGTAGTATGTATGTAGCATGCATGTAGTATGTATGTAGCATGTATGTAGTATGTATGTAGTATATATGTAGTATGTATGTAGCATGTAGTATGTATGTAGCATGCATGTAGTATGTATGTAGTATTTTTTTTTTTTTTTTTAACATTTAACACATTAGCCGGATGATGGGACTACTACTGTCCCATCATTGGCTAATGTGTCAATCACTGTCATGGTAGCAGGCATCGCCCAATGGGACTTGTAGTCCCATCGGACGATGCTTGCACAGACCCCCGGACATCAGCACAGCCCCCCGGCAGGCCGGCACAGCCCCCCGGCAGGCCGGTACAGACCCCCACAGGGTGCACAGACCACCGGCAGGCCGGCACAGCCCCCCGGCAGGCCGGTACAGACCCCGGGCAGTCCACACAGCCCCCCGGCAGGCCGGCACAGCCCCCCGGCAGGCCGGCAGAGACCCCCGGAAGGCCCGAAATGACGGCACATCATGATGCGCACACACCGCGCATCATGATGACGTCAGGCCGTCAATCAACTGAACTTCCGATTCCGATGCCGAATTCCGATATTGAAAAAATATCGGAAGTCGGTATCGGAATTCCGATACAGCAAGTATCGGCCGATACCCGATACTTGCGGTATCGGAATGCTCAACACTAGTTAGGAGTCATTGAGGAATCGCACAGTGCGTGGTCCAGCCCGATTGTGCTAATCCCTAAACCAGACGGCACCATCCGGTTCTGTAATGACTTCAGGAAACTGAATGCGGTCTCAAAATTTGATGCCTACCCTATGCCCCGGGTCGATGAGTTAATAGATCGGTTAGGAAAAGCTCGGTATATTACGACCCTAGACCTAACAAAGGGGTATTGGCAGATCCCTCTGGCGGAGGCTGCCAGAGAAAAGACGGCATTTGCTACCCCAGAAGGTCTATTTCAGTATGTGTA
This sequence comes from Dendrobates tinctorius, assembly GCF_039654945.1. Taxonomy (NCBI): domain Eukaryota; kingdom Metazoa; phylum Chordata; class Amphibia; order Anura; family Dendrobatidae; genus Dendrobates; species Dendrobates tinctorius. Next base: position 17,364,653 of record NW_027361697.1, on the reverse strand, counting down.
TATGCCGTTTGGACTGCACGGAGCACCAGCGACCTTCCAGAGACTGATGGATCGAGTCCTGAGGCCACATAGGCGGTACGCTTCGGCCTATTTGGACGACATTGTCATTTACAGCTTGGACTGGAGACTCATCTCCAGAAAGTACAAGCTGTGATTGACGACCTGTGGGAGGCAGGTCTAACCGCGAACCCCAAGAAATGTCACATCGGGCTAGAAGAAGCCCGGTATTTGGGGTATGTAATTGGGAGGGGTGTTGTTAAACCCCAGGTTGATAAGATTCAGGCGGTTCAGGACTGGCCACAACCTGTCAACAAGAAGCAGGTGCAAGCCTTCCTGGGGATCGCCGGTTATTATCGCCGGTTCATACCCAATTTTGCAGCCATCGCTACCCCCCTGACGGATCTTACAAAAGGGAAAGACTCCGTCATGATTAAATGGAGTTTAGCGGCTGAAGAAGCCTTCCATAGCCTAAAACGGGCACTTTGCTCTCAGCCCGTACTGGTGACTCCAGACTTCCGCAGCGAGTTTGTGGTACAAACGGATGCCTCTGATACCGGTATCGGGGCCGTACTCTCACAAGTGAGGGACGGAGTGGAACACCCAGTCCTCTATCTCAGCAGGAAGCTGAATAAACACGAACAAAGGTATGCAGTCGTGGAAAAAGAGTACCTAGCCATTAAGTGGGCTCTAGAGGCCCTCAAATATTACCTGGTGGGCAGAAAGTTCAGGCTGATCACTGACCATGCCCCTCTCAAGTGGATGCACTTGAACAAGGAACGGAATAGCCGGGTGACCCGGTGGTTCCTTTCCCTGCAGGCCTACACTTTTACGGTGGAGCACCGCCCAGGGGTACAGATGGGGAATGCAGATGCCCTGTCCCGAGTGCACTGTTTGGCGGGTGTCATTGCTCGACCAGAGTGGTCTGAGCAGAAGGGGGGGATATGTGAGAATCATGTGGGAATGGTGGATGAGGGCAGGTATATCTCGCCCAGATTCCTTTCCTATGTGGCCTAGTCTGGTCAGTATCGCACCTGCTTACTAATGGATAATGGGAGGTGGATATATAAGGATGCAAGGTGGTTGTGTGAGTGTCTCAGCCTGGGAACACAGAGAGCCTGTCTGTGTGAGAGACACACACGTGAGTGGAAGCAGTGCCCACTGCAACTGTGGTTTGGCTGGACGGGAGAAGCCCGCCAGTTGGTAGTTAGGTTGTCCATTGTTTAGTTAGTGCCGGACAGGCAAGGATTTGTTTTATGTTTTATTTCCTTTTGCATTGCTTTCACCGTTAATAAACCTGACCCAGGGTCAGTTATACACACGAATCCCCGCTCTGCGCCTGAGTTTCATGCTAACTGCACATGACCTTTGACCCCAGCAAAGGCGATCCCGGTGTGTTTTATCACACCGCCGACCGCTGCTATGTTGCTGGTGAGATCTGCCTCTTTGGCAGCTCACTAGCGACCACTTAGCAATGCACCAGCGATCCTGAATTGGTCATATCGTTGTCGGGATCGCTGGTGCATCGCTAAGTGTAAAGGTACCCTTAATCCAATTTATTTTGCCACTGAGCCGCAAAGACAAGAACCTGTGCCGCACTCTACTCTTCAACTGCCAATAAGGGAATGAGGAATGGAAAAGTCGGTGGGAGGAGAACAATTCTGTACTTGGTTACAGAACTTTAAAGGGACTATCCAGGACTTTTATTTTTTTGTAAGGAGCTCTGTCAATGTAGTAAAGCAAAAGAGAAGATGTCATGTCTTGGCCACTCTGAGGTATCAGAGATTAGTGTTCGGCAGAACAGGCAGCTAGTTAACAACTACCTGCCTGTTCTTTCTTAGCCCCATACACTGAAATAATAAAAATCCATCAATGGAGGGATCTTTGGTATGGCCCAGCTCCCTTCTATCTGTTCTACTTTTTAAAATTGAGACATATACATATGAAAGCTACAATAAGTTACAAAATATTTGTCTTACACAGGTTGTGTGTGTGGTTAACAATTTTAAAGGACGGCAGGCAGAACAAGAAAAGTCTCCCATTGATAATTTGGCACAGATGCCGATGATCAGCATTCCTCGGGTAGAAAGCCCTTTGGAAAAGGTAAGTCTCTTGATGTTCTTTTTATTTCATCTATATCTTTGAAAGTGAGTTTTTGATCTTATAACATAAAAATAGGTATTTGACACTAAAAAAAATCAAGTTGAAAGGATTTTCTTTTTATTAAATATTTCTTCAGCAAATATCACTGCCGCTGGCAAGCTGCTTTAGCCCGTCTCTGCTGCGGCATAGAGCCAACCCAGGTTTGAGCAGAACAGCAGAGTAATTTCAGACAGACTGTCTGCCAGGGATCCACTCACTACACTGACTTTGAATAGAGTTGTCAGACAGCTCATATCTAACAACTAGCCTCAATGTACTAAGATCTTCAGCACAAAGCTGAGAATTAAGCAAACCTGCAAATATTCACAAAAAATGGATTTCCTTATTTTTACTGCTAACTTTAAGGCTATGAATTGTTTGCGATTTTTTTTTATTTCTTTGGAGCATCTAAAATTAAAAAAAAGAAAATTAAACAATTTTGCAAAAAGTGTTGGTTTTGCTTCAAAAGATCCAAGCTAGCACTATTTGTCTCCATGGTGACAGACTACAAACTCACCCTGTGTGTAGTCTGATGCTGCAGTCATGGGAATCTCAATTTTCCCTACCCTCTCATTATGCTTATTGTCAGACAGTAAAAGCAGGGGCAGAGGTTGTGAAGTAACACAGGACGGCTGGTATCTATTACACAATTTTCTTTTCAGTAGTGTGTAACCGTGGAGACTTATAGTTCTGAAAAAGAACAGAGTACACAAAATTCCCCAATATGTTTTAATGAAGACAATTTAATTACAATATGTCTATTTTTTTATTTTACGTGTTTTAGCTCATTAATCTATATGCAGATACTGTTCAGAATAAATTTAAGCAAGCAACTTTAAAATACTTTTGCTTTCATGCATTGTGTATGGTTGAACATTAAAGGGAATCTGTCACCTATTTTTCGCATATAAGCTGCGGCCACCGCCATCAGGGCTTATCTACAGCATTCTGTAATGCTGTAGCTAAGCCCCCGATGTAACCTGAAAGATAAGAAAAAAGAGTTATACTATACTCACCCAAGGGCGGTCCGGTCTGGCCCGGGTCCGATGGGTGTCGTGGTCCGGCTCCTCCCATCTTCTAGCGATGATGTCCTCTTCTTTGCTTCCTGTTGCGGCTCCTGCTCAGGTGTACTGCTCTGCCCTGTTGAGGGCAGAGCAGAGTAATGCAGTGTGCAGGCGCTGGACCTTCCTGACCTTTCACAGTAATTTGTTGAAAAAAATATTTTTTATTCCCATTTTTTGTGGTCCATACCATCTTTTGTTAACCCCTTGCAGTCAATTTTCATTTTTCCACTTTTATTATTTCATCTCATTCTTCCAAGAGACAAAGGCCCCAAGTCATCAAAGCTTTTACGCCAGAATTCTGATGTAAAAAAGTTTTAAAAAGTCAAAAAAAAAATTCCGTAGCCTGATGCTACACAAATTGCTGCAGTTGTTGAAGATTTACATAATTTTCACCCATCGCTGACAAAGTGGACAGGGATGTGACAGAACAAGGTGATCGCCATAAACTTCATGATGCATGGCAGCGTTCTATACTCCACATATGATAAGGTGCACACAGACGTACGCCACTTTGTGCCTCGCTTGACTCACTAAGAGGCGAGCACCTCATAATAAGTGAGGTGGTTGGAACTCAACCCCACACCCTCATGAAAGGTGATGTGAAAAACCATGGTCTTGATGAATTATTATTGTTATTCATTGGCTGAGTTGTAGATATAAATGACACAATTCATTTTACCATATAATGTACTGAAAAATACAGTAAAATATCTCAAAAGTGGATGTAATCCCAAAAATCAAATAAACCATTGTTTGTGGATTATGCTAAAAACACATTGTGAGCAGTAAAAATGATCTGGTAACTTGATTTTGCAGGTGAGAATGATTATTGTGATACCAAACTTACATAGTTTTTGAAATGTTAAATTAGTTTTAAAGACCTATGAACTTTGTTGAAAACAATTACTTGTGTCACCATTTTCTGAAATCCACAAGGTTTTTTTTTTCTATTTATGAAGCTATATGAGGACTTGTACAACTTTTGATCACTTTTTGTATCATTTTTTAAGGAGGGTCAATAAAGAAAAAAATGGCAATTCTGATGTTTAGAATTGGTCTCTTTGTATTTACCATTTGGGCCAAGTAGTTTTTTTATATTCATAGATTGTACTTAAGCCAAATATTTTTCTTTCAATTTATTTATTTTGTAAGCTAGAAAGTATTTTTTCCATTATTTTTTTCAATATTTCTTTTTTTTTACCTTTTAAAGTAATTTTCCACTACTAAGACAACCCTATTCTTGAGCTACTTTTAAATGTTTGGGCAACATAATATAAAAAAGCCTATTCTCACCTCCCTTGCTTGCGCCTTCCTCCAGTATCGGCATTCATGGTGCTGGGGCTCTCATGTGGTTGTTGTGGCATGTGAGCTTGATACCCAATCAGCGCTGGCTCCCATGTCTCCGCCTTCATACGAAATGAACATGAAGAGGAAGTCCATGCTGTTACTGATCTTTGACTTCCTCTTCATGTTCAATTCTTTACAAGGTGGGGACCGGAAAGCCATTGCTGATTGGGCACCAGTCACATATCCCAAAAAAACGACACCAGAGACGGAAATGCGAGTGCAAACACTGCTGGAATGGCGCCGGCAAAGGAGGTGAGTATATGCCTTTTTATTTTATTGGGGCCAAACATTTAGATCAAGAAAGGGTTGTCCTAGTAGGGGACAGCCCCTTTAATTTCTTTTTGCATATTTTTAGCCCCTCTCATTGCTCTCAGAGGACTTGTTATTTCAGTACTTTCTTAATTTGACTATATATACTGTAATATTAACCTCACATACCAGAATGACTCCAGTGGAGGGCCTTCAATAGGTCATGGAAGTGGCAGTTGGTGTTCATACAGAGGCCTTCCAAAACAGAATCGCCTATGTCCCATTGTCAGAGATTGACATCTCAGGTTCCAAACAGAATAGATTAAGGGAAGAGCCAGTTGGTCGCTTAACTCAGATGGGGATTGCAACGCAATGCTCGGAATGGCTGGTGGCTTTACCAAACCGAGCATGAGAGCATGTATTTCTATGCAGCTGTCACATTGGGGTCAGGAGAGCTGACAGCCAGTTCAAGAATTGCGTTGCGATTTCCGTCTGAGCTATAAGGCTGTATCTACGGCTGGCTCTTCCCTAAGGCTAGTTTCACACTAGCGTTCTTGGGCGCAGTGCAGGGCCGCCACTAAGCCCCGCCCCCGGCCGCACCCCCTCCGGTCAGTTCCTCCTCTGATCGCATGAGGCTGCATGTGGTCAGCGTATCCTATATTTAGTGTTGGATATGCTGATCGTGCGCTGACTGTGCGCTGGTCTGATTTTGCTGGCGCTGCGCCCTTTTGGCGCTGTGTTGCATTTTTGTGCTCTGGGCTTTATTTTAAATATAGGATACGCTGATCGCATGCAGCCTCATGCGATCAGAGGAGGAACTGACTGGAGGGGGCATGGCCAGGGCGGGGCTTAGTGGCGGCCGTGCACTGCGCCCAAGAACGCTAGTGTGAAACTAGCCTAAGTTTAGCTCTTGTCAGTGGTGGTATAGGTATGTGCTAGCTGTGTAATTCAGCTGGCGACCACCGTTTATGTAGAGCGCATAGCTTTTTTTAGCCTGATATGTACACCCACACCCTACATGTGAGTTACAATTACATAAAACGTAAGGAAGTGGTTAAAAATGGGCGAGTTATAGCAGAAAGGATTGGGGCCTTTTTTATAACCCAAAAAACTTACTATCAATTTGACTTTCAGAGATGCACTGAAATTATTAATATGCAAGACACTCTTAATATATATTGTAAGGATATTACAAAAGCGCACCTTAGAAAATGACTGGTGTACGAAATGCCAGTACTAATTCACTCCATCAAAGTTATTTAATTTAATTAGTATTGATTTATTTGCGCTGATAGAATTTCTGTGTTACCCACATTTCTTTCCCATCACACAATCACTGACTCGTTATCTAGTTATTATGATTTATCCTTTTGTTCTTTTTGCTTTATCACTATATTAGTTGTAAATTAATTTATTAGGCTATAAGTAAAATAATTATCTCAATTTTGGTGACCTGATGTTGCACCATAAATACTTTTGCTCTACCAAAGATTGTTTCTGTAGGGTATAAAATTTACAGCAGACAGTATGTGAACGGCAAGACCTTTGGAGAACTCATTATTATTTCAATATCACTCATGTTATCTGGAGCATGAAATTATTTTAGCAAACACAAAAATTGCTGTAGAAAAACATAAAATTATTATCAGTAACTTAAACGAAATTCCTATCTACATCAGTTGAAATCCTCCTGTTTGGACTGGGCCCAATTTCACAGCAATAAATGTGCCATATTTACATTTTTTGTACTACTAGCAGTGCATCATCCCAGCAACTATTTAGTTAGCTTCATAAATTTGTTATTAATAAACTTCACAGACCTGTTTAAAAGTAATTATTTTTCGAATTAAGAAAGGGTTGAAGGGGTTATCCACTTTGAACTATGCCTTTTGTTACTGTGCAGTCAGACAGCCATAGATATATGTCACGTGGACCAGTCCTGTATGACATGATCCGCAGGCCGGTAACTAAGACAACAAGACATGGCACGTGTAACTGTCCTGTGTGACATGACCCGCAGGCTGGTAACTAAAACGACAAGACACGGGGGAAGGGGAAACAGTTACAACGGTGGGCCCTGCGATACGGAACGGGGACGTGGAGACCTCCTGCACTCCCCTGAGTCAGTGTCCCTCACACTCCTAATGTTCCCTATACAGGCTCCTCACCTGTCGCCGAGCCAGAACCTGTCACCCTAGCACACCCTACACCCATCCCTTGCTAGGGAGCTGGGTGATGCAGGCACTGGCCCCACCGCTGTACTAATACACACCAGGGAAAACTACAAACAGGGAAACACCACTTAGCTTTGCTCTGTTGCTCTTGCTCCCAGCAACAGAGTCCACCACCAGAATGCAGCTTTCCTCCTGAATAGCTGCCACCAAGCTCTGTCAGAGCTGCAAGGAAATCCCCTCTGTTTCCCCTTCCCTCATGTCTTGTTGTTTTAGTTACCGGCCTGCGTGTTGTGTCACACAGGACAGTTACACGTGCTGTGTCTTGTTGCTTTAGTTACCGGCCTGCGGGTCGTGTCACACAGGATGGGTCACCGTGACAATATCGGACCGAGATCGAACATAAATGCACAGATTGGCTGGTGGCTCTCCTGAACTCAGTGTAACAACTGCATAGAAGTACATGACGCCATCACACCCAGATCGGGAGAGCCGCCAGCCAGTCCGTGCACTGTGTTCCGATCTCAGTCCTATTTATATGGCTCTCTGACTGTGCCCTTAAAAGGGTCCATTGATAATATGGTGATACAGGATATTTTGCTGCTAGAACCCCAAGCAATCAATGCTAGACTTGGTAGCAAATGAACAATTTACCTGCCACCACAGGTGACATGAAGCATGATACAGTTCTCATTAAAATCAATGCCTTATCCTAGCAATGATAGATTTGCTGGGTCCTGCAAAGAGGTGGTCTGTACAACTGTTCTCTGTCTAATAGATGAGATTCATTAAATAGGTCCCCAATGTATTTTCTAAATCAATCAATAACTTAATAGAAAATTCAATGTGTTCATTAAAGCACCAGTTCAGCGGGTTATTTTTACTTCAGAGCTTGAGGGTGCTACTACTTTAAGTACCCTGATCCCAATCTTATACTTACCAGCTGCTGTCTCCAGCCCTTCCTGATGCCATTCCTGTCCCGCATGACATCTTGCTACCTCAACATCTGACTGACTGGATATCAGAGGCAACGGTCACTCCGTATAAGTCTGTGAGAGCCTTGTTCTGGTCTCATTCTTGATCTCATAGACTTACATTGAGTTGAGATTCTGGATCACAGCAAACACTGGAGTGATCCATCAAGTCACAGGCAGCAGAGGACAAACCAGAGCGCGAACAGCTGAAAATGGTGGCTGGTAGGTATAAGGCTAGGCTTAGGGAACTTAGATCAGTAGTACCACTCAAGCAGTGCATTAAAATAAGCGATGGAGTGATGCTTTAAGCAGCTGCATTTAAGCTCACATACACCGCATTGCACTGTAGAATTGCTGTCCAGCAGCGACTGCTCTACGAGCAGCTGTTGAGTTGATTAATCTTACCAGTGGAATATACCCTTCAGATTTATGCCTCATGCACCAATAATTTGGCGGTGTGAGGCATAAGACAATGGTGGATGGTGCTAGTGTAAGATGAGAATGCGCTAAGAAGAGTGCACAAAGGTGAGTGGGGAGCAAAATTAGCAGGCTCATCCCTTTGCTGGCATACTAAGCAGTGGCCAGACAGCTGAGGATGTGGCCAACAAAGAGAATACTCAAGCCACTATGAGCAGGATGAGGGAAGGAGAAAAATTGGGGCAAATAATGATGAGGAAGCGTGCTTGGATATAGTGTTATCCGAGCATGCTCGGTGCTATCCAAGTATCTTTGGCGCGCTCGAGTAATATGCTCAATTTCCCATGGCTGCATGTCTCGCAGCTGTTAGACAGCCACGACATATGCAGCCGCGGGGACTCAAACATTACTCGATTACGCCCGAGATACCTGGATAGCACCCGAGCATGCTCGGATAACACAATATCCAAGCACGTTCGCTCATCACTAGTAACAACGCAAATTGTTATTAGCACCTGTTCAGATTGCATTGCAACCTACTGTGGATCCTGCCACCTTTATCTGCCTGCTGCTTCATCATCTGCCCTACGACTGAATTATGGCAATATTTTCCTAAAACTGCGAACTGATGACTATAGTTTTGTGGACCTGTCTTGTTGTTGTTTGCTGGAGTAAGATGCACCAAATTAATTAAGAGGCACATATTACAGCTTCTGTGCCACAGAGACTGAAATGTATTTCAGCATAAATTAGAGTGAATTTGTTTAGACCATGCCCCTCCTATTAAGCTGTACCCTCTTTTCAAAAAGTTGGCGGAGCTGGCATATAAATGGCAAAAGTTGCAAAAGTTCAATTTGTTTCATATAAATAGTTTTGCATCATTTTCTAGTGCAAACTGTTTGATAAATCGAGCTCCACCTCTTTTTTGATATCCAAAAGACCCATAATAAAAATCACTCAGAATTATTCCACATGGCTGTGACACTTTTGCAGGATTTTCCAACACTAGTTGAGTACATTATATTCATCACAGTAATTGGAGATTTACTCTTATCTTGAATTCATGTTCTTTGAGGTCTCATATCCGCATGACAATTAATATGCATGAGAGTGTTTCTCCTTGGTCTTTTTAATTTAATGTAATAAAGGCAAATTGTTTTTTGCTCCATATGCAGTCCAAATTCTACAGACATTCACGTAGCCTTTCACACATTGAGTCAATAGATGTAGTTTCTCCATGGCAACCGGAGAGAGCGGATTACTGTGCTTCTGTTCCTTGCAATCAACCAGCCTATGTGTGTAATTGGTCTACCTAACCTATCCCATTAGTGCCCTCTGAACAGTCTGTGAATTCAGTGGGTTGATGCACTCTCTTTTCATTATTTACACAATGTTTTATAATTCTATGATACCAACCACCGTGATGGGCATGGGGCCAAGAAAATTATGATCATTGAATGAATTGACTGCTGATTTTCATTACAAGTATACCAGCCGACAGGAAAACACGTTGTTGGAGTAATATCATGAATTAATTGATTTTTTTTTATTTATTCTAGTAACACAATTATAAAAGGACTGTATTGGAAAATTTGACACAGATCTATTCTATTATTTTTAAACACTGTTTTTTGGTGATTTCTTTGTATCCCCGTTCATACTGTACCCACACACACAAATGATACACCATTTAAAAAGTAAACTTGCCCCCTTCAGCAAGAAAATAGCCAAACAAACCACACATCCACAAATTTGATCACAAAATACAGTTTAAACATTCATTTTCATAAACCTGCAGTAGGGAAAAATGACCTGCAGGTGGCACCACATTACCCCAAAGCACACTACCACAAAGCTGCTTGCAGACATCACAAACAAATCCAAACATTTGCCTTGGGGGCTTTCCAGCTTGCCAAACTGCTTGACCAGCCTATTTTAGCCAAATTGGAGGATTGCACGCTTCACTGTAGGTGAGGCACATATGCAAACACATCTGTAAACATGCACTGCCTATTGAATTGCACACTTGCTCCTTCATACTCCACCCACACAAACAAATGATACACCATTTGAAAGGTCAAATTACCTGCAGGTGGCAGCACACTTCCCCAAAACACACTACCACAAAGCTGCTTACAGACATCACCAACAAATCCAAACATTTGCCTTTACATTTACATTTGACCAGCTTGCTTTTTCTGAAATTGCCTGCATCCCTGACAACTAATGTGCGAAAATTTCGCACAAACCAAGCTAGTTGTTCAAGTATTGCAATTCATAATATACCATGACTGCACATAAGGGCAAGGGCATTTTGTAAGCAGCCTTAATACATAAGCTTGGTCAGCCCCAACCTGGTAAAGGAAGGTCTACCGACTGTAAGAACCTGGTGTAGACGAGCTACTGTAAATTTAATGGAGTAATGCTTCTTTGCGGTGGAGATAGTGGGTGGGCTTAAAGGAATTGTACGAAGTTTAGAAGTTATCCTCTATCCTAAGAGGATAACTTCCAAATTACTATGGATACAGATACAACCACTGGGACCCACTCCAATCCCAAGAACCAAGGCTTTGAAGAGCTACGTATGAATGAAATGTTGCACGATCTTGCGCCCTATTCTACATTCATTCTAAATAAGTTTGCGGAAGATCATCCCAAAGCTGTGCTATCCCAAATGCTCCCATTAAATATGAGCAGAATTGCGAATGATTGACCACTGTTCCATTCACATTGTTCTCTTCAGAAATTCAATTCTTGGGATCAGTGATTATATCAGCAGTTAAATAGATAGAGGTAACTTCCAAACTTGGTATAACAACTTTAAGGCTGAGTTCACATGTGGCGTTTTTTTTTCGCGTTTCTGCGGCGGTTTTAACCGCGCTATTTTGCCGCTAAAAATAAGCATCCCAATGCTGTGCTAATGCTGCAGTTTTTACCGCGGCGGAATCGCTTCGCGGTAAAAAACGCAGCATGCTCATTAATTTTGCGGAATCGCGGCGATCCCGCACCCATAGGAATGCATTGTTCCGCTTACTTCCCGCATGTGGCTGTTAACACCATGCGAAAAGAAAGCAGAACAATTGCGGATGGTACCCACGGTCCGGAGGAGAGGAGACTGTCCTCCGGGCTTTGGGTACCATATCCCTGTAAAAAATAGAATTTAAAATAAAAAATGGTGTTATTCTTACCTTCCGACGTCCCGCGCAGCCTTCCCGCCTCTCTCCACGCTCTCGTTCCCAGTAATCCTTTGCGAAAATGCCCGCGATGACGTCCGTTCTCGCGGGATCGCGAAGTCTCGCGGTCATTCGCGCAACGTCATCTCGAATTACCGTGAGACTTCGCAATCCCGCGAGAACGGACGTCATCGCGGGCATTTTCGCAAAGGATTACTGGGAACGAGAGCGTGGAAAGAGGTGGGAAGGCTGTGCGGGACGTCGGAAGGTAAGAATAACACCATTTTTTATTTTTTTTATTATTTTTTACATTTTGTCTTTTACTACTGATGCTGCATAGGCGGCCTCAGTAGTAAAAAGTTGGTCACACTTGTCAAACACTATGCTTGATGAGTGTGACCAACCTGTCAATCAGTTCTCCAAGCGATGCTACAGATCGCTTGGAAAACGCTAGCATTTTGCCAGCTAATTATGCTTGCAAAATGCTAGTTTTTCCGTGGGAAAATCTTGGGAATTTAAAATGCGATTTTCCCACGGAATGGAATTCCGGAACTCTCGCGGTAATTTCCGCGAGAGTTCCGCTACGTGTGAACTTAGCCTAAGGGTGATATATGAAAAATACCAAGGGGGTGAATACTTTAGCTAGTCACTTTCTTATATACTTATATATACAGCGATGAGTAAAAGGGAAAACAATTTTTTGAACTTTTGACTTTCAGGCTCCATGTCTCACCATCCACTATTGATTCGAAGGTGAGAATACCATCATTTTTTAGACAATCATCTTGATCTCATACATAAATTTTACTTGCAACTATTTAGCATGGGATTAGTTTTGCAGATTCTTGTCTTGTCAATGTTTTGCTACTGAAAGTCTATATTTTAATATTTATTATTTTGTTAGTATATTGTTAATCCACCTTTGACTTCCAACACTGCCTGAATCCTTCTGGGCATGCTCTTGATCAGATTCAAGTATGTCTTGACCAAAATCTGATCCCAGATCTCTTCTACACATTCCCAAAGTTGCTACATATTGATTGACTCATTTGGGTACGTATACAGTTTTTTCCTCAACACTACCCACAAGTGTTTGATTGGGTTGAGGTCTGGGATCTGTGGGGTGAATACAGCACCTCTATTTCATTATCATTGAACCAGTTCTTTACCAATCTTGACTTAGTCTTCAGGTTGTTGTCCTGCTGGAACACAATGTTGTCCTTTTCCTACCCACGGTACTTGAGTCTATGAAGTAACTCATCTTTCAGGATACTTACATATAGCTCAGCATTGTGACAACCACCAATTTTGGTCAAGTATCCAACACCTTTGGCTTTGAAGTAACCTCATATCATCAGGCTTCCTCCATTGAACTTGACAGTTCCTTCAATTTCTCAATACATTTGCCTCTTTTTCCCTAGCTTCTTCCAGACCCATTTGTAGCTATCAGATTCTAGTATATTGACTTTCATCCTATCACTCCAAATCACCCGTTTCCAATTTTCTACTGTCATACTTTTTTGCAAACTGGAGCTAACATTTGTTATGGCGATATTGAAGTTAAGGCTTCTTCACCTTGATTCCTGCCACCATTCCAGACTTGTGCATTGTGCGCTGCATGGTGCCTGCATGGATGTCTGTGATCTCACTACTACAAAGCATATGAGCCGCCTCCACTGCCATGTCGGTCACACCAGAACTGATAGACCTTGTGATGAGCCAACTTGTTTATGTCGATATTTTGCCTGGGCGTCCACCTCTTGGCTTTTGAATAAATGGACCAACTTAATTTCATATTCTTTTAACTGTCATGGCACTCTCATAATGCAATTTTCTTGGCCGAGAGACCACTATAAATGAGCTGGATGATGATGTTTCTCTTTTCTTTGGAAATCTTCTTTATGGCTGCTCCATGGCCCCTTAACAGTCTGAGAATACCAGACCCCACATCATTTTTTAAATTATTTATTTAAATAATTACAAAATATGGCAATGGGGATCCTTCTATTCTTCATAACCAGCCATGCTGAAGCAAACAGCTGAGGATTGCAGTCCCCAGCTGTCAGTTTTGCCTGGCAGGTTATGAAAAATATAGTGGAATCCTATATCATCATTTTGGGGGTCCCCCATTTTAATAACCAAGAAAGACTAAGTATACAAATGTTATCTTACAGTATATTAATAGCATAGGAACCTTTATGAATATTATCTCTTTCCCAGAATATTAACATCAGCCCCCATTCGTCAGCTTCCCCCTCTCCATTTTTTTCATTTTTTTATTTAACAGGTACAGTAAAATACCCACCCAAATTAACCTTAGTTTACAGCCTTTAGGTGTTCCATCAGCTAGAAACTCCAGTAACCTAAAAATGTCTCTCAAAGTTTCATGTGATGTTTCTGGGCCTTGCAGGTGCCGGAAGACCCAGTGGTTTTGAACTCTGGTGAAAGGTTACCTGAGTTCAAGCTTCCAGTTCCAGACTGTTAAATACTGGAGTGCCGGATTTCTGGCCATTCATTAGTCCGGTACTGGCACTTGCAAAGCAAGAGCAACAACTGCTAAGAACCCAAGCGACCTTACTGTTCTTGTTGACAATTAAAGAAGTAATTGAGAAAAACGCATGGGCTTCAGCTGCAATTTTCATAATCAGCACAGGGAAAGCTGATAGCTGGGAGCTGATATTCTTTAAAAGAGGTAATATTAATAAATATTTCCAGACTATTAATATAATCTCAAAGCTGTATACTTAGCCTTAACTGGTTGTTAAAATGGAGGATCACTCCAAAAAAATGATGTAGGGTTCCCCTATATTGAATAACAAGTAAAAATTAGACAGACAGTTGTGGACTGATATTAATAGCCTATGAAGGGGACATGGATATTGGCCCCTCCAAGACTAAAAATATAAGCTCTCAGCCACCCCAGAAATGGGGCATTCGTAAGATGTGCCAAATCTGGCACTTATAGAAAAAGATTTCTCCAGCGAGGTAAACAAAAACTTCACATTTATAACACATTAAAAGGGTATATCAAAAGCACACTGAGGAATCAGGAGGGACTAATGACCAATGCGTTATGACTGTGAGGTCTTAATCATGGTCCATGGTTTACTTTAGAATCAATTAAGTAATCTGTGTCATTCCTTGAATTATAGGACTTTATTCTGGGTGTTTATTTTTTTACAGTATAACTATAGGATTAGTTTGTGTCTTATAGATGCCTCTCCATTACAAAGTCGTGGGCTTGATGTCACCAGACAATACAAAGGTGACATCAACCCCATAAAGATTTGAACCCCACTTGCCACTGCCACATGGCAAGTGGGAAGAGCAAAGGCAAAACACCAAAATTGGCTCATCTAAAGCCCCCGTCACAAATAGCGAGATCACTGCTGAGTCACAAGTTTTGTGACGCAACAGCGATCTCACCAGCAAGATCGCTGTGTGTGACAGCTATCAGCGACTGGCCCCCCCTGTCGGGTATCGCTGATTGCTGTGGAAACCTCTGGACATTTTTGGGGTCGTTGGTCTCCCATTGGCCAGCATGCATCACTGCGTGTGACAGGCGGGAGACCAGCGAGCAGGAGCTGGTAACTACGGGAAACGCAGGGCTTCTAAGGGGCGCGCAGCGCCTAGAAACCCGATGTGTACCTTAATTACCAGCGAGCTGATGCAGGGAGCTGGTAACCAAGGTACACATCGGGTTTCTAAGTGATGCACGCTCCTTAGAGACCCAATGTGTACCTTAGTTACCAGCTCCCTGCATCAGCGCACTGGTAACTAAAGTACACAGTGAAGCCGCGCGCTTGGCGTCGCTGGTGCTGATCGCTGGTGAAGCTGTCTGTTTGACAGCTCACCAGTGATCATGTAGTGACTCACCAGCAATCCTGGCACGTTGCTATCGTTGTCGGGATCGCTGGTGAGTCGCTATGTGTGACAGGGCCCTAAAAGATATGCCTTATCACGGGCAGCTGCAGGCTGCTATTTTTAGGCCAAGGAGGTGGGGAAAAATTATTTTCTCACTGGAAAATGTAAATAAATTTATATAATTCATGCAATATGATTTTCTGGGTTTTAATTTTGATATTCTATCTCTCAATGCTAAAATTAACCTACCCTTAAAATTATAAACTGTTCATGTCTTTGTCAGTGGGAAAACTTACAAAATCAGCCAGGGATCAAATATTTATTTCCCCCACTGTATAGCGCAGGCAGTGGCCGATAAATACTCCCATCAACCATCACCTGCTCTCACTTTTAACAGTTGAATACAGCGCTCAACACTGTACCCTGGTAGTGCAGATGGCAGCGCGAGCAGGGGTCAGTGATGTGAACTGTCTTCTTCAGCACCCGGCGCCAGGGAACAGCGTAAACAGTACCTCTGATTTCCAGGTGCCAGTACATGTCACACTGATGACACAGGGATGTCGTCCTTGTGTCATCAGTGTGTGCATGGGCGGGATGTTTTGATGCCTGTGCTGCTACTGGAAACAAAAACGTCTGAAAGTGCCCTTAATGAACTCTGTCATTTACTGATCTTTGGCCTACTTTTGCTGATTTTTAGGAAAAAAGCTTAGTAATCCAAACACAAATCCGAATGTGCAACGTTCGTGCCGAATTTGATATTGTCCAAGTATTTTCGAACAGGTTCGCTCATCTCTATTCATTACCACTCCAGTCCTAGAGTCGGCTTTTGGCAACATATTCTAGGAATCGTTGGGTGTCAGTAGCTGGATTCCCCATTGGTCATACATTTATTATTTCTTTTATAGATAGGTGACATATGTTGTTTATGGGACAACCCCTGTGTAGTCATATTTGCCTAAGGAAGGTGCTTGTTCAGTGTCAAAGCACATCACTATTTTTTATTAATCTCAAATAAATGTTTAGTAAGGATACACTTGATTTGTTCTTTTCTTCAGCAGTCCTTTGTTACTTCCACTCTTTTATTTTCTTCTAATGCTTATAAACCAATTATCAAAACGTTTAATAAGATAATCTAAGTAAATTAGACATTTGCCAAGTTTTGCTCAACTATTTCTCTAAATTGTAATATTTTCCACAAGGCCTTTTGATTAATCGTCCCTCTCATATTGTCAATGTAGGATAAGAGCCACACAAGCAAACCGACTGATAGTATGCTGAATAGCCACTGTAGTGGAGACTGTGAAGCCAAGCACCCAAGGGAGCATTAAACAAGGTTTAAGGAAAGGTACCACAGATTTCTATCCCATCGCAAATTAACCCATCTCAGCGCCAGATAACTTCTTCAATACACTGCACAGCTGGGAGGTTAAAGGGAACCTGTCATGTTGAAAATGGTATCTGATCTGCAGGCGGCAGGTTATAAAGGAGTCGCTAATCAGATTAATAGACTTTTTTTGTGGGTAAACTTTCAGTAAACTTTGCATTTTATTCATTAAAATCTCTGATGTTTGCATTTTTGAGTCCAGTGGGCGGTCCCATTCAGTGATTGAGTGATTGATAGTCTCCCCTGTATTTCTATGCATGCAGAGATAACTGTCAATGACTGAGTAGGACCACCCACTGGACTCAAATACATACAAACATCATGGATTTCAATTAATAAATGGCCTTTCCCACAAACCTATATATCATTTTGCTTAGCTTCTCCTTCTCTATGCCATGCTGTCAACAGATCAGACTACATGTGCAACGTGACAGGTTCCCTTTAGACACTCAAGTCATATTTAAGATTGGATTAACCCTAACCCCGTATGGTTCTAGGTAATGCTGTAGGCATAATAACACTAGGGCTTCAGATTTTGAGACTTAGGACAAGTCTTTTTTTGCAGCGATAATGATAATGTGGATAAATCGGAACTAATTATCGTTCCTCCATCTCGCATACTTTCCCTACCTGATCTATCTATCACAATAAATGAATCCTCACTTTCCCCTGTCCCAGTAATCTGCTGCCTCGGAGTAACCCTTGAACCTGCCCTGTCCTTTAAATCGCACATGCAAGCTGTCACCACCTCCTGTCGCCTCCAACTCAAAAACATTTCCAGAATCTGTCCTTTCCTCCACCCTCACTCTACCAAAATGCTTGTGCATGCCCTACTCATCTCCCGCCTTGACTACTGCAACATCCTCCTCTGTGACGTGCCCTCTAACACTTTCGCACCCCTCCAGTCCATCCTTAACTCTGCTGCCCGACTAATTAATCTCTTTCCTCGCTACACTCCTGCTTCCCCTCTTTGCAAATCCCTTCACTGGCTCCCAATTTCCCAGTGTATCCAGTTTAAACTACTAACACTGACCTATAATGCCATCCATAACTTTTCTCCTTCGTATATTTCCGAACTAATCTCTCAATATCTTCCCTCACGTAATCTCAGGTCCTCCCAAGACCTCCTCTCCTCCACGCTTATTTGCTCCTCACCCAATTGCCTCCAAGACTTCTCCCGAATATCCCCCATCCTCTGGAACTCTGTGCCTCCACACGTCCGGTTATCCACCACATTTGGATTGTTCAAATGGAGCCTGAAAACCGATCTCTTCAACAAAGCTTACAGCCTGTAATGACCACACAGCCACCTCAACACCTTTGGAGCTACTGCAACCCCCCGACCTACTGTCTCCTTCCCCATAATCCTGTAGAATGTAAGCCTGCAAGTGCAGGGTCCTCTTCCCTCTGCATCAGTCTGTCATTGTTAGTTTTGTTTACTGTAAGTGATATTTGTATTTTGATGTAAGCCCGTCTAATGTACAGCACCATGGCATTAATGGTGCTATATAAATAGTAATAATAATAATACTAATAATTCAAATTATTGAATGACAGTATACAACTTTGACATTGCAGCACAATACTTCATATCAATTTGTAGTGCTACGCAAAAGTTCCAGCAAAGCCCATACCTAAATGCAGTACATTATAGTAAATGCAATAACATGTAGATAATAGCAAAATAATTCCAATTCTAAAAAAAAATAATTGAGTAGAATTTCACACCTAGCAGTTTTTCCTTTTTGGGTCTTGAAAAATAACTGCCGTTGCACTTGTTAAGTCTTACCTTCCCCTATAACAGCTACATCAACTGCTCATGGCTTTGACTCAGATGCTAACAAACACACAAACATTATATCAGATCTGTATAACAATGTAAGAAACTTGGCTGCTGCAGGACCCGTTCCCTCAGTGCCCAACCTCCTATAGAGGCCAAGGCAGCCTAAACTCCACATTTTAAAAGTTCACTGCTTCCAACTCTCTACTGGCCTAAAATAAAATGGATCAAGAGGTAACTGGCAAGCGTCCTGGGCAACATTGCTACAAAACTATGTTACTGTGCAAAAGTTTGATGCAGTTCTAAAAATTAAAAAAAAAAACTATTTCAAAAATAGAAGACGTAATAGTAGTAGATTATGTTTATTAATTTTAACAAAATGCGAAGTGAATGAACAAAATAAAAATGTAAATAAAATCAGTGTTTGGTTTGAGAGGACTTTGCCTTCAAAACTGCATCACTTCTAGGCACAATTGCCTAAAGTCAGGTATTTTGTAGGATTATATTCAGATGTAGGAGTAACCAATTATACCAAACACATGAGAAAGATCATCACTTTCATATGTAAGCTGAAACACAGACATTAACGGAAACAGAAATAGCTGTGTTGAAGAGCTAAAATTGGGTTATAAACAGCCAAATTGCACTACAAAATAAAGGTTTTGTATGACAGTTTCATGTCTCAGGTCATACACTACACAAAGACCGAGCACATCAGCAAGACACAAGGTAGTTATGCTGTATCAGCAAGGTATCTCCCAAGAATTCAAAGCTGACTGGTGTTTCAAGCTGTTTTTAGGGTGCTCCAAGAAATGGGCAACATTAAGGACTGTACATGCAATGATTGGCAAAGAAAATTAGTGCAGCAGATGAGAGACATCTTACTTTCCTTTGAAATTGGAAAATTTCCAGCAGTGTCATCAGTTTAGAACTGGAAGCAACCAGTGGTATCCAGCTACACTCATCTACTGTAGATATCAGACCAGAAGAGGTCTTCATGGAAGATTTGCAGGCAAAAATCCCATACCTTTGACTTGGAATCAAGACCAAGTAATGAAAACATAAGCACTGGGGTGCAGAAAATGGCAGCAGGTGCTCTGGACTAATTAGTCAAAATGTGAAATATTTGGGAGTAACAGAAGGCAGTTTATTCACTGGAAGGGCTGGATAGTGGTACAATAATGAGTGTCTGCATGCAACAGTAAAGCATAGTTGAGGTTCCCTGCAAATTTGGGGCTACATTTCAAAAAATGGAATTGGGGATTTGGTAAGGATTTGGTGTCCTCAATGCTGATAAATACAGGCAAATACTTTTCTATCATACAAAGCCATCAGAAAAGTGGCTTTAATTTTCTCCAATTTTATTCTGCAGCAAACAACAACCCTAAACATGCAACTAATGTCATTAAGAACTGTCGTCAGTGAAAATGAGAGCAAAGAGTCCCAAAGCAGATATGGCCTCCCACAAATCCCTGATCTGAACATTATCAAGTCAGTGTGGCATTTCAAGAAGAGACAGAAGAATTGCACAAGCCTACACCTTCAGAAGATCTGTGGTTAGTTCTCCAAGATATTTGGAACAATCTTCCTGCCGTTCCCTCAAAAACTGAATTCTAGTTAGAGTTTATGTTGTGTTGAAGGCAAAGGGTAGTTACACCGAATATTGGATTTCTCTTTTGTTCATTCACTTTCCATTCTGGTAACTGATGAAAATTAATTGTTAACATCTCTATTTTTGAAAGCATTCTTGCGTTGCACCATTTTTTCACACCTGCCTAAAACTTTAGCAAAGCACTGTATATCAGATTCACAAACAGCACAATTACCTTCCATCTATTCCTGGTAAATATATTAACTTTCAGGGCAAGCTAAATTATGTAAAAAAATTCAAGGCTGTAGCAGGCTATATAAATTAGATTGTTGTTGGCCAAACAGTCATTTACCAACCGCTATGGCCAGGTATTGATTGGGGCTGAAATTCAGCCCTGGCATTTAAAATCACACAGGCCCATGCAGCCTCTGTCCCAGGTGCCAAATGGGATATCTTACTAATATTACCCTGGATGGAGGAAAGCAAGATCAATATTTCTAATGATACCCTTGGCCTGGTGGGGTAAGTGACGGAGTCAGCGACTTTGTGCTCCATCACAACTCTTAACAATGTGGGTGTCTTGAGAACGCCGATTCTGTTAACAACGTAGCAGAAAAGGCAGCCCACAACCAGACAGGCCCTTCTGGAATTTGCCAGAATTGCCAGATGGCCAGTCCGGCCCTGGCTATGGCTCTGGAATTCCTCACAGGAATGCTCTTACAGCGGCTTATCTCCACTTTCTTTCTTTCCATAGTTCATACTGTTTCCATCTCATACCTATTACGTGTGTGTCTGAACCATTTTGTGCGACCTCTGTCTTTGCAGCTAAATGGCACCAAGCTTCTACAGTGGACAGTGCTGAGAGATGCAGGTGTGGTCTTGCTTTCTATTAGTATGTCTGGGACTTGTGCTGCTACCAAGCCAGATAACCTTTAGCACCCTATAAACTTCATATAACTGTTGCCTCAACAATGGCTTGGTCAGTAATTTTGCTGACAGCTATGTTGAAACCAAAAAAAGCAAAGCCAATAACAGTCCGAAATGGCAAATATTTCTCATCCAAATTTACAATATATAGCAGCAAATGAGATAAAATATAACTTTTAATATACTAATTAAAACAATACCAAAAAAATAATGTCACCCACAAGTGAGTTTAAAAAATGCAAAATAAATGGGTGATCCTCAGAGGATATTTGAAAACACCCAAAAGCATCACATTAGGGATATAGAATGTAGCTGTTAGACAGACAACAACCTATATGATGGATACAGCATGAAAAATAGCACAATACTATAGCCAATCGCACATGTATACACATGTATAATAATTGAGACCAGGGGCTCATAGCCCCAAATACGAGATTTCAAAGTAGGAACGAGATTTCAAGAAAAGGAACAATCTCACCAGTTAAAGCAGACGGTCAGGAGTCATCAGGGATACTCTGTATACCTACAGGAAGGTAGCGATGGGAAGACAATACCCTGTCAATTCCTTTAAATGCTAACCATTAACTGATCCCCAAGCTCCTATCTGCTGTCTGCAGATAGTATAGAGAGCGGGAGGATGTATTTCTCTTAGCTATAGCACTGTGGCACTTTAAACAAGTTAGTCCCCTGAAGAGTTACTTGGATGAAACGCGTTGGGACGCTCCTTATAGGGAAAGTGCAGGGCATGTGCAATATAGGGCTAGCTGTGGACTGCCCTTGTAAGGGCAGGAGACTGGGGATCAGTTAATGGTTAGCATGTAAGGGAATTGACAGGGTATTGCCTTCCCATCGCTACCTTCCTGTAGGTATACAGAGTATCCCTGATGACTCCTGACCGTCTGCTTTAACTGGTGAGATTGTTCCTTTTCTTGAAATCTCGTTCCTACTTTGAAATCTCGTATTTGGGGCTATGAGCCCCTGGTCTCAAATATTATACATGTGTATACATGTGCGATTGGCTATAGTATTGTGCTATTTTTCATGCTGTATCCATCATATAGGTTGTTGTCTGTCTAACAGCTACATTCTATATCCCTAATGTGATGCTTTTGGGTGTTTTCAAATATCCTCTGAGGATCACCCATTTATTTTGCATTTTTTAAACTCACTTGTGGGTGACATTTTTTTTTGGTATTGTTTTAATTAGTATATTAAAAGTTATATTTTATCTCATTTGCTGCTATATAATGACAGCTATGTTGCCAGACTCCTATAAACAAGAGCCCTCACTTGGCCCAGTGCTTCTGTGCTCTCTATGAGAGAGATACTGACAGAACTATGTAGGCTAATTATCTAAGGGAGAACAAAAGGATTGGTAGTCCAAAATCAAACATACTGGATCCTTTACTCCCTTATAATCTTCGGTCATGGACCCCATACACATTAGATTGTTAGCCAAACTCATTGATATTGGCAGGTTCAGCTGATGTTAGTTTAATGTGTATGTGAGATGTAAGTCTTACTACAGAGTACTGATTTTTAGTTTTGATCAGCTCTATGCTGTGATTATTTGGCAGGCCACAATGTATTTAAACCTTCAGCAGCTTATTGCAAGGTACTAGTTATAAGTTGTTACTTACCATGATCTAATGCTTTGTTAATCCTACTTTTGGAATCTTCCAGTTACTAACCTTGGTTCATATTTATGACAACCTGACTGTTTCACAATTCTGACCCTGACCTTGACTTCCTAGTTTTCACCAGTCATCATGACTGTTCTCTGCCAGCTTACTCCACTGGCCAGCAGCCACTCTGTGGATGTAATCTACGGGGCCCTGCATAAATCCAGAACCCTTTATAGGAGTTAAAGGATGAGGTCCAAGATTGTCCTGGATGTGTTAAGCGGAGTGGCTTATGTAGATCTTGTCTGTGGAAACCGTATTAAGACCAGCGATATGACCCGGTCAGGATTGCTGGTGCATTGCTAAATGATCGCTAGTGAGCTTCCACACAGGAAGATCTCACAGCGATGCAGCAGTGATACAGCGGACGATACTTACCTTTCAGACGCGGCGATCCTGATGTCCTCCGTCCGCGTCCACGCGTCGCTCGTCGGCGCCAGCAGGAAGCGCTCAACGAGAAATGGAGCTGCGCGATCTTGAGCGATCAGCGATGGACAGCGGGGGAGCTGGTCGGAGGTAAGTATCACAAATAGCGATATTGCTAGCGATATCGCTGCTGCGTCACCAAATCGGTGATGCTTTAGCGATATTGTTAGCGATATCACTATGTGTAAAACCCCCTTTATATATCCCTGTCTGTAACTGATGTCTTTGTAATGAAATAGTCAATGTTAGTTGCTTCATTTGTCAGAGGTTTTGTTCTTGGGGCATACAGAGTGCCGTTGTCTTCGTTAGACTTTAGAATTACAGCAAATTTTTGTAATCACATTTCTTGATACATTTATGATTCATCTCTGGTGATAAAAACAAGTTTATTACTGTTTATACAAAATCTCATCACTGTTGAAGTGTGTCTGTAGTTCAAGATGGAAGGCAATTTAGTTTTAATGTAAAGTGTTATGATGGCAATATATGTGTAAAAATTAGCAAGTACCTGAGATGATTTCAGGAAATTAAAGTAAACGTTACAGATTCAATAATCTTCACACCATGAAACGTCTTTGAGATGCCCACAGGATATTGCGCAAAAATGTAGTCTTCCATAAGGGTGATCCTCTTAATAGAGATAATCAGTGCTATTAGAAAATATAATTAGTAATGCCCCCTCTATGGTATGGTAATGAGCAAAAATTTTCCATATGTGGGCAGAAGGCCCACACGAGTTGATGAATTGTGTGATGGTTTCTGTTTTTACAGGATTTATTACAGATATAAGGAACTAAGGATACAACAGATACTAATGAAACTCATAGGTTTCTAATGGGAAAATGTGGTGCATTTTTATGCCTTAAAGACTTTTATGTAATACTACTTTCTTTTGAATATACTGATAAGCATAAAATGTAACCAGAAACTATTTCCCCCTTTTTGTAGCTAATCATGCAAAAGGTATGGGGTTTACCACAATGTGTTAACTTTGGTCATGTTGTGCTTCAACCACATGCTCCTCCATGTCATCAAGAATGCTTTGTATAAATTAATGACAATACTATATATATAACTAAAGTGATTGATTATCAGACATAGGAGGCATCTAAACAATACACCTCGTATCCTGATTTGCTGTAAATGAATAAGAAAGCAATTTGACTTATGTGCGACATAGGCCACACAAGAGCAATGCGGAGAAAACTACGATGAAGACTCAGAAATTCCCAATACCTTCAGAACTCGGTTTGGAAGACTCCTCTCTTGGATCTCTGGAACAAATCGATTTGAACATCTACAAAAAACAAGGCAATAATTGTATGTGCGCGAGAGCGCACCTGTGTGTTGGTGTGTGGTGTTCTTTTGAGATTGCCGTGATGATCTTTTGTGGATGATGGCAGCTATTTCTCAATTGGGTTGTCCCAATTTGGCAAGTTGTTAGCTATCCACAGGATAAGTGACAACTTGCTGGTTGCTTGTTTGACCACTGGAACCTCCACCAATCTGATGGAACAGCATAGTTTTACATGATTGCTGCTTTCCTCTTCATTGTCTATGGGAGATAGTCGAGAATAGCTATATCTCTGACATTCCTTTAGACAAAGAATAGGGTTGTGGCATACAGTCTAACAGGGCATATCAAAGGTTCATTCTCAGGATTTGTGGAGGTCCCTAGCAAGGGCTAAGTTATGACTAGTGTTGAGCATTCCGATACTGCAATATCAGGTATCGGCCGATATTCGCTGTATCGGAGTTCCGATACTGAGTTCCGATGCTTTTAGAATATCGAATACGAGAATCCGAAGTTCCCATAATGCAATGAGCCATTTTATTCAGCCAATGAGGAATCCTAAGACGTGTGGGCACATCCTGTTAGAGCATGTTAGGCATGTTAACTAATGGCATGGCTGTGATTGGCTGCGAGCAGACCACCCAGCTGCTCCTCCCCCAGACACACGCTGAACAGTGATCTATGGAAAGTGAAACTAGTGAGGGAGGAGGAAACGACCAGTTCTCATTTCAATGCCAGAACACCCCCCCCCCAGACGTTTATCTTAGAAGCAAGAGATGATATCTTGGAAACCGTGCAGACTAGCCACAGAAGGTAAATTACTTATTGTCAGCATTCTGCAGCCCAGATATGCACTGAGACTATGTGAAAAGCCTGGACAACCCGTTTAACATAGTCAATATCTTTGTAACTCCAAACGTCTTAAAAAAAAAAATAATAATTCCTGCTATTCCATTTGATTGGGCTAAACCTCTATGCCTTTAATGTCTCCTTCACCTCCCCCAATACATTCTACATTATTCTTAGTTGTTTTCCTTCATGTAGAATTAACCTACAAGGAAAATAAGGGTTTTTTTCATTCCAATATTTGTGTCCCATTGACTTGCATTGGTTTCCGGTATCGGAATCGGCGATATCCGATATTTTTGGGGTATCGGTCCTATCCAATCTGATCCGATATTTCCCGATATCGGAAGGTATCGCTCAACACTAGTTATGACCCATCCTACCGTGAATGCATGATACCATGCTTGCCCAATTGGGTCCAATCTTTTGAACGCATACTATTTGTCAAAAAAGTTTGCACTTTGTGTTCCTTTTTTGTTGACCAGGAGCAGGAAATATCAGATGCATAAAGCTCAACTTTCAAGGCAAAAAAGTAGGAGTGATTAAATATATTAAAGCGTGAAATTAAAAAATAGAGTCTACTTTTTAAGAAACAGACAATCTTGTCAATGGCCTGTGTCTGGTTTGCCAGCTTTGCCCATTTACTTACATGTAGATGAGCTGCAATTAGAGAAACAGCTAATAGTTTAAAGTAGTGCTGTTTTGCTGGAGATAACAAATCATTTTCTTATCTCAGACAATCCCTTTAAGGCACTATTTGCATTGTGTTTTGGATATGCAGTTAAGGTATACTTCAATTTCCTTCCATCAAGATATATACGGTACACAAAAAAGCATGCAACTTTACAAATCTTTTTGTCATAGATCTTGATCATGTATATCTGCTTATTACAAGCATATACTTTACCATTTATTTTTCTTTATTGTTATAAGTAACTACTTTTTTGTATAGTCAAAAAAGTAATGTTTATAGTGATCAAATATGTTTTATATCAAACATGTCCCAAAATACAATGAAAAGAGAACTTACTGATAACGAGATGGTGTTTTCCTGGAAAGCATTAGAACAAAATTGTGACCGTGGAGCAAATAAAGAAATATGTAATCCTCAGGTCACACTTACACTCTCTGCTATCATGAGTCTGACAGCAAAAAGGGATTAGGGGCTTACTAATGATGCATATAGTAATAATCCACTATGTTTCCTTATGTGAAAAGAAATACTGTGGAGGCAAAGACGAACAGTTCAGACGCTACCCTGGATTAGTATATATCAACTCAACACTGTTTAGCATTAGATGCTTATGAGGACAGGCAGATCTTATTGGCAAAGTCCCCAAATATTCTATATATTATTAACAATTCTAATAAATTGTTTTAGACAAGCATAAATGGGTAGTAGTGGCCATCCAATAACATAATTTAAAAAATTTTCATAACATCAATATTGGTCATGTTATAACTGTATTTGGTAGAGATAGTTCTTTAGCGTGGTTTAGGCATAAATTAATAGTGATTGATGGCTTGAGGGGGTAAATTGACAAGGATCCCGTGTCTGTGGTCAAAATATACAGTGTATATATTGATGTGCCTATAGAAGGGAACCTATATCAAGTACTGAGCACACTCATGGGGTTGTGATGCGAAAAATTATATTTAATACATACAGTAGTTAACTAGTAACAAACAGAACTACTTGATATATACTCTTAAGGTTTGGGAACCTACTGACTGGCACATCCACCATGGCTGTGCTAACATTTCTCTACATATAGAAGGGAACCTGTCATCAGGTTTTTTCCATACTGTATGAGCTTACCATGTCTGTATTTTCACACACAATTTCCCATATCCGTTGGTGCCACTCCTGTTGTGGACTTCCAACTTTGTAAATTTTTGTTGAGGATTGAAGGAAAATGGCACATGCAAAAATCTCATTAAAAAATATTACTTTTTTTTATTGAAAAATAGAAAAAATAAATCCACACGGCCTGGTTTGAAAATGTATAATCTTTTTTTCTATTCCTTGTTAAATTTATCTGGTGGTCACATGGATATTTCTTGCATAGTGGTCTTCAAAGGAGGAAACCACTCCTACATTGGTATGACTCAAC
The DNA here is from genome assembly GCF_039654945.1 of Dendrobates tinctorius. NCBI lineage: Eukaryota > Metazoa > Chordata > Amphibia > Anura > Dendrobatidae > Dendrobates > Dendrobates tinctorius. The sequence continues at coordinate 17,337,208 of NW_027361697.1, read as the reverse complement.
CTCGCCCGATGCACAGGAACCTTATCGACAACTGACCCCTCCACCTTGTCGACTGCGTAGATGAGTTTGGTTTCCATGTTGATGATCCAGTGTACATCCATGGTGAATCCGTCCTTTATATTTAGTAATCCAGTCTTTCATTGATGATCCTTGGAGACACTTTGCCCACTTAACTACCTCCTGGTACCAACCTATTATCATGTCTAGTTGCAATCAGTCACGAGGACCAAGCAACCAATCTGTTATTGGATTTGTAGAACGGTGATTTATTTGCTCTGCGGTTATCCAGAATGACATTTCAATTTTTGCATTTCTCCTTACTTATCTACCTGCAATGTGTGACCATGAGTGTAGCATGATATGTTGAAAAATACAATGATTTTAAAGGATAATGAAACTGCTGATTGAGAGGTTGTGCAGCGCTCAGCAAGGAAGTTAAAGACTGCATTGAAGTGTCAAACAGCTTGTGGCCGTGTCTACAAATTTGCAACTGGCATGCATTAACACAGCCTGTCTTGTAGCACTGCGCTTTCCAGCAGAGCTTTATTTCAATAAGCTCCACTACTTTTTATTTTTAACTGGCTTCATGTCCCCATGATGCATTTTAAGGTGATCTACTGCCGATCTGCTGTATTGTACGCCTGATTTAAATGAAGGAGATACTTAGAGATTAGCGCACCATGGCACCGTTCATCACATCGAGTCTTCTGCTTCAGCTTCTTTCTCAATACAAACAATAGACCGGGGAATTATAACATAGATTAGCAGCCGTTTCGCATTCCTACAAAATTAGTTTTTTCTCATGCCAGACAGGTTTTATGACTTGCCTATATTTGAATAATTCACCTATCTGCTTTCAATGGTTTTATTGCATGCTTTTTGCAGTGATTCTTATATTAACTGCTTGAATATATTGGACGCTTTGGCCAGAGTACTGACTGATATTGTGAGCCATATATTATTGTTTAGTAGACATGCAGTACTGTGCAGACATTTTAGGCAGATGTAGAAAAAATTCTGCAATACAAGAAACAGCATCAAAGCATCAGTTCTTCTGGTTACAATTTCACGGGGTCTTTGAATGTACTGGGCATACAGGTTGTTCTAAACACCACGCAGAAATAACCACAGATCTTCTATGGGTGTAGGATTGTGCATATCTTTCTGCCTCTTCATGTAATCCCAGACAGATCTCAATGATGATGATATCAGGGCTCTGTGGGGGCCATATCATCACTTCCATGACTCCTTGTTCTTCTTTACATTGAAGATAGTTCGTAATGATATTGGCTGTATGTTGGGAATCGTTGTCCTGTTGCAAAATCAATTTGGAGCCATTTAGACCTCTCTTTGATGCTATTGAATGATAGTTAAAGGGAACCTGTCACCTGTTTTTGCTATAAGATGCGGTCACTGCCTTTCATGGCTCATCTACAGCAATCTATAATGATATAGATAAGCCCCCAGTCTGACCTGAAAAGATAAGAAAAATAAGTTTCATTATACTCACCCAGGGGGGCGGTCCGGTCCGGTCCAATGGAGGATGTCGCAGGTCCGGGTCCGGAGCCTCCCATCTTCTTGTGATGCCACCCTCCTGCTTGCTTCATCACTCCCGCGACACCCATCGAACTGGACCGCCCCCCTGGGTTAGTATAATAAAACTTATTTTTTTATCTTGCAGGTCAGACCGGGGGCTTTTCTACAGCATTATAGAATGCTGTAGATAAGCCCTGAAAGGCAGTGGCCGCATCTTGTAGCTGAAAAACGAGGTGACATGTTCCCTGTAAGTATCTGCCTGTATTTCTCAGCATTGAGGACACCAAGAAATTGCAACTTTGTGGACCCTAGATGAAATAGTTGCTCATGGAAACAGTTCATCAGATGAACAACACAACATGCTTTCTTCCCTTCAAAATCGAAAGATATTCATAAATGCCATCAACTTAGAACTGGAATCATCTAGGGAGACCTAGCTACACCCATCTACTGCCTAGAGAAGTCTGCCTAAAGTGGTCTTAATGGAAAATTGCTGCCAAAAAGCCATTCCTTTGACACGGAGACATGAAAACAAGGCCAAGCAATTCACCTATGCAAAAAAACATAAGAACTGGGGTGCAGAAAAATGGCAGCAGGTGCTGTGGACTGAAGAAACAAAATGTGAAATATTTGGCTGCAACAGAAGATAAATTGTTGCAAAGGACCAAGGGCTTGGAGAGGAGTACAATAATAAGGGTCTGAAGGCAACAGTGAAGCATGGTGTAGGGTTCCATTTTAGAAAATGAAGATGGGGATTTGGTAAGAAATACAGGCAGATCCTTATCCATCATGCAATACCATCAGGGAGGCTGCAGGACCATAAGAGCCAATGTCAATAAAAACCATCTTAAGAGTAAAGAAGAACAAAGAGTCCTGGAAGTGATGATGTGGCCCCCATAGAGCTCTGATTTCAATATCATCAAGTCTGTCATGAAGAGACAGAAGGATTTGCACAAGCAACATCTACAAAAGATCTGTGGTTAGTTCTCCAAGATTTATGGAACAACCTCCCTGCCCAATTCTTTTAAAAACTGCATACAAATATACCTCGAAGAATTGATGCATTGATGCTGGTTTGAAGGCAAAGATTTATTTAGATTTCTCTTTTATTCATTCAGTTTGCATTTTGTTAATTAATAAAAAATAAACTATTAACATTTCTAATTTTGAAAGCTTCTTACTTTGCAGCTCCACACCTGCCTAAAACAGGGAACTTAACAAGAAGCAAATTACAAATTATCTTCCTGCTTGGGCCCCCAGCAATCACCTGTGATCTGTCGGACCTTAGAAATAAGTGATCAGTTTCCCTGCAGCGCCACCACATGAAAAATGAAACATTACACTGTGCATATTCAAATCAATGGGTTGCCTATGTAATGCCAGAAAGGGCAGGTCCTCCAGAGCGAGAGTCACTCTTTATACCAACTCTAATTAAAAGATGAAAAATCTGAAAAGAGAAATATCTATTAACTCAAAAAAGAGTACGGTAGATAAAAATGAGTTTTGTAGCTTTGTAAACTAAAATACTTTTTAAAAGTGTCATTCACTTTTGGATTTTTATAGTCAAGGGAAAATGTTTATGCCAATCAACACCATGGCGATTTTTTTCCTAAATCTGTGTACACATGCATGTGGTGTAGTGTGAATGTGTTATTATATTCAACTACCGCCGTCTTCTCAATGATCCAGCGCTGTTCCGTTCCTCTTCTGAGTGATGTCACCGCTCTTCATTCTGTCCGCTCTATGCGTGAGTCGGACGCCTCTTACTATTTTTGACCCTCAATAGGCTTACTTTATAAAAGCCACTTGCGAATCAAGCAGAGCACAGTGTGACCCGGAGAGTCTGTAGTAGAGCGATGACGTCACTGAGAAGAGGAACAGAACGACGCTAGATTCCAGAGAAGACGGCGGTAGGTGTGTACAGTATATTAACACACTACACTACATACACATATACATAGATTTGGTGAAAAATATATATAAATGCTTTTTTTAGCAGGTTACTTTTTTTTAGACACTGATCATTGCACTTTTGGAGAAAAATACTAAAATTATTAGAAATTGCATGAACACTGCTTGTGCAGAAGTAACACTTGAGGATCTGTGTTTTGCAGCTGAACCGACTCCTTTGATACATAGCGCAGTACCTGAGCAAAGGGCTTTTTCAACCATGAAGAACATTGTTTTACTCAATAACAGAGCTCTAGAACCTCGATTAGTTCATCGGGATGATCAGAACTAATACAATATGTGACAATTTTCTTTTCTTTCATCCACTGGATAGTTCTCTAATCAGTTTAAGATCAGCCAAAGAGACAATACCAAAAGAGAGAAAATGAAGCCCCTTCATCTGGCCATAGTTCCTTAACAGTATTCCCCTATGAATAGAGTTGAGCGACTTTTGCTTTTTTAGGGTCGCGTTTCGTTTCGTGAAACCCGACTTTTCCAAAAGTCGGGTCGAGCAAGATCGTCCGATTATAGGGAAAAGTCGGGGTCGTCCCGAAACACGAAACCCAATGTAAGTCAATGGGGAATAAAAGTCGGCAGTGAGAGGAGGACAGGAAACACACCTACAGTGCCCATTTGAATGCCAAAAGCATCAATTCTTCTTACTTAAGCTTGTCAACCTTAATTAACTTCATAATACAAGTTACGCACTGAAAAATGGGGGTTATTTGGCTAAAGTTGTGGGGGGGGGAGGGCTGGCTCCAGGTTTTCATGTGCCCTGGGCGAAAGAGCGCCCCTTTAACACATACCACAACTCATCATGCTCCGATACGGCAGAGAAATAGCGGTATAGTACAATGAAAAATACTTCACTTTTTACATCTCATGACGAGGCCCATCTATTTCTCCATACAGAATCATTGGTCCCATATAATGTTTGAAGCAGTATATGATGAGCTCCACATAATGCTACAGTGTATGTTGGTCCCCATGGATGAAGCTCCACTGTGTTATGGGCCCAAATAATGCTCCAAACATAATGGGCCCCATTTCTAATGCTCTAGTGTATAATGGGCCCTGTAAATGCTGCTCCAGTGTCTGATGTCCACCTTTGGAATGTTCCAGTGTATGGTGGGCCCCATCTATCATTCTCCAGAGTATAGTGCTCCCCAAAAATTGCTGTCCCAACATAGAAAACAATCAAATAAGTCTCCTCGCTAGGGAATCCCTGTACTTGTCTGGACAGGTGCTGTAGCTTGCTTAACAGCTCGCCAGCCGTTCTCACGCCCAGTATGGATTGCACGTGATTGCACAAAGGTTAGAAAGGGTACCGTATCCCTGGATAACATGTATGGATAGCGTACACATTCAAAATATATGTCTATAAAGCATGAGGCAGGCTCAGACGGTGTTAGGCCCAGTATGGATTGCACGTCATTGCACAAAGGTTAGAAGGGGTACCGTATCCCCGGATAACATGTATGGATAGCGTACACATTCAAAATATATGTCTATACAGCATGAGGCAGGCTCAGACGGTGTTAGGCCCAGTATGGATTGCACATCATTGCACAAAGGTTAGAAGGGGTACCGTATCCCCGGATAACATGTATGGATAGCGTACACATTCAAAATATATGTCTATACAGCATGAGGCAGGCTCAGACGGTGTTAGGCCCAGTATGGATTGCACGTCATTGCACAAAGGTTAGAAGGGGTACCGTATCCCCGGATAACATGTATGGATAGCGTACACATTCAAAATATATGTCTATACAGCATGAGGCAGGCTCAGACGGTGTTAGGCCCAGTATGGATTGCACGTCATTGCACAAAGGTTAGAATGGGTACCGTGTCCCCGGATAACATGTATGGATAGCGTACACATTCAAAATATATGTGTATACAGCATTAGGCAGGCTCAGACGGTGTTAGTCCCAGTATGGATTGCACGTCATTGCACAAAGGTTAGAAGGGGTACCGTATCCCCGGATAACATGTATGGATAGCGTACACAATCAAAATATATGTCTATACAGCATGAGGCAGGCTCAGACGGTGTTAGGCCCAGTATGGATTGCACGTCATTGCACAAAGGTTAGAAGGGGTACCGTATCCCCGGATAACATGTATGGATAGCGTACACATTCAAAATATATGTCTATACAGCATGAGGCAGGCTCAGACGGTGTTAGGACCAGTATGGATTGCACGTCATTGCACAAAGGTTAGAAGGGGTACCGTATCCCCGGATAACATGTATGGATAGCGTACACATTCAAAATATATGTCTATACAGCATGAGGCAGGCTCAGACGGTGTTAGGCCCAGTATGGATTGCACGTCATTGCACAAAGGTTAGAAAGGGTAACGTATCCCTGGATAACATGTATGGATAGCGTACACATTCAAAATATATGTCTATACAGCATGAGGCAGGCTCAGACGGTGTTAGGCCCAGTATGGATTGCACGTCATTGCACAAAGGTTAGAAGGGGTACCGTATCCACGGATAACATGTATGGATAGCGTACACATTCAAAATATATGTCTATACAGCATGAGGCAGGCTCAGACGGTGTTAGGCCCAGTATGGATTGCACGTCATTGCACAAAGGTTAGAAGGGGTACCGTATCCCCGGATAACATGTATGGATAGCGTACACATTCAAAATATATGTCTATACAGCATGAGGCAGGCTCACACGGTGTTAGGCCCAGTATGGATTGCACGTCATTGCACAAAGGTTAGAAAGGGTACCGTATCCCTGGATAACATGTATGGATAGCGTACACATTCAAAATATATGTCTATACAGCATGAGGCAGGCTCAGACGGTGTTAGGCCCAGTATGGATTGCAAGTCATTGCACAAAGGTTAGAAGGGGTACCGTATCCCCGGATAACATGTATGGATAGCGTACACATTCAAAATATATGTCTATACAGCATGAGGCAGGCTCACACGGTGTTAGGCCCAGTATGGATTGCACGTCATTGCACAAAGGTTAGAAGGGGTACCGTATCCCCGGATAACATGTATGGATAGCGTACACATTCAAAATATATGTCTATACAGCATGAGGCAGGCTCACACGGTGTTAGGCCCAGTATGGATTGCACGTCATTGCACAAAGGTTAGAAAGGGTACCGTATCCCTGGATAACATGTGTGGATAGCGTACACATTCAAAATATATGTCTATACAGCATGAGGCAGGCTCAGACGGTGTTAGGCCCAGTATGGATTGCACGTCATTGCACAAAGGTTAGAAAGGGTACCGTATCCCCGGATAACATGTATGGATAGCGTACACATTCAAAATATATGTCTATACAGCATGAGGCAGGCTCACACGGTGTTAGGCCCAGTATGGATTGCACGTCATTGCACAAAGGTTAGAAAGGGTACCGTATCCCCGGATAACATGTATGAATAGCGTACACATTCAAAATATATGTCTATACAGCATGAGGCAGGCTCAGACGGTGTTAGGCCCAGTATGGATTGCACGTCATTGCACAAAGGTTAGAAGGGGTACCGTATCCCCGGATAACATGTATGGATAGCGTACACATTCAAAATATATGTCTGTACAGCATGAGGCAGGCTCAGACGGTGTTAGGCCCAGTATGGATTGCACGTCATTGCACAAAGGTTAGAAGGGGTACCGTATCCCCGGATAACATGTATGGATAGCGTACACATTCAAAATATATGTCTATACAGCATGAGGCAGGCTCACACGGTGTTAGGCCCAGTATGGATTGCACGTCATTGCACAGAGGTTAGAAAGGGTACCGTATCCCTGGATAACATGTATGGATAGCGTACACATTCAAAATATATGTCTATACAGCATGAGGCAGGCTCAGATGGTGTTAGGCCCAGTATGGATTGCACGTCATTGCACAAAGGTTAGAAGGGGTACCGTATCCCCGGATAACATTTATGGATAGCGTACACATTCAAAATATATGTCTATACAGCATGAGGCAGGCTCAGACGGTGTTAGGCCCAGTATGGATTGCACGTCATTGCACAAAGGTTAGAAGGGGTACCGTATCCCCGGATAACATGTATGGATAGCGTACACATTCAAAATATATGTCTATACAGCATGAGGCAGGCTCACACGGTGTTAGGCCCAGTATGGATTGCACGTCATTGCACAAAGGTTAGAAAGGGTACCGTATCCCTGGATAACATGTATGGATAGCGAACACATTCAAAATATATGTCTATACAGCATGAGGCAGGCTCAGACGGTGTTAGGCCCAGTATGGATTGCACGTCATTGCACAAAGGTTAGAAGGGGTACCGTATCCCCGGATAACATGTATGGATAGCGTACACATTCAAAATATACGTCTATACAGCATGAGGCAGGCTCAGACGGTGTTAGGCCCAGTATGGATTGCACGTCATTGCACAAAGGTTAGAAGGGGTACCGTATCCCCGGATAACATGTATGGATAGCGTACACATTCAAAATATATGTCTATACAGCATGAGGCAGGCTCACACGGTGTTAGGCCCAGTATGGATTGCACGTCATTGCACAAAGGTTAGAAGGGGTACCGTATCCCCGGATAACATGTATGGATAGCGTACACATTCAAAATATATGTCTATACAGCATGAGGCAGGCTCAGACGGTGTTAGGCCCAGTATGGATTGAACGTCATTGCACAAAGGTTAGAAAGGGTACCGTATCCCCGGATAACATGTATGGATAGCGTACACATTCAAAATATATGTCTATACAGCATGAGGCAGGCTCAGACGGTGTTAGGCCCAGTATGGATTGCACGTCATTGCACAAAGGTTAGAAAGGGTACCGTATCCCTGGATAACATGTATGGATAGCGTACACATTCAAAATATATGTCTATACAGCATGAGGCAGGCTCAGACGGTGTTAGGCCCAGTATGGATTGCACGTCATTGCACAAAGGTTAGAAAGGGTACCGTATCCCCGGATAACATGTATGGATAGCGTACACATTCAAAATATATGTCTATGCAGCATGAGGCAGGCTCAGACGGTGTTAGGCCCAGTATGGATTGCACGTCATTGCACAAAGGTTAGAAGGGGTACCGTATCCCTGGATAACATGTATGGATAGCGTACACATTCAAAATATATGTCTATACAGCATGAGGCAGGCTCAGACAGTGTTAGGCCCAGTATGGATTGCACGTCATTGCACAAAGGTTAGAAGGGGTACCGTATCCTCGGATAACATGTATGGATAGCGTACACATTCAAAATATATGTCTATACAGCATGAGGCAGGCTCACATGGTGTTAGGCCCAGTATGGATTGCACGTCATTGCACAAAGGTTAGAAGGGGTAACGTATCCCCGGATAACATGTATGGATTGCGTACACATTCAAAATATATGTCTATACATCAGGAGGCAGGCTCAGACGATGTCAGGCACAGTATGGATTTGACGGCCCAGATTACACAGCGGAGGAGCAGGGAGAGGTAAAGATTGCAAATGCTGGGGCCCTGGCCAAGCAAGGGGGGCCCACAAGTGGGCGTCGGTACTGGCACTGGGCCCCTCATAGTACAGCGGTGTGTCTGACGGCGGGTGTGCACCACCACCGTCAGAGACACTTGATTGCACTATGAGGGACCCTGTGCCAGTGCCCGCGCCCAAGAGTCGGCCTACCCACCTGTCCAGGGCAACGGCACTCGCACGGTGTCGTGCGCTAGGTGGTGACCCCGGCCATGGGGGGGAGGCAGCACAGTTAGGGAGTTTTAGAAAGTGGCATATGTTGATGTTGGACATTCAACTGATGCAAAAGGCGAAATAGGTGAAGTACCAGGAAGAGGTGGACCAAAGCAAGCCATTTTTCTGTCACCCTATGTGTCATCAGGGGAAGGTGGGACAAAATCCTTGGAAACCCAAGCGTGGTTCATTTTAATGAAGGTTAGATCATCCACATTTTGGGTTGACAGACGGGTCCTTTTTTCTGTCAGGATAGATCCAGCTGCACTGAAGACTCTTTCCGATAGCACACTTGCAGCTGGGCAAGCGAGCTCCTGTAAGGCATATTGGGCCAATTCAGGCCAGGTGTCCAGTTTAGCGGCCCAATAGTCAAAGGGGAATGACCTGTGTGGGAGAACATCGATATGGGAGGAAAAGTAGTTTGTAACCATAGTTGACAACTGCTGTCTCCTGTCACTTTCCATCGATGCAGTATTACCAGTTGTGTGAGCGGTATTTGAAAAATCAGTGCACAACATTGTCATGAAACCCCTGTCTCCAACGCCACTTCTGCTGTGTGCACCACGAACACCTCTGCCAAGCTGCCCCCGGCCCGTACGGCTCGTGTGAGAACCATCACCGCTGCTGTGTGCTGGGAATGCCTCAAGCAACCGATTTACCAGAGTTGCTTGTTTATTAGCCAATATTAGGTCAAGGTTCTCCTGTGGCATGATGTTTTGTAATTTGCCTTTATAGCGTGGATCCAGGATGCTGGCCAACCAGTAGTCGTCATCGTTCATCATTTTGGCAATGCGGGGGGTCCCTTTTTAGGATCCGCAAGGCATAATCTGACATGTGGGCCAATGTTCCCGGTGTCAATGATGCACTGCGAGTGCTGGGTGGAGGAGCACTTTCTGGCAAATCCACATCCCTCCAGTCATGCACAAACCCTGTACCAGACCTTGCCACGCCAACATTTTCACTTGCCCCACGAGATGCATCCTCCTCCCCTAAGTAATCATCCCCATCATCCTCCTCCTCCTCTTCTTCCTCCACCTCGTCCAGGAGAGGTCCCTGAGCAGACAATGGCTGAATGTCATCAAGGATTCCCTCCTCCTCTTCCTCCTCATCAACATTGGCTGCAGACGCCTGCTCCTTAAGGTGCGTCAAAGTTTGCATGAGCAGACGCATAAGTGGGATGCTCATGCTTAGGATGGCGTCGTCTGCGCTTACCAGCCGTGTGCATTCCTCAAAACACTGAAGGACTTTACAAAGGTCTTTCAGCTTCGACCACTGCACGCCTGTCAACTCCATGTCTGCTCTCAAAGTGCCTGGCCGTGTATCCTCCCACAAATGCATTATGGCCTGCCTCTGCTCGCACAGCCGCTCCACCATGTGCAGGGTGGAGTTCCACCTTGTTGCAATGTCGATAATGAGGCGGTGGTTGGGAAGGTGGAGCAATCGCTGCAGCTTCTGCATACGAACGGAGTGTACAGGCGACCGGCGGATGTGCGCGCACAGTCTTCGCACCTTCTGGAGCAGGGCTGTTAACTCCGGATAATTTTTGAGGAAGCACTGCACCACCAGGTTCAAGGTGTGAGCCAAGCAAGGTATGTGGCTGAGTTTTGAAAGGGCTATGGCTGCCACAAAATTACGGCCGTTATCACTAACTACCTTGCCTGCCTCAAGATGTACACAGCCCAGCCATGACTCAGTTTGTCGCTTCAAGTACTCGGCCAGCACCTCGGCGGTGTGTCTGTCGCCCAAACACATCATCTGCAACACAGCCTGCTGACACTTTCCACTAGCTGCTCAATAGGGGGACACATCGTGTGCAACAGTGGCAGCTGCAGATGGAGTGCTCGTACGACTGCGCTCTGTGGACGAGCTGTCGCTTCTGGAGGAGGAGGAGGAGGAGGAGGGTCGAACGCCTACAGCCAACTGTTTCCTAGACCGTGGGCTAGGCAGCACTGTCCCACCACCGCTGTCCCCTGTGGACCCTGCATCCACCACATTAACCCAGTGCGCAGTGATGGACACGTAACGGCCCTGGCCATGCCGACTGGACCATGCATCAGTTGTGAGGTGCACCTTTCCGCTCACTGACGGCTTGAGTGCATGGACAATGCGGTCTTTCACATGATGGTGGAGGGCTGGGATGGCTTTGCGAGAGAAGAAGTGGCGACTGGGTAGGTCATAGCGTGGTACTGCATAGGCCATGAGTTCGCGGAAAGCTGTGCTTTCCACCAACCGAAAGGGCATCATCTCAAACGAGATTAGTTTGGCAATGTGGGCGTTCAAACCCAGTGTACGCGGATGAGAGACTGAGTACTTTCTTGACCTACTCATAGTGTCTGGGAGGGTGAGCTGGACTTGAGAGCTGCATATGGTGGAAGTAGCGGTGGACAGGGCGGACTGAGAGAGGGTTGATGATGGTGATGGAGTTGGTGTTCTTTCTGATGGCCTAGAATCAGTCTTTCGTTGATATAACAGTGGGATTCCCTGACTGCTGTGGCCTTGCAACGACACCTCAACATTTGCTGCTGTGCTAACCGGTGTGCTTACAGTGGGGGAAACAATGTAGCGTTGCTGACTACCTTCGTTGTGATCAGTTGCACATGTGGCACTTGAGGTTTGGTGTTGTGTCCACGCTTGCAAGTGCATGCTGGTTAAATGTCTAAGCATGCAACTGGTATTCAAATTTTTCAGATTTTTCCCTCGGCTAAAGGTCTTTGCGCACTTCTTACAGATAACCTTGGCCTGATCATGAGGATTTTGTTCAAAAAACTGCCACACTGCACTCTTCCTACGTTGGCAGACATTTTGCGGCCTAGCACGCTGTGATCTTTTGACCCTCTGGACAAGCTGTCCAGCAACTCTTTTGATGTTTGGAACCTGTCTTTGGAGTGCTCCGGGCCTGCCAGATAACAGCTGTTGCGATGTCGATGTCTGCTGTGGATGCTCCTCATCTGAGCTATTGGAAGCAGCACCCTCTTCCCCCAATGGATGCCAATCTGGGTCAACAACTGGGTCATCCATCACCTCCTCTTCTATGTCATGTGCACCTTTCTCTGTGTCACCGTGTATGGTGGTATAGTGTGCGGGAAGGGGCACCTGAGTCTCATCAGGGTCAAAATCTGGCTCTGTACACTGCAAGGACAATGTAGTGCTCTGAGTGAATGTACCAGCAGAATCATCCATCAGCGGCTGTGCATCATTGCACTCCATGTCAGATTCATCTTGGCCTGGGTAATTCACCATTTGACTTGATAATCCAGGCATGGTATGTGAAAACAGCTCCATGGAGTAATCAGTAGTATGGCCTGCGTCATCCTTCAATCTTGGTTGGGGTGAAGGACACAAGGAAAGGTGTGGTTCATGAACATGAGCCTCCAATGACGACTCAGTGCTTTTACTTTTTACAACTGAAGAAGAGGAGGCGATAGAGCTGGAGGCTGAGTCAGCAATGTAAGACAAAACTTTTTCCTGATGCTCTGCCTTTAAAAGCGGTTTGCCAACTCCTAGAAAACTAAGCGTTCGAGGCCTTATGTAGACAGACGATGACGCAGGGTCAGCACCTCCTGCATTTGGTCCTATTTTGCTCTTGCCACTACCATCAGATCCACCACCAACACCATCATTACCAGCTGCCAACCCCCGCCCAATTCCACGGCCTCTTCCACCAGCCTTCCTCATTTTTGGTAGAAATGTAGACAAAATCCAACAAACTATATAGTAATGTAAAACAAGGTACAAGGTGTCTATAGGACAGGGGAGTTTTAGAATTTCTGCACACACTTGTGGACAGTGGACACTTGTGGATTGTGTGCGGCCCACTGATATCTGAGCGCTATGTGACACGCTCGATGGCACAGCTGCCTGTGACCAAAGTGACGAGAGGATAATGGAGATTTTGAATCTCTGCGTACACTTTTGGACACTGGACACTTGTGGATTGTGTGCAGCCCACTGATATCTGAGCGCTATGTGACACGCTCGATGGCACAGATGCCTGTGACCAAAGTGACGAGAGGATAATGGAGATTTTGAATCTCTGCGTACACTTTTGGACACTGGACACTTGTGGATTTTGTGCGGCCCACTGATATCTGAGCGCTATGTGACACGCTCGATGGCACAGCTGCCTGTGACCAAAGTGACGAGAGGATAATGGAGATTTTGAATCTCTGCGTACACTTTTGGACACTGGACACTTGTGGATTGTGTGCGGCCCACTGATATCTGAGCGCTATGTGACACGCTCGATGGCACAGCTGCCTGTGACCAAAGTGACGAGAGGATAATGGAGATTTTGAATCTCTGCGTACACTTTTGGACACTGGACACTTGTGGATTGTGTGCGGCCCACTGATATCTGAGCGCTATGTGACACGCTCGATGGCACAGCTGCCTGTGACCAAAGTGACGAGAGGATAATGGAGATTTTGAATCTCTGCGTACACTTTTGGACACTGGACACTTGTGGATTGTGTGCGGCCCACTGATATCTGAGCGCTATGTGACACGCTCGATGGCACAGCTCCCTGTGACCAAAGTGACGAGAGGATAATGGAGATTTTGAATCTCTGCGTACACTTGTGGACAGTGGACACTTGTGGATTGTGTGCGGCCCACTGATATATGAGCGCTATGTGACACGCTCGATGGCACAGCTGCCTGTGACCAAAGTGACGAGAGGATAATGGAGATTTTGAATCTCTGCGTACACTTTTGGACACTGGACACTTGTGGATTGTGTGCGGCCCACTGATATCTGAGCGCTATGTGACATGCTCGATGGCACAGCTGCCTGTGACCAAAGTGACGAGAGGATAATGGAGATTTTGAATCTCTGCGTACACTTTTGGACACTGGACACTTGTGGATTGTGTGCGGCCCACTGATATCTGAGCGCTATGTGACACGCTCGATGGCACAGCTGCCTGTGACCAAAGTGACGAGAGGATAATGGAGATTTTGAATCTCTGCGTACACTTTTGGACACTGGACACTTGTGGATTGTGTGCGGCCCACTGATATCTGAGCGCTATGTGACACGCTCGATGGCACAGCTGCCTGTGACCAAAGTGACGAGAGGATAATGGAGATTTTGAATCTCTGCGTACACTTTTGGACACTGGACACTTGTGGATTGTGTGCGGCCCACTGATATCTGAGCGCTATGTGACACGCTCGATGGCACAGCTGCCTGTGACCAAAGTGACGAGAGGATAATGGAGATTTTGAATCTCTGCGTACACTTTTGGACACTGGACACTTGTGGATTGTGTGCGGCCCACTGATATCTGAGCGCTATGTGACACGCTCGATGGCACAGCTGCCTGTGACCAAAGTGACGAGAGGATAATGGAGATTTTGAATCTCTGCGTACACTTTTGGACACTGGACACTTGTGGATTGTGTGCGGCCCACTGATATCTGAGCGCTATGTGACACGCTCGATGGCACAGCTGCCTGTGACCAAAGTGACGAGAGGATAATGGAGATTTTGAATCTCTGCGTACACTTGTGGACAGTGGACACTTGTGGATTGTGTGCGGCCCACTGATATCTGAGCGCTATGTGACACGCTCGATGGCACAGCTGCCTGTGACCAAAGTGACGAGAGGATAATGGAGATTTTGAATCTCTGCGTACACTTGTGGACAGTGGACACTTGTGGATTGTGTGCGGCCCACTGATATCTGAGCGCTATGTGACACGCTCGATGGCACAGCTGCCTGTGACCAAAGTGACGAGAGGATAATGGAGATTTTGAATCTCTGCGTACACTTTTGGACACTGGACACTTGTGGATTGTGTGCGGCCCACTGATATCTGAGCGCTATGTGACACGCTCGATGGCACAGCTGCCTGTGACCAAAGTGACGAGAGGATAATGGAGATTTTGAATCTCTGCGTACACTTTTGGACACTGGACACTTGTGGATTGTGTGCGGCCCACTGATATCTGAGCGCTATGTGACACGCTCGATGGCACAGCTGCCTGTGACCAAAGTGACGAGAGGATAATGGAGATTTTGAATCTCTGCGTACACTTTTGGACACTGGACACTTGTGGATTGTGTGCGGCCCACTGATATCTGAGCGCTATGTGACACGCTCGATGGCACAGCTGCCTGTGACCAAAGTGACGAGAGGATAATGGAGATTTTGAATCTCTGCGTACACTTTTGGACACTGGACACTTGTGGATTGTGTGCGGCCCACTGATATCTGAGCGCTATGTGACACGCTCGATGGCACAGCTGCCTGTGACCAAAGTGACGAGAGGATAATGGAGATTTTGAATCTCTGCGTACACTTTTGGACACTGGACACTTGTGGATTGTGTGCGGCCCACTGATATCTGAGCGCTATGTGACACGCTCGATGGCACAGCTGCCTGTGACCAAAGTGACGAGAGGATAATGGAGATTTTGAATCTCTGCGTACACTTGTGGACAGTGGACACTTGTGGATTGTGTGCGGCCCACTGATATCTGAGCGCTATGTGACACGCTCGATGGCACAGCTGCCTGTGACCAAAGTGACGAGAGGATAATGGAGATTTTGAATCTCTGCGTACACTTTTGGACACTGGACACTTGTGGATTGTGTGCGGCCCACTGATATCTGAGCGCTATGTGACACGCTCGATGGCACAGCTGCCTGTGACCAAAGTGACGAGAGGATAATGGAGATTTTGAATCTCTGCCTACACTTTTGGACACTGGACACTTTTGGATTGTGTGCGGCCCACTGATATCTGAGCACTATGTGACACGCTCGATGGCACAGCTGCCTGTGACCAAAGTGACGAGAGGATAATGGAGATTTTGAATCTCTGCGTACACTTTTGGACACTGGACACTTGTGGATTGTGTTTGGCCCACTGATATCTGAGCGCTATGTGACACGCTCGATGGCACAGCTGCCTGTGACCAAAGTGACGAGAGGATAATGGAGATTTTGAATCTCTGCGTACCCTTGTGGACAGTGGACACTTGTGGATTGTGTGCGGCCCACTGATATCTGAGCGCTATGTGACACGCTCGATGGCACAGCTGCCTGTGACCAAAGTGACGAGAGGATAATGGAGATTTTGAATCTCTGCGTACACTTTTGGACACTGGACACTTGTGGATTGTGTGCGGCCCACTGATATCTGAGCGCTATGTGACACGCTCGATGGCACAGCTGCCTGTGACCAAAGTGACGAGAGGATAATGGAGATTTTGAATCTCTGCGTACACTTTTGGACACTGGACACTTGTGGATTGTGTGCGGCCCACTGATATCTGAGCGCTATGTGACACGCTCGATGGCACAGCTCCCTGTGACCAAAGTGACGAGAGGATAATGGAGATTTTGAATCTCTGCGTACACTTGTGGACAGTGGACACTTGTGGATTGTGTGCGGCCCACTGATATCTGAGCGCTATGTGACACGCTCGATGGCACAGCTGCCTGTGACCAAAGTGACGAGAGGATAATGGAGATTTTGAATCTCTGCGTACACTTTTGGACACTGGACACTTGTGGATTGTGTGCGGCCCACTGATATATGAGTGCTATGTGACATGCTCGATGGCACAGCTGCCTGTGACCAAAGTGACGAGAGGATAATGGAGATTTTGAATCTCTGCGTACACTTTTGGACACTGGACACTTGTGGATTGTGTGCGGCCCACTGATATCTGAGCGCTATGTGACACGCTCGATGGCACAGCTGCCTGTGACCAAAGTGACGAGAGGATAATGGAGATTTTGAATCTCTGCGTACACTTTTGGACACTGGACACTTGTGGATTGTGTGCGGCCCACTGATATCTGAGCGCTATGTGACACGCTCGATGGCACAGCTGCCTGTGACCAAAGTGACGAGAGGATAATGGAGATTTTGAATCTCTGCGTACACTTTTGGACACTGGACACTTGTGGATTGTGTGCGGCCCACTGATATCTGAGCGCTATGTGACACGCTCGATGGCACAGCTGCCTGTGACCAAAGTGACGAGAGGATAATGGAGATTTTGAATCTCTGCGTACACTTTTGGACACTGGACACTTGTGGATTGTGTGCGGCCCACTGATATCTGAGCGCTATGTGACACGCTCGATGGCACAGCTGCCTGTGACCAAAGTGACGAGAGGATAATGGAGATTTTGAATCTCTGCGTACACTTTTGGACACTGGACACTTGTGGATTGTGTGCGGCCCACTGATATCTGAGCGCTATGTGACACGCTCGATGGCACAGCTGCCTGTGACCAAAGTGACGAGAGGATAATGGAGATTTTGAATCTCTGCGTACACTTGTGGACAGTGGACACTTGTGGATTGTGTGCGGCCCACTGATATCTGAGCGCTATGTGACACGCTCGATGGCACAGCTGCCTGTGACCAAAGTGACGAGAGGATAATGGAGATTTTGAATCTCTGCGTACACTTGTGGACAGTGGACACTTGTGGATTGTGTGCGGCCCACTGATATCTGAGCGCTATGTGACACGCTCGATGGCACAGCTGCCTGTGACCAAAGTGACGAGAGGATAATGGAGATTTTGAATCTCTGCGTACACTTTTGGACACTGGACACTTGTGGATTGTGTGCGGCCCACTGATATCTGAGCACTATGTGACACGCTCGATGGCACAGCTGCCTGTGACCAAAGTGACGAGAGGATAATGGAGATTTTGAATCTCTGCGTACACTTTTGGACACTGGACACTTGTGGATTGTGTGCGGCCCACTGATATCTGAGCGCTATGTGACACGCTCGATGGCACAGCTGCCTGTGACCAAAGTGACGAGAGGATAATGGAGATTTTGAATCTCTGCGTACACTTTTGGACACTGGACACTTGTGGATTGTGTGCGGCCCACTGATATCTGAGCGCTATGTGACACGCTCGATGGCACAGCTGCCTGTGACCAAAGTGACGAGAGGATAATGGAGATTTTGAATCTCTGCGTACACTTTTGGACACTGGACACTTGTGGATTGTGTGCGGCCCACTGATATCTGAGCGCTATGTGACACGCTCGATGGCACAGCTGCCTGTGACCAAAGTGACGAGAGGATAATGGAGATTTTGAATCTCTGCGTACACTTGTGGACAGTGGACACTTGTGGATTGTGTGCGGCCCACTGATATCTGAGCGCTATGTGACACGCTCGATGGCACAGCTGCCTGTGACCAAAGTGACGAGAGGATAATGGAGATTTTGAATCTCTGTGGACAGTGGACACTTGTGGATTGTGTGCGGCCCACTGATATCTGAGCGCTATGTGACACGCTCGGTGGCACAGCTGCCTGTGACCAAAGTGACGAGAGGATAATGGAGATTTTGAATCTCTGCGTACACTTTTGGACACTGGACACTTGTGGATTGTGTGCGGCCCACTGATATCTGAGCGCTATGTGACACGCTCGATGGCACAGCTGCCTGTGACCAAAGTGACGAGAGGATAATGGAGATTTTGAATCTCTGCCTACACTTTTGGACACTGGACACTTTTGGATTGTGTGCGGCCCACTGATATCTGAGCACTATGTGACACGCTCGATGGCACAGCTGCCTGTGACCAAAGTGACGAGAGGATAATGGAGATTTTGAATCTCTGCGTACACTTTTGGACACTGGACACTTGTGGATTGTGTTTGGCCCACTGATATCTGAGCGCTATGTGACACGCTCGATGGCACAGCTGCCTGTGACCAAAGTGACGAGAGGATAATGGAGATTTTGAATCTCTGCGTACCCTTGTGGACAGTGGACACTTGTGGATTATGTGCGGCCCACTGATATCTGAGCGCTATGTGACACGCTCGATGGCACAGCTGCCTGTGACCAAAGTGACGAGAGGATAATGGAGATTTTGAATCTCTGCGTACACTTTTGGACACTGGACACTTGTGGATTGTGTGCGGCCCACTGATATCTGAGCGCTATGTGACACGCTCGATGGCACAGCTGCCTGTGACCAAAGTGACGAGAGGATAATGGAGATTTTGAATCTCTGCGTACACTTTTGGACACTGGACACTTGTGGATTGTGTGCGGCCCACTGATATCTGAGCGCTATGTGACACGCTCGATGGCACAGCTGCCTGTGACCAAAGTGACGAGAGGATAATGGAGATTTTGAATCTCTGCGTACACTTTTGGACACTGGACACTTGTGGATTGTGTGCGGCCCACTGATATCTGAGCGCTATGTGACATGCTCGATGGCACAGCTGCCTGTGACCAAAGTGACGAGAGGATAATGGAGATTTTGAATCTCTGCGTACACTTTTGGACACTGGACACTTGTGGATTGTGTGCGGCCCACTGATATCTGAGCGCTATGTGACACGCTCGATGGCACAGCTGCCTGTGACCAAAGTGACGAGAGGATAATGGAGATTTTGAATCTCTGCGTACACTTTTGGACACTGGACACTTGTGGATTGTGTGCGGCCCACTGATATCTGAGCGCTATGTGACACGCTCGATGGCACAGCTGCCTGTGACCAAAGTGACGAGAGGATAATGGAGATTTTGAATCTCTGCGTACACTTTTGGACACTGGACACTTGTGGATTGTGTGCGGCCCACTGATATCTGAGCGCTATGTGACACGCTCGATGGCACAGCTGCCTGTGACCAAAGTGACGAGAGGATAATGGAGATTTTGAATCTCTGCGTACACTTTTGGACACTGGACACTTGTGGATTGTGTGCGGCCCACTGATATCTGAGCGCTATGTGACACGCTCGATGGCACAGATGCCTGTGACCAAAGTGACGAGAGGATAATGGAGATTTTGAATCTCTGCGTTCACTTTTGGACACTGGACACTTGTGGATTGTGTGCGGCCCACTGATATCTGAGCGCTATGTGACACGCTCGATGGCACAGCTGCCTGTGACCAAAGTGACGAGAGGATAATGGAGATTTTGAATCTCTGCGTACACTTGTGGACAGTGGACACTTGTGGATTGTGTGCGGCCCACTGATATCTGAGCGCTATGTGACACGCTCGATGGCACAGCTGCCTGTGACCAAAGTGACGAGAGGATAATGGAGATTTTGAATCTCTGCGTACACTTTTGGACACTGGACACTTGTGGATTGTGTGCGGCCCACTGATATCTGAGCGCTATGTGACACGCTCGATGGCACAGCTGCCTGTGACCAAAGTGACGAGAGGATAATGGAGATTTTGAATCTCTGCGTACACTTTTGGACACTGGACACTTGTGGATTGTGTGCGGCCCACTGATATCTGAGCGCTATGTGACACGCTCGATGGCACAGCTGCCTGTGACCAAAGTGACGAGAGGATAATGGAGATTTTGAATCTCTGCGTACACTTTTGGACACTGGACACTTGTGGATTGTGTGCGGCCCACTGATATCTGAGCGCTATGTGACACGCTCGATGGCACAGCTGCCTGTGACCAAAGTGACGAGAGGATAATGGAGATTTTGAATCTCTGCGTACACTTTTGGACACTGGACACTTGTGGATTGTGTGCGGCCCACTGATATCTGAGCGCTATGTGACACGCTCGATGGCACAGCTGCCTGTGACCAAAGTGACGAGAGGATAATGGAGATTTTGAATCTCTGCGTACACTTGTGGACAGTGGACACTTGTGGATTGTGTGCGGCCCACTGATATCTGAGCGCTATGTGACACGCTCGATGGCACAGCTGCCTGTGACCAAAGTGACGAGAGGATAATGGAGATTTTGAATCTCTGTGGACAGTGGACACTTGTGGATTGTGTGCGGCCCACTGATATCTGAGCGCTATGTGACACGCTCGGTGGCACAGCTGCCTGTGACCAAAGTGACGAGAGGATAATGGAGATTTTGAATCTCTGCGTACACTTTTGGACACTGGACACTTGTGGATTGTGTGCGGCCCACTGATATCTGAGCGCTATGTGACACGCTCGATGGCACAGCTGCCTGTGACCAAAGTGACGAGAGGATAATGGAGATTTTGAATCTCTGCCTACACTTTTGGACACTGGACACTTTTGGATTGTGTGCGGCCCACTGATATCTGAGCACTATGTGACACGCTCGATGGCACAGCTGCCTGTGACCAAAGTGATGAGAGGATAATGGAGATTTTGAATCTCTGCGTACACTTTTGGACACTGGACACTTGTGGATTGTGTTTGGCCCACTGATATCTGAGCGCTATGTGACACGCTCGATGGCACAGCTGCCTGTGACCAAAGTGACGAGAGGATAATGGAGATTTTGAATCTCTGCGTACCCTTGTGGACAGTGGACACTTGTGGATTGTGTGCGGCCCACTGATATCTGAGCGCTATGTGACACGCTCGATGGCACAGCTGCCTGTGACCAAAGTGACGAGAGGATAATGGAGATTTTGAATCTCTGCGTACACTTTTGGACACTGGACACTTGTGGATTGTGTGCGGCCCACTGATATCTGAGCGCTATGTGACACGCTCGATGGCACAGCTGCCTGTGACCAAAGTGACGAGAGGATAATGGAGATTTTGAATTTCTGCGTACACTTTTGGACACTGGACACTTGTGGATTGTGTGCGGCCCACTGATATCTGAGCGCTATGTGACACGCTCGATGGCACAGCTGCCTGTGACCAAAGTGACGAGAGGATAATGGAGATTTTGAATCTCTGCGTACACTTTTGGACACTGGACACTTGTGGATTGTGTGCGGCCCACTGATATCTGAGCGCTATGTGACACGCTCGATGGCACAGCTGCCTGTGACCAAAGTGACGAGAGGATAATGGAGATTTTGAATCTCTGCGTACACTTGTGGACAGTGGACACTTGTGGATTGTGTGCGGCCCACTGATATCTGAGCGCTATGTGACACGCTCGATGGCACAGCTGCCTGTGACCAAAGTGACGAGAGGATAATGGAGATTTTGAATCTCTGCGTACACTTGTGGACAGTGGACACTTGTGGATTGTGTGCGGCCCACTGATATCTGAGCGCTATGTGACACGCTCGATGGCACAGCTGCCTGTGACCAAAGTGACGAGAGGATAATGGAGATTTTGAATCTCTGCGTACACTTTTGGACACTGGACACTTGTGGATTGTGTGCGGCCCACTGATATCTAAGCGCTATGTGACACGCTCGATGGCACAGCTGCCTGTGACCAAAGTGACGAGAGGATAATGGAGATTTTGAATCTCTGCGTACACTTTTGGACACTGGACACTTGTGGATTGTGTGAGGCCCACTGATATCTGAGCGCTATGTGACACGCTCGATGGCACAGCTGCCTGTGACCAAAGTGACGAGAGGATAATGGAGATTTTGAATCTCTGCGTACACTTTTGGACACTGGACACTTGTGGATTGTGTGCGGCCCACTGATATCTGAGCGCTATGTGACACGCTCGATGGCACAGCTGCCTGTGACCAAAGTGACGAGAGGATAAGGGAGATTGGATTGCTTTTAAAAAAGCAGTTTGCGGAGCAGTCGGTAAACAGCAATGCCAGCGTGTCAGGAAGCCTTAGAAGGCAGCCCAACAACCAACACCACTGATACACCACAATATAGCCTCCCCTTGCACTGCACACACAGTGACTTGTGTGTTGTGCAGGCCAAATCGCTAGCAGCAGAAGCAGTTTTTTTGTCTTCTTCCCTGCCTAACGCTCTCCCTACAGAATCAGCAGCAACCTCTCCCTATACTAAGATCGGCAGAAGTAAGATGGCGGTCGGCGTGCACGCTCTTTTATACCCCCTGTGACGCCCACCAAAGCAAGCCAATCACTTGCATGCCCTTCTGAAATATGGTGGTGACCCGTGCCTATGTCATCACGTTGCCCACAGTGTCCGTGGATCCTGATTGGCTGAAAAAGAGCGCAAAACAAACTTTTGAAATGCGACTTTGGCGCGTAAGTCGCCGACCTCGTGGCCGACCTCATCCTAGGGTCGGGTTTCGTTTCATGAAACCCGACTTTGCCAAAAGTCGGCGACTTTTGAATTTTTTCGACCCGTTTCGCTCAACTCTACCTATGAAGCATTTTGGTTCCTTTTTTTACTGTAAAGGCAATGACAATCATTTGTCACAAACAGAATTGCTGCCTAATTTGCCTTTCCATTTATTGTAAAACACCATTTTACAGATGCAGCTTTTTCTGAAATGTGCACTTGAGACATGGAGTACTGCAGTGTTTTGCATGATGTAGGAATATATTGCCTTTTACAGACTCCCAGGAGGTTGCAGCATATTACCAGAACACTATCCTGCGGTATAATAGAAGCCTGCAGGTGCCCATAGGGCCAGTAGCTAACAATGTGTTATCTGCTCCACCACTTCTAATCGAATCAGCATGTTTGTAATCCTGCTGAATGGATGTGGATTGTGAATTTTCAGGTTATATATCCATGCTAGCAGGGACATACTGTATATGTATTGAGTGCAGAGTTACCGGCACACTTGAGACCTGACGCCTAAAAAGACCCAACTGCTTCTATGCTACATGAAGTACCTAAGTCCTAAAATTGGTATATCCTAAATTTGGGGTGGCCAATGAAAGGGCCAAGGAGCCTAAAGTTACTCATGAGTCTTCCCTAACATTGTAGGTTATCACCTATCCACACAATTAAGTAAAACTTTCTAACTGATGGGGTCAAACTGCTTAGAGCCCCAACAATTCAGAGAATTAGGCTTTGGAATTTCCCAACGGAATAAAACGGTCACAGCATTTGGTCACCATAGTATAGTGGACTGCCGGAAAAGCCACGTACAGTGCTGAGCTATGTCTAGCAGTCCCATAGACAGTCCTATGGCTTTGTTCTAATAGGGCATTTTACATCTCCATTCTTTGGATCGATGGATGTCCCAGTGGTCATGCTTCCACCGATCAGCAAGACATTTACCTATTGTGAATAAACCTTTAGGCATGGTATACTTTTGAAATAGAAAAATCACCTACAGCTAGGTCCAGAAATATTTTTACAGTGACCGATTCTTTGTGATTTGGTCTTTTTTTTTAATGTAAATCAACACTTCAGTGTTTTTTTATTGCACTGCTGGAGTGGTGCTTTAAATGTAATTCCCCTCCACCCTGTCTCATACTCACCTGCCACCTTCATCGTTTTCCTGCGTTGCTCCTATCGGTCTCCTGTGAAAAGTGACCTATCGGCCACTATTTTATGGAGCTGCATGGAGGTCACTTTTCATTACACATCTATGAGAGTATCGTTCTGGCTCTCGTAGACTTGCATTGAGAGCTTGTGATGTAGCTTCTGACATCCGTCCAGTCAGAAGCTGCACTCACAAGATGGCATCGTGGGACCGGGGTGGCACTGAAAAATGATGTAAATACCGGAGGGTGAGTATATAACTCGGGGGGCAGCAGGCTTACATTTAAAGCACTACTGCAGTACTGAAAAAAATCTCTGGAGAGGTTCTTTAAAATTAAACAACTGAGATGCAATTGAAGTGTAGACATTCAAATTTAATTAAA
Organism: Dendrobates tinctorius; assembly: GCF_039654945.1. Classification (NCBI taxonomy): domain Eukaryota; kingdom Metazoa; phylum Chordata; class Amphibia; order Anura; family Dendrobatidae; genus Dendrobates; species Dendrobates tinctorius. Next base: position 17,312,504 of record NW_027361697.1, on the reverse strand, counting down.
GGGATTGACCAAAAATATCATGTTTAGGAATTGCAATCATTTTTCTACAAAGCCTCTTCATTTTTGGGGCTCAAAGTAATTGGACAAATTAACTTTACCATAAATAAAATGTAAATTTCTAATACTTTGTAGAGAATCCTTTGCAGGCAATAGCTGTATGAAGTTTGGAAGCCATGGACATCACTAAACACTGGGTTTCCTCCTTTGTGATGCATTGCCAGACCTCAATTTATGCTTGTTTGTGGGTGTTTCTGTTAAAAGTTTTGTCTTAATCATGTGAAATGCTGCTCAGTGGGGTTGAGATCTGGTGATTGACATGGTCTTTGCAGAATATTCCACTTATTTCCCTTAAAAAAAACCTCTGGGTTTCTTTTGAAGTGTGTGTTGGGTCATTGTCCATCTGTACTGCAAAGCACCGTCCAATCAACCTTGGTTTATTTGGTTGAATGTGAGCAGAAAGTATCACCCTCTACACTTAAGAATTTGTATGACTTCTTCTGGCTTCAATCACATCAATAAACCCTAGTGAACCAGTGCCATTGGAAGCCATGCATGCCCATGCCATCACACTGCCTCCACCATGTTTACAGAAGATGTGGTGTGCTTTGGGTCATGAGCTGTTCCAAGCCTTCTCCATAATTTCTTCCCATCATTCTGGTACAGGTTGATCTTAGTTTAATTTGTCCAAAGAATGTTTCGTAGAACTGGGCTGGCTTCTTTAAATGTTTTTTAACAATGTCTAATATAGCCTTTCTATTTAAGACTGATTATGGGTTTGCATCTTGTTGTGAACCCTTTGTATTTGCTCTCATAAAGTCTTGTCTTTATGGCTAACTTGTATATAGAAACATCTATTTCCAGGAAACTGTTCTTCACTTGGGTGAATGTTGTGAAGGAGTTTTTCTTCACTATGGAAAGGATTCTGTGATCATCCTCCACTGATGTCTTCCGTCGACGCTCAGACCTTTTTGAGAACTCAACCTAATGATGGTCTGCTTCTCTTCCATTGAGAGCTCCTTTGACCTCATGTTGTGGGATCTCAGCATCAGCTTCCAAATGCAAATGTCACCCTTGGAATTAGCTCCAAACCTTTTACCTGCTTAATTGATGATGGATTAACGAGGGAATAGCCCATGCAGTCCATTAAAGAAGTTTTGAGATAATTGTCCAGTTACTTTTGGTCCCTTTAAAAAGAGGCAGCTACATATTAAAGACCTGTAAATCCTAAACCCTTATTCCAATTACAGTAGAATGTGAATACCCTCAAATTAAAGCTGAGTCTGCATTTCAAGCCTATATTGTTGATATAACTGTATCTTGAATATGTTTTGATAAGCAGCTAAAGGTCAAAAAATGGTGTCAATGTCCAAACATTTTTGGACCTAACTATTTTCATGCAGATTAAGATAGAAGTTGAATTCTTTACAGTACATCAAATTATATGAAGACAGCTTAAAAAAAACTTAAACCATTATCATAGGTTGCAATCATTGTTTACCGCCTACCATATTATATATAAGAAATAATGATATAAATGTTTATGTCTGGCAAAGGAAGCTTTCTGCATAAATCTCATAAGCGTTTATACACTATGAAAACAAATGAATGATAATGTGATTTCCAGGACAATGGACAATCCTAGCCGTATGTGCATTCGTGTCCTTGAAACCACAGGAACTCTGTGTTCAGCTATTAGGAAGTATACCTGAATTCATAAGATATTCATTGCGATGTGAGAAATTCTGGAGGAAACATGTGTATCTGACAGTCACTAGCCTCATAGTTTTTCAAAGCCATAGAACAATTGTCTACGGCCAGTGATGACCTTTCCTCCGACCTCCAAGCAGATTCCCAGGGACCAAAGTGCTCTTGTCTGCAGCCATTTTGATGGCTGGCAGCCCTTTAATTTCTTATTACCCTGCAAGTACAAGCACATAGCGTTCACTACAGGACTATGCGATGAGTGCAATGGAAGATTACTTCTGTGGGCAGAGTTAGCTCACAAAGCGCTATTGTCCCTCAGAAGAAGATATTAGCAGTGACTCCAGTGATATGTATGCCCCACCCTAGTGTCACCAGTGATGACTATGCCTCAGCCCAGTATCTCCAGTGATGTCTTTGCCCCAGCCCAGCATCTTCTATCATGTGTCTATCTCGTTTGCTGTCATGTGTATGCTTCAGCCTCGTGCTTCCTGTCATTTGTATTCTCCAGCCCTGGTGTCTCCTGTCATTTGTATGCCCCAGTCCCGGAGTCCCCTGTGTGATGTATATACAGCAGTCTCTTTGTTTCCTATGTGATGTATATACAGCAGTCTCAGTGTCTCCTGTGTGATGTATATGTAAGTTTCGGCCAGGACCTTAGTCTTGGCCGAGGACACCTGGGTTTTTTTTGTCCTGGCCTCCCCTCACAGGAAAACAATGTTCACTAGTCAGCATACCTTTGTCTTCAGATCTGTCTCCTTCAGGATTTTCCCTATGCCGCAGGGGACCCTCTCCAGGCAGATTTGCCTTAACTGAGACACAGTCTATTTCAACTTTAACAAGAACATCTTTACTGAGTTCACTACACAGCACATCCATAGTCTTCACAGCATTAACAACAGGTTTCACACTGCATTGTTCCTTCTCTTTCCCTGCACTTCTCTCACAGTTACACAGCACGTACCCGGGTCGGACCATCCCAGACGAGTCCTCAGCGTCCTCACTGTTCAGCTCTGCTATGGGTAGACATTCACCTGTCTGTTTCACCCCAGATATAAGATCATCAACTCCAGAAGTCAGTTGCCACATGGCGAGCAACCTGCCCGTTCTTGCTGCTGTGTCCACAATTAGAAAACTGGCTTCTCCTTGCACTGACACTGCTCTCATTGCTGTCACTGCTGTAGTCTTCTTTCCACTGGCCCTGGATGACTGGGCTTAAGCTTCAAACATTACGGGGCCACTGTGTTGTCCCTAGGGCATTAGCCCCCTGGACAGTGAGGGGCTCTCTGGCCCCAACTGAGCTCCTTCAGCTCCCTAGCCTGACTCCTCAAAAACAGGAAATGTTCCTCCCTTACCTCACAGCAAGCCCCTCCTAAATTAACTATTTCCTATACTATATTGCTAAATCTCTATCTTACACTACACATCTAACTGGGAAATACATATCCTGTAATACCCCATCTAGTGACCAATAATAGTGACTACACTTACCCTATCATATGAATATAACAGCACACCAATGTTCATTATATCATTATATACAGTTAGTAATATGGTAATACACTTGACTGTGTAGCAGCACCAATAAATCACCTAATGGTAATACACCTAATGGTGTAGCAATACCAATACATATTTTTACAAATGTATTTTCCATCTCCTTACATATATACAGCAGCTTTGGTGTCTCCTGTGTGATGTATATACAGCAGTCTCGGTGTCTCCTATGTGATGTATACTGCAGAGCTCCCACTGCTTGAGTTCTATAAATGTTACATGAGCAGTGATGAATTTCCCACTGTGAGGACACATGCAGTGTAACGTATATCTGTGTTTGGTATGACTTACTGCTGCAAATTCTTTACAAAGCGTATTATCGCAAAGAGTCCCCTGTGCTCCAGACTGATTAAACCTGGAAAAGCATTTACGAGTAGCAACATCATACATGCTCCCTAGCATCATAGCCACACCAAAGAGAAGCAGCTCCAGTTATCAAGTTAGGGGTGAGTTAATTAAATGTTTGACCACATATAGCGGAGTAATTTTCATGTTGATAATTTTGTACAGCTCCTGAATGATGCTATAAATATCAAAATGACACTTGGCAGAAAATAGGTTCCTCACTCCTGTCATAGAACAAGACTCATAGATACAGGGTGGAACTTTTGACATGTGCATAAACATCTTTTATACTTTATAAACATTTATTAATGTCATCTATTTTTTAAAATATTGTATATACTGTATGGATAAACACAAGAAATACATCTGCTTAAAGTGACCCTCTGCTCTATGGATGAAATTAACGTAATTGGGTATAGGGTCCAATTATTCATACTTTTTGCTTCACTCTGCTACTGATCCACTGTTTTTTGGTCAGCTTTTTACCCCAACATTGCTTCCACATTTCTTAGGCTGGCTGATGTCCAGTGTGAATCAGAACTCTGAGCCTCTCATTGTTCTCGGAATGCCTGGTATCATTTTAATGTGTTACCTGCCTAAAAGATGATCCTATGAGCTGTTTCATACACCTACTCTGGTTGTATGGATCCATAATATTGATTCCCATAGATTACTATTAGCCACTCCCAATTGTACACATTTGAAGGTTTTTTTTTTAAAGCTTCCATATTAATGTTAGAATATGAAATTATGAAATGTAGCATCCCATGCTGTTTTATAGAGGAATTCCCCCTAAATGCATTTCTTAGAGGCACCATATGACAGCACATGCAGTACTTATGGTTCTGTGCAGTCTGCCTTGTGCACGGGAGCTAGCTCTGTTAGAATTGGCTGGAGGCCCATTCTCCTAGATAAAAATATATACAGAGATCATATATACTTTCTATCTTTTATTGCTAAAAATCCCATAGAATATGAGATCAATCTAATAATTATTTATGCAAATACTGAAGAAAAATCAGGTGGCACTCACCAGTAAAAGTCCATTCTTTTTTAAGCAAGCGGTTCACAGGGAGAAAGGGAGATGGAGCGTGCGAGTGACGACGGCCGTTTTGCTCTATTGAGCTTCTACAGGTCACTCAATAGAGCGAAACGGCCGTCGTCACTCACACACTCCATCTCCCTTTCTCCCTGTGAACATGCTGTGAACCGCTTGCTTAATAAAGAATGGACTTTTACTGGTGAGTGACACCTGATTTTTCTTCAGTATATGCAGCATGTATACTCTTTTTCTTGCTTGGTGAGCACCCGAAGTGTTGGTTCACATGTGCTGATCATAGGACAGTAAAGCATAACGCACTTTGCACACTTGGCGCTTTTTGGGTGTCCTTTTGGTGCAGTCTGCTTTTTTCTTGCATTGCTAGAAGTACTAATAAATAATTAATTAAATCAGCATCAAGAAATGGAAAAGCATATTGTCCTGGCTCTGTCTCAGTTGAATGAAAAAAGAGCTGACAATCTGATTTTTTTTTACAGCCATCCTACTCTAGTTGTAGACCACTTCCAATTGTAAAAGGAGTCATTCCAATGATTTTTTTGTTCTACTCCTTATATTTTATTTTTTTGTACTCATGAGTACAGTCTTGCATATTGCTCTATACTATAAAAAAGGTCACAATTATGTCACTGTGTTTTAACCATGCTACTGGAATTTTAGACTTTCTTCATAAACTTTTGCATGGAGTCTTATCTTTCTTTTTTGGGTAAAAGAGGATGGCTTGTAAAACCCCTCTTCTAGAGCATTCTGTCCTTTCAAAAAAATCTCCCCAATCTATTTTTTCTCTTCTCCCTACTTTTACTTTGGGGGTTGTTGTTATACAAAGGGGTAGTTTGATTTCTAGAATATCCTTAGAATGTTCCATATATGTATCGTAAATGTAAAGTAAATCATTTTCCCAGCAATGGTATTTGCATCTGTATAGAGAACGGGACCCCATAACTTGCTGTTTCTAGAGGAGCGGTCTACTGCCAGCTGTCACGACACAGCTGTCGGGTGACCCGGGACCATGGGCTCCTTTCCTGACCCTAACACTAGCTGGTGCCCTAGCTCGCCCTGTCCCGCAGGATACTTCAGATGGCGAAGATGTCGGGGCATCCACCCTTGCTTTATCTCCTAAGTTAAACCTCCATCTGTTCTCTTCCCCCACCCTGGAAAAAGAGGGCGCTACTGTGCACCTCAGTACACCAACCCGACTAACAGGGCAACAAAGACAGGGGTAACTGAAAACTCCACAGACATAATATTCACTCACATATAACAGAGGAATCCACCAGGGTGTGCAGGAAGGGGGAAGAAATCAAAATAGGGAAGGATAAGGAATTATCAAGCGTACAAACCAAACAGTCGCTTATAACTCCTCCAGCAATCCTTCTCATACCAACTTCTCTCCCTCCTTTAGCCATGCAGCAAGAACTTACTCTGACTAGGATTAGTAATAGAGCCAAGATTACATAGGGAAAAGTAGTGGCTAACTGAGCGCAGCGGAGAACAGAGATTTCCAACATGGCCTATTAACCTCTGTTGTGCCGAAAGAAATAAACATGTTTAATAAGACAGAGAAGTACTTCTTTTCAGCGATGGAGTAGGAGCAACCAGACGCTGTGATCTTCTGGCTCTGCTCTGTCGCGGTAACCCCGTGACACCAGCGGTGCAAGTCGAGGTCCAGTTTTCAAGACAGATGCCGGTCCCATTTGTGTGATCTGCATCTAGTATAAATGTACAGCACGTTCTGTAGATGTATGAGACGGGAAGACCCTTTTAAGGTGATCTAGATTTAGATGCTTGTTAATTTAGAACTGTGATTTATTTTTCTCGTTACTTTTTTTCTAATTTTGCTTTTCAAGATAACAATATTACATTTTTCTTATTTCCATTCATTCTGAATTCAGACTACAGTAAACAATTGAAATAGGTCCTCTTCTTCCCCAAAATGAAAAATATCCACAAATCACACACTTTAGTATGTTTCATGCTACCCTGCTGTTTTTCTGAATGCAGTATTTTTTCGGGGAAATAAAGCTGAAAAAAAGAAGTAGGAAAATGGCAATGTTTTTCTAAATAAACACCTTCAATATGTTTTGCCAGTTGTCAAATCTTTTCATAAAAATATTGTTCATGCTTCTTTGTAGAGTTTACGAAAAAGCAATTAATCAAGGAAAGAAAAACAATGTAGAGATTTCATTCGTTTTTAAACAGAGTTGAGTCTAGAGTTCAGCCATTGGGCAAGAGTATATATTTCTTCTATTTTCAAAAATATATTATGGCTTAGTAATATTAAGCTGAAAAGTGAAATCGCTAAATTAAATATCAAATCAAAAATCAAATAATGAAAGCGTGTGTATGCTCTTAAAGGGAATCTGTCACCAGGTTTTTGGTACCTCAACTGAGAGAAGCATGATGTAGGGGCAAAGACCCTGATTCCAGTAATGTATCAGAGTGACTGCAGACTTATGGATTTGGATCAGACAACCCCTTTAATGTCTTTTTTGTAGACTGCTGCTATCCCATTAACATATTATAATTTTGCAAGCTAAGACTTAATCTATTTAATTTGCATTCAATGCCAGTTGTAAAGGGGCAAAGATAAAGCATATAAAAATTACAGTAATTAAATAGAGATGTTCCATTTCTCGAATACCAGTTTGATAGTTTTATATAATTTGTTAAATCTAATAGGAATAATTACCATATTTTTCAGATTATAAGACGCACTTTTTTCATCCAAAAATGTGGAGGAAAATGGGGGGTGCATCTTATAGTCCGGATGTACCAGCTGTGGCTTGACGGCGAGGTGGGGTAGCGGCATCCATGGAGAAGCGGGTAACAGAGGCAGGAGCCGGCTGCTGCGGCTAACTCCTGTTCCCGCTGATAAAGAGAAATGAATATTCACTGCATTCCATGCCCATGGGCATGGAGGGCAATGAATATTCATTTCTCTTTAGTATCCTGGTAATTGGCCCCTATTCCCATCCTGGTATGCATGGACCAATCCTTATTCTGGTATGCATGGCCCCATCCGAAAACATTGAAAAAACAAACCATTACACTTACCTTCCTGGCGCTCCCTCGCAGCGTCTTGTTCTGATGCCAGTAGCTGCTTTATGCTTGTAAGCTGCACATGGCAGAGACATCATGCGCTGCATGCAAGCCAAAGGGCAGCTGCCGGAATAGTCACTGCTCTGCACACCGGGATTGTGCGCGCAGAGCAGTGAGCATTCATTACTCTTCAGTATCGCGCATAGTGTCTGCTGCCGGCAGACACTATGAATGGTTATATTTTATAAAGGTGCTATCATCTGTTTTACTTTATTTAATTAAGAGGATATTTTCTTAGGGCAAATTATATGTACTTTTATTATTTATATTTTATTTGGACAACTGTGTGGTGTTGTGCCACGATTTGCTGCTGGTATCCCGTTTACGTAAGCGCCCCTGATATCCCATTTTTTTCAACTTTTCAGAATAAACTGTCCTGTGTGTGAATAAGGAATAACACTATTTCTGGCCATTATGTGACTTGTGTCCTGCTGTTTTACAAGTTTTCTCCTCTGCAGGCTTTGTCTCTAATTTTTCAGTTTTGTCTCAGCAATTGGGTGGAGACATACTGTTGTGATGTCGCTTATACACAGCACACATAGACATGAAGGATCCCTGCTCTTCTGTCTCTATGTAGAATATGTTTCTAAATACAAAATGGTAGAGACAACAAGGCATTCAAAATAAACAGTCTCTGATAGGGGCACAAGTAGGGTATCCAGCCCGTTTCTGAAGTAGTAATGAACTTGGCACTCAATATTTGTTGAAAAAAAGATTCAATTTTTTATTTGCATCCAGGTGAAGTTTAATTCTAAATGTTTTCGGCCCAGCACAAGACCTTCATCAGAGAATCCCTTTTTAGTTTACTGTACAAGACACACATAAAGAAAATTACAATTAGAATAAATCAGACAAGTGAAAATAAAAACAAAACAAGAATAAAAATAAATGTCAATTGATGCATACGGACAAAAAGGAAGAGGGACACACTATGATCATCATGTCAATCAAAATCTCTTGTCAAGGAAATACGGACATAAGGGATCGTTCCACAGAAGAGTGACCCATAGAAGTGACTCTTTATCCATTCACATGTAGAAAAAACCGTGTTAAGAAGAAAATAAGGGCAATCCATTTCATATCACATTTAAATTATTGGTACTCATATAGAAGAAATCCATTCAAGGCAGTGAAAGGATATAGGTGCGCCAAGGTATTGAGTGCGTAAGGAGGCACTATCAGAAAAAGGTAAAGCGGTGCTTGTGTTATATGTAGATTGATTATTCTGGTTCTCCTGGGAGGAGAGAAAACTAAGAAAGTGAACATCAGGCTATTATACCACATAGTTAGTTACCTAGTGAAGTCAATATACATTATATTCATAGCACCAATGATGATGGGATGAGTGCCCCTAATTAGCTGAGAGCATATGCCAGTAATCACAGGGTCAGGACCAAGGGAGAAAATAAATGAGGTTGGGGTGTCTCTATATTTACCTGGATGCTGTATTTCATGGTAATGTGCTAAATTGCATTAATGATAAGGCGACTAACCGTCGCTTTTGTTGTGCGCTGAAAAAGATTGCAGACGAATGTAAATGAATTGAGCGAAGTATGCTGGAAGCCACTAAAGGTGGGTCTAAAGTGGAGCGCTATATAGAATGTTCAGGTACCTGTGAAGATGGCTCCTCTGGCCTGCGGTCTGTGCCGCTGGATTAAATGGCGTTGGGAGTATGGCGACACGCTCCAGCTTTTATAGTGCTTGGTTGATTGCAGCGCTAATTTTGGCATTGCTTTATGGCTGTTCTGTTTTAGGCTGTGTCCCCACGATGCGATTTTTAAGCGTTTTTGCCTAGATTTTCTGCGCGAAAACACTGCGAAAACGTTTAAAAATCTTGTACAGAACGCCCCCATGCATTCCTATGGCATTCCGCACATGCTGTGCTAATGCTGCGCTTTTTTCTGCGGCGGAATCGCATCGCGGAAAAAAATCGCAGCATGCTCATTCTTTTGTGCGGAATCGCAAAGAATTGCTGCGATTCCGCACCCATAGGAATGCATGAGAATCGCTTACTTCCCGCATGTGGCTATGCCCACCATGCACGAAGTTAGGCGTCTCATGTGCGGTTGGTACCCACGGTGTGGAGGAGAGGAGACTGTCCTCCAGGCCCTGGGTACCATACCCCTGTAAAAAAAAGAATAAAAAATAAAAAATTGGGGTATATTTACCTTCCGACGTCCCGCGCTGCATTCCCGGGTCTCAGCATTCCCAGTAATGCCTTGCAGCAAGGTTCTGTGATGACGTAGTCTCGCTTGACTCTAGTGGTCTCGTGAGATCACTATAGCAACACGAGACCAACGTCATCACAGGTCTCGCAAGGCATCGCTGGGAACGGGAGCGTCGCTGAGACTGCGCGGGACGTCGGAAGGTAAATATACCCCGATTTTTTTTTTAAATTATTTTTTACATTCTTTCTTTTACTATTGAGGCCGCCTAGGTTTGACGAGTGTGACCAACCTGTCAATCACATTCCAACCGATGCTTCAAATCGCTGGGAAAGTGCTTGAATATCGCACGCGAAAATCGCGGCAAAATCGCTAACATAATCGCGGTGAAATTGCTCGGAAAAAAACGCACGATTTCTGGGAAGGAGTCCGGTTTTCAGTGTCCGGATTTAAACGCAACGTGGGCACATAGCCTTAATCTCCAGGTATGATCCTGTTCTTTCTACCATTGAGTTATTTTGGTTCTTCTCAAGTGACAGCACTGTCTGCTTAACTTCAGCATTAACTCATTCATGCTCAGCCATGGGAGCTGCTTGAGTATCACCACTATTTAAGTGGCACTGATATTTGAAGGGACCTCATTGTGTTTGCATTATGGTTGCAGGGCACTTTGGGGGACAGTTTCAATTAGATTGTGATTGTATACTTTCATAACTTGTCATTCATACTCAGGATTTATCATTTCTCCATTTTTTGATAATTATATGTTACAATCCAGGGTCCAGGGGCCATCTGTTTATTGCATTGCATTTATTGCCTGTGATTATTATATCACGCATGGGGGGAACTTTACTTTGGTTTTAAGGATGTTTTAAACTGTTATTGTTAATTAAGCTTTGCCTTTTTACGTAGTATTGTGGTGTGCATTCCCTACAGTGGTACCTTTTCTTGTGTTGTCCATTTTGTCTGCCACTGGCATTGCACCAGCTTTTAAATAGACCAACCCTCATCAGTAGTGCACCTAGGCTTCATTATGGGGCATGCGTACAGCTCACTATGTACTGGGCAGTGACTGAAGCCGCACCAGCTGTGATCTGTGACTGAAAGCTGAAGACCACCAAAACAAATAAAGGGCATTTCCTCCCGGTAACCAGGCTTTCAGTGTGGCAGATTTAGAACACTATTAACTTGCAAATTAAACCCATATCTGCAGATTAATAGCATTTTTTTATGTGACAAGTTCCCTTTAAAAGTTTATTAGTGTATTTTTCAGTAAATGATCTGTTGAGGAGGCTGGGAAGTAGGTGGCTCATAAGGGGAGAAAGAAGGATATTTATCTCACACAATATATGAGAATAGTTTGTTATATAGTTTATTATAGTTGCTTGTACCATTGATTTATGCAAATTTTGGTGAAACAACAGTGACCATTTAAAGGGAGTCTGTCACCCCTTTTTTGAGATATCATATAATGATATCATTCAATTGTGTGTCACATAAGGATTCTCTTAGTACTTTTGCTTCCCCCTGACCCCGCACCTTTCATGCCTAAATACCTTTTTTATATCGTTTTAGATGTAAGTAAACTGCCGCGGTCCGGTCCGATGGGCGGGGCTTATTCACCTGCTCCCCCCCTCCCTGTCTTGCTCTATGCATTTCTTCTTGTGTAGACAAGACAGGGAGGGGGGAGCAGGTGAATAAGCCCCGCCCATCGGACCGGACCGCAGCAGTTTACATACATCTGAACTGATATAAAAAAGGTATTAAAGATTCCCTTTAATGCAAAAACGATAGATTTACGGTCTCATGGCTGATAACCATCATGACTGCATTGGATATACAATATGACATGGCTAGTTCTCATCAACTTCAAGTGTTTCCTCAGACGCCGGATTTTGATGAATCATTTAACATTTTTCTGCAAGGTGTATTCCAGCACAACATTGATATTGTGGAGTTGGGTGAAATATTTTTATTTAAAAAAAAATTTTCAGAAAATAACAGTATACACTTTCACATTCCTTCTACATTTGCCATCACAGTCAGCTATTTTTCAACATTGTCAGAGACGATAGAAATTGCAAAAGATGTAAAATGGCACAAATTAAATAAAAGAAAAGAAATGTAAATGTCATAGAAGATTAGTATAAATTGCAAACAATTGTGGGTAATTACACAGAGCAGAGCAGAGTTTCACATGCACATTACAGGAGCACATTAGGCCATGTAACTGTCCAAAAGGTCGTATTGTCTGTACAGTGGATGAACCTGTAGTAATAAAACACTCTCATGTTCTTTGCATCTATCTCTTAGTGCCGAATTTATTTTTACATTATAGGAGCACATTAGCTACTCAATGTGACAGCAAGATCGGATCCAAATACTACTGATACCCTTATGGCCCAGGTAGACAGCTGTAATAGGGTAACTTTTTAACCTCCTATTTAAGCAGCTGAACCCGAACCTCACACAATTCAATTGAAATTGGCAAGAATAGGTAAGAACTTCATTAGCATCTGTTTTTTAGGACTGTGATTGGTCCAGATCTTGCAGCTTTAGTTCAGCAATCAGAAATCTTCTAATACTTGAAGTAATATATAAAAATAGGAAGTTCACAGTTTTAGTCTTGACTATAGGTGAGCGTATCAGGAAAAATTCTCATTCACCTGTTTGGCAGATTTTCCTGGAAATTTGATTTGTGGACATGTTATTCTCTGCTAATTTAATGTCCCTTATTAAAGGGAATCTGTCACCCTATTTTTCGCCTATCAGCTGCCGGCACCTCCATCAGGGGCTTATCTACAGCATTCTGTAATGCTGTAGATAAGCCCCAGATGTAACCTGAAAGATAAGAAAAATGAGTTATATTATACTCACCCAGGGGCAGTCCGGGTCCAGTTTTAGTCCAATGGGTGTCGCTGTCCCGTCCGGCGCCTCCCATCTTCTTACGGTGATGTCCTCTTCTTTCCTTCCCGTCACAGCTCCTGCACAGATGCACTACTCTGCCCTGTTGAGGGCAGAGCAGAGTCCTGCAGTGCGCCTGCACACTGCAGTATTCTGCTCTGCCCTCAACATAGCAGAGCAGTGCGCCTGCGCAGGAGCCATGACAGGCAGCAAAGAAGACGTCACCATTAGAAGATGGGAGGCGCCGGACCGGACCGTGACAGCCATCGAACCAAAACAGGACCCAGACTGCCCCTGGGTGAGTATAATATAACTCATTTTTGATTACAGAATGCTGTAGATAAGCCTTTGAAGTCGGTGCCAGCAGCTGATAGGCGAAAAATAGGGTGACAGATTCCCTTTAAGCTCTCAGGTTTTTCCAAACCCTAGAACATAACAAACAGATCATGTAAAAAATAAAAAATCCTTTTTCTTATCTCACTGCTCATCTCTCCAGCCCCACCATTCCTCACTGTCATCCATCCAATTCTTGGCACATCTTATGATCATCCATCCATTCCTTGGCACATCTTATGATCATCCTACCATGCTAGCACTGAAATCCTTGGCTCTCTTGCATGGAGCTGGGACTTCCGGTTCTGAAAAGGCTTGGGAAGAGTCTGCACAATTGCTTGGAATCTCAATACATCATGACTTGCGCCTTGACCTTGTGCACACATATGCAGAACTATCGCGGGCTTCATCAGAGCCAAAAGTCCCAGGTCTCTGTGAGAGGCTGGGGAATTTAAGCACTAGCAGGAGGGATCACGAGGTGCAACAAGGACCAGACAGGTGACAGTGAGGAGCGAAGGGGTCGGAAAGGTGAGTGATAAGGCATGTAATGATTTTTAATTTTTTTTTCTAACTTTTTGATGGGCCTTTATGGCTCAGAAAAACGTCAGTCAGCAGACACTATTTTTGAAAAAATCTCTATTGTTGACCTAAACAATGATCATTGGCACAAAGGTCTCTGAGGCCTCCTGAAAATAATAACAGAGATAACATAAAATATTTGCTGTAGAGTATAAAGGCAACACAAAATACATCAGGACAGAAATAGCTTTTGTGGGCACCAGCTCTCATTAGAGAGGTCAGAAGATCATGGCGTCTTCTTGGCAATGCTACATGTGAAACTCCATGGGAGCTAATATGCATGTTTTTCCCAAGGAATATTGCCAATAGCACTTCATACACAGCTGGGCTTTTAAAAGAGAGCAAGAGCCTCCCTCCCACCCCCAAAGCTGTATCATGGGAACTCTGCCAAGCAAATCCTTTTCTACACTGATGAGTGACAGTTCTCTGTAGATGGGTGCCTGGCATGGCTTACTTTCTTAACTGTGTTTACAAGACTTGTTCGAGACTGGGACAAGGTAATTCTCCTTTCTAGAGTGTACAGATTTACAGAATAAAAATATAAATTCTAAACATTATATTTTCCCTCTTTATTTGTTATTCAAATGCCTGCCGCTATTTCTGGGTTTCTGACAAGTAGGTCACCTAAGAACCTCTTTTTAACTTGATTTTGCATCTGTCTCTTTAGAACCACCTCACCGCCTTTGCCGAAGTCACATGATGGTGAAATAGATGCCTACTCTCTGCACTGGACCTCCTCCCTCTTCACAGTTCACTCATCTCAACCGAGACATATTTGAAAAGAGCAGGAAGTACAAGCTACAGTATCTGGTCTATTTAATGATTTTTACAGTCTCAACAATATTGTCCGCATCTGAAGGTTGTTTTGTAATTCTAACTTGTTTTCCTTACTTTTTTCAGAAAACCATTGAAGGTGTGTTAGAAATGTGAGCTAGTCAGTATCCCACAATTCTTGGTCCTTAGAGCTTTCTAATCAATCATGTACAGTACCCTACCTTAGGTCACTTCTTCAGTTTGGGACTTTCTAACAAATCACCTCTTTAAAAACAAAAAAAAAGTTTGTTCAAGCTAATATAGCATGACCTATCTCCCATTTAGTAATAATTCAGTATGTACAAAAGAAAAATAAAGGAAATTATTTATGTTTTTGTGCTAAAATACTGTTTGCACATGGTATTTTGCTATATATTTCACATATGATTTATACCTTACGTTATATCAAGACTGGTGCTTATGTTTTGAAGGGAAAAATGCAAATTTTTACTGTAATAATTAATGTATCATAATTAAAAATTTATTTATTTGGAAACTTGTCTCGTGTGGATCAAAGGAAAGTCTTCTTTTTTCATCCCTTCACTGGCTATGCTTCCATGAATCTGGGGAAGAAAACATTAGTAAGAAAAGGGTGATCAAAAATAAAAGAAAAATGCCAAAATATAAACTTAGCGTAAACTCACGATATATGCAAGTAGAATAGGACAAGTGGGGATTATCAACATCTAACAAGAGATACCAATACTCGAATCAGTTTGTATTTTCTTTCTCTGTCTACTACATAGATTGCAAGAGTTGTATACTTTTAGTTTTGTAATAATATAACTTTCAATGAGAGATGAGTGAATATATTCGAGTGGAATAGTATTGTACATCAGGTTTCCATTTTGCTGAACCGTAAAGTGTCATCAAAACGTTAAAAAATATACATGCATATAGTCACCTTACCAGTCATCTCTTCGGACCCCATTGTTCACCACCACCCATCCGATAATTGGTGCATCTTCTTATCACCTCCGCTGAGCAATTAAAACCCCGGTCTCTTCATGCTAGGTGGGGACATCCAGCCCTGATAAAGCCCAGGACGTTTCCGTGCATGAGAATGCACTGTTACTTTGCTCGTCATAAGTCGTGACCTTAGGCATGCTTGTGCAGAAATGTTTTGGGACTCATCAGAGTTGGAATTCCCTCTTTAATGTGAAGAAGCACAAGGTTTTGGTGTTTGAAGACGGTGATATGAAAATGTGCCAAGGGCCAAACAAGGGATAGTGAAAAGTTAAGGTTCTAGAGAGTCAAGTGAAAAGGTGAGTAAATTTTTTTATTTTCTATATCTTACATGGAAAATTTCCTGGGGTTTGCACAGACCCCAGAACATACTATGAGACTTTCAATTTGTTGAGAAAACATTCATTGTGAATCAAATTTCCTGGGAAAATCCATTCCAGATCTGTTCATCTCTACTTCCAGTCCATTGCTTTATCGTGTTCCAGATTACAGACCTCAAGAACGATGGTTGAAAGCTGGAAATTCACTGAGCATAGTACAGATAAATTGATTTTGCAAGATTTGAATTTGCCAAATGTTTCAACTTTTCCTTTGAAATTCGATCTGTAGCTAAATTAATCTCTGTGGATGTATGTTCCTCTGGTGATGATTCTCTGTTGAATGTTCTTTATTCGTTTTTTTATTTGTTTTATTTTTTTATCATCTTTCGTATATTATGCTCTAGGAGTGTAGAGAAACTCTAGAGTAAAATACTCGCCTCTTTGGTTACCCAACTCCTTGCTAAACACCGTCTGGTCCTTAGTGCCTCATTTTTCCACTATCACACATCTCATCTCCAGTGTCTTTACTTTACAATAAAACTTCCATCCACGACCAGGCTTCAGAAGTCCCTGCACATTGTAAGTTAGCATCATGAGGTCATGATGTGTGCAGTGACCTTACGAGGCATGGGGACTTCCGAGGCCTAATAATCTTCAAGGCTTGGTCATGGCTAAAAGTCCCTTCCTAGAGCAAAGAAATCAAAAGTGTGGCGCTCAAAAGAGGTAGAAAAGGTCCAGCCCTCACTACTAGATGTTGGATAGTGAGCAATGGAACAACTGAAGAGTTGAATAGTGAGACATGAGTTTTTTGCTTGTTTTTTTAACCATTTGCCTGCCTTCTATTTATGCTGAACTAATTGCAAAAAAATGAATACGTTTGCTACACTCTGCTGGGAGAGCTTTTTGTCATTTGTGTCTACCCAGTGGTTTAGAAATGCATTTAGAGATAAAATATTCAAATTGTAACACAAGTGATATTTTAAAAAATCATTTAAAAAATTCCTTAATAAAAAAATGGTAAGAATGGACACAATTCTACCAGGTTCTATGTACATTTTTTAAATAGTAACTGTTAATTTTAATGAAGGCTAAGGGAATGCTCACACAATGTGTTCAAAACAACATCACACCCGGCAAGGTTTTTTGAGGCAATCCAGAGGTCTTTTTCCAGAAGCGGCTTCACTGACTGTTTTGCTGTTGATTTTGGGGTGGCTCTGCCGCAGAGTATGTTTTGCAGAATATAAACTATAACTAGAGAGTAGCTTCTTAGTAGATGACACCCAAAGAATGAACTACTTTTTAGCTCTTTCACTGTTTCCAAACCCTGAAGCAGTTAGAAGAAGTAGCAAGTCATATTGCGACTGAACATGTGCAGAACAATGTAGTTTTTACATTTCTGTGCATTATGTTCATTTTTGCTGCTGTTTCGCAGCCCTTTTTAAGAAGGATTTCAAGCAAATTTCACCTGAAAAAGACATAATGTGCAACCAGTGATTGAGGGGTTTGGCCAAAGTTGTTTTTTTAATAAACAAGCCATTCCCATCTCGGATTTAATTACTAATTGGAAAAAGCTCTTAAATAATGTTTTACTCCTAAGGCAGATGAAATATGTGTATGTTAAACCATCATTACCAGATTATTTTGATAGTAACTAGTGCTGAGCGAGAATACTCGTTGCTCGGGTTTTCCCGAGCATGCTCCGGTGTCCTCCAAGTATTTTGGCTTACTCGGAGATTTAGTTTTTGTCGTCTCATCTGCATGATTTGCGACTGCTGGACAGCTTGAATACATGTGTGGAATGCCTGTTTGTTAGGGAATTCCTACATGTATTCAGCCTGTCTACAAGTCGCAAATCATGCAGCTAAGACGACGGAAAACAAATCTCCGAGCACGCCAAAATACTCGGAGGACACCCGAGCATGCTCGGGAAAACCCGAGTAATGAGTATACTCGCTCATCAGTAATAGTAACATATGAAATAGATCAACTGGTTCATTTCTAAGTCATTCAACATGAATAGTGTTAAAACCATATCAGAATGGATTCAAGTAAGTGGGAAAGATAAAGGTAGGACTTTCCGCCAGATCTACTTTTTGCTTTGGCTCAAAATTTTTAAAGGCTTTTTTTCAAGACAAGGGTCTTTGTGAACACTACTCAAAATCATGTTGTTTACTGATATGTCTGTGGTCATCACCATATAAATTTCTAAAAAGTGAGATGTGGAAGTGCGCCAATGTACTAATAAATTTGCTGCTTTTTTTACCAACTATTGAGCACAATTCTCATGTCTCATGAAATGAAAATTAGGCTTGGACTATTAGTTAATTTTCTCCATTTCTATGAAACATGGCACAATAATACAATTACTAGTGAGATAAAAAACTTGTTGCCTAAAAAGCTCATTGCGTTTGCTTGCCACAATGTGACCCAGTGATCCACTTGACAAGTAGCTCATTTGAGAAGACCAGAAAACCCGCGTCTAAGGGTTACAGACAAGAAATCAAAGCGTCGCATCTATTCCAAAATGGTATCAATAAAAACATTGACTTGTCTTGAAAATGAAAACAAACCACATAGCTCCACTGCCCGAAATTGAAAATGTTACGACTTACGAGTTTTAGAAAATGGCAAAACACTCCCCCCTAACCCCAAATTTTTTGCAAATTTCTTATTTTTTTACCACTAAAATAATAAAAACTGGACAAGTTTGGTATCTCTGTAATCGTACTGATAAGCAGAATCATACTGCAAAATCATGGAGGACTGAACATAGAGAAGGCCTGATGGGGCAGTGGTGGTAGGAAAGGTGAGTGGTAGGGAGAGGTTTTTTTTATTTCCAGTTTTCTACAATTCAACAAAAAGGTATCACTAATTAAGTATAAAAAAAATTGGATTTGGAGGAGTGTGAATTTATATTTCTTGTAAAATAGAAGATTCTATTTGCCTAGAACAGAATCGTTCATCTCTATCAATACCCCTTTAAATGCCAACAAGTCTGCCAATGCCAGGAATCATTCACATATAAAAATGACCTTTTATACTTTCCAAATGTGACTTTTTTATTCTGTAGCTTTTCACCAAACTGTTATGTTTAATAAATTGATATATGTCTCCTGAAGTAGAACTAACACATTACAACTCTTCAGGGAACATTCGTACAGAATAATTCCACATTTATGTGGAGAAAGTTGGCACGTATGGTACAGTCTGCTCAGGTGTATAAAATAGTTTGATGACCAATAAAAAAAACTAAATGTAGCCTTCTTTTCTAATAATGAAAATTATATATAACTAGATGATGGAATGATATATTCAATGGTTACACCCATTTTCATAAAGGGGTGTGATCAAATAGGGCTATGTAAATGCAAGCAATTTTTCAAATTACTGCTTATTAAACTTTTCAGACATCCGTAAGATATTATTCCTAGATATAAACTTTTCTTTAATTTACAGCTTGTTGCCTTGGAGACCGACCACTGCTGCTGCTAGACAGCAGAGTAACAGTACATGTTATCGCAAGATCTCGCTCTTCGCACTACCCAATGCTGCCACGTACCTTAGTAAGCAGACACCGAAAAGTGTGAGGTTAGTGCAAAGAGCCAGATACTATGAGCTTATGCTTTCACAGTGAGATGAGACGCAAAGAGTTGTAGGGTCCTACTCTGCATGCCTGATTCTACCACCCCAAAATTGTGGTCAACTATTGTTAAGAAAGTTGGGCCCTTTCAAGAAACACTACAGTTCTTTCAGTGCACTATTAACAGTAAGATATATTTAGAAAAATAACCAGTCTGAGGGTGACCACTCCTTTATTAAATAAAAAGGGCAGCCCCAGACTAGTGATAGGTGCTCTTTAAGGCTTACCAGAGGAGCACAGTGAAATTTATCGTATATGTCCAAATCCTCTTACGAGGTCAAATATACTTGTGAATGATCCCATTACCAGTAGTAAGGGATTGTCTCTAAAGTCAGCCTTAAAATAAATCTATCAACATGCTTTCGCACATTTTTAACTCCCCTCATATGAGAGAAGAATGGTGCAGGTGGAGAGACCCTGATTTCAGTGTTGTGTCAATTACTGGGCTACTTGCTGCAGTTTTGATAAAATCTTTGTTTTATCTACTGCAGATCTACCAGTTCACCAAAAGCTGAGCTCTGTATAACCCCGCCCACACTAATGATTGGCTGCTTTATGTACTTTACACAGTGCATGGGCAGAAAGCTGCCAATCAGTGGTGTGGGTGGGCTTATACAGAGGACTACATGGCATCAGGTTTACTAGAACTCTAGTCATAATCTCCTGCTGATAAAATAATGATTTTACCAAAACTACAGCAAGCAGCCCCAGAAGTGACACATTTTTGCAATCAGGGGCTGTCTCTACATTATGCTACTCTCAGACTAGGCTGCAAAAGCATATTAGAGATTCCATTCAAATAGGGTTGTCCTCTGCTGGACATTTATGGTTCTTTTAGTTTATGAATGCATTACTTTGTCAGAGCTTATATCCACTGGTACTCTACTGAGACCGTCCAGCTTTGTGAAACGTTTAGTGTATAATATAGCAAACACATCTACCCTGAGGCTGATTTTATTTAGATATTCATCTAAAAATGACTGTTTATCCTCTGTGTTACATCTGTTTTATTTTTCTCATCAGGTTTTAAAAACTGAAGCAGGTAGACTGTCTGAACTTGTATTCATCCATTGCCTATTTAAAATGGATCAGTGAACAATGGATGAAAGCCATCAAGAATACTGAAGAACAAAGTCTGTCTTCCTTATTTCATCCATGTTTAATGGATCACCATTTACTCTGTCCCAATTTAATCCACAAAAAAGGATGAGAATAGGACAAGCTCTGAGTTTCATGGACGAGAGACATGGATCCACTATAAAAGAAAAAGGATGTGTGTATGGATCTGTGTCGACACAGCATTTTATCTTCATTAACCAGACTTCTATTTTCAGCAAGACAGGAAGAATAGACTGTTATCTATTTGTTGACTTTTGAATTTATGTGTTTCTTTCTGTTTGGTCAAGAAAGCACAGACTTTTGTCTGTATAAGCCTGTAATATTGAGTGTATGTTGACAATTGTTGAAACATATTGTGCTGTTATCCTGGATGAATAGTAATACAGGGTTATGGAACAATGATGTTTGCTGGTATGGTTATTACACATTGTCCAGGCCAGCTAGTTTGTTGACTTCCAAAATAGAGGAGGAAAAACTATGCAAATGATTGCATAATCAAACAATGCAAGTTAGTTTTATCACCATTCTTCCCCTTTACCTGTAAATACTTGATGAAGGACGGTTGTTAGCTATAAAAAGAGGTTATATGCCTTTGTAACATGAGTTAGATATTCAGCCACGACATCCAAACATCAAAAGAAACAGAAACTCTCTACAGGACAGCAGCCAAGACATCAAGGCTCCATCACGAGGTGTTAGGGCTGGCAGAACGCACCAAATTATAAAGTAGTAGTAGGTGCGTTCGCAGCCCGGGGTCCACCGTGCAGAGGTGGTAAACTGCTGCTAGACATTAGTGGAAGAATAGAGCGGTGTGAAAACAGTCACACGTGGGTTACATCACCCAGTGTGAACAGGAGCGGACTCTGTTAATTCACAACCGCTGAACGTGGATGCCGGAGCCTGTTTAGCTCACAGAGCCCGGCCAAAGAGCGCACAGCAAACGGCTACAGAACTCCATGTTACGTGTTACAGAACCACTTAGCACCCAGAATATATTGTGCAGTTATATGTATGGATAATAGGTTCTATGTGAGATGCATGTCCCTAATGCATCAGCATTCCCCTTTTGTCCGTCCTCCCCCCACCTTTGTAATTTCCACAGTAAACATCGGCAGGCTCCGGCCACCTGCGGCTATTGTAATGTATGTCTGGCCTGCCGCTTTTCTATTGGCCTGCCCTCTGTATCTGTGTGATATATTCTGTGTCCTGTGAGTAAAGTGTTGTCAGACTGGAAATACATGGAGAAGCAGTGATCTTTTATATGCGCCCATGTAACCCAGGGATTCCAGCCAGCGTCATTCATTCAGACTCTAGCCAACGCAGAGCGAACCTCCGAAAACACGGGGTAGAACTGAAAGAGGTACCCCAGCTTGGTAGACCCCGTTACACTGGTGGAAGACAGCGGGACTTGATACCCCTTCTACAGGAGGAAAGGAATGAATGGAAAACAACTACCAGAAGTTAAAGAGGACTACATTAAAAGATCTGGTGGAAGCCCGTGGGTTGATCGCCAGCAGCAACACAAAAGCGGATTTGATAGCAGCCATCATGGAAAACGACAGTGCAGCGCCCCCCAATGTGAACATGGAGGAGACCGAATTCCAGAGGGAGGTAAAGAACAGACTGGCGTTCTATGGCCTAAACCCTGCAGTAGAGATCATACGAGAGGTGATGGCTGATGGCTGATGTGCATACTGATCTGAAGGAAAAGATGGCCGAGCGGACCAGGATAGAGCTAGCCAAGATGGAGATGGCAGAGCGGACCAAAGTTGAGCTGGCCAAGATGGAGATGGCAGAGTGGAGAGAGGAGAGCCAGCGAGCAGGGGGAGCTCTGGCCTTCGACCAGGTACCTTTAACAGTAAGCCACATAAAGATCCAGTATAATGCCTTCCGACAGTTGGGGGAGGCAGAGGAAGACATTGATGGCTTTCTGCAGGACTTTGAGCAGCAGTGTGCCCTTCATCAAGTGAAGCCGGAGGAACGGGTTCAGATTTTGGCCAGCAAGCTGACAGGCCGGGCAGCGGATGCCTATCACACGGTACCTGATGAGGACTGTATGGACTATGAGCGGATCAAAGAAGTGATCTTGGCCCGGTATGCGCTGACACCAGAGGCCTATCGCCAAAAGTTCCGCGGACTTATAAAACACGTAGCCGATACCCACGCTGAATGGGAATATAAATTACGGCGGTCACTGCTACAGTGGGTACAAGGGAGCAAAGCAACCACTAAGGAGGACGTCCTCCAGCTCTTCCTGTTAGAAAGATTCTTTAATGGACTAAACCCCGAGACACAGGAATGGCTTCGGGACAGGCGGCCAACGACTCTTGAGGAAGCCACTCGTCTGACCAATGAACATCATGATGCCAGGAGGCCGCAGTTCTTCAGATCAAAGATGGTCACTAGGGGCCCGCCCATGGACCTGGAGGGCCCCAAACCACTGAAGATTGTAGGGGGACCAGCTAGAAACCCGGCCTACCACAGTCCCTCTGGGGCGCGATGCCACACCTGCCGTCAGCTGGGCCACCTGCAAAGACAATGCCCCAACCAGACTCAGCATACCCAGTGGCCAAAGGCCGGAACAGCTACCTTCAGCCGGGCTGCTGTACACTGCTTCCAAGGCGAAGCTGACCCCTGCAATGGGGGCTACGACTAACCAAGGGGTGGAAGAGATGGAGGAAGTGCTGCATGAAGTAGACCCCGTGCAGGCAGCCCGGGCAGATAATCGACAACAGCATCGACAGGTCGTGTGGGTTAATGGGAAACATATGCAGGGACTAAGAGATTCCGGAGCAACTTTGACCCTTGTGAAGCCTCATCTCGTCCGGGACCAAGAGAAGATGGACCGGACAGTGGCAGTCCATGTAGCAGGGGGAGCTATACATCGACTAACCACTGCCAGGATTCACCTGAACTGGGGAGTCGGGGATGGCCTTGTTGACGTCAGCTTGATGGAGGATTTGCCTGCAGACGTCTTGCTGGGAAATGACTTGGGGCCCATGCTGTCTGCATTCTCGGTGGCCCCTCTGGCTGAGACCTATCCTGTGACCACCCGGAGACAAGCTCGAGCTGCGGAGGTGGAATCACACTCAGAGGAGGCCCAGGTAAGACATCCCAGCCCTGCACGTATTCCCATAGCCAGACAAATTTCTTGGGCCACCCCAGATGAATTTAAGAGGGAGTTACTTGAGAATCCTTCATTAGAGGGATATCGTGGGAAGGCACAGGAGGGGAGAGGAGCACTGGAAGGGGAACAGTTTGTATGGAAGCAGGGCCTCCTCTACTGGATCACAGAGCAGCACCACACAGGGACGAGCCCCACTATAAAACAACAGCTGGTAGTTCCCAAGAAGTATAGGCAGGAGCTACTGCGAATCTCTCATGATATACCCTTGGCCGGGCACTTCGGCATCAGTCGCACCAGGCATCGTCTGACACAAAACTTCTTTTGGCCGGGGGTAACCTATGATGTTCGTCAGTACTACCAGACCTGTAACAGTTGTCAGCGCATTGACAAGAGGGGGGATCGATGCAAGGCCAAATTACGCCCCCTCCCCATTGTGGAGGAACCATTTAGCCGAGTAGCGGTCGATCTGATTGGGCCATTAGCCAAACCCAGTCCGTCCGGGAAAAAGTATATATTGACAGTGGTAGATTATGCCACACGGTATCCAGAGGCGGTTGCATTACCTAACATACTGGCAGAGACGGTGGCGGCCGCCCTGCTCCAGGTTTTCTCACGGGTTGGATTTCCCCGGGAGATTATCTCGGACCAGGGTACCCAGTTTACAGCAGAGGTGACCAACCAACTCTGGAAGCTGTGCGGCGTAAAGTCCATTAGAAGCGCCCCGTACCACCCACAAACCAATGGGTTGTGTGAATGCTTTAACGGGACATTAAAACAGCTCATTGGGACTTTTACCAGGACCTACATGGACTGGGAGAAATTCTTGCCACACCTCCTGTTTGCCTATCGGGAGGTGCCCCAAGAATCCACGGGGTTCTCCCCGTTCGAGCTGGTATACGGGAGACGGGTAAGGGGACCCCTAGACTTAGTGCTGGAACATTGGGAAGGGGAGGGCCTCATAGAAGGGGTACCTATTGTACCCTATGTGCTGGAATTCTTGGACTGCCTACAGGAGCTGACTCAGGCTGTATGTGAGAACATGCAGGCGACCCAGCGGCGCCAGCGCATATGGTACGATCGGAGGGCCAGAGAGCGCACTTTGGAAATAGGACAGAAGGTCCTGGTGTTATAGCCCACTAAGCAGAACAAGTTCCAAGCTGCATGGCAGGGGCCCTACCAGGTAGTGGGGAAAATAGCCGACACAACCTATAATGTCGCCGATTGTGACGACCCCAGGGTTATCCGCATGTTCCACGTGAATATGCTGAAGCCCTATCGGGAGCACCCTGAAGAGGTAGTGGCCATCTGTGCACCTGAAGCAGAGGATATAGCCAGACTTCCCTTGCCGGATGTCTTAGGGGAAAGGACTCAGTCTAAAACATGGAACCAGGTACACATGGGTTAAGACCTAGGCCCCCGGGAGAGACAGCAGGCGGAGGCGTTGTTGAGGCTGCGAC
The DNA here is from genome assembly GCF_039654945.1 of Dendrobates tinctorius. Taxonomy (NCBI): domain Eukaryota; kingdom Metazoa; phylum Chordata; class Amphibia; order Anura; family Dendrobatidae; genus Dendrobates; species Dendrobates tinctorius. The sequence continues at coordinate 17,287,322 of NW_027361697.1, read as the reverse complement.
AGAGGATGTTTTCAGAGAGACCGCGGTACACTCGCCTGGCACAACACAGGGTTGAGACCCAGGATCAGACACCTCTGCAACAAAACCCCTTCCGCGTCCCTGAGTCTGTACGAGAGGGGATGCGACAAGAGATACAAGAGATGTTTCGTTTAGGGGTCATTGAAGAGTCAGATAGTCCCTGGGCATCCCCCGTAGTGTTAGTGCCCAAGAAGGATGGGACTACACGGTTATGTGTAGACTATCGTAAGCTCAATGAGAAAACAGTGACGGATGCATACCTCATGCCGCGTGTGGATGAGTTGTTAGACCGGCTGGCGGGGGCAAAGTATTTGACCACCATCGATCTATGCAAAGGCTACTGGCAGATTCCCCTTAGTCCTGACGCTATTCCCAAGTCGGCATTTGTCACCCCGTTCGGCTTATTCCAGTTTCGAGTTATGCCATTCGGGATGAAGAATGCCCCTGCGACCTTCCAAAGGCTGGCTGACCGGCTTCTGGATGGTCTCCAGGACTATGCTTGTGCCTACCTGGACGACATCGCCATCTACAGTGCGACATGGGAAGAGCATCTAAATCACCTTGAGACAGTATTGGACAGGATCCACCAGGCCGGAATCACCCTGAACCCAAACAAGTGTCACGTGGGCAAAGCAGAGGTTCAGTATTTAGGGCATTGGGTGGGAAGTGGGAAACAGCGACCAGAACCAGCCAAGATTGAAGCCATAGCTAAATGGCCCATCCCACGCACTAAAACCCAGGTCATGGCGTTTCTAGGGACAGCGGGGTATTACAGGAAATTCGTTCCCAATTACAGCAGCGTAGCCAAGCCCCTCACTGATTTGACCCGTAAGAACCAACCCCGCCAGGTAACCTGGACCTCAGAGTGTGAGGAAGCCTTCCACCAACTAAAGGACGCCCTCACCAATACCCCTGTATTGACCGCACCCGATCCAACTAAACGTTTCCTTGTTCATACAGACGCATCTATGTTTGGATTGGGGGCAGTACTGAGCCAAGTTGGGCCGGACGGCCAAGAATACCCGGTAGCTTACCTGAGTCGGAAACTACTGCCCCGTGAAGTAAGCTATGCGGCCATCGAGAAGGAGTGCCTGGCGGTAGTATGGGCACTCAAGAAGTTGCAACCATATTTGTATGGACGACAGTTTGCCCTCCTAACGGACCATAATCCCCTAGTCTGGCTTAATCGGGTCTCCGGAGACAACGCCAGATTGCTGCGGTGGAGTTTAGCCCTACAACCTCTGGACTTCACCATCCACCACAGACCCGGCAAACAAAATGGTAACGCCAATGGACTAAGTCGACAAATGGAACTTGTACCAACCCCATAAACTTCAGTAATCCCCAAACCGATCCATTGAGGATCAGACTGTGTATGCCGATCGCGTCGCTGAAAAGGGGAGCCGTATTACGTGTTACAGAACCACTTAACACCCAGAATATGTTGTGCAGTTATATGTATGGATAATAGGTTCTATGTGAGATGCATGTCCCTAATGCATGTCCCTAATTCCCCTTTTGTCCATCCTCCCCCCACCTTTGTAATTTTCACAGTAAACATCGTCAGGCTCCGGCCACCTGCGGCTATTGTAATGTATGTCTGGCGTGCCGCTTTTCTATTGGCCTGCCCTCTATATCTGTGTGATATATTCTGTGTCCTGTGAGTAAAATGTTGTCCGACTGGAAATACATGGAGAAGCAGTGATCTTTTATATGCGCCCACGTAACCCAGGGATTCCAGCCAGCGTCATTCATTCAGACTCCAGCCAACGCAGAGCGGACCTCCGAAAACACGGGGTGGTACTGAAAAAGGTACCCCAGCTTGGTAGACCCCGTTACACTCCACCCCAAGGACACAATGTTAGAGTCCCTCTAGGCCCACTGAGCGCGCGGCATCGCTGCCATGAACGCCGGTATAGACGCTGGCTATGGAGTGTGGAGCACTTGCACTGAGGCGTGCCGAGTCACTGATGAAGACTAATGCCTGACTCAGACTCTGACCTACCTACACCTAAGCCTGGCCGCTAGCAGGCTAGGCTGCACAACACATGTGTACCAAGGGCAGGGGTTTCATAATGAGTCAGTCACCAGAGACATTCATGCGTGCATACATCACTCACTCCTTATAGTCTGAAAATACAGTCTATCCTAGCGCATGGCCGAGTGGCCATGCCACCCTTTTATAGCCGCGAGCGTCCGGGACCAACCTGGCTTCTTGGATTGGCCAATCCGAACAGGAGCAGGACCTGAGCACGTGACCTTCGATCTCCAATGGGAGATCACTCCACGGGCATGCTCAGTGGCCCGACATGAGGACTTAGTCCCTGGAGAATCTCGCTGCTGAGCAGCATGTATTGCCATAACTGAGCCAGAGGTGGCAGCAGCAAGCAAACCCACGGAGCTGGTCAGGGCAGAGTGCCAGGACTGACGAGTTTGCTGAGCAACCTCCTCTGTGGCTGGAGAAGAATGGGAGACCGCCGGAAGTAAGGCTCGGGATTCCTGCTGTGCAGGGACAGGAACCCGACGCCTAACATGAGGGACACAGATTTCACATTCTACAGGATGGCAGCTTAGGGGACCACGGCCCTGGCTAGAAGAACGCAAATCTGCTCCATTGACATTGCAAATACATTGATACTTTTCTGGGGGCCAGGAATGGGACCCGCATGTCGCTTGGCTCCATGGAGATGTTTGGAGAAGCCAGGTTGTGACCCTCTGGTCAACTGGCCTTGTACCTAATTGGACTGTCATTTTCCTAAGCATGCTGTTACTGCCTCTCTGTGTGCATTCTACAGGTGAGGTATTCGGCCCTGGAAGCTCGGAAGCCACAACTGCTCTTATCTCGGCGACTCTTCGGAAGGGTGTGACTCTAATTTTGCACCATCTTGGGTATTGTGCTGGGACTGTTCTATGTGTTATTTGCCTGTTTTGTGGTTCAATAAAGTATTGCCACACTGTTTTACCTTCACCCTGTGTTGCCTGAGTAGTGTTATGTCCACGGTTAAAGGGAGAGCGGGTGTTCAGTGGGATGATCCCTGGTCCATGCTGTTTTGGCTAGCGGACTGGGACACCCACTGACCCCCCCCCTTGGTTCCACAGGATCAATAAAACTCTATGGGTCCGTGAGTTGTCTGAGAAAAAGAAACGGACAGCACATGGATATGTACAATGGATGTGTGAATGCAACCTTAGGGGAGCAGCAGTATTTCTTTACATTGCTGTTACTCCCTTGTTGCCTTATATTGAGGTGTTTATAGGAGCAGAATATGTACTTTTGGAGAGCAATATTAGTTTTTGCCTATGTATACTGCACTTGAAACAGTCTATTAACATGCAAAGTAAGTAAAGATTCTACCTGCAGTAGCACTGATACATCAATGTTTGCGAGGAAACAGCAACTGCTACAAGACAAAGATGAAAGGCAAGCAGCAGAGTAGATACAGATGTGCTGATAAAATGTGAAGAGCATGAAGAAGAGAACAGACACTACAAGTGATTGGCTTTCAATATGTGGCAAGAGAATAGATGGACTGAGGTGCCAAGGGCCCACTGTATCATTGACTCCTGGGGTCCACTGTTCAGCTACATTACCTGACCCTTAGCAACAAATTACCTTATGCTTCCATATTATAATTAACTGGTTAGTTTGTTAAAGAATGAAGAGATGCTGGGTTTTTACGTACACAGTGAATCTCAATGCTCACATTGTAGGATGGGGCCTACCGGGGGATTCACCTGTTCTCCTGTTGGCCAGTCAGAGCCTGAGCAAGAGAGGAAGGTACAAAGGGTTCAAAGAGTCATAAAAGATGTAAAAGTAATGCTTGCATCGTCAGTGTCACATAAATCAATATTTCTAATGCATAATTTTTACACTGAAAGACAAAAGATTCTGCAGGGAGATGAGATGATAATTGATCTTCTTATCTGTGCCAGTTGTTTTAAGTGTCTACCCATGCTGGCAACCGTGCAGCTCTGGAGGACTCTGAATTGTGCCAACTTTAATGGGATTATTTCTCATGGTTAAATATATGATTCTTAGGCTAGATAAGTAGTCTGTACGCTGAGCTACCATATGTTATCCTGATATCTGATGTAGAACGGATGGCTCCGTTATAAAATGACACTCTACCCATTCTCTGCAGATGTATTGCTTGGAGGGTACTTGTGTAAAATAGAGAATGCCATGTTCCACTATTCTGTAACTGCTCTTTTATTTTTACATGTGACATTTCATTATCATAAATGATGTTGCAATTCTCAGTGTTTGCTTTGATTTGTGCCCTTGTGTTGGTTTTGTTCACATCGTTGCTGCATTCTGGCTGCAAAATCTAATTATGCGGTGTCACATAAAGCAGCAATTTCATTTCAAGTTCTTTCAAACTGTATCATGCCGTGTACAAAACTACAGTGTATATCTGCAACTCATTGCAATAAAACAACATGCAAGATATACCGTGGTCACTGTCCAACTGGGGTGCAAAAGACCGAACAATAATATGGATTGTGGGGGCCCAATCTTCAGCCTTTATTTCTCAACTTTCAGGTCAGAAACTGGTCTACTGACTGTATTCATAGCTTCATATATGCCTATGAGATGCTCAGGGGGCGATTCATTAACCCCTTCATGATCTTTGGCGTACTTGTACGTCAAAAGTTCTGTCCCTGCCATTGATGTGGGCTTGCACAAAGAGCCTACATCTCTCCTCGTACATGGCGGGTGACTTTATCAGCAATCATCTGCCTCTTTCAGCCATGGGTGGACTTGATCGTAGGGCATCGATGGGTTGTCATGTTAGACGAGGGTCTGCTGATGATCCCCGTGTCTGTCATTACTATCCTCCTGTGAAAGCCAGCCATAGAAGTGCTGATGCACTGTTATGTATAGCACAAGCGACTGGATGATCGCAGCTTCAAGTCCCCTAAGGGGACTATTAAATACAGTAGAAAGTGAGAAACAAAAAGTTTTAAAAGATATGAAAAAAAAAATAAAAACTCAAAAATTCAAATCAACCTCCTTTTGCCCCATTTAAAATAAAACAATAGAAAAAGTACACATATGCAATAAGAGGTGATCAAATCATTGTACAGTATGTACCCCAAAATGGCATCAGTAAAAACGTCAGCTCAGGGTACAAAATATAAGCCTTTGCCCAGTCCCATATCCCGAAAAATTAATGGGTCTTGGAAAATGGCGATATAAGTGATTTATTTTTTATTTTTTACAAATTTCCGAATTTGTTTTCACCACTTAAATAAAAATAAATAAAAAACTACAGGATTGGTATCTGCCTACTGGTACTGACCTGGAAAATCATATTGCCAGGTCAGTAATACGATATACTGGACATAGATAAAAAACTCAAAAAACATTTGTGAAATTGCACTTTTTTTTGCAATTTCATTGCACTTAAATTTTTTACCGCTTTCCTGTGCATGACATGATAAAAGGAATGTTCTCATTCAAAAATACAACTTGTCCTACAAAAAAACAAGCTCTTAAACAGCTATGGGGACGGAAAAATAAAAAAAAGTTACGGCTCTTAGAAAAAGAGGAGGAAAAAACGAAAAAAAACTAAAAATCGCAAGGTCGTTAATGGTTTAAAGCGCTAACGTTTAACGCCTCAGTAAGTTGCAACTCGGCATTCTAGCGAACATATTGCAACATTTGGCATTCACATGCCAATCACAGCCAGCTGCGCCAATGTGGGCATGATGTGGGCGGGACATAGGCTGGATGGGGCGTGGTGATGCCCACCCATCAAATTCATCTTATGTTAGGCTATTAAAACTCACGTAACTGGCATAACTCTCTCCCAAGATGCGAACTTGGCTGATGTTTCATTCTGGTGGCAACGCACATTGGTTACTAAACGTGCCTGGTTTATTATGCGGCGAATGCCACTTAATTAATCAGGTCCGTGTATTCCAATGAGTGCTCCATTAAGACTGGAATCGGCCTTAATGAATCACCCCTAGTTAAAAGTCATGAGCCCTACGGTCTATCCAACGATTATGGTTAAACTATGCAACACAGATGTGTGAAGCCGGTCTTGGCCTGATGCCTTGTACTACGGGCCCTCTTAGCTAGAGATACATGTTTATATATAGACTAGATTTTTGTGGCCACTGTGAGCACACAGCAGGGTAATTACTGAAAAAAATCACAAAAGCTAAATGTTGACAAAAAAAACCTTAGCTAAAATGCAGACAAGAGGGAATATACTGAACGTGCACATAAAATGGGAATGGCACAAAACAGCGTACGGCCATCACTACATCTGATTGTCGTAAAGGACATGGCTAGTGAGAAAGAAGAGAAGAGGGTGAAAAGGGTTCAAGGAGTTATGAAAGACATAAAAGTAATGCATGCATCGTCAATGTCACATCGATCAATATTTCTGATGCATCATTTTTACAGAGAAAGACAAATGATTCTGTTGAGGATTGAGATAATTGATCTTCTTATCTCCGCCGGTCATTTTACATGTCTGTACATGCTGGAAATCGTGTAGCTCTGAAGGACTTTGCTTTATGCCAACTCATCTTGGTGAAGCAATATGTATTTAAATAAAAAAAATAAAGTAGTTTCTACACTAAACTGCTACATGTCATCCTGATATCTGATGGTGAACTGATGGTTCCGTTATAAAACTACACTGTACCCTCTCTGCAGATGTATTGCTTGGAGGGATCATACTTTTGTGTAAAATAGGAAATATCTGACATACTTCATTACTCACGTAACTGCTATCCTATTTTTATATCTGACATTGCTTAATATATTTTATGCCGTATAAAACACCATAGGCACCGAATGGAATTGTGCAGGCCAGTCTTAATGAAGGGACCGCTGGAGATCTTTACTCCAGTGGTTCCATTATTAACACTGGGGTGCACAATTTTTAGCACCTAATGCAAAAAGAGGCACATGGCACATAATGAATTAGGTGTCTCTTTTAACTGCCGTCCAATCCGGGACAGGAGTACATTTCTGGCATAATTAAAGCTACTAAAGTGGTGTAAATTTTGATGAATTCATCATACCCCATGAACCCAAGATAGCAAATCTAGCCAGAAATGGCATGTATATGCCAACTTTTTGTGCAAGATTGAATAGTGCAAAAACCACAGAGATGACAGTGTGTGAGCCAGCAGCTGTCAGACAGGAGAATTAGAGTGCAGTGCAGCCTAGTGCATACAGCCCCTATCTACTCTTTACAGCCTAAATAATATTGCTGGTACAACCTATTACACAGTGAAGATCCAGCCTTGTGTATTGGGCCCGTCCAGCCTGGTGCACAGTGCACTTCCAGTGTCATGTATCGTAGCTGTAAATATGAGACAATCAAACAAGTGACAAGGATGTGGTGCTGCTAGTCATAATATTGGAGCTGCTGCTGGGACAAGGTAGTTCTGTACCTGTTATGTCCCAAAGTACAACCCCTTACTCTGGTACTTGCAGGTTCCAGGACATTCGGCATCTTTTCGTAGACCTGAGTAAGGCAGGCAGAATGGTGAGGCCATAAGATGCTGAAAAGGTGGTAGATTGCATGATTGAAAGTGACTCTAGTTCATTGCTATTGTCTTCCACCCCTTCCCCTGAAGAAAGAGCAGATTTGGCACCTGAGGACCATGGTCATGAACATTCTTCCACCTCACCCGCTTGCAAAAACAGCCAAGCTGTCTGAGCCAAAAATCGAGCAACAGTTTCTTCTGCTGTTTCAGGACTCTGCTGGCTGTGGTTCTGTGGCGCATCTACCTGACCATGCCCCACAAAAAGAAAAGACTGAGTTCACTGATGCCCAACAACTTATGTTGGAGGATGAGTATGTGGGAGGGCCAGTGCACATGGTCAGCAGACCACTGGAGCACATGTCAAAGGATGAGGAAACAAAAAGCACCAACTGGTGTGTCTTTTTGCAGTGTGACAATTGATTAGGAAGGAAGGGGTGCTGAGTGGTTTGAAGATGATGAGGAGGATGATGAGGTCTTAGAACCCTCATGGAGCAAAGGCCAATATAGTGACATGCTCAGTTCGGAGGAAGAGAAGGTCGTCTCACTGCCCCCAGCATCACAGCCAAGGAGGTAGGGTGGAAAAGCATAGCCATCAGTCTGCAGCCAGTACGTCGGCTTCTACTGGTTACCATGCCAAGGATATGAGCACACCCATGCCAGCTCAAACAAGCTGTCTGGCATGGGATTTCTTCAGACAATGTCCTGACGACAAGACATGGGTGGTTTGCACGCTGTGCCATCAGAGCCTGACGCTAGACATAAATCTGCTGAACCTGAGCACCACCTGCATGATCAGGCATCTGAAATCTAAGCAGAAGATGCAGTGGAGAACACATTTTAAACAGTATGACAGATCAGAGCCTTCTCCTGTTCAATCTTCTGCTGCAGTCTCGGCCTCTTCCCCCTGCTCACTATCAACAGGGACACCTGCCTCCCCACATAGAGATGGGACACTACCACTATCAACAATGTCACCGAGCATCTCCACACCATCCCATGGAACTGTTCAGCTTTTGATCTACCAAACCTTGGAGAGAAAGACTAAACTTGCCCCTAACCTTCCATGAGCCATGCTCCTTGGTTATAGAATTTCAAAATTACTCACCTTCATAATGCTTCCAATCCAGCTGGTGAAGACAGACAGTTTAAAAAATCTGACGGAGGTGGCTGTCTCACAGTACAATGCTCCCAGTCACTACTACTTCTCCAGGTGGGCCATCCCTGGCCTGCACATACATGTGGTGGATAAAATAAGGTGTGCACTGCGCAACACCATCAGTGGCATGGTCCACATAACGACTGTATGAAGCCCTATGTGGAGCTATTGTACTGTATGGATCACTATGTAGGGTTATTATACTGTATGGAGTACTATGTGGGGTTAATATACTGCATGGAGCACTATGGGGTGCCTGTTATACTGTATGGAGCACTATGTGGTGCCAATATAACTGTATGGACCACTATGTGGGGCCATTATATTCTTTGGAAGTTAATGAATGACCCTGTTATACTGCATGGAGGACTATGTGGGGCACATTATACTGCATGGAGCTTCTTTTGTGGCCATTATACTGTATTGAGAGCTGTGTGGGGATTACTGTTGGATAATCATACTGTGATGGGTTCACCATTCTTTGTCGGGGGATTGAGGGATGGTGTGCAGTAGGGTTATAATACCATGTGTGTAAAGGGTGCTGTGGAGGAATTCACTGTGAGGTTATCTTACCATGTTTGGTGGCACTTTTGTTGACATCATACTCTATTATCTGTGTTCAAGGTTTTTTTTATCCTTTGTTATAACAAACTAGCTATTGAACCCATTCTACACCTGGATGGCGAGTCTCTTTCTCTCTCTCCCCTCACCATTGGTGAAGCTGCTCTAACCGATGTCCTGGCATCCGTGGACTACTGCACGTGTGATGGAGGCTTTGGATAGTAGTACACATCTCCGGTTATATTACAGGTTTAAATTAGGCCATTGGGCCATATGCTTTTTACTGCTCATGCATAACATATTATATTATTCCAATATTTAGTTCTAAGATCTATTAAATAAAATGTACTTCATTCGTAGGACAACCCCTTTAAGTTTGTTTCCATATGAAAAAAATTCATTGTTATATTTGATAAGGAAAAACTTCAATCGTAGACATTTTTTAATACATATCAAGGTTGCACCGCAACTTTGTCCAAGCTTGACATTTTGGCCCTCTGTGTATTTTAGTTTGATATCCCTGCAATACAGGAAAAGAAGAAAGAGAGAGACATTTTGGGAAAGTGAGCACAGGCTAACAAAATTGCATTATCCTGTTCAGCGATGATGCCAGGCAAAAGAGTGACTTTTCGGTGATGTTCAATATGATATGCCTATGGAATCTGGAGATAGAAACAGAGTCTGCAGAGCATTATGGGAAAGCGAGTGCTGCCAACTGGGAAAGTGGATGTCTGACTGATCACCAACGTACAAGGTATGATAATTCTATAGATGTTAAAACTATAGGTCATTGTTCGGAAGAGAGCCGAGCCACACATTAGCTTGCTCAACAATTTATATTGGGTGAATCGCAAATCAGATGTCAAAGTGTTCAAATTCTCCTGGAAACTCAAATTTCAGGAAAATTCATCTTGATCTTAGTCCTTCACGAATCACTCGGCTCATCTCTAATGGACTTCTGCCATTCATGATGTTCAATTTCATCCATGGACGTCTCTTAACTGAGTAGATAGATACATATATCATTTTACTAACCTGTTTGATTGTCCAAGCATAAGTCTGAGATGATTCTGCTTGAGTCCATTTCTAATAGCGTTTAACATTAGCCCTACAGTGACCATGCCTCCCAAGGGCGCAACATCCTTACTTGTGTCAGATGAGCGTCTCATTGGGCCTTCAGAAGAATTAAGTCTTGGTGCCGACAGATTTCTCTACAAAAGTAAAAGCAATACATTTTTCTGAAAATATCGATTCATTAGTTCTGGTCATTTTTTTTTAAATGTACAATCACTCCAGGGCTCTGGAGTGTAAGGGGCAGAATAAAAGCAAACCAGTAATTAAATTAAAGGGTGATTATTATTTCTGCCATTTATGACTGTTGCAAAAACATTCAAGAACCAACCAGAAGAGGTGGGGAAACTGAAACATGTAAGTGGGTTGTGCTAGAGTGTTTTCTTATTCTCCATAGAAGTGAATATTAGTTACAGAAGCACAGTTCCACCTCCTAGAGCCGATGTTTGGACATTGATTTTTCCTAAGTGGCAGTAATTGAAATAACCCTTTCACCAGATCACCAGAACCAAGATTTCTGGTGCTATTATGATCCTTGATCCAGTTTTGCCCAAAAGTTTACATACCCTGGCAGAACTTTTGCTTTCTTAGCCTTTTTTCAGAGAATATGAATGATAACACCAAAACTTTTTCTCCACTCATGGTTAGTGGTTGGGTGAAGCCATTTAGTGTCAAACTACTGTGTTTTCTCTTTTTAAATCATAATGACAACTCAAAACCTCCAAATGACCCTAATCAAAAGTTTACATACCCAATTTCTTAACACCGTGTATTGCCCCCTCTAACATCAATGACAGCTTGAAGTCTTTTGTGGTAGTTGTGGATGAGGTTCTTTATTTTCTCAGATGGTAACGCTGCCCATTCTTCTTGGCAAAAATCCTCCAGTTCCTGTAAATTCCTTGGCTGTCTAGCATGAGCTGTGCTCTTGAGAACTCACCACAGTGACTCAATGAGGTCTGGAGACTGAGATGGCCACTCCAGAACCTTCACATTGTTCTGCTGTAGCCATTGACAGGTCGACTTGGCCTTGTATTTTGGATCATTGTCATGTTGGAACATCCAAGTACGTCTCATGCGCAGCTTCTGGGCTGATGATTGCAAATTTGCCTCCAGTATTTGCTGATAATGTGCTGCATTCATCTTTTCTTCAACTTTGACTGAGTTTCCTGTGCCTTTGTAGCTCACACGGAATCCATGGACTCCAAAATGGGAATCCAAAACATTAGCGATCCACCTCCATGCTTTACAGCAGGAATGGTGTTCCTTCATCATAGGTCTTGTTGACTTCTTTCCAAATGTAATGTTTATGGATGTGGCCAAAAAGCAAAATTTTGGTCTCATCACTCCAAATTACCTTGTTCCAGAAGTTTTGTGGCTTGTCTCTGTGCTGTTTTGCTCATTGTAGGCGAGATACTTTGTGGCATTTGCGCAGTAATGGCTTTCTTCTGGCGACTTGACCATGCATCCCATTTTTCTTCAAGTGCCTCCTTATTGTACATCTTGAAACAGCCACACCGATAGTTTTCAGAGAGTCCAGTATTTCAAATAATGTTATTTGTGGGTTTTTATTTGCATCCCCAACAATTTTCCTGGCAGTTGTGGACAAAATTTTTTTTGGTCTACCTGACCATGGTTTTATTTTTACAGAGCCCCTGATTTTCCATTTGTTAATCACAGTTTGAACACTGCTGACTGGTATTATCAATTCCTTTGATATCTTTTTGCATTCCTTTCCTGTTTTATACAATTCAACTACCTTTTCCCCTAGATCCGTTGACAATTCTTTTGCTTTCCCCATGACTCACAATACAGAAATATTGTATAAGTAAAGCAAAAAAGTCAGCTCACTCATCCAAGTATTCAGGACTCCGAGCATGTAAACTGCAGTGCAACTGGAAAACTAATCAATCCATTAGGTAATCCAGCTTAGGCAGTCTGTTATAAACTTTCAAATTTCATTAGAAAAAATCTTTAAAATACTTCATTCAGTTTAGAAGTCACAAGCCCCCAAAGTGGGAAGAGTTCTATGGGCAGACGCATTTCAAACCTATTGATTCTTAATGCAAGGATTAAGAACCGATAGGTTCGAAATGCGTCTGCCTGAGCTGGATTACCTAATGGATTGATTATCATCCATATTCTCTGAAAAAAGGCCAAGAAAGCAAAAATTCTGCTAGGATATGTAAACTTTTGAGCACAACTGTATCTACGCTTGAATACATTTTAGCAGGGACTGAGAGGTCGCTGTGCAATATAAGAAAAAACTAGTATTATAAATGGCGCATGTTACATTCCACCTTTAGACTACTGGGATTTCCAGACTGGAATCCCACATTGGAAAATCCCATTGTAAAGTTGCTGTACTGCGACAGACAAAAACCTTCCAAACTGGTCGTGTCTCATTTATAAATGTCTACATGTGGTTGTTCACATACTTTACCTGCTGAGATGTTTTCATTAATATTTTACATTATTTTCAGAATATAAATCTATCATCTACATATATATATATTTTATGTGTCTCATAGTTTTGTCATTACTGGTATTTTTCCTATTATTGTCATAGCTTGTAAACTCAGAGCAGATTAGTGTACTTTCATGAACTCGATCTTGTCCTGTGAAGAAGGATTGTAATTTCATATTTCTCAAATACTAAAAAAAGGTAAATGGCACATGTGTGGTTTTCATAAAGTTTGACTCTGTTCCTATGATGAGTTTTTGGTGAGTTTTTGACGCTGCATATTTTTGTTGCATCAAAAATGCAGCATCTTACAATTCCAGCAAAATTGATGGGATTTATAGAAATCTACTACCCACTGTTCTTTTTTCTTTTTGCTCGACGTAAACTGACCTGCTACACATTTTCAAACCCGCAACATGTCAATTTCCTTTGCGGGTATACTGAATTTTATGGGCAGATATTCCCCACAGACTTGCATTAGGAGCAAAAAATCCACAGGTAAAAAGTTCATATGTCCGAGTCTTCAAGTAGGGATGATCACACAGCCTGTGCAACTCCTGTACATAGCTGGCAGTGCTGTTTCTTACATATACTGTATCTCACAGCACACTGCTCTTGGATGTTCCTGCTCTCCTCCCTTCTTTGGTTGTTAGAAAGACCAGCAAACAGGAAGAGGACTTTATACATGGATGTGTAAGGGGATAGAGAAATGTCGTTGATATATTGTTTGTCTTTTATCTCATTTCAATGCATATGCTATTGGTACTGCTACACAATAATGTGTATTACCATTAACCATGCCACCTTGACACTGCTACATCATCAGATGTATTACCTTTAATGTTTTGATGTGTAATGTATATATATGCTGTTATATCAGGGAAAATGTAGTTCATAGTTTGGGCCACTAGATGGGGGGCATCCTAGTGCTCACGGTTTAAAGTAGTGAATAGAGTTAGTACATGGTTAATTGTAGGCGGGGCTGGTAAGGCATTGCACAGTGATAGAACAGGTTAGAGGGCCAGAGGTGCCCGAAGGGTCCATATGGGCTATAGGCCCAGTACGCTGCAGTAGTCACGAAATGTTCTAAGCGACAAGCCCAGCCTACCACAGCATAGCAGAATACAGCAGCACACCAGTGCAGCTAGGGGCCAACAGTGGTTCCAGAATGTGGCAACTCTTCACTTGGGCACAAACCCTTAGGACCGGGGCAGAACGGCCAGAGGAACCCACGGAAGCAGTGAGTACAGATAGTGAAGATGCAGTGCCAGCGCAGGAGACAGTGCATCAGAACTGGTTGCTCTCTCACAGGCTACTGACTGCAGGTACCAATGATCTTGAGTCTGGGGTGAAACAGACCTAGGGATGCTTAACCGTAGCAGAGCTGAATGGAGAGGAAACTGAGAAACCGTCAGAGACGGTCCAGACTGGGTCCATGCTGTGTAATCGTGAAGGAAGAGCAGGGGAAGAGAAAGAGCCTTGCAATGTGAAACCTGCTGCAAACATTGTGAAGTCTTTGGAAGTGCTGTGTAAGGAGCCAAGTATAGACGTTCTTGTTAAAGTTAAGAAAGTGTGTGTCTCAGTTAATGTGGTTTTATTCAGGAACAGTCTTCCAAGGCAGAGGGAGGACCCTGAAGGAGCTGAACCAGGAGACACAGGTATGCTGAATAGTGAATGTGATTTTTCTGTGAGTGGAGGCCAGGACACCAGAGCTCTGGTGTCCTCGGCTATGACTATGGTCCTGGCTGAACCTTACAGATGATGAAAGTGTGGAAAGGGAGAAAAACATCCGAGCCTTCAAGTAGGGATGATCACACAGGCTGTGCAACTCCTAGCTGGCAGTGCTGTTTCTTACATATACTGTATCTCACAACCCACTGGTCTTGGATGTTTCTGCTCTCCTCCTTCCTTCTTTGGGTGGTAGAAACACCATCAGACAGGAAGAGGACTTAATACATGGATGATTAAAGTGTTGAAAGGGAGAAAAAACTTCCAAGTATTCAGGTAGGGATGATCACACAGGCAGTGCTGTCCCAAAGTATAGATGGGATTAAAAAGAGTACACATACCTCAGTCTTATGGGGAAGGGCAGATCACACCGGCTTAGTATAGAGACATGGAAAAAAATGCAACATTACAGGGGAGGTGAAGGGGAACTCTCATACTCCTCAGCACTAGAGTCTGTCAGCCAAAGGGAGGAGAGATCCCTTATCGATTGTTAAAGCAGAAAGTAGTCCAGGAATAATGCTGGGCTTGCATATGACAACCGGTTTAGGCAGCAGAATCCTGAACACTCAGACCTCACATCTATCATGTATCACTGGGAGAGACAAATAGGTAACATTTGTCTTTGTGGAGATTGACATGTCAAGTCTGACATGCCAAGGCACGTATACGAGAAAAGTCTGACACTTGGAGCAAGATGTAAAATGTTTATCAGAGGGTCTAAAAATAAATGAAAAGTTTAACTTTTTAACTTAAGGGAAGCAATTAAATATGCAAAATAAAATACTATTTTATACTGATGTACAAAACACTAGTCTTGATGAATCATCTCCGTAGTTTTTTTTTAAAGGGTCAGTTTTACCTCTATCCAATTTATCAGTCTTTACTAATTCTTCACTTCTATTTGATTACTGCAATTCTTGCATGGCGAGTTGGAACTAGAAAATACAGCTTCATGATTGGTCACAATAAGCAGCATTTGTGCTGTAGAGACGTTATTTAGAAGCATTATTAAAGAAAAAGTAACGGTAAAATGGATGCAATGACTAATGATGGCCCCGGAGGGGCAGTGCACAACACAGGGATTAATTCATAGGAGGGTAAAACGAGAATCTCAGTGCCATGCATCTCTTTCCTCACTAGGCATAGTGTGCTGTATGTATTTCGCATGCTTTAAATAATTTTTAAGTATATTAATTAAAAAAAAGAAATTTATGCATATCCTACCTTACCTTACCACTCCGAGTGTGGCCTCTTGAAGAGCTTGAAATACTATATTGAGTTTTCATAGGGTAAGGATGAAAAGCAGGAAAACCCCAAACATCCTACAAAGAGAATCGGTGCAGTATGGATATTTATTAGTTTTTGCATAAATATGTGCATCCCACTATTTTTGTGTACTAAGCTCTGTACTTTTCACTTATTCAAAGATTAATTTAAAAAATCATCATTTATTCCAGCTTTCTATACTGTCTTTTTAATGGAAAAAACCTATTTTGGCCTAATATTATTGAAAAAAAAATTACCAGCCATGGAAGAGGAACAACTGTGAAATACTCTTCTTGGCTTTTTACAAAAACAGTCATCACCAAATTCTAAAAGAATTATGTAGGAACCAGGTCTCGGCAGATACAGTGCCTTGCGAAAGGATTCGGCCCCCTGGATTTTTTAAACCTTTTCCCACATATCATGCTTCAAACATAAAGATACCAAATGTAAATTTTTGGTGAAAAATCAACAACAAGTGGAACACAATTGTGAAGTTGAACGAGATTTATTGGTTATTTTAATTTTTTGTGGAAATTCAAAAAATGAAAAGTGGGGTGTGCAATATTATTCGGCCCCTTTAACTTAATACTTTGTTGCGCCACCTTTTGCTGTGATTACAGCTGCAAGTCGCTTGGGGTATGTCTCTATCAGTTTTGAACATCGAGAGACTGAAATTCTTGCCCATTCTTCCTTGGCAAACAGCTCGAGCTCAGTGAGGTTTGATGGAGATCGTTTGTGAACAGCAGTTTTCAGCTTTTTCCACAGATTCTCGATTGGATTCAGGTCTGGACTTTGACTTGGCCATTCTAACACCTGGATACGCTTATTTGTGAACCATTCCATTGTAGATTTTGCTTTATGTTTGGGATCATTGTCTTGTTGGAAGACAAATCTCCGTCCCAGTCTCAGGTCTTTTGCAGACTCCAACAGGTTTTCTTCAAGAATGGTCCTGTATTTGGCTCCATCCATCTTCCCATCAATTTTAACCATCTTCCCTGTCCTTGATGAAGAAAAGAAGGCCCAAACCATGATGCTGCCACCACCATGTTTGACAGTGGGGATGGTGTGTTCAGGGTGATGAGCTGTGTTGCCTTTACGCCTAACATATCGTTTGGCATTGTTGCCAAAAAGTTTGATTTTGGTTTCATCTGACCAGAGCATCTTCTTCCACATGTTCGGTGTGTCTCCCTGGTGGCTTGTTGAAAACTTGAAAAGACACTTTTTATGGATATCTTTGAGAAATGGCTTTCTTCTTGCCACTCTTCCATAAAGGCCAGATTTGTGCAGTGTACGACTGATTGTTGTCCTATGGACAGACTGTCCCACCTCAGCTGTAGATCTCTGCAGTTCATCCAGAGTGATCATGGGCCTCTTGGCTGCATCCCTGATCAGTCTTCTCTTTGTTTGAGATGAAAGTTTATAGGGACGTCCGGGTCTTGGTAGATGTGCAGTGGTATGATACTCCTTCCATTTCAATATGATCGCTTGCACAGTGCTCCTTGGGATGTTTAAAGTTTTGGAAATCATTTTGCACTCAAATCCAGCTTTAAACTTCTCCGCAACAGTATCACGAACCTGCCTGTTGTGTTCCTTGGTCTTCATGATGCTCTCTGTGCTTCAAACAGAACCCTGAGACTATCACAGAGCAGGTGCATTTATACGGAGACTTGATTACACACAGGTGGATTATATTTATCATCATTAGTCATTTAGGACAACAATGGATCATTCAGAGGACCACAATGAACTTCTGGAGTGAGTTTGCTGCACTGAAAGTAAGGGGGCTGAATAATATTGCACGCCCCACTTTTCAGTTTTTGAATTTCCCCAAAAATTTAAAATAACCAATAAATTTAATTCAACTTCACAATTGTATTTCACTTGTTGATTCTTCACTAAAAATTTACATTTGATATCTTTATGTTTGAAGCATGATATGTGGGAAAAGGTTGAAAAGTTCCAGGGGGCCAAATACTTTCGCAAGGCACTGTATATAGAATTTTTGTCTATCTGGATAATATTGGCAGCCCAACGTATAGATTAAACGTTTAAAACGTTAAACGTTTTTTTTTTTATGTATAGGGGTTGTCTGTGCGACTGATACTGGCCCTGGATAGTCCCATGCTCTTTTCTATTGGTTGGCAAGAAACTGTGCAGAAGACCAGTAATTAAAAAAAACAGCACGGAGAGCATGGTCCAGTGGTCCCAAATATTTGCCATGGTTCCTAATTCTATGTGCTATACCATTGGCCATCGAATATTTGCGGACTTGGTAACAATACTTATTGTGGAAGTTTCCAGAAACACTTTTACACTTTTTAATAAAGGAAATCATGAAAAATTGTAGAGTTTTTTTTTCCTGGAGCTCAGAATATGTCTTATTGCACTAGTGGGAATGGTAGGTCATAAAATACCAAGACTGTTATGACAGTTATGCTGATAGAATCGCTGCCAGAAATAATCTTTTTGCTGTCAAAATATTATATTGCAAAAATAAAAGAATAAGCCAAGTTTTTTATGTATGTCTTGTTTTTTTGCATTCTTCTTTAGGAACCAGAGTTTTGACGTTGAAGTAAACATACAGTGCCTATAATTCAGCAGATGTATTCATTAGAGGTGCACTGTGCCCTAAGATGATTTCTAAATTTTCGCCAATACTTACATTAAAACACGACCTTTAATTTACTGAACCACCAGCAGAGCTCCAGTCATCTAACACTTTTATATATGCATATGTTTAAATATTCTTTGGCGAGGGCTTTGTAACTAATTTGGCTATGTGTGTGTATATATATATATAAAAAAAGCAAATCTGAACTGAGAAAGTAAGATAATGTGTATGCACAATGTAAGTGCATATTAACACATGACCATTAACCAGAGAAAACAGAAAGCAAAAAACACAAATATCCTGAACTAAAAAGTAAAAAATAAACTGCAAATAATGCATGAAGGTAATAATAATAATAATAATAAGGGTATTTAGTAAGCATAATTTTATCAACATAATGTACAAGCCATCCCGCCACGTCACGGCAACCCTTGTGGGACAGTCCCTACTCTAGTATTTAAAACCTTTTCAATTGCCAAGTGACGTGAATGTGAACAAGGATCGAGCGGCTGAACCACTAGTAACAGCTTAGGCCAGACTGGATGGCTTTCCCAGCTCAGAAAGAGGGCGGTCACACCCATATATGCACTGAATGCACAATGAAATGAATAAAAAACAAATCTGAACTGAGAATGTAAGTTAATGTGTATGCACAATGTAAGTGCATATTAACACATGACCATTAACCAGAGAAAACAAAAAGCAAAAAACACAAATATCCTGAACTAAATATATATATATATTTTTTTTTTCTTGAAGGGAACCTGTCACTTTAGTGTGTGAACCAATACCAACACCTTTCTGAGCACATGTACTGCACTACTAAAGTGTGTCCATCATGCCCTAATTCCCCATGTAGACCACCGAAAATACTTTTTTATTGTCTCCCGCGCGTTATGTGAATGCATTTGGTTCGATCCAATGGGAGACATTTCTCGTCCTCTTTGTCGCCTCTTTGCTCCCAAAAGCCATCCTCCACTTATGATAGTTGTGGATGATGCGCGCAGGGTCATCCACATAGTCTAAAAAGATTTTGCACCTGTGCATTAGCATCGCTGTCTCACGCTCTACTGCAGGCAGAGCACAAAACATGACTCCACATGCACCTGGAAAATGTCGCCATGGCTCCTTTTCACTAAAACCAACTTGCCGGAATGATGTTTCCCGGGCGCATGCGCAGTTATGTTATGTGCTCTGCCCACAGTAGGCAGAGCAAAGTGCGCTTGCGCTAGCTGATGGAGCTACTGCGCACTTGCAAGATCTCTTTTGGCCATGTGGCTGGAGAAAGTCTTTTGGGAGCAAACAGGCAGCACTGCGGGAATTAGGGAAACATTTAAGTAATGCAGCAGAAATGCTCAAAAAGGTCATGGCATTGGTTCACACACTAAAAAACTGGTGACAGGTTCCCCTTTAAGTGTTAGATACAGCATTCTATGCCAAATTAACATGGACTGGAGCTCCATTTTTCTGATACAGAGCTCCAAATCCCCTGCACAGAGTATAATGAAACTTCTGTTTTCTGAAGTCACCACTAGGGGGAGCTTAAAGTCTTACTGTATACTGAGTAATCATGGATTTTAATGGAAGATGCATTCAGTAATCAGGTCCTATTAGTGGAAGTTGAAAGCATCCAGAATCTTATCATTAAACTGGCTGTCTCATCTTCGTAAAATGCTAAAATTGAAAAGTGTATATATAAATGAGCAACTTTGTAATTTACCCTGTATTAAACATCCTCTCCATTCTCAAGAATGGAAGGGTTTTGCATTTTTATTGTTGACTGTTCGTTGCCTAAGTTATTGGACACCTCTGCAGTCTATCAAAGGTGGCCAGTTTCCAAGGAAGGAGCGGAATAGTTGTTAGCACTGCTTTAAAGCTGGCAAAGATGCTAGGTTCAGTGCCCCTACACTTATCTAATACTGCAAAGTCAAAGCTGTCTCTGCTGGCAGTACCGGAGAACGCACAATTGGGACTTGTGGCTTGACCATGCCACTGGTCTGAACTGTCACCTTCAAGAATGCATTGTTTCCTGGCAAGCAGAAAGCTGCAAGGCAGGGGAGCAGTGTGCTCCTGAAGATAGAGGATGAGGAAACTCCTTTAAAAACCCT
This sequence comes from Dendrobates tinctorius, assembly GCF_039654945.1. NCBI lineage: Eukaryota > Metazoa > Chordata > Amphibia > Anura > Dendrobatidae > Dendrobates > Dendrobates tinctorius. The sequence goes on along the minus strand of NW_027361697.1, from coordinate 17,266,827 downwards.
ATAGCTTAAAAAGATCAAAACACTAAACATGAAATTCTAAGTCCTATAAATTCTTAAAGAGGTTGTCCACTACTTTAACATTGATGGACTATCCTTAGGATAGTCACCAATGTCTGATCGGTGGGGTGCAACACCAGGCACCACCACTGATAAGTTGTCCTTTGTGCTGGTGACGGTGGCCCAAACTGCTCAGTTATGGAGCTGCACAGCTCTGTCAACTCTAAAGTGGCCGTGTCCTTCCCATCTGCCACCTTTTGACTTGTATAGGGGCGGATGGGCAGTATTTGGCAGCAACCACTATAGAGTTGGCCGAGCTGTGCTGTGCAGCGCCGTAACTGAGCAGTTCTGGCTGACGTCGACACTGGGGACAGCTGATTGGTGGTGGCACCATATGTCGCACCCCCACTGATCAGACATTGATGACGTCTCCTAATGATAGTAGTAGTGGACAACCTCTTTAAATGAAAAATAATTTACAGTTTTTGACCTAATTTGACAGAAAAAAGCAAAAAGATGTTTATTAGTTCATTGCTCTTAATAATAAAATTAGTGCCAAAAAAGAATACGTATACAGCAATTATTCCATGTCACTATTCAGGAAAATGACCTTTCATTCTAGAACCAGATTTCTGTTGTTGTTCTAGGGAGATTTACAACTTTGATAGACACTTTTGAACTTTAGTAAATGAATGAGCTGTAGTCTATTGAAGGCTTTGTACCTAGACCTCAAAACCAAACAAAACTGATAAGCAATAGTGATGAGCGAGTATACTCGTTGCTCGGGTTTTCCCGAGCATGCTCGGGTGTCCTCCGGGTATTTTGGCATGCTCAGAGATTTAGATTTCGGCGTCTCAGTTGCATGATTTGCGACTTGTAGACAGGGTGAATACATGTGTGGAATGCCTGTTTGTTAGGCAATTCCCACATGTATTAAGCCTAATACAAGATACAATTGTGGGCGCACTCAGCTGTGCATGATAGCAACATCAGTGATATGGCCAGATGCCGCTGCAGTGGAATAATGACAATAGAAAAAGGAAAAGAAAAAGCACCACTGCAAAAAAAAGCGCACACTGCACCAATTAAAGTGACGACTGAAATAAGTAATTTTTATTGATACAAAAGAGTTAGGCCGGTTTCACATTAGCGCTTTTTAAGCGCACGCACGGCCGGGGGTAGCTCCGCCCCCGAGCCGGCTCTCTGCCCGGCGTGCCCGCCCCTTGCTTATAGCGCCGCCTCCTAGCGGACAGCGGCGCCTGCGATCGGCACACCCTATCTTTAGCATAGGGTGCGCAGATCGTGCGCAGGCCGTGCGCTAGTTGCGCTTTGACCTGCGCTGCGCACTTTTGACGGTGCGCCGTGCGCGCCAAAATCCGAAAAGTTTGATTTTGGTGCGCACGGCGCACCGTCAAAAGTGCGCAGCGCAGGTCAAAGCGCAACTAGCGCACGGCCTGCGCACGATCTGCGCACCCTATGATAAAGATAGGGTGCGCCGATCGCAGGCGCCGCTGTCCGCTAGTAGGCGGCGCTACAAGCAAGGGGCGGGCACGCCGGGCAGAGAGCCGGCTCGGGGGCGGAGCTACCCCCGGCCGTGCGTGCGCTTAAAAAGCGCTAATGTGAAACCGGCCTAATACACAATAAAAACATGATAAAATCACAAAACTATGGCATCCATGGTAGCTAAAATGCATATCAATGCAAAAATGTGATACGTATAAGTACATATAGTGTGAGCTTATAATCCAGCGACACTATAGCAGTATACCTCCCTATTCCCAGGCTCATGAGGACTAAATAACCCTAAGCAAAGCCCAGAACATAATAAAGCAACCACAAACAAAATTCCATGTTATATAGTTTTCATGCTAGGACCCTAATAAGCCCAGATAGCAAGGAGAAGGGGAAAGAGAAGTTAACTCCACATGTCAGTGGTGCCCGGACACGTAGTAAGGCAAAACAATATCTAAAACTGCCACCAAGACCATCAATAGTCACAATGGAAATAAAGATACACGGATGCCATACCCAGGACCATTACCCCACGCGTATCGATGTAACCTGTGGGGTAATGGCACCACTGACATGTGGAGTTAACTTCTCTTTCCCCTTCTCCTTGCTATCTGGGCTTATTAGGGTCCTAGCATGAAAACTATATAACATGGAATTTTGTTTGTGGTTGCTTTATTATGGGCTGGGCTTTGTTTAGGGTTATTTAGTCCTCATGAGCCTGGGAATAGGGAGGTATACTGCTATAGTGTCGCTGGATTATATGCTCACATTATATGTACTTATATGTATGCAGGGCCGGCCCGAGAGATTACGGTGCCCTAGGCAAAACTATTTTGTTGCGCCCCTACTATTCTTGGCAGTAGATGAAAACTTGGGATATAAATTTAGGAGCAAAATAAACCACAACAACAATGATTAATTAACTCTCTCCTAACTCTTTAATCTTCTGAGAAGTTGTATAGGACAAATATATACAAAGTAATCAATAACACAAAACAAAAACGACAATAGGTAATTAAAATTTTTGTTTCCTTGCCTTTTTTTTTTTGAAAAGGATGACACTAAGTCACCGAGATTAATTTGTTTAGCAGCTGCAGATTCTATCGAAATTGTTGCCAATTCAACCAACTTCTCTTGCGTCATATTTGCCCTTAAATATGCACACTTTTCTTTCCATCCCTAAAACTTTTTGCCTTTTGAAAAGATTTTTTATAATTTTTTCTATTTTTTCTCTGGCGCCCGCCTAGTTCGCCTATACGTTTGGGCCGGCCCTGTACGTATGACACTTTTGTATTGATATGCATTTTAGGTACCATGGATGCCATAGTTTTGTGATTTTATCATGTTTTTATTGTGTATAACTCTTTTGTATCAATTAAAATTACTTATTTCAGTCGCCACTTTAATTGGTGCAGTGTGCGCTTTTTTTGCAGTGGTGCTTTTTCTTTTCCTTTTTCACATGTATTCAGCCTGTCTACAAGTCGCAAATCATGCAGCTGAGATGACGAAATCTAAACCTCCGAGCACCCCAAAATACTTGGAGATCACCCGATCAATGAGTATACTCGCTCATCACTAATAAGCAACAATAAAAAAATACACAATTGCTGTTAGGAATATAACTCTTATTTAAAAATAAGGAAGGCAATGACGATGATGTTTCAGATCCTTTATGTAACACAAAGATAAAGTAGTTGGTGGAATACAATGGATTCCGAGTAATGTATTCCCTCGTTTCATTATTTAAATGTGCGCTCATTCAATCCATGTCTAGAAAACTAACCAGTTGAGAGGAGGAAGATGACGCATAGCGTATCAATTGGTATTAAGCCTGACATCCATGATCCACATGTGTTCACACGGGAGATTAATATGGGAAACCAATTTAAATATGTAAATAATATTTGCATTTTCTTATTTCTTTCCCCTTTTTTCCTAACAAGGAAAAATCTGTGATACTCAGTGAAATATCAAGGCTATTTCATTATCTTCTCCATGATATAAAAGCAATAGGGGATAATCCGAAATGTAGGGTGACTTTATTTACTTAGTTACTTTTGCAATTAATTTATAAAAGCACTGACTAATTTTGTTTTTCCTTTATAATAATTATCTAGTAAAACAAGCTATTATTAATACTATTATTATATATGCAAATGGCAATTTTGTAAACATTTTCGTAACCGTTCTGATGGGAGAGAACCTGACAATTCTGCATAGATTACTGGAGCCAAATAGGTATTATCATCTACACCTTGAGAAGAGGTCTGTCACAGATTTATTAGGAATTATCTTTCATGCTATCCACAGATTTATGTCCTGTACAGTTCCCAAATTTACAATTCCATGTGCCCCCTTTCTACTTATTATATTTTCTCGTCCCCATTTTTCCCTTCTTTATATGTTATCACCAATCCATAGAATACATGATAACTTGCTGATCAGTTGGGGACCGACTGCTAGGGCCCCCAATGATCCCGAGAACTTGGCTCTGCAAAGTTCCATCTGAATGGACCGCTTCCGGGACTTGCACCCCACCAATCCATTAATCGTCTTTGGGACTATCAGAGAGTACAGCGTTCTACTTCTTTCTGGCTTTCTCCCGGAGAATAAATTGAGCAGTGGTGTGTCAATCTTTCCAATCAGACAGCCAGTAGTCTGGATTGGTGGGGGTCCTAGTGACCTCTTGTGGATATTTCCTGTGGATAGGTCATCAATATCAGATCAGTGAGGGTGCAACACGCAGCACCCCAACCAGTCATCTGTTCCCGAACATGGTGGTGGCGGGATGCTATCAGTTCAGAGTAGAACAGCACAGCTCCATCTTTTGGGAAGCGACCCCAATATGGCAATATGGTACTGCAGATCCACTCTCATTCATTTACATTTATTGATTTTCACAAGATGGTCTATTTTTCACTTTTCTTTACATTTTTTGCTTACTTTATAATCAAAGCTTTTTCAGATTTGCATTTAGATTTGCATATGTTTATTTTGTTCCTCATTTGCTGCCATTGGTTATATCATGTGTATTCAGTCTAGCCTACTTGCATTACACACCTGCACTGAGTTTCGTGATTTGTCAGTATTTAGCTCTATGTCCTGATTGGTTTGGTCTCATTTAAATAGTTTACCCTGGAGTCTGCTTTACATGCTATGACTAAGGGCACCGCTGTGCACCAGAGATGCATCAGGATTTTAACAAGTGAATTGGATTCCAAAATTCTTTTGTTATTCCAATAAGGTTTCTTATTCTACTAAATCAGCAGATGGAAGTGCCGCACTCCTTTTCATTCTCCTGCCATTTGTTGTTCTCCACCAGCAGGATCACACAGTATACAACCAGGATATATGCACTGCACATCTTGGTGAGCTCTCACCCTTCTTTTCTTATTAATGTTTTAGGCTATGCTACCAAATAATTTTATAAAATGGCATGCGGGCACCTCTATTATTAATAACCAGCCATGATAAAGCTGACAGTTGAGGGCCCGAACATGTGTTCCTTTTTGTATTTGGCTTGAAAAATTCCTTAAGTGGGGAAACTTTGCTTTTTTTATTCTGTACATACTGTGACATAGTAAAGATAACTGTTAGGAGAATAACATTTGGTACCTTGGCTTTTTCAGATTTAGTAATCTCCCAATATCATAGACTGTTCCATCAAGACTGTACGGACCTTTAGACCCTTATAGTAGTCGGCAGTGGCCACTAAACAATGTATGAAGCTGTGGTGCTCCACTCCGTTGATTGCTTACATGTGACAACTGTAGAATAGATACCAGCTTATTGGTGGGGGAGTCAGATGTTGGATACTGAAGTCCTATGCAACAGATAAGTCATCAATAACCGAGTCATGGACAACGCCTCTAATTTCCTTCCAACTCATCCTCTTTTACTTTATATTCAGGAAAGAGGGAGCAGAGTGAAGGAAGTTTTCCAAGACTACATGTCTGTGACCAAAGAGACACATAAGTCTCAATAGGAGCTTGTGCATTGAAACAATTGAAAATTATTTGTAAAAACATACAAATCTTTTAAAAGGATTATACATGAGTAGGGATGAGCGATATTGCCTAATATCGTATCGGAATTCCGATTTCCCATATTGGAAAATATCGGATATCGGAATTTCCGATTTCCGATATCAATGCGAGTCAGTGGGAGAAAAAAATGGGAATTACAAAATGACCACTACAGTGCTATATAATGGATAAAATGGAGGGGAAACACCTCAGGATAATGGGGAAGGAGGTTGCAGAGGCAGTGAAGCAAAAAAATTGCTAGAAAAATGCACAGAGCGAAAGCTGTAGCAGGAAAATTGGTCGCCATCTTCTTAACAGCGGTGTTTTTTCTTTGGGTTAGGATTAGTTGGGGTAGGGTTGGGGTTTATGGTAGGTAGGGTAAGGGTTAGGGTAGGGGTTAGGGTTAGTAGGGTTAGGGTTAGTTAGGGTTATGGTTAGGGTTAGTAGGGTTAGGGTAAGAGTTAGGGGTTAGGGTTATGCTTATGGTTAGTAGGGTTAGGGGGATAGGGTTAGGGGTTATGGTTAGTAGGATTAGGGTTAGTAGGGTTAGGGTTAGGGGTTAGGATTAGTAGGGTTATGGTTGTGGGTTAGGGTTAGTAGGGTTAGGGTTAGGGGTTAGGGTTAGTTAGGGTTAGTAGAGTCAGGGTTTACGGTTAGGGTTATGCTTATAGTTAGTAGGATTAGGGGTTAGTAGGGTTAGGGTTTAGGGTTATGCTTATGGTTAGTAGGGTTAGGGGTTAGGGTTAGCAGGGTTAGGGGTTATGGTTATGGTTAGTAGGGTTAGGGTTAGTAGGGTTAGGGTTACGGTTATGCTTATGGTTAGCAGGGTTAGAGTTAGGGTTTAGGGTTAGTAGGGTTAGGGTAAGGGTTAGGCGTTAGGGTTAGTGGTTAGGGTTAGTTAGGGTTAGTGGTAAGGGTTAAGGGTTAGGGGTTATGGATAGTTAGGGTTAGGGGTAGGGTTAGAGGCTCAGAGGCTGAAGGATTATGGGATTTCTAATTTCCGATGTGAAAAAAATATCGGAATCGGAAATCGGAATTTCCGATATCGCAAATATCGGGCCGATTTCCGATATTTCAATATCAGAAAGCTCATCCCTATACATGAGTAAAAAAAATATCGCTGCCTTTTTCCAATAACTGTGCCACAGCTGGGTTGAGTCTGGTATTGCATCTCAGTTCCTTTCAAGAGAGAAGGGATAGGTTGCAATACCATTGTCAACTAGAGGAGATAGTTATGGCGCTGTTTGGAAAAAGAACTTTAATCCATGGATATTTAAAGTCTCACCTGACTGTTTCCGGAATTCTCCTTTCCCGATGAAGCTGGATATAACCTCCTGACAAGTCTTGTGGTGTTTTCACATGACCCACATTTTGAACTTTCACGACAATTCTGACTCCAAACAAATTTTTCACTGTCGGTCCTAGAGATTTTATTCGTTATAATGACAGGACTGGCTGGAAATGAATACTGATGATGACTTTTGGGAACCCTCTGAGATTGACCTTCAAAACCTTTAATCTTTCCATTGGAACTTTTCAAAAACATGCTGTTGTCACCGCAGGAGAGGAGCTTGACAGGTGGTGCCAGCTTTTGATTGGAAAGTTCTAAGATACATGTCTGTATGTGACCACGAAAGGAAGATTTTGCCAAATTTTCAGGATAATTAGAATAAGTTGATCTACCCGCATTTTGGCCTCTGAGTTTTACTATAGCATCCTTGTAGTTTTCTATTAAGTTGGCAGCATGATTTCCAGCTGCTTCTTCGCACTTGATCCCTTTATTGTTATGGATTGTACACAGTATGGAGGCAGGTTTGTTAGTAGCAATTTGTTGTCTTTCACTTTGATCTGTGGAGATGTTGACCTTTTCTTCAGAAGCATTAGGAGATCTATCCAGCTTGTATCTGCTTGATACATTATCCGTGATACATAACAGTCTTTTTACTCTGTTGCCTATTTCTGCAGCATTAATGTCTTTCGGAGATGTGGAATATTTCATTGTACAAGGTCCAGAGGATTTTGTCTTCGATTTATCTTCTTGAATGTTACTGGTGCCTTTTAATATAGAACCACGGAGGATATTGGTGAAGGGCATTATATTATCATCTGCTTTATTCTTGGCAGTGGAAATCTTGAGATATAACTTTGAGGATATAACAAGGCTGTTTACATTGAGGTGTTTGCATTTCCATTTAGATGATCCAGATGAGCGAATTAAAAGGTCGTCCTCTTACCGTCCAAGAACATATGGATAATAAAAAAATAAACAATATGTTATATACATGATTAACGTGGAATTTAAAGCAGTTTATCCAAGCTTGAGATTAGCAAAAGTTGGTTACATCTCTCGTTGTTTTCTAAGGCAGCAGAAGGGACAGTAAGGGTAGGGTCACAAGTCGCAGAAAATTTTCACAAATCTACGACATATATTAGGACAGAATCTTTGTTACTTCTAGATTTCACCTTATGCAATCTACTAAACACTCATTACTTTGAAATGCTCAATAAAATTCTGCGCAAGTATGAGTATGATACAAGATTTGAAATGTGCACCGTGCTTTCATTTTTTTATATGGATTTTTTTCCCGAAATGTGTGAAAGGGATTTTGAATAAAAACATTTTTTGTAATATACTGAAGATCCGCTGCAAAACGCATGGAAAAAACGCGTACAAACGCATACAAATGCTGCGTTTTTTTCAAGCATTTTTATGCGCATGCATGAAAAAAAGCAGTGTTTTTATGCGTTTGTATGCATTTTTAGTGCGTTTTTACCGCGTTTATGTTTTTTTCCAACATTAGTTGGCCCCTCACAATAACCCAAACCATGACTTTACTAACCCTAACCCTTAACCAAACCATACCCTAACCCTAACCCTTAACCAAACCATACTAACCCTAACCCTAACCCTTAACCAAACCATACTAACCCTAACCCTAACCCTTAACCAAACCATACTAACCCTAACCCTTAACCAAACCTTACTAACCCTAACCCAAACCCTAAACCCTAAACCCTAACCCTTAACCAAACCATACTAACCCAAACCCTAACCCTAACCCTAAACCCCCTTAACCAAACCTAACTCTAACCCAAACCCCTAATTTCCATTGTCAAACCAATGGTCAACAAAAAAACGCATGCGCAAAAAAAGCATACATGAGCATGCCAATACACACATATGCGCACCCATAGACTTATAATGGGTGTCTTGCTGTAAAAAAACGCATTGCGCGCGTATGTGTTTTTTTGAGGAAAGTTGGACGCCCAAAAAATGCAACAGAATGCATTTTGTGCGCCCGAGCGCACACCACAAAAAGACGCATGCACGTAAAAAAGCATACAAACGCATGTGTATGTGCACATAAGCGCATCCCATGCAAAATATAGAAAAAAAAACGCATGCGTTTTTTAGCGCTAAAATACAGCGCAAAAAAACACAAGTGTGAAACCAGTCTTAGAGCATAAACATACCTTAATGGGGTTGTATGGTCTTAAGCCACAAGTCCGCAGTCACTTTAGGTGACTGCAGACTTGTGAATCTATACAACGCGCTGACTGTGTGCTATGAGGAGTCTATGGGGTTGGCACCAGAAGCGGTGGGGGGGCGCATGACCACAAGGATGTACGTGCCATCTAGATGGGCACGGCCCAGCTCAATGCAAATGTATTGACTGAGACCAGATCGACTCTAGTTGGAATGTGGCTTACTTGTGGTCACCTTGCATGCCCGACATCCATGGCCAAGTGCGATTTGATTTACGGATCCAACTCGGGCATGCTGCAATTTTTTTTTTCCTTGGAAAGACTCGGCTTGATGAAAAAAGTCAGACACGTGCACAGCCCCATAGAATAACATTGGTCCTAGTGTGATCCGATGTTTTATACAGCCGTCTGCACCTGCCTTTAGAGTAACTTCTAATGGCTAATGTGAGCTCAAATTTGAGATGAATTTTGTGCAACAAAACAATTTAGCAACCATTATTCTTCAGACAGTTTTGCTTTTCTTAACATGACTTCGATTATGTTTTATTGAAGACAATTTTACATTAATCTTTTTCTGTTAATTCACATTATGAAAGGAAATGCTTAAAAATGCATGGAATCCATTGTTCAAAGTGTAATATTACAACATAATTGCGAGTAATATAATAAACTGAAGACGTTTTAACACATAACCCTATTCACCAACAAAGTGGCAAATTGCTTCTTTTTTTTTGTTCGGGAACACTAAGAGTAATTAAATTTCAAAGCAAAGTCATTGCTAATTCTCTAATAAAGATGCAAATTAAAAGAATGACTTGTGTAACAGATTGGCATGATAAATTATAGTAAAATTCCCTACAGGCAGAAATAATTTTGTAAAACAAAAGCACATTAAACTAACACTGCAGATATTAATTAGTGGAATAAGGAAAATAATGGCCATTTTTTAATGTGTTGCACCCCTGAGAACAGAGAATTGGCACACTATTACAGAATTATAGGATTTGAGGTGATACCAGATTTAATTAAGAAATTGGACGACATTTCTTTCTTCATATTCATGTTGATTCATTCCACCAATATTGCTCACACCAGACCTAATGTTGCCAACCTTTTAGAATCTGCATTTTCAGTTGTAACCTCCAACCACAAGGGAGATCCGCTTAACTAAATTGAAGAGATATATTCTCTTATCTTCGTAGGTGGCTTCCTTTTATTTCTTGGATACAGTATATATTAAAAATAATAAACCAATATCTATCACAGGATATTGCTAAACAAAACCACATGAACAACACACATACACAGCACAGAATACTCACAAAGGTCACAGGCGGCAGCAAAAATATCGGATGGTGGCAATGAGTAACTCATTGGGGAGATGTGCATCCATTATCTACATGACATGACTCTAACATGATTTGGGGGTGCAGAGCCTGATATGCTGTGTATATACAGTACAGTGGCGGCAGAAACAAGCTTTACACTTGTGTGGCAAAAGAAAACTTTACAAGTAACATCCGCGTCTCGATTTCACTTCTTAAAAGTGCCCACAATGAGGGAGATAATAAAAAACTGACTAATAGCAAAAGTGGCTTACGACTGCAGATGATGATAAAATGTAAAAGTGACATGACAAAATACCAAATGAAATATCTACAATAAAACACTTGAATGGTAAGATTTTATGTTTTTGTTTTATGTATATAAATATATATATACTAGATGGTGGCCCGATTCAAACGCATCGGGTATTCTAGAATATATATGCAGTCTATTTTTGAAGATTTAATAATAATGCAATAATGCACCCCCCAATCCTGATATGTATGGTTCTCTCACCCCCAATCCTGATATGTATGGTTCTCTCACCCCCAATCCTGATATGTAGGGTTCTGTCACCCCCAATCCTGATATGTATGGTTCTCTCACCCCCAATCCTGATATGCATGCTACCCCTCAACCCCCTATCCTGGTATGCATGGTCCCCTGACCCCCCAATCCTGGAATGCATGGTCCTCTCACCCTCCAATCCTGGTATGCATGGTCCTCTCTTTCCTGGTATGCATGGTCTTCTCTCCCCCCTTTCGGAGTATGCATGGCCCCCTCACCCCCCAATCCTGGAATGCATGGTCCCCTCACCCCCGAATCCTGCAATGCATTGTCCTCTCACCCCCCAATCCTGGTATGCATGGTCCTCTCACCTCTCTTTCCTGGTATGAATGGTCTTCTTACTCCCCTTTCGGAGTCTGCATGGTCCCCTCACCCCCCAATCCTGGAATGCATGGTCCTCTCACCCCCCAATCCTGGTATGCATGGTCCTCTCACCCCTCTTTCTTGGTATGCAAGGTCCTCTTACCCCCCTTTCGGGGTATGCATGGTCCCTTCACCCCCCTTTCTTGGTATGCATGGTCCTCTCACATCCCAATCCTGGTATATATGCTCACCGTCACCCCCATTTCCTGGTATGTTGGTCCCCTCACCCCCCCAATCCTGGTATGCATGGTATCCTCACCCCCCTTTCCTGGTATGCATGGTCCCCTCACCCCCCTTTCCTGATATGCATGGTCCCCTCACCCCCCAATCCTGGTATGTATGGTCCTCTTACCCCCCTTTTGGGGTATGCATGGTCCCCTCACCCCCCAGTCCTGGAATGCATGATCCTCTCACCCCCCAATCCTGGTATGCATGGTCCCCTCACCCCCAATCCTGATATGCATTGTCTCCTCACCCCCCTTTCCTGGTGTGCATGGTCCCCTCACCCCCCTTTCGTGGTATGCATGGTCCCCTCACCCCCTATCCTGGTATGCATGGTCCCCTCACCCCCCTTTCTTGGTATGCATGGTCCCCTCACCCCCCAATCCTCCAATCCTGGTATGCATGGTCCCCTCAACCCCCTATCCTGGTATGCATGGTCCCCTCACCCCCCAATCCTGGTATGCATGGTCCCCTCACCCCCCTTCCCTGGTATGCATGGTCCCCTCACCCCCCTTCCCTGGTATGCATGGTCCCCTCACCCCCCTTTCCTGGTATGCATGATCCTCTCACTCCCCTTTCCGTGTAGCCGCAACCAATCAGCGTCGCGGCCCTCTGTCCGCGACCAATCAGCAACGCGACCCTGTAGCCGCGACCAATCACTGCCCCGGCCCTGTACAAAAATAATATTAAAAAATAAAAAAAAGTTATTCTCACCTTCCGACGGCCTCCTGTCTTCTTTCCACGCGTCCGGCCTCGCATTCCCAGTAATGCTTTGTGGCTTAGACTGCTGATGACGTCGGTCTTCCTTCTCGCTCTCGCGAGAGTGGCGTCGGTCTTCTTTCTCGCTCTCGCGAGAGTGACGTCATCAGCGGTCTAAGCCGCAAAGCATTATTGGGAACGCGAGGCCAGGTGCGTGGAAAGACAGGAGGCCGTCGGAAGGTGAGAATAACTTTTTTCATTTTAATTCTCTTTTTTACAGATTAAGGCCTGTGCCTGTCGCTGATTGGGAGCGGCCTGGCGGCCGCGACCAATCAGCGGCAGGCACAGCTTACCGTTACAAACAGCTGCGCCTGTCGCTGATTGGTTGTGGCCTGGTGGGGGCCTCGCGGCCGCGACCAATCAGCAGGCCACGATTTCGGTTACAGACAGACACGATAACGCGTTTATATATAGATATATATATATATACACACTGTATAAATTACCTGTATTGGCAACATACGCAATAGCGAGTTATAGCACCTCACTAAATCAGTGGTACCCAACCTTTCTGACCTTGAGAGCCAAATCAAGCTCCTGACCCCCTAGCCTTAGTGATACCTGGAGGCCTCATTACCGGTATAATGATAGCCAAAGTTTTTCAACAGATATTACACCGAGACAGCATACCTAGATCCAGGGATTCCCACTTTACTCCCATTCTGTTTTCCCAGTCAATCAAGCACTCCCATCACATTATCGAGTCCAGCTTCGAGCGCATCCTCTGAAAGGTGGTATCATCCTCTGCTTACCAAACTTAATTTATCTCTCCAATCCCAAGGTCAGCATATGTGCATCTCCAGACCTGCTCTCCATAGATGTTTGCTAGACATGGTGCTAATGCACCAAACTGGCAGACAGTCACAAGCTACACATCACGGGCTCCTGAGCCACATTTTGGGGACCCCTGCACTAATTCATCACTTTCCTGCTGCATTTTCTGCTTGCTTCCCGGATAACACACACTGACTGGTTCATGGACAGCCAAAGAACTAAGCCAATGTCTGATCACAATAGTCTTCTTAGGGTCCCTTTTCTCATCAGTAACTATCTCAATAGTAGGTTTATTTGGTTCCTAAAGTCTTCACGGGTGTGTTCTTTTTGTTTGGTTCAGAACCTGCTCAACTATTTGAACTTGTCTAAAGTTCAATGCATGTGCTCACAATACCTGTCTATGTATGATCTCTACCTGCCTTGATACCTACTTGTCTGATTTTGATTACTAATGACTATTCTGGGGACTCTTTGTGGAAAATTCCGCACCTCATTGTGGGAGATAAGGAAAATGAACTCAATGTCCCTTAGGCCTCCTTCACACGTCCGTCAGTATTTTGGGTCACTGGGACATCCATGTGTCCATTTTTAGCATCAGTATGGTCGTCAGCATTTTTCTGGTATGGGCAAAGAAATAAATGTGTTACAGAACTTATGGTCTGGAATGTTAAATACAGACAGCACAAATTGTCCACTGATGTAATCCATGTGCTGTAAGTGTTTTTCAAGAACCCATAGACTTGTATTGGCCCTTGTCATCAGTGCTGCCGGAAAAAAACAGACAACAGACATGTCTCTGCATCTTTTGCACAGTCTCACAGTCCATGAAAAAGCACAAATTTGTACCTAGCACAACAGGTTATAGTTAGAGATGAGTGAACCTTTAACGTACCTGGACCCCATTGACTTCAATGGGAGGCAAAACCAAACTCATAGACAACAACTTCAGGAGGGACAAAAAAGCTAAAATTTAGGGCTGACACCAGGAAAAGTGGAATCAATTGACCCATCAATTGCGTAATAAAATAATGATTTAAAAAAAATTACGAGTATTCCCTGTATTTTTGATAACCAGCCAGGCAAAACTGACATCTACGGGCTGCAATCCTCAGCTATCAGCTTTAGCAATGCTGGCTATTAAGATCTCCTGCTGTTTTTTTAATTATTTAAATAAATAATTTAAAAAAATGGCATTGGGCCCCCCATTTTTGACAACAAGCCAAGCTAAAGCTGACAGCTGGTCGCTAGCATTCTCAGGCTAATAAGGGGCCATGGATATTGATCCCCCTCAAAAAAAATAGCAGCCCACAGCTGCCCAGAAAAGGTGCATCTTTTAGATGCGCCAATTCTGGTGCATTGCCCGGTTTTTGCCCTGTAATAGTTGCAAGTGGGGTTCATATTTATGGGGTGGATGTCACCTTTGTAATGTCAGGTGACATCAAGCCCATGACTTAGTAATGGAGAGGCGTCTATAAGACACCTATCCATTAGTAATCCTATAGTTATAGTATAAATACACAGCCAGATTAAAGTCTTTTATTTGAAAAGACTAAAACCTAATTCCACTGAACCCCTCACCTCCTGTAATAAAACAAAAATAAAAAGCAACAATATCCCTCACTTGTCTGTCGTTCTGTCCCACATCATAATCGATGTCTGAGGGATAAGTAGTTTTCAACCTGGACAGAGCAAAGAATGCAACCGTCCAAGCTGAGAGCCACTGAGGAATGAGCTGTTGGAGCGCAGCATCAGTGACTAGCGGTGATGTTATCAAGGTTTCCAAAGTCACTGAAGCTGTATTCCCAGCTGGCCCCTGCACTGCAGTGACTTTGGTGACATCACTGCTAGCACAGTGAGAAAAAGTTTAATGGTGCAGTGCTGATCTCACCAAAGTCCCCACAGTTGAGGGGCTTGGCTGGGAATGCAGCCTCATTGATCAGTGGTAACTTCGATGGCACCACCACTAGTCACTGAGGCTGAGCTCTAGTGCCGTTACAACTTTTTAGACAAATAGCATGCTGCATAGTTGCATCATGCAACAATGCAGCCTGCCATCTAAATGTAGCAGAGCTAGAGCATCGTGAGACAAATGGATTATTAACTTCTTCGCGGACAGGTAAGAAATATTGTGGTTTATTATTTTAATTCTGCTACAGGAGACATTGGCTTCTGTGAACTGGGCGATGACATGAATATGGTTTAATTTAGATTCATTAAAGGAGTCTGTGTCATTCTTTCAATTAAAAGACTTTATTCTGGCTGGGTGTTTATTTATAATTTAATTATTGAATTAGTAAAGTATAGGCATCTTATAGATGACTCTCCATTACTAAGCTGTGGGCTTGATGCCACCAGACAATACAAAGGTAACATCAACAACAAAAAAATATTACCTCACAGGGCAAGTGGGAAGAGTCAGGCAAAGTTCCAGAATTGGCTCTGCTATTTTTAGGCTGGAGGGGCCAGGATCCATGGCCCTTTACCAGCCTGAGAATACCAGCCCCCAGCTGTCTGCTTTAGCTTGGCTGTTTGTCAAAAATGAGGGGGGAACCCATGCCATTTTTATTATTTATTCTTGATAACCAGCCTTGCTGATGCTGACAGATGAGGGTTGCAGCCCACAGCTGTCAGTTTTGCCTGGCTAGTTATCAAAAATACAGAGGAACCCCAAGTCATTTTTTTATATTTATTTATTTACTAGCTGAAGAGCCCGGCGCTGCCCGGGCATAGTAACTAACTGTGGTTAGTTATAGCAAATTATAATTATCCTCCATCCCATAGTCCCGTGCCCATATACCCATCATACATATCCATGATCCCATAGGCCCGTGCCCATATACCCATCATACATATCCTCCATCCCATAGTCGAGTGCCCATATGCCCATCACACATCCTCCATCCCATAGTCCCATGCCCATATACCCATCATACATATTTGCCATCCCATAGTCAAGTGCCCATATACCCATCACACATCCTTCATCTCATAGTCCCATGCCCATATACCCATCATAAATATCCTCCATCCCATAGTCCCGTGCCCATATACTCATCATACATATCCGCCATCCTATAGTCCTGTGCCCATATACCCATCATACATATCCTCCATCCCATAGTCCAGTGCCCATATACCCATCACACATCCTCCATCCCATAGTCCCATGCCCATATGCCCGTTATACATATCCTCCATCCCATAGTTCAGTGCCTATATACCCATCACACATCCTCCATCCCATAGTCAACCATTATGACATCATAGTGAGCGGCGGGGCTTGCAACCTATGATGACATCAGTGTTGCCATGGCAACCATTATGACATCCTAATGAGGGGCGGGGCTTGATACACACACACTTTTTCCCCATTATGTAGATAGGGCCAAAATTGTTTGGTGAATTGGAACGCACGGGGTTAAAATTTCACCTCATAACATAGCCTAGGACACTCTCGGGGTCCAGACATGTGACTGTGCCAAATTTTGTGGCTGTAGCTGTGACGGTGCGGATGCCAATCCCGGACATACACACATACATACATAAATACATACACACACTTGAGCTTTATATATTAGATAGCGCAGGCAGCTGCTGATGAATACTCCAAACCGCTGCCTGCTCTCGCTGTTAGCAGTTGAATACAACTCTCAGCAATGTCCCCTGCTAGTGGTGATTGCAGCATGAACAGTCTTCTTCAGCACCTGGCTGGGGAACAGCGAGAACAGTACCGCTGATTTCCAGGCGTCACACCGATAACACAGGGATGCCATCTGTGTGTCATCAGTGTTCACGTGTGTGAGACATTTTTTAGCCCATGCTGCTACCGGAAATACTGACGTCTGAAAGAGCCCTTAGTGAACTCTATTATTTACCGAACAGTGATCGAGTTTTGCCAGTTTTTATGATAAGTTTGGGAATCTGAACATGAATCCAAATGTGAGACTGACGAACGTTTTCAGAACAAGTTTGCTCATTTCCAGTTATAATGGGTGTGTGTGCTATGTGTGAAAAAAAACAGTTATCACATGTACTGGAAACAAATCTCCAGTAAGTTGCATGGGTTGTCCAGCCTTAGGGTACACGTCTGTAGTCTCTTTATGTGACTGCCAACTTGTGATTCTTCATATCGTGCATACTGTGTGCTGCGAGGATTCTCTAGTGCAGTCATTGGGTAAGGGCTCACAAGTATATGATTTGCATACATGTGGTCACGTGCCAACTAGACGGCATGTCCTCAGTCAATGCAAAGGTATTGAGTGAGGCCAGACACAGTCTAGTTAGAATGTGGCCAGAAGTATGCAAAGTGCTTACTTGCGGTAACATGACTGCTGGCTACTAGTATTGGAACACGGAGTAACTTGTAGCCTAAGGGTACCGTTACACTAAGCGACGCAACGATACTACCTGGTATGGATCGCTGGTGCGTCGCTAAATGGTCGCTAGTAAGCTGTCAAACAGACAGATCTACCCAATGATGCCGCAATGATTCGGCGATCCGTATAACAACCTCCACGGTCGTTGGTACATTGTCACACAGCAGCTATTCTGAGGACTCCCGCCTGTGTCCATGAGCTCTGCGTCGCCAACGAGGTCGCTCGTCGGCGTCAAACGCAGTGATGCATGCTGGTTAGCGGGACACCAGCGATCAAAAAATGGCCCAGGACATTCGAGCACGATTAGTAATATCCAGCAGGGGGGGCCGGTCGCCGCTATGTGTCACATGTAGCGAGATCGCTGTTGCGTCACAAAATCGGTGACACAACAGTGATCTCGCTAACGATCTTGCTATGTGAGACGGGACTTTAAGGCCGAACAACTCATTTAATTGCAGGTGTGATCCAATAATCTCTGGCTACAAAATATAAATAATGAACATGGCCCATGCTACTGATGACCCAGTACAACTGAGGACAAGGTTGGTCCTGTACCATTTTACTTTTCCTGTCTCTTCTAGGACTGAAGGCTCTATGATCTTTTTGGCCATTTCTCCAACTAATACATTAACCTATGATAAAAGAGAGAAAAGCCTGTATAATCCAGGAGTAAGGAGTGACTTGTTCTTTTTTCATAATCTAAAAATATAAAAAGAAAAAAAAGGAAGAAAGCAGAAAAGCGGTCATAAACAGGAGAAGAGCTGATATTTCATCACTCTGGGACCCAATGTAAGCAATATTGTAGCTAGGATTCAGTTACAATGGTCAGGAGACAAAGGCCAGGAACCTGAGAAATAATACACACCTAGAAATATGCAGAACAATAGACATATCATACAGATCTGTGAAGGATGGTGATTGGGTTAATGACAGTGACTTTCTTACAACTAAACCTTTATCCCTCCTAAGCTTAACAGCCCAGAAACAATAGTGTGTCTCCATGGCTGATTAGCCTCCTTCTTGTATTTCACACTTCTTTCTTTATTATCCATCACGTAGTCATATGTTTCATCCTATAAGACGGGTACGGCAGAGCTCAAGGTTACCTTAACGCGCAGCAGTAATGTTCAGGGATTGAAGTATGATTTGAATTTCAATGAAAACTGGATAGACCATACCTAAATGTGATTGGAACAGGACATGTGGCTCTTGTGAATTATTGAATACTGGAGTCTTATATTTTAGTCAAATGTCCCAAGATGACTTTATGAAGTGTTGGCACATTGCTTTCAATAATTCACCTGGACATGTCAAGATACTTCCTTTTAATGGCTTAAAAACACACTAAAAAATCTCCCTTTGTAATGGACGTGTTCTTTTGTGATGGGTTCTTTCTGTACTATTTTATATCAAAGTAAAAAGAAGCAGAAAAACTAGTAGTAAAAGACAATTCTCATTTTATAGCAAGATATTGCCTGTCCAGATGGGAAAATAACCCTTATAAAGCATTGTTCATATAATAGCCACCCCAAAATGTATTTTAAATGGGCTACACACTGTTGTGGGGACTTAGCCCCTATAAAACCATGCTAGCACTGCACGTGTTACTGTCACACTAGGTCCAGGAAGAAAGCACTGTCAATAAGAATTGAGGGAAGGGCCCAATATGTAAACGAGGAGGCATGACTGTGCCCCAAATGCTTGGCCACACCAAGGGTGCTCCAAAGCCTTCTCATTTACATATGAATTAAAAGTTATTTTCTCCAGCACTGTACCATTAAAACACTGTAGCCCATTTAAAATGCATTTTGGGTTCGATTGACTTCCTTTAACTCAACATTACTGCTTGAGTGTTATCCGAGTATGTTGGGCATGCTCAGATAACATGTTCGAGTCCCTGCAGCTGCATGTTTCGCAGCTGTTCGACAGCCGCAACACATGCATGGATTGCCTGTTTGTTAGGCAATCCCACACGTGTTGCGGCTGTATATAACAGCCTCAAAACATGCAGCCACGGGGATTCGAACATGTTATTTGCGCACCCCCAAGATATTCAGATAACACTCGAGCACGCTCGGATAACACGCTATCTGAGGCTGTTCGCTCATCACTACTCAGCATCCATTCTCCAGGATCCATTACCAAAGACTAACAATGTAATGAACCATATTGAAGGACTTGGTGAGATGACAATGTTCTAGGATAGTACCTTCACTATGAGTCAATTCATCACATGTACTTAATGCTGGATATTAGCTGTCCAACAGTAAAGGCTTTTATTGTAAAAATGAAATATCTGGAAGAAAAAGCCAGAAAACCACAAAAGACTGAATAATAGACCACCAAGTGAATGAATGTAAGGAGTGAAAATCATCGTTTTCTTTCTGTAGCCCTCAATCTGTTCTTCAACAGCTACGTGGACTGGGTACTTCTGATAGATGACCTGCCTGAAATCAGCATGAAAAATGTTACATTTTGACTGTGTGTACAAAAAAATAGAAACATTGCTACTTTGGTACAGCAAAAGCAATTTTTAGATTAATCCATCATGCTTTAGCATCCAGCAGTCAGATAGATGAATCTGGCATTGGAACTAGATGTATACTGCTGCCAGTTGCAGAGTTTGGCAGAAGAAGACAGTGCTTCATGTTTTGGCCTGTACTCGCTGTTAACTGGCATCTTAAAGGGACTCCGTCGGCACAGAATGAATGTTCTTTAAATCATCAAAAATGTAGATATTAAAGGAGTTACCTCCTTTCAACAAACCTCTGCCCATAGGGTGCTTTACGTGTTAAAAACAAACTGAGCTTTACTTACCCTCCCTGTGTCCAGGACTGTGTATTTGCCTTTGTCTCTATTGACTGGCTGTAGTTGGGATTCCCCATGGACGGCGCTGAAGCCAAATACTAAGCTGACTATATTGGTAAAGGCACTGAACCTAGCCAGATAGACCGCCAGAGAAGCAACATTTTATATGCAATATTTACCTGAATTATGTATTATCTAGACAATAAAAAACTATGTGCCCTGACATCAATGAAAATTTTAGTATGTATGTATAAAGAATATATTCATTTTGTGCTGAATGACCTTATATAAATAAATAAGTTTTTGTTACAACCAGACCAGTATCTATCTCCTGCTTCCATCTTGGTCGCTGGGTAGGGCCGCACAGATGTTGCCGGCAATATGGGGCAATCTTGTTTAATTCCTGGGACTTATGGTGCTCCTCAGTCAGAGAGCTATTGGTTAGTTCCTTCTTCACTGTTTAATTTGCTCTTTCTGTGAGGGCTGGGCTGTCTTTTACTTAAAACATCATTCCAGTGTTTTTTTATTTCACTGTCAGAATGGTATAAGTAATGCATGCTCTCTGCCCCTAGGAGAACACTTTTGTCTTTTTTTGTTCTGGGCGCCACACCAGACCTCTTCTGTGAGTTGGGACTAGCTGGATCGCTCCAATGTGGGCCAACCAGAAGTTACTTCTCAATGTAAGTTCAGAACAAGGTTCTCATAGACTTACATTGAGAGCTTGTGACTATTACCTCTGACTTTCGACCAGTCAGGAGCTGCCGTGACAGCATGGCAGAACAGGACAGGAGTGGCACCGGAAAGGGCAGAAGATGGTAGCTGGTAAGTACCTTACTTGGGGTAGAAAACAGAACTTCTGATTCCCACTGCCAGATAAAAATTTAGCTACTCTAGTTCAATCTTGGGCTATAAGCTCTTGCTTAGCTTGTTGACAAACTTGTTGTCTGGCCGTGGCCTGTTTCCTGACTATTATACTGCTTTCTAATTTTGTACCTTGACTGCCCTACTGGCTCTATCCTAGCTACCTAACCACTTCATCATCAGACAGCAACTGACTTCAAGACCCCAACTCCGGGCCCCCTCCGAAGTCTAGATCTTTTTAAAGGGCATGCACTAAGATCTTATAAACGGGACGGTGTTTGCGAAGTCAGTCCTTGCTAGCCATTTTAAGAGCTGCGAGTCAACCATTGACAGAGCCACTTTAGTTGCCACAAAATACCTACAAGTTGCATAACAACAATCCAAAGTGAGTATTTTTCCTTGAAAATACATGTTCTGATTCATCTAGTTTTCCAGCATAGACTAAACTGTCACAGGATATTTGACCTCAATAACTTGGAATGTGGTCAAACAAACTTCCTTCAATACTTTTTGCTCTATCTCAATAGCTACAAACGTGATAATGGACAATATATTACAACAAACAGCCGGAATCTATTTTTTACAATACCGGGTCTTGTTGAAGAAACCTATTATAATGTTATAGAGCCACCAAAACAATGCTAGAAGTGACGTTTGTATTTGCATTTTCCTCCTGTTTGGGTGATTAACATGGTAACATGGTTCTTGGCACTCACATGTACGCCAAGCTTGCGAAAAGTCAAGTGTCTTGTACAATCATGAAATGCAATTATGAGAACCATTATTGTTGCTTAGCAATAAATTAGTGTTTTCCTCCATCTATCAGATTTCCCGTTCTCAGTTTCCATTCTTTCCTTTCTTACAACTTTAGTTTTTAGCAAACATTTATTCTAACATTAAACTGATTGTTCAGAAGGGGTTTTCCATTGAGACCGGTTTATCCTATGTCCAAGTACTTTCCTTCATTTAGAGGTCTTCAAAAATCCCATTAATTGTAAATTAGTGGAATGGTTAACGAAAGTTCAACTTTTTTATATTTTAGGCAGCCCGGTAAAGTAGCCTACGTATAGCGGCCACAGTAGCACTTCTCTTGTGCCTGTGCATTTATCTTACACACAGCGATCCGTATCTGATGAAGGTCCAGAATCTAGGACCAAAACTTTACATATCATTTTCTGGTTTGCCTAAAACAGTGTTCCCCAATTCCAGTCCTCAAGAGCCACCAAAAGGTCATGTTTTTCAGGATTTCCTTAGTACTGTACAGGTGATGGAATTATTGCCTGTGTAGGTGATGCAATTATCACTTGGGCAATACTAAGGAAATTCTGAAAACATGACCTGTTGGTGGCTCTTGAGGACTGGAGTTGGGGAACACTGGCCGAAAATAAAATGAAAAGTTGAACACATTGTTTTGCTCTCGAGTGCCTTGTACTTTGAATAGATCTAATGGAACCGTTCTTCAGCATCACCCTTACCGTATGTCTACAACATGCAGGTTTCTGGTGATTGATACTGACACTACCTGCCAATTCTACCATGGTTGTTCCAACGGTTAGTCCACCACCCATGACAATTTTATGCCTCAAAGTATCACTAAATAATTTGAATGAAAAACTCATCCATTTTTCTATAAGCCTTAGCAACATGACATTCAATAAAGCACAGGTTCTCAATGTGTGTTCCATAGAACACCAGGGTTCCATGGAAATAGTGGTTGGTTTTCCCACTCCATTTGTTCCCGTGTCATTTGGTTACATCCTACCAATGCTCTGCACACGTCATCAGGGCATCAGTTAGTGATCTGGGAAGAGATCTTTACAGGATACCTCTATTATTATTATTATGCATTTATATAGCGCCATTTATTCCATGGCCCTTTACATGTGAAAAGGGGAAATATAGACAGGTACAATAAACATGTGTAAGACAAAGGACACACAAGTACATAAGGAGAGGGGACCCTGCCCACGAGGGCTCACAGTCTACAGGGATGGGTGAGGATACAGTAGGAGAGGGTAGAGCAGGTCGTGAGGTGGCTCAGTAGACCGAGAATCATTGCAGGCTGTAGGCTTGTCGGAACAGGTGGGTCTTCAGGTTCTTCTTGAAGGTTTCCATTGATGGTGAGAGTCTGATGTGTTGCGGCAGAGAGTTCCAGAGTATGGGGGAAGCACGGGAGAAGTCTTGTATGCGGTTGTGGGAAGAAGAGATAAGGGGGAGTAGAGAAGGAAATCTTGAGATGATCGAAGGTTGCGTGCGGGTAGGTACCTAGAGACCATGTCACAGATGTATGGAGGAGACAGGTTGTGGATGGCTTTGTATGTCATGGTTAGGGTTTTGAATTGGAGCCTCTGGGCAATAGGAAGCCAGTGAAGGCCCTGGCATAGGGGGAGGCTGGGGAATAGCGGGGAGACAGGTGGATTAGTCTGGCAGCAGAGTGTAGGATGGACTGGAGCGGAGCCAGAGTGCTAGAGGGGAGGCCAGAGAGTAGGAGGTTGCAGTAGTTGAGGCGGGAGATGATAAGAGCATGCACTAGTGTTTTTGTGGTTTTGTGGTTGAGGAATGAGCGGATCCGGATAATATTTTTGAGTTTGAGGTGGCAACAGGAGGCGAGGGCTTGGATATGTGGTTTGAAAGAGAGCGCAGAGTCAAGGATCACCCCAAGGCACCGAGCGTGCGGGACTGGGGAAAGAAAGCAGCCATTGACATTGATGGATAGGTCTGGTGGAGGGGTAGAGTGAGATGGGGGAAAGATGATGAATTCTGTTTTGTCCATGTTCAGTTTGAGAAAGCGAGCAGAGAAGGATGAGATAGCAGACAGACATTGTGGGATTTCAGTCAGTAAGGAGGAGAGGTTGGGTCCAGATAGGTAGATCTGCGTGTCATCGGCATAGAGGTGATACTGCAAACCGTAGGATTCTATGAGCTGTCCCAAGCCAAAGGTGTAGAATGTTTATAGGAAACTTGCAGTACTGCAAGTTAGGGCAGAGTACTACATTTCTGAGGATACATATTCTGGTGATCCGCTGCCCAGAAATTCATGTCTCATTCATATACAGATTAGGCTTGCAAGTGCTGGACGAATCAAGGCCCTTGCAGTCTCCTCTCTGCTAATCACCATTAGCACCACGCCTTATTTCTTGATTGACGGTGGAGAGCAGAGGTGATGTCATGTAGCAGAGCATCGGTCTCAACTGTCAATCAAGAAGCAGGGGGCTGCATCAGTAGGTGAAGAAGAGCCAAGCCGAGGACAGCAAGTATACTGATATGCCCAGTAAATGAATCGGTCACCTCATCTGAGAGCAGCATAATGGAACGATAGAGACCTTGATTCCAACGATGTGTCACTAACTAAGCTGGTTGATGTAGTTTTGATCAAATCACTGATTTATCAGCAGGAGTTTATCACTAAAGGACTATAACATTTCTGCCATGTAGTCCTCCATATTCTTGAGCTTTGCATAATCTCACTCTCACCACTGATTGGCAGTTTTCTGCCTATACACAGTGTACACAGAAAATTATCAACCATTGGTATGGGCGGGAATAGACATAGCTCACTGAGAAAACTAGCAGAACTGCAGATTTACCTCTAAAATATGCTGCTCTTGGATGGAAAAGCAAAAACCTTGTCACAGATTCCTTTTATGTCCTAGTTCGCATAGTCATTTTTAAACCCATTTTCTTAACTATTTAAACCCTTGCCTACATTGGACATAATATTCCGTCCATGTGACCTGGGCCCTAAGTCCCATGGATGGAATATTACGTCATAGCGATCAGCGGCGCCCACGTGGTGAGCGCCGCTGATCGCGGCCGGGTGTCAGCTGATTAACCCCTATCGCGGTGTACCGAGGGTTAAAGGGAAGCATCGGCAGGGAGGCGGCTCCCTCCGTGCTTCCCTGAGCCCCCCACGGCAGCGCAATGTGCAGTGCTGCTGCTGGGGGCTCCTTTCCTCCAGGTCCCCAGATCCAAGATGGTGACGGGGACCTTCGGGGGCATGCAGGGAGCTGACTTCCTCAGAGCCTGCAAAGCACAGGCATGAGGAAGTCTGCGTCTATGCCTGTGACAGATCAGCGATCTGTCACAGGACAGTGATGTCCCCCCTGGGACAACCTAATAAAGTTAAAAAAAAAAAAGTGTAAAAATAATTTTAAAAAAATCGCTAAATAAATTAGAAAAAAAAATATTCCCAAATAAATTCATTTTTTGGAAATAAAAAATAAATAAATAAATAAAAGTACACATATTTGGTATCGCCACGTCCGTAACGACCTGCCCTATAAAACTGTCCCATTAGTTAACCCCTTTAGCGAACTCCTTAAAAATTAAAAATAAAAAACCTAGCAAAAAATAATGATTTATTATCATACCGCCGAACAAAAAGTGCAATAACGCGCGATCAAAAAGACGGATATAAATATCCATGGTACTGCTGAAAACATCATCTTGTCCCGCAAAAAATGAGCTGCCACACAGCATCATGAGCGAAAAAATAAAGTTATAGCTCGCAGAATAAAGCGATGCAAAAATAATTATTTTTTATATAAAATAGTTTTCATTGCATAAAACCGCCAAAACATAAAAAAACGACATAAATGAGGTATCTCTGTAACCATACTGACCCGAAAGTGCTTTATCAATTTTACCACACGCGGAACAGTGTAAACGCACCCCCCCAAAGAAATTCATGAAACGCTGGTTTTTCTTCATTCTGCGTCCCAAAAATCGGAATAAAAAGCGATCAAAAATGTCACGTGCCCGAAAATGATACCAATAAAAACGTCAACTTGTCAAACAAAAAATAAGACTTCACATGACTCTGTGGGTCAAAATACGGAAAAATTATAGCTCTCAATATGTGGTGATGCAAAAACTATTTTTACAATAAAAAGCGTCTTTTAGCATGTGACAGCTGCCAAACATAAAAACCGCTATAAATAGTAAATCAAACCCCCCGCTATCACCCCCTTAGTTAGGGAAAAATAATAAAATAAAAAAAATGTATTTATTTCCATTTTCCCATTAGGGTTAGGGCTAGTGTTAGGGCTAGGGTTAGGGGTGTGTTGGGGTTAGGGTTGGAGTTAGAATTGGGGGGTTTCCACTGTTTGGGCACATCAGGTGCTCTCCAAAGGCAACATGGCGTCGGATCTCAATTCCGGCCAATTCTGAGTTGAAAAAGTCAAATGGTGCTCCTTCCCTTCCAAGCTCTACCATGCGCCCAAACAGTGTTTTACCCTCAGATATGGGGTATCAGCATACTCAGGACAAATTGCAAAACAACTTTTGGGGTCCAATTTCTCCTGTTACCCTTAGGAAAATAAAAAATTGGGGGCAAAATATCATTTTTGTGGAAAAAAATGATTTTTTTATTTTCACGCCCGGGCGTTATAAACTTCTGTGAATCACTTGGGGGTTCAAAGTGCTCACCACACATCTATATAAGTTCCGTGGGGGGTCTAGTTTCCAAAATGGGGTCACTTGTGGGGAGTTTCAATAGTTTAGGTACATCAGAGGCTCTCCAAACGCACATGACACCCGCAGACCATTCCATCAAAGTATGCATTCCAAAATATCACTACTTCCCTTCCGAGCCCCGACGTGTGCCTACACAGTAGTTTTTTTCCCACATATGAGGTATCAGCGTACTCAGGACAAATTGCACAATAACTTTTAGGGTCCTGTTACCCTTGGAAAAATAAGAATTGAGGGTGAAAAGATCATTTTTGTGGAGAAAATATGATTTTTTAATTGTACGACTGCATGTTATAAACTTCTGTGAAGCCCTTGGGGGTTCAAAGTTCTCACCACACATCTAGATAAGTTCCTTGGGGGGTCTAGTTTTCAAAATGGGGTCACTTGTGGGGGGTTTCCACTGTTTTGGTACATCAGGGGTTTTCCAATCGCGACATGGTGTCCGATCTCAATTCCAGCCAAAAAAGTCAAATGGCGCTGCTTCCCTTCCGAGCTCTGCCATGTGCCCAAATAGTGGTTTACCCCCACATATGGGGTATCAGCGTACTCAGGACAAATTGCACAATAACATTTAGGGTCCTGTTACCCTTGGGAAAATAAAAATTGGGGGTGAAAAGATCATTTTTGTGGAAAAAGTGGGATTTTTTAATTGTACCGCTGTACGTTATAAACTTCTGTGAAGCCCTTGTGGGTTCAAAGTTCTCACCACATATCTAAATAAGTTCCTTGGGGGGTCTAGTTTCCAAAAAGTGGTCACTTGTGGGGGGTTTCCACTGTTTAGGTACATCAGGGGCTCTCCAAACGCGACATGGCGTCCGATCTGAATTCCAGCCAATTTTGCATTGAAAAAGTCAAACGGCGCTCCTTCCCTTCTGAGCTCTGCCATGCGCCAAAACAGTGGTTCCCCCCCACATATCAGGTATCAGCGTACTCAGGACAAATTGCAGAATAACTTTTGCAGTCTAATTTCTCCTGTTACCCTTGGTAAAATAAAAAAAATTGAACCTGAAGTATTTTTTTTGTGAAAAAAAGGTAAATGTTCATTTTTTTTAAATATTCAAAAAATTCCTGTGACGCACCTAAAGGGTTAATAAAGTTCTTGAATGTGGTTTTGAGCACCTTAAGGGGTGCAGTTTTTAGAATGGTATCACTTTTGGGTATTTTCTATCATATAGACCCCTCAAAGTGGCTTCAAATGTGATGTGGTCCGTAAAAATAAAATGGTGTTGCAAAAATGAGAAATCGCTGGTCAATTTTTAACCCTTATAGCTTCCTAACAAAAAAAATTTTGGTTCCAAAATTGTGCTGATGTAAAGTAAACACATGGGAAATGTTACTTATCAAGTTTTTTGTGTGCTGTATCTCTGCGATTTAGGCTACTTTGACACTAGCGTCAGCCGACAGACGTCGCACTGCGTCGTGCCGACGTACCGTTGCACGCTGTGAAAGTTTTGCACAACGGGGGCAGCGGATGCAGTTTTTCAACGCATCCGCTGCCCCATTGTAATGTTCAGGGAGGAGAGGGTGGAGTTTCGGCCGTGCATGCGCGGTCGAAAATGGCGGACTCGACGCACCAAAAAACATTACATGTAATGTTTTTGTGTGCATCGTGGCCGCCAAAACACGACGCATCCATCGCATGACAGATGTGACGTGTGGCCATACGTCACAATGCGACGCTAATGCAAGTCTATGGAGAAAAAAGCATCCTGCGGGCAACTTCGCAGGATGCGTTTTTTCACCAAAATGGCGCATTGCGACGTACGTCGGCCGACGCTAGTGTGAAAGTAGCCTTAAGGGCATAAAAATTCAAAGTTGGAAAATTGCGACATTTTAAAAATTTTCGCCAAATTTCCATTTTTTTCACAAATAAACGCAAGTTATTTGAATGAAATTTTACCACTAACAAGAAGTACAATATGTCACGAGAAAACAAAGTCAGAATCATCGGGATCCATGGAAGCGTTTCAGAGTTATTACCTCATAAAGGGACAGTGGTCAGAATTGTCAAAATTGGCCCGGGAGTTAATGTGCAAACCACCCTTGGTAGTGAAGGGGTTAATGATGGAAAGAGCATTACTGAAAGCTTTTTGAGTCTCCTATTTTTAGATTTTTTTTTTTTTTTGCCAATTTAGAAAAGTCCATTATACAGAAAGAGCGCAATCACAAGCATGAATTAATCACCATTAATTACCAATAGATTATTTCATCTATAAATGTATGACCAGAAATATGCTGTTGATTAATATACATTAAATTAAGTAAAATTTACCAGTAGCTCCCATTAACGCAGAATTAAAGACGTTTTACTATGTATATTTAACAGCTGGATACATGAAGGAAGAGGAGTTTAGCAATTACTCTACACTAGTTTCTTTAGTGAATTCATCTTTAAAGAATGCAAATCTAAAAGCAAAAAAAATAAATGTTTGTACGAATATAAATTAAATGAAAGTTTATAGCAAAACTCACCTTCATCACTTGGAGTAGAGATGTCCCAGCCTTCGCACACAAATTCAGCTTTTTCACATCTAACAATTGTAAATGATATAGCATATAATCAACAAATTAAGACAACAGATTTTTTTTTTAGGGAAAAGGCAACAAAAGCAAAAATGTGCAAAAATAGTAATTAAATGTACATATTTCTTTGTATCGAGCTAAGACTGGTATTACTTTGCAGCTACTTCCTCAAGCACCCTGGTGTAGCAGTCATATCCCTCTCTCTTCTATTGTATACTGTAAGCCCTTGCGGGCAAGGTCCTCTCCCTTTACAAGTTACTCAGCGAGTTGTCATTTAATATGCATATTTTTTACTTTTATGTGATGTTGTACATATGTGATCTACTGTCAGGGCTGGACTGGTAATCTGGCAAATACCAAATGGGCCAGTCCGGCAGTGAACCCCATCGCCTCAACACTTATCAGTATCTGTGTCCTCAGGATGCAGATACTGTTAATAAGTGTGACAGAGCAGAGAGCATTCAGTTCCCTGCTCCACCATCTACACAGAATACAGGCTGCTTCCGGAAGGCATAGTGATTGTCTCGGATCGGTGGTGACCGACCTAAGAGTTGGCTTCCTGCTGGGAACGATGAGAGCTGGCACCCCTGTGAGAGCCACCAAAGTCTATGAATGGCTCTCACTGGGTGTAAAATGACAATGTTAGAGCTGGTCTGCCCATCACCAGGACTGTGACCCTACAGAGGTTGTAACCATATAGAATAGGTCAGGTAGGAGGGGACTGCTATGGAGGGTTTTTGATTGTTCACGTCTACAAATTGCAAATTATCTACTCTAACATAGTCAACAGCTTGACATGTCTGATTTTTAGTGGCCATTATTCAGTCACTACTTTATATGCTGGTAATATTAATATGGGCTGGCTGTGGATAAGGTCTGGCGGTATTAATTGTCTGTTACATTGCAGCATTCATT
Organism: Dendrobates tinctorius; assembly: GCF_039654945.1. Taxonomy (NCBI): domain Eukaryota; kingdom Metazoa; phylum Chordata; class Amphibia; order Anura; family Dendrobatidae; genus Dendrobates; species Dendrobates tinctorius. The sequence continues at coordinate 17,236,841 of NW_027361697.1, read as the reverse complement.
GTAATATTGGTCTTGGTACAGTCTTGTTTGATAATGATCAGCATGGTGGCATTGTTTGATCATTATTCGCTGAATGCACTTGAACAAGCAAATCATCAAGATCTACTGTTGGCAGCTATTTTTGCAATTGCCGACCAGATACACTAACAGCTTGACGTTATATTGATTTATTTGTGAAATCGGTAATATGGCCAATTCTTCAATTTTTTCCAGGAGCAATTTTTTCAACATGATAACGCCAGGCTGCATGTGCTACTGTGAGCAGCCTGAGTGACCTATCATCAATAGTCATTAGTTGGCAATTGCACAGGGTGCTGCCAGCAGCGGATCTTGATGATTTTCAGTCTCAGTGACATTCAGCATGGCAGAACATTCCTTAATCAACTACTAATAATCTCATTCATAGCAGCCATGGCTGTAAGTGCAGGGATTTCTGTACATGGTGCTCATACTAGATATTGAATAAATCAAGATGTGTGAAAAATTTGTTTACATTTCTTCATCATTTGCAGGTATTTAACATGTCTATCCATCCTGTGATTTCAATAGTTCCACTACTTTTCCTTATTGGTGTTACAATGTTTTTTATTATTATTGTTATTATTATTGGAATTATTTTTTTAGGAGGAAGGACCTGATATCTTTATCAACATGCTGGTTGTGCTTGTAGGATTCGGGGTGAAGGGGCAGAATGGAAATGTGGGCTTTCAAATGTCAGTGCCATATATCAGTCCCACCGGCCATTTGTATAGTATATCCTTTTTGCTCCTTTTTTACATGATCCCCTACTGCTCCGATCTATGGTGGACAAAGACGTGGAGAGCTCCTACTGCAACCATTTGCATTTAGGCAGTGACTTCCTTTTTGATGTGTGTAAAAAAACATGGTGGACTGTATTTAGTGCCTGCCTTTAGAAAACGGACACTGCCGAAATGGAGACCAGACAGAGCACAAAGTGAGTCCCCCTGCTTAATTATAGTAAATGGCCCCATTGGCAGATTAGCCTGAGCCCCATTTTTCAGGGCTTCAGGTGAAACCCCTGACAGAGCCACAGACGAGGGGCAAAAATGTGATGTGATCCCGGCCTTAGGCCTCATTCAGAAGTCACTTTTTTGACCCACAAGAAAAACTAATATAGTTTCATTAGTGATTTTCATCAGTTTCATCATTTTTTTTAACTGATGAGAAAAAAAAATAAAGTTTCTCCACCTTCTCCTATCTGACAGATGGCATCCGAGGGCTGTCAGAATTTTTCACTGACATGTACGAAGGTCACATCACAATGCTCGGACTGGCTGTTGGCTTTTCTGACCTGAGCGTGACAGCATATATTTCTATGCAGCCGCCACGCTCAGGCCAGTCCCAGGGTTGCGATGCAATCATCATCCGTGTTATATGGCCGTCTGAACGCGCCCTTACTCTGCTGTTTTTTATTCTACACTATTGGACACCATGATTTTACAGTGACCAGTCATTACTAGAAAAAAATCTAATATGTGTACAGCCCCATAGAGTGTCACTAGTGAAAAAAACAGCACTCGTTTGTGAAATATTGATGTGTGAATGAGTCCTAATGAGTAGACAGGCCCTATCAGAGAGTGGAAAAATTTGATGTCCTAGAGATAAAAATCATATATACACTTAACCGTAATATTAGACAAGATAAAATCAAAGAAGGTGATGAGCGTAAGGAAGAAATTGCTGCAGTTGTGTTCATTTAATATCAGAATTAAATACCATTGTGCATTTAGTAGAGACTTTTCAAATGATCTACAAATCACTGGAAGGGTGCTGCCTGCGAGACCATCTAGTACCTAAAGATAGATTCTTCTTCAATATTATTAGGGCTCTTCTCTGTTACGATTCAATTTGATTCTCATTTTGAAAGCGATGGGAACCATCTGCTGATCGCCTGTAAAGTGCAACAGTTTCCTTTTATGTAGATACTTGATGGCAGTAATTTACGGGCATTGATTATGAGACACAATTATGGCCTGGCTTCTGGCCTTTCACGTGGTGTGTTAGGCCGGTTTCACATTTGCGCTTCAGGGCGCAGAGACGGCCTGCGCACCGCCGTCGCTAAGCCCCGCCCCTTGCCACACCTCCGCCGGTAGCTCCGCCTCCGGGCGCATGACGCTGCATGCGTCATGCATCCCCTATCTTTATCACTGAGGTCGCAGGCCGTGCGCAGTATGCGTTTGGCGGTGCCTGCGTCCTTTTGACGGTGCGCCGAGCACAACCAAATTGCAACAGGTTGCGTTTGGCGCTGGTCGGCGCACCGTCAAAAGGATGCATGCGCCGCCAAACGCATACTGCGCACAGCCTGCATCCTCAGTGGTAAAGATAGGGGACGCATGACGCATGCAGCGTCATGCGCCCGGAGGCGGAGCTACCGGCAGAGGTGCAGCAAGGGGCGGGGCTTAGCGGCGGCCATGCGCAGGCCGTCGCTGCGCCCTGAAGCGCAAATGTGAAACCGGCCTTGCAAAACCAAAAGACTGAAGCCTGCAAATACTATTCTGATAAAAGTGCAATGTGACATAAGATCAGAAGAGCACTTTTCTGCCCTTCTTCAGTAGCCTAGAAGCTAAAAAAAATTAAACTACTTGATAATAAAAAAAACTGTGATTGTTGATACATGGTGGCTATGGCTGGGAGGAAAGATTTCTCAGTACATATATTGCGTAATGTCTGTGATCATGTCATAGCGCAGTTTAAATCTAGTGGTACCAGGTATTACAGCCATGTACTTACCTGCAGCTCACCTGAGCTTACTACAATAAAAACTAATTTTTGGAAATAGGTTAATTTAACTACAATTTGAAAATACCTTCTGCATCTTTTCGATCGGTTAAGACCTCTTTCAGACTTCTAAGTTTTTTTATGAGTATGAAAAGAAAACTGATAATTTTATATGAGCATTCTGGAACTGATATTGATCCATTTTTGGTTCATGTGTCCATTTTCCCACCAGTGTAGCAACAGTATTTCTCATATGCAAAAAAAAAATTATATACACACACACACACCCTCACACCATGCCTCTCCCACCAATTAGGAATGAGTTTCTTTGGTGCATGTGCCATCCTTTATTTTTACAAATAGATCACGGACCCATTGCAATCAATTTACTTTTTGATATCTACTTTTTTTTTCTGCAGTCTAATTATCCACAAAAGACAGAAAAAACTGAGATATGTCCTATTTTTGTTTGCTTTACTGATTAAATTTGTCATTGCAATACAATATATCTTTGTAAACTAAAAATGGACGGCTCACGAATATCAGCTACAGTATGTTCTGTTCATTTTTGTTAAATGGAATGGGTGGGCACTTAATTTTCCCAAGGGCCCACATGAGAAACATGACTGCTGTGGAGGGCCGGCCCAATGTGACTTCACCTCTGCAGCTGATAAATACCAAGCCATTGGTAAAGACGTTGATCTGTGCTCCTCTGATGCTAGCAAGGACCAGTAGAATGATAACGTTGTTGATCCAAACTGTTAATCTTCAGAAGAGCACCATAATCAGAAACCAAAAGCATGGGAGTAATGCGTTCCTGAAGAACATAAGTTGAGGACCACTATAAGAGTGGATTTGTTCATAGTGGTTATAGAATTGATGAGTATATTTCAACTTTCAATAAAAGATATTTGGGCCTCACTCACATGTGACTTAAGTCATATATTCACTCCACACGCATGTCACATGAGCACGAGTCCAACATATCCTTTCATTCTGCCCATAGTGGGACAAAATGACACTCGTTCTGTATCAGGATCCCACTTTGGGTCAGGTGAAAAGATATTTGGACCACTCAATGAGGCATCAGCATGTTTACCTGATGTCATCATTTGATGTTACCATTTTTGGGGATGGACAAATGGTCTACAAAATTTCTGGACATGTGAACATATGTACACGTTCTATCCATGAAAAACATGGAAAGAACACGCATGTTAAATAAGGATGTGAGAATGAGGCCTAAGTCATTCCAGCACCACTCGGCCCCACTCAATAAGTTAAGCAATAAAATATTCATTAAGTACATAATTAGCTAGAAATATGGGCCAGAATCTAACCAAAAATAATAACAGACCTGAATGCCCCTCCAACCAATTCTTCTTAAACAACACGACCCTGGAATTTTAAAGGCGTATTCCCGTCTTCAAGATCCTATCCCAATACGTAGTAGGTTTAATGATTAGAGTTGAGCAAATTGGATTGAATTACAATTGACAGTGTGAATATTGAATTTGCAATATTTGCCGAACACAGCCGGATGTCATTCGAGTCAATGAGAGTTGAAATGACCGAATATGTTTGGAACTGATCTTGAAACATAAATTCGGCACGAATAGGGTACAATACAGCACGAATATGGCAAATTCAGATTCGGCGGTCATTTCTGAACAAATTCGCTCATCTCTAGTAATGATAATAATAACAGCAAATACCTCCAATTAGAAATGTAGTATAGTTTTTCTGATTCGCTATGTCTCTATCCCCATGCGCAGGCATTGCAGCAGCTTAGGTATCCATGGTTCCGATCACTGATATAGTGACAGCTAGTTGCTAGTGGTCATAGCCATGGATACCTAAGATCCTGCAATGACTGTACATGAGAAAAGAGACACAAACTTTGTTGCAGCTAGGGAAAAATGGTGTGAGAATGTCACGAGTTGCAAACTTTTAGCACAGTTTCACATTGCAACATAATTTTGCAATTTTTCAAAGCTTCTTACATCAGAATTCTGACGTAAAAGCTTGTACCTTAACCAGTGTGTCATCCAAGCTGTGTCCGACTTTCAATGAGCAGTCGATAGAAGAACCTTTGAAAATTCCACTTTTTCCTGAGAAAAATGGATAAATGGATTGTAAAAACTGAAACACGGACCAAAAAAAGGCATGCAGTAAAAAGTTTACCTCTTCTAAAATATATATCTCAACGAGGCCTGGGAGTATTTATTCAATATTTTAGACAATATTTTGGAGTTTGGATAAGGAATATGCTTCCTTTTTCATATAACATTTTCATGCCCCCTATGTGTTGCTTACACATAACTGGCAGAACCTCCTGGGCTCCTGCAGTCTGTGTAATTTTTCACAGAGCATCTGTTCTTTCTCCTTGGAAGTGCTACTCTCCGTGTGGGCTTCAGATTTGCAACAACTATTGGCTAAAAGGTTGCCTGTCACAAGGGGAGCTCATTGTGAATATAGAATCCTAGGGGAGAGCAGACGATGTTAATTAACATAGATTTTATGGAGGATCTGCCAAGAATCTAAAAGTAAAAGAAGGTTGTTAAAGCGTAACTGTCCTTTTTACACAAAACTTGTAGAAAAGTATGGTCTTGTTACCCTAATCTCTTACAACACGTTAAAAAATTTTTCAGTGTACAATCTAAATATAAATTGCCCAAATTCTTATGCACTTGTTTTGAGTGGGCAGATAATCTTCCTAAGCCACTGTCAGCACTATCACAGCACTCTGTGAACAGCCACCAGCATTGTTAGCAATGACCTTTTGTGGCTTACCCTCCTTGTGTAGTGTGTCAATGACTGCCTTCTGGATATCGGTCAAGTCAGCAGTCTTCCCCATGATTGTAGAGCCTACTGAAACAGACTAAGGGACCTTTTTAGATGCTTAGGAAGCCATTGCAGGTGTTTTTTGTTAATTATTCTAATTTACTGAGATATTGACTTTTGGGTTTTCATTGGCTGTAAGCCATAATTATCAACAATAACAGAAATAAACACTTGAAATAGATCACTCTGTTTGTAATGACTCTATATAATATGAGTTTCACTTTTTGTATTGAAGAACTGAAATAAATTAACTTTTTGATGATATTCTAATTTTGTGATAAGCACCTGTATGTTTGGGGTTATTACCCTGTTGGAAGATCCATGACCTAGAAAGGAAGCCCAACTTTCTGTCACTGGGAACTACATTACAACCCAACATTCTTTGGTAATCTTCAGATATTATGATGCCTTGCACACAGTCAAGGCACCCAGTGGTGCCAGAGGCAGCAAAATATCTTTGAGCCTCCACCACATTTGACTCCAGGTACTGTGTTCTTTTCTTTGTAGGCCTCATTCCGTTTTCGGTAAACAGTAGAATGATGTGCTTAACCAAAAAGCTCTATCTTGGTCTCTCATCTGTCCACAAGATGCATTCCCAGAAGGATTTTGGCTTACTCACATACATTTTAGCAAACTGCAGTCTAGCTCTTTTATGTATCTGAGTCAGCAGTGGGGTCCTCCTGGGTCTCCTGCCATTTCATTTCATTCAAATGTCAATGAATAGATCCCGCTGACACTGATGCACCCTGAGCCTACAGGACAGCTTGAATTTCATTGGAACTTGATTGGTGCTGCTTATCCACCATCTCTACTAACCTGCATTACAACCTTTCAACAATTAGCTACAGTGCCATGGGTTTGATTATGTTTTGTTTGAGAGGAGTCTTTAATATGACATCACAGGAGGCTGGGGCTGAACTCAAATATGACATCACAGGAGACAGGGGCTCTACTCAAATATGACATCACAGGAGGCTGGGGCTGGACTCAAATATGACATCACAGGAGGCTGGGGCTGAACTCAAATATGACATCACAGGAGACAGGGGCTCTACTCAAATATGACATCACAGGAGGCTGGGGCTGAACTCAAATATGACATCACAGGAGGCAGGGGCTCTACTCAAATATGACATCACAGGAGGCTGGGGCTGGACTCACTCCCTGAAACATTTCCTGGAACAGAACACCATTAGGGGTAGCACTGCAGTTACTTACTACAGTTTCTTGCACCACCACCCTCTGAAGATGGAAGCAATGAGTGACACCAGCGCTACCCTACAGCTTCTAGCACTGCCTTCAAATTAATTGTCATCAGTGGGAGGTGCAGGTAATACTCACTGCATCTATAGCCACCCCTTGATGATGATTTATTTGAGGGGGCGCTAGAAGCTGTCGGGAAGTGATGGTGTCACTCACTGCTTCTATCTTCAGTGGATGGCTATGCAATAAACTATAGTAAGCAGAAGCAGAGTGCTGATGTTGTGCTCACCTCTCACACAGCGTTTCTCACCATGGATCCAAGACATTTACAGAATGTGGCAATGCAAGAAACTGTAGTAAGTAACTGCAGCGCCGCCCCAGATGATGTCCTGTTCCAAGAGGGGAAATAGATGCTGCAGGGAAGTGAGTGCAGCCCCAGCCTCCTGTGACGTCACGTTTGAGACTCCTCTTTAACAAAATATCACAGGAAGTGAAGTAAAAAAAAAATCACATTTGGGGATTAGATAGATAAGGAGAAGGGTATGGAATTTTATAATAAAGCTAATTAGAGAAGTGGTAAGGGTGTAGAGAAAGATATTTACTGTAGAAAGGACATTTTAGGAACCGGATCAACTCTTTAGCAATGCCAAAATGAAACACTGAGCAGATTACTTTCTAGCACCAAGCTAGACCCACTGTCCTCTTCGTAATGAATCTTAGACTCTTGTTTCCAGAGATGCAGTGTCGCCATTGCTATCTAGTCCCAACTTATATTGAAAACATTAAAGCTTCTAAGAACATCATTCTGTTGTTAAGTAACCCCAGAAGGCTTGTTATCACGTATGAATACAAAGTATTTAAGCATTTATGTAATTGACTTTACAATTGACCTTGCCGCTGATTTACATACTTCAATGAAGGAGGAACAACGAGTAAATGTAGCCAAAAATTTAAAGAAATGATTATATTTATCAAACAAGTTAAACTTTAATAAATATTTGTAATACAAACATCATATATAGAACAACATGCATGGGCATATATCTATGTCATGTGACTGACTCCATAGGTCAATATAATGACCAAGAGAAGCGGGACCCACAATGTAAATAACATATGTACTGTTCAGAAAAAAAGGTTTTTTCCATATAAAAAAGTTAGAGTATATTTTTAGATTCACATAGTATCCAGGGATAGGGATTTAGACAGTACTAACTTCCCCAAAACCCACTATTACTATACCGCTAAGTGAATAACTTCCCATAGACAAAAATTAGCTCCTTTATAATCCAGTGCACAGTAAAGAAATATCTAGAAGAAGGTAAGTGCAGAGTAACCGCTTCTCTTTGTCATTATATTGACCTATGGAGTCAGTCACATGACATTGATATATGCCCATGCATGTTGTTCTATATATGATGTTTGTATTACAAATATTTATTAAAGTTTAACTTGTTTGATAAATATAATCATTTCTTTACATTTTTGGCTACATTTACTCGTTGTTCCTCCTTCATTGTAGTATGATATTGAGTCGCCTTATAGCATGGGCATTTGACGTCTTTTGCTGGTGTTTCTATTTGCAATTGATTTACATACTTATTGTTTCCTTGAAATGTTCTATCAATCACAACTCAAAGAAAAACTTGATATTGAATCTGAAAATTTTTCGTCAAGCTGGATTTGAACAATATCCGATAAGATGGACAGTAAAATGACTACTTAGTGATAGGCATGCTCGCGAGTTAAATATAATGACATTCTTCTACAGTATTTGGTGGAGAATGCGGGATGTTTTCTAGCGCAGCGCAAGCTCTATAAATACATCTCTTTTTATACGTCAGCTTTGCATGTTCTTTGTTGGAAGACGGGGGTCTGTGCCAACCTTCTTTTCTCTTTGGGACTTTTATCAAGAAAGGTTACTAAAGACTTGCCTGATTTCCATATCAAGTTAATACAAAGCATGCCAAGTGAAATTATTTAGAAGGTAACATTGTTCTATTGTATTATTTTTACCTTTTATCTGGCAGCAGAAGGACCGGTTCTCCGTTCTCCTGACACTTCTGTTATTTATAAAATAATTGTAATTCACAAAATAAGAATAATGTGGCACTTATTCTTAGAACGCAAACTACATTGTGCTGTTCCTCTATTTTCCTTTCTGGATGTGTATCAATAAATTGACGAGAGGCTGATACCATTTTTCTTGTTAAGAGGATGTGAGTTTTTACCAAGATTGTCAAGAATATTAAGTGCCAGCAAAAATAGAAATATATATTCTATTAGCCAGGGGAATGGTAGTCAAGTTGACAATTTATTAAGAGGAATAATGCAATATAGAGCTCCAAGAAAAGATTATTCAGAATTGATTTTTTTTGGGGGGTGGTAGAAGCATTTAATAACCGTCAGGAGTGCTGATACTCTTTAATTGAAAAGTTCCCCCTAAAACAAAAATAAGGTGATTGCCTGTGTATACAGCAAAACTAGCCACTTGGGGTGTCGGAAACAAGGCATATGATCAGCTTCTAATTGGGTCAGATTATATATAAGTGGCATTTTGACCCAATTGGGTTCCAGCTTGAGCGTAGCACATCGCTAGACACAGACTCAGCAGGGTTAACTTGGGTCAAGTTTACAGACAAGCGTAAGAGTCCTTCAAAGTGGACACGAGCTTGATGATGGGACATTATGAATGGCACAGATTTTTATGTTTACATGTCAGCACTGAGACACTACCCTTGATGGTTACACATTAACAGGAATTGTCTCTAAGCTTGGCAGTAACACAGTCCTAGGGGGCACTAAGTTTAATAGCTAAACTACGAAGAAGCACTAGGCTTGGCGGTTACACTTCAAGGAGACAATAAGCTTGGAAGCTACACTACTAGAAGGCACTAAGCTTGGCAGTTACATGACTAGGAGGCAATAAGCTTGAAGCTACACTACTAGGAGGCACTAAGCTTGGCAGTTACATGACTAGGAGGCAATAAGCTTGGAAGCTACACTACTAGAAGGCACTAAGCTTGGCAGTTACATGACTAGGAGGCAATAAGCTTGAAGCTACACTACTAGAAGGCACTAAGCTTGGCAGTTACATGACTAGGAGGCAATAAGCTTGAAGCTACACTACTAGAAGGCACTAAGCTTGGCAGTTACATGACTAGGAGGCAATAAGCTTGAACCTACACTACTAGAAGGCACTAAGTTTGGCAGTTACATGACTAGGAGGCAATAAGCTTGGAAACTACACTACTAGAAGGCACTAAGCTTGGCAGTTACATGACTAGGAGGCAATAAGCTTGGAAACTACACTACTAGAAGGCACTAAGCTTGGCAGTTACATGACTAGGAGGCAATAAGCTTGGAAACTACACTACTAGAAGGCACTAAGCTTGGCAGTTACATGACTAGGAGACAATAAGTTTGGCAGTTACACTACTAGAAGGCACTAAGCTTGGAAGTTACATGACTAGGAGGCAAAAAGCTTAACGATTACAGTACTAGATGGCACTAGGCTTGACAGTTAGACAACTAGGAGGGAATAAGCTTAACAATTACAGTACTAGAAGGCCCTAAACTTGGCACTTAAACAACTAGGAGGCAAAACGCTTAACAATTACACTACTCGGAAGCAATAAGCTTAACAATTACTGTACTAGAAGGCCCTAGACTTGGCACTTAAACAACTAGGAAGCAATACACTTAACAATTACACTACTAGGAGGCACTAGGCTTGGCAGTAAGACAAATAGGAGCAATAATCTTACCAATTACACAACTAGGAGGCACTAGACTTGGCAGTTACACTGCTAGATGGCACTAAGCATCACAGTTACAGTACTGGAAGTCAGCCTTTCCAAATAGTCAGGCATTCAGCTTGGTCCCCGGTGGCTTTTAAAGTATGTGAACCAGGCAGTATGTTTCAGAGGTCAGGTTCCCTTTAAGGAACTATGGGGAAAATTTATAAAACTGTCAAAAAGAAAAGTTGTCTTTGTTGCCCACGCCAATGAAAGGCAAATTTTTAACTTTTCAAAAAATCCTGAACTAACAACACAATGAAAAGCTGGACTGTGATTGGTTGCTAAAAGTTCCTTCAAGACAGTTTTCCCAGTGCAGCGCAGCTCTCGCTTAATGGCTGACTCAGGCATTACACCCAAGTCTCATTCACTGATCTCCATGGCCACTTTCCCATTATACTATACCTCCCTTGAGTGCCAATGAGAATATACCACATGAGAAAAAGATTCCTTGATGTATAAACCTCTGATCTTTTTAGATTACACATGTTGATATTTTTCTGGTCTGTAAACACGATAAGAAATATTTAATTTTTCCATTCTAACCCCTTAAAAGATTAGACTGTGTATAGAGAGACATGCCGTACAATTGGGGGTTGCTCTGTTATTATATACAAACGGTTTCGGTTGCCATGGGAATCAGAAAGTCTCTCTTTATCGCAGCAGTTGGTATGGTTTAGTAAGAAAAATCATCCTAAGTCTCTATGCCAAGTGTTCGCCATTTTCATGAGAATCTATCCAGCAGACTAGAGGACGCATGGTATATACCTGCCATTATGGAGGCAGTCAACGAGAGCAAAATATGCAGCAGCAAAATATCAATATGTCCCCTTCTTCTACGATAAAGTTCTGTACTAGAGAGGTTAAATATAATATCAGAATAGTAATAGTGAATTTATTAAATGCAAAGAAAAAAAAAATTGCTCACATTTATTTTCTACTTAATTATGAGGATCTCCCGCATTTTTGTATTTTCCTAGTAAAATGCTGAAAAATAAAAATCCTAATATTAAGAATAATTCTAAAAAAAATAACTATAATGATAATAATATAAGCTTGGTGTAGCGCACGTGTGTCAAACTCTGGCCAGCAGGCTTATCACACTTGGCCGATGGGGAAATACTTGCAGGCTGATAACACTTGGCCCTCAAGGAGGGCAGCCCTTCCACCATCATCCTGCAGTCTGAAGCTTTGAAATGTTGGAAATTTTTGGTGCAACGTCTCACGACCAATTTTGCCCAGCTATGTCAAAATGGGAGGAGCTGAAGCAGAATGGGGGCGTAGCAACCACACTCACTAAATTCATGTGTGGCGGCATTATTGAGTGGCAACATTATTTATGCCACAGATCTTACTCCAGTCTCAGACTGGAGTAAGACATGTGATAAGGCACCCAATGAGGCACCCGCCACTTTACAGATGAGCTGGATTCATTAAGAAGTGTGCACCTCTTCAAGGTGTTCCTGGGAATTAGATAAAATGGTGTCCTGGATAAAATTCACACTGCAGCCCATCCTAGTCATGGGCCAGGACAGGCTGAAAACTGAATACTTCTCCCAAGGCCTTTCTCTCAATTGACAAGAGCTTTAATCACACATACCTCAGCTGTCGACAGGAGCCAGACTGTAATATGTAAAGAATTAGCCCATCTCGTGGATGCAGATACTGTTGAAATAGTGACGGCTGCCAACGGGTGTTAGGGTTGGCATTCCACTAGGCCACCCAGTGCATGGGCCACATTTTTTTGTCTACTTTTACATTATTCAGTTTTCCAACAGGTTACAAAGAACCTATCACATGAAAAAACGCTATTGACCTGCAGATATGTGGTTAATCAGTCATGGGAGCGGTGCCGGCGTGGGTTCAGTCACCGTCTGAGTATAGAGAGTGGTGGCTGTAGCCATGCACCCCACACTGACTGACAGCAGCTCAGCATTAGGGCCGGCAGTCAGTCAGCTCCAGGGCCAGCAGTCAGTTAGTTCCAGGGCCGGCAGTCAGTCAGTTCCAGGGACTGCAGTCAGTAAATTCCAGGGCCGGCAGTCAGTCAGTTCCAGGGCCGGCAGTCAGTCAGTTCCAGGGCCGGCAGTCAGTCAGTTCCAGGGCCGGCAGTCAGGCAGTTCCAGGGCCGGCAGTCAGGCAGTTCCAGGGCCGGCAGTCAGGCAGTTCCAGGGCCGGCAGTCAGGCAGTTCCAGGGTCGGCAGTCAGTTTTAGGGCGTGGTTACAGTTGCCGTTCTCTATACTCAGAGGAGTGACAATCAGACTTAAGTCGGAATACTGCGGAGTGACTAAAGATAATTTCCTCCTGACAGTGTGGGTCTAAGTGCGGGCGCCGGGCAGATTCACAAGGCTATTAACCTGCAGATTACACTCCAGAGCACACAGTACAGGTGATGTGTGATGACTGGTGTACTAGGTGAGAAACTACCAGTTTGGAAGGAGTGGAGTGTAATAAGGAGGTCATGTTTGCTCACCTTTTGATACTGATATAATATTCATCCTCTTGCTTTAGCTCAATATACTATCACCCCTAGGTTTAAAGGGAATCTGTTGGCAGGTTTTTGGTATTTAATCTGAGAGCTGCATAATATAGGGCAAGTTAGCCGGATTCCAGGGATGTGTCACTTACTGGTCTGTGTTGTACTTTCAATGCAATGACCGCTTTATCAGCAGGAGATTATCACTGCTTGACTATGTTACATGTGCACAGCAGTCAATCTAAAGTGTGTAACCCCCACTACTGATTAGCAGCTTGATCACAATGTATGTTGTACACAGGAGGCTACCAATCAGTGGAGTGGGTGAGGTTATACCCAGCTCAGTATTCTGACCTCTGCTACATTTACAGCAGAGAAAACAGGGATTTTAGCAAAACTGCAACAAGCAGCCCAGTAAGTGGTACACCCATGGAATCAGGCTGTCAGATTCTACATCATACTTCATAACAAATATCTGCTGACAGTTTCCCTTTAATAATCAAATTAAATTTTCCATAATATTGTTTGCAGGAATTCATTTTGTGGAAATGGACTCCATCTGTCTTTTGAGTAAAGGGTTTAGGGCTCATATACCCGTCATTTTTATTACTGTATGCAAAAAAAACGGAGCGCTGGTTTCGAATTTCATCCGTCTTTGGTCTGTGTGTCCATTTTTTACCATCTTTGTATCATATGTCTTTGCCAAATGTGAAGAAAAAACTAATAGAGGTTTCTCAAGCATTCCGTAGAATGAATTAGTGAAAGTCAGACATCACATAGACGCAACTCAGATGGTAACCGTGTGCTGTCTCATTTTTTCCACATTGACATAGGCTCGTTTGGTCAGCAAATTGGACCTTTCTCTATTTTTTATGCGGACAATTGGTCAGCAAAAAAGCTGATATGTGGTTAGATCCATGGAATATAAAATGTTAAGTGAGTCACTGACAGCACAGTACTGTTCTATGCTCATTCGTGTCCTTTTTGTCTTACCCATTGCAATCTTAAAACCAGACACTACATGGATTGAACATGGACGCAACGTGTGCAGCCCATGATTTTCCATGGACCCATAGACTGGTAATTTTGACCCTTGACTCTGATCATAATGGGATATGTGGGGGTTTTTTTGCAGACACACTGTCTGGACATGTGAGCACCTCCATAGATTATAATAGCTTTAGGTGCTATGCATGAAAATCACGGGTAGAACACATACATGAAAAATAGATGTCTGAACGAGGCCGTAGACTCCTTGAAGAACGTTCTATAGATAAGCTCCTGCTTAGGCCTGTTTCACACTTCAGTTTGTTCTGTCAGTTAAAATCCGTCAAAATAGCGGAAAACGGATCCGCAGGAGGACTGACAGAAATGGGGGACAGCGGATCGGCGGATGTATGGATCCGCCGAAGGTAAAAATTTAAAGGAACCACGCCTGGGGGAAAAGGAGAGAGAGAGACCTAATCGAATAGGCCTTGTGCAGTCTTCCTCTGGAGATATGCATGTGTTCTCATCTTCCTTGTAGACTCTTGCCAGTAATTGGCCATGTTTGTGTGTGCTGATTCCCTCGCGTCATATGTGAACGCATGCTGACTAGAATTGCTCTTCGCTTGTTGTAACTACTGGGTGTCAGACATCTCTTTGCAATCTTACTCCCACAGACAAGATGATACTCCAGTTTCTTGTCAGTCTAATTTTAAAATGCAATTTCTTAAAGTGGAGAGAGGAACACATTACAATTTGTGAAATCGATCTGACTTCCATTTGTAGCCGCGAGGTAGATTAGTTTATGGAATGTAAGAATGGGGAATGGCTGGTGCCAAGCGGTTATTGCAATATTCTGCACATTGGTTTACATATTTTCTTGCCTCCCATACCGCTATAATACCTGAGCGTTCTGAGGATTCTCCAGTGCTGGCGGTCATGTGATGGCAGGTATGTGACCTGCAAACTTGTGGCCATATTCCAACTAGACTGTATCGGGTCTTGCTTGATACACTGGCATTGAGTAAGGCTGCGCCCATCTAGTTAGCAAGTGACCGCATATATGCAAATCCCATACATGCAGTCACGCGCCTGCCGCCGGCGCAGGAGAATCCTAAGTTTGCTTGCAATGTGAAGATTCACAACTCTATAGCCATTTAAAGACTGGACAATCCTTTTAAAGCAGATCTGTCACCTGATTTCAGAATACAGGCAACATACATATTTAAATCCATCTCTTAGACCTAAAGAAACTAGTGTACTGACTTTGAAAATCCATGTCAGAAAGACTGTATAACCCTGAAAATAAATTAAACATTTTTTTTTAGTACCAGCTAAAGAGTGAGAGAGCTAATGAGTCCTCTGTGTATTCAGTCAGCTGCAGCTTATACTGAGCAGCGCGAGATCTCAGCTGGGAGGAGGGACACTGAGGAGATGTCTTTCTGGCTTGGTGGGAGGAGAATAAGTTTAAACTATTATTTTGACACACCTCTTTATTGTTGAATTCCGATTGTTCATACAGTGCCATTGACACAGGTATATAGATCCAGCCCTTGGCCGTGCAATTTGCTCTTATAAACATTTGTTTAAAAAAAAAAAGACTCAATCTAAATAGCTGACTGATACCAATGTGGTCCTGTAATAGAACATTACTGGTGTAGCAAGTCAGTTCATGACATTTCTTCCATCCTAAATATTCCAAGATCAAATGTTAATAGCATTATTGAAAAGTGGAAGGAAACACACTAACGTAAAACTCTCTGCTAACTCAATACCTGCGGAGTCCAAACTTCCTTTGACATTAAAATTAGCACAAAAACTGTATATCAGGAGCTTCATGGCATAAGCTTCCGTAGTTGAGCTGCTGTATGCATGCCTTACATCACCAAGCACAATGCCAAGTGATGAATAGAGTGATGCAAAAGAATACACCACTGGCCTCTTGAGCAGAGGAAACGTATTTGCCTTTTAATCTGGCAGTCTGACGGACGAGTCTGGAATTGGAAAATATCATGAAAATATTACCTGCCTGACTACATCGTGTCTGTGACTGTGTCACAATGCACAAAGCAAAGTTTATAAAGGCATAGGAAAAAATGAGGGTTGTTTTCAGCACAAACAACTGGCTAAAAAATGTAAGTTTTAGGTGTTGAGTTTTTAACTTTTATGGACTTTTAGCTTGATTCAATATACTTACTTTTTTATCCATTTTGTTGTGCAGAAAGCTACCCTCGTTTTTTGCTCTGTCACCTGCAATCACCAGCAGGTACGGCACCCACTGGTTTCTGATCACAGCAACGGATTCATCTATGTTACCAGCGTGAACAGCTGTAACGCTGTCCCTCTCCCCTAACTCCTTCTATGAAGGCATAGTTGGATGAGTTTGGTGTGGAAGAATATGACCGGCTGCACAATTTCCTGACCTCAACCCCATTCAACACCTTTGGGATGAAGTAGAACTGAGATTATGAGCCTGGCCCTCTCCTCCAACATCAGTGTCTGATCTCATAAACTCTCTTCTGGATGAATGGGTATAAATTCCCACAAACTCCTCCAAAATCTTATAGAAAGTCTTCTAAAAACAACGTAAGCTGTTATAACTGCAAAAAGGGACCAACTCCATATTAATGACTGTAGATTAACCCTGAGATGTGATAAAAGCTCCTGTAGGTGGTATGTGCAGATATCCCAATACTTTTGTCCATATAATATATCTATTTTACACTGTTTTGCATAGGTCCATTTTAATTATTGGGTACCAAAATGTTGTGCAAATCTGTTATAAACGTTACATGTAATGTCCAGATAATTTTCAATGTTTCAACAATTTTTCAGTGAGAAGAAACATTCTGGTGCACAAATAGAAGAGATTCGAAAAACTTGATTGGTGCTCTTTTTAGAACAATGGAATGTTCTCAATAGGTTTTGCACTGTGACTCAGTCACGGGATCAGACAAAATCTGAGCCTGGAAAGTATATGCCGGTAAATTTAACCTCTATTATGGTTAAAATTCTTGAATTTTTTCTAAAAGATGCTATTCTGGAGTATCTCATTAAGAAAAAACTCATGACCCAGTATCAACATGGATTTATGAGGGATTAATCCTATCAAAATAATTTGATCAGCTTCTGTGAGGAGGCAAGTTGGAGTCTGGACTATGGAAACACAGTTGATGTTGTGTATATGGACTTGTTAAAGGTGTGTGATATGGTGCCACACAAAAGGCTGGTACATAAATTAGACTAATGGGACTAGGGGAAAATACATGTAACTGTGTTAACAACTGGCTGAGTGATAGGAAACAAAGGGTGGTTATTAATGGAACACACTTGGATTGGGTAAAAGTTAACAGTGGCATCACAGGGGTTGGTATTGGGCCCTCTTCTTTTTAACATATTTATTAATTAAGTACATTGTAGGGATCATGCAAAGTAGAATTTCTAAATTTGCAGATTATGCTAAACTCTGCAATGTAATCAAAACAGATGAGGATAATTTAATATTACAGATTTATACAAGATGAAGGCTTGAGCTGAAGTATGGGAACTGAAGCTTAATGTAGATAAATGTAAGAAGCAGAGGGAGGGTCCAGCTCCACAGAATAAAATCTTCTTCATCTGTGAAGTAATTTCCGTTAGAGAGAGAGATTAGAAAAATGTTATAACCAAATAAGACATATGCATAGTCCATGAATGGGTGGTCAGAGACGAGTCCAGCTGTTGACACGTTTTTGGTGTTTCCACCCATAAACATGATTAAATTTATTCGCCAATACAGAAGATTGTATTCCATTGAGCTGGATCTTTTCTCATGCTGTTTCAACTGCAACCAGACAAAGACGTTTTTCCGTGCTCCGGAACTATTCGGACACAGATTGCTGTGAGCCGTTCTTTTCCTCTTGCAGATACTGTAAATATAAGGTCATGCACTTGGGTAGAGGAAATGAAATGTTTAGTTATGTACTAACTTGTAAAACACTGGGTAAAACACATACTAGAAAAGACTTGGGCCTATGGGTGGACAGCAAACTCACCTGTAGTGACCTGTGCCAGGTAGCTACTGCCAAGGCAAATAAAATTATAGAGTCCATAAAAAGAGGCAGGTTGTCAAACTTGGGGTTATTCAGTTTGAAAAAATTAAGCCTTAGGGGTGATCATATTTCAATATACAGATATATGAGAGGACAGTACAGAGATTTTTCTTCTGATCTTTTAACACCTAGACCTGTGATGGTGACAAATGAGCATTTTCTACATCTAGCAGAAAGAAGGTATAGGCCGGGATCACACATGTGAGAAACACGGCTGAGTCTCGCATGTTAATACCCAGACCTGCCGCCGGCACTCGGGAGCGGAGAGTGCGGCCGCATAGCAATACATGCAGCCGCACGCTCTGCTCCCGAGTGTCGGCAGCAGTGCCGGGTATTAACATGCGAGACTCGGCCCTGTTTCTCGCATGTGTAATCCCGGCCTTAATCATAAGTACAGACTTAGATTATTTAGCGATGAGACTATGGAGCTTTCTGCCACATGATCTTGTAATGGTTGATTCACTACAAATGTACAAGGAGGGACTACATGCCTTTCTTTAAAATATTTATTACAAGTACTAGATTCTGTGATGAGACATTGATTTCAATCAGCCTGAAGATGGTGTCACTTGTGGGGAGGACGTCTATAATATCCCCCTGAATTACAGGATCTGAGGCTTAACGAGACTGGGGGAAGCGACATCCCATCATAGAAGTTCTGCCTAAACGGTTCCATGGAGTAAGGTCATGTGGTCAATAACACAAGTAGATGGCACATGAATTCGTGCGATAATTACATGGTCAGGAAAAAAATTGTATCTACTGATGAGAGCAAGCAAAGGTCTTGAACGCCAGGGAATTGAATTTGCAATTAAATAATATTTTGAGTTATGTGTTTGCTAAATCTAAAGTTTCAGCAATATATTATCGGAGAAAACAACAAGATTTCCAGAACTAACACTTTTCAGGTATTTGTCACTTCCTTATGTTACTATTAGAAATGATCTTCTTTAAACTCTGTGAAACCGAACCCACGATATTCTCGTAATCCTCTATAGATTTCGTTATCGAACATTAGTTTAGTTCATGTCGAGTTCTCATAATCTAATTAACTTCCATGAACACCAGCCGCCATATTCAATTAGATGCTGCTGTTGTAGGTATCACTGAGGATTAGCGTAATACATGTAGGATCGGCACGCATCGGCGGTGTTAAGAAGCTTGATTCATAACCACATCATAGACAATATGGAAAATCACACATGAAAACTGTACTTTTGCCAAGTGTTCTCCTTCAGTCAGTACCGACAATCTCTAGGGTCTCATTCATATGTTAAATTTCTAATAACTGAAAATCGGACCAATTTTCATCAGGGTTTGGATGAAATTTTTCATCGATGTTTGGTCTCTGTCAATTTTTTCAATTAGTGTTTCATCAATTTTTCTCAGAAACAAAAAAATCAAGTTTTTCCTGGCAGTCTGTGAAAAAGCAGACAGAACACAGATGTGACTAGAATGCCATCAGCATCTCGTCTGAGCTTTTTATGAACCCGTAGACTTGAATGTACAATTTTGATCTGAAACGCAGACAAAAATTGGATCCGATACTGTGAAAAACATGGTCATGTGAATAATGTCATAGACTCTGATAGGCAGGGGTACCCATAGTGGCAGACCACGCGGCCGCTGTGTGACCAGTGAGCAGGGGAGGGCCTGGAGCTGAGGGCATCGTCCCTCCCAACTCCCCCCACCTGTCATTGCAATTTCATCTGTAGCTGGCTCCGTAGGTTGGCTGCAGTGCTATCAAACTGTTTGTGGGGTTTCCTTATTGTGTTGAGGGCTGTGGGTCTCTTATACTGAGTGGAGGGCTGCAGGGGCCATAATCTTGGGTGTGGGGACCCTCAAACTTCATGTTGAGGACTAGGGGACATGATATTGTGCATGGGGCTGTGGTGCCCCTCATTCTTTGTGGGGGCTGTTGGTGACATTATATAGAGTGTTGGTGCTGTTATGTTGTGTGTAGAGGCTGTGACACCATCAAGCTTTATGATGGAGCATCGTGCT
The DNA here is from genome assembly GCF_039654945.1 of Dendrobates tinctorius. Lineage (NCBI taxonomy): Eukaryota > Metazoa > Chordata > Amphibia > Anura > Dendrobatidae > Dendrobates > Dendrobates tinctorius. Next base: position 17,216,705 of record NW_027361697.1, on the reverse strand, counting down.
GTGGGAGGAATTATACACTGTTGGGGTTACTGTGGCGGCATCATACTTTGCTGGAGGCACTGTGTGTGGTGTCATCATAATGTGCATGAGGAGGGACAGTGGTGGAAATATCATCAGGGGGTATCATGGTATAATGCAGTATAGTGGGTCATTTTATAGGGTACTATACTTTATGAGAGCCATGGAGAAGGTGTAATAGTGAGTGAGAACACTAAGGGGCTTCAGTATTGGCATAATTACTGTGTACCTGCCTTAGTTTGCGTCCCTCTCCCTGATTTTAAATGTTGGGAGGTATGACCCGGCCTGTTTCGGCAATTTTTTTTTCTCTTTTGTGGTGGGACATGTAGAGGGGAATGTCCAACTAAGACTTTTGTTATAGGGCCCTTTGATTTCAATATATGCCACTGATGATAGATACAGTATGTTCTCTACCTGTGAAAAACACAAATACAACAAGTACATGAAAGGTCAAATTCGGTCGACCATTGTAAAAGTCAGGTCAGCCTCACTTGCAAATTGTGGACATAAGTGGCTCCAAGTGCTCTAGAGCCATCTTCTACTGTCCATAAATGAGGCTCTTAGGCTAGCACTGACAGCAGAAAGCACAAATACCGAAAATACATTTGTCTGAAAGTACCTAAGCATGGATCTAAGCCACAGTGAGAAGTCTTCTTTTTATTTTCTTGTATGAAAAAAAAACCCGACAATTTTAGATCAGGGTGCTTAATTGATCTATCAGCCAGTTTAGAGCTGTCAGTTTTTACAATCATTGTGACAATTGTTTTACTCATATGCTAAAAAAAAAATTATTTTTAAATTACGGTATAACACGCACGCATGCACTTTCCAAGCTTCTCCCAGCCATTAAACAGCAAAAAACGGACAGCACCAAGATGGCATTTGAGTGCTGTTTTCCTCATGGACTTATTCTTTTGAATGAGTAAGTTTGCTCCGCAAATCAGATGAAAACCACATTTTTTTTCGCTGCTGAAACTTGGTCCGGGAAAAAAAACAGACCTGTAAACAGCCCGATAGACTTTAATGTTCTCTCGGTAAAAATCACAGCTAGAACTTATTACAGTATATGGGGCTGTTCACACGCCTATATATTTTGGAAGAGAAAATTACGCAGACTTGTCCAATTTTGAACCAAGTCAAGGACCAAACTCTTCAATGCAAGTCTACGAGTCTGCAAAAAAAATCTGACAGTACTCGGATGGCATCCCTGTGCATTCCATTATGCTAGGAAAAGTTTGAGAAACCTCCATAAGTTCTTTCTTCTACAAACAAGAAAAAATGATGAAAATCTCATGGTCAAAACCTGATGAAAATCTCATTCAAAGCACTGACGAAACTTGGAACATTTTTTATATGAGAAAAATCATAGGTGTGTGAATGAGCCCTATATGTCAGCACTGCTCCCTCCTGACATATACTGGGTGAGTGATTGTAGGCGCCTATGCACCCGCCACATGCCAAGAGTGTTGTACAATGTGTACTTAACATTTTTCTGCTGAATAGAAAAGCGTGGATTTTCACACTTTCCTCCATGCAGCGTGGCACAGTACAAAAAACATATATCGCACTTGTTTTATTTTTTCTATTGCCCATCATATGCACCCTATGCAATACAGGGACATACATTGGTGGCAAACATCGGAGTATAACCCCAGTATACTACATAACTCTAATATGCTTGAAAAAACAAGATGTGCCTAAAGCGATAATTACTGGTGAACATAGACAGAAGAGGAACCTGGGCAAGAACAATATACGGGTTCTTTACAGTCCAAGAGCTCATCATAATGCACAATTCCATCTGCTTTGGAGGTGGTAATGGCCCCCTTACCTCGTGTGCCCCTATGAAGCTGCACAGGTTGCACCATTGATATCTCCGTCTGGCACCTATAAAGTCAAACTATTGTTGTGCAGGTACAGACATTACCTCTCTGGAAACCCTCACCTGTTTGCTGGCTGCCTGGATGTCCTCTTCTGAGTTTTCAGCATTTCTTTGCTCTGGGGTCCGGTACTTCTCACTTGAGCTGAAGACCCTGTTGTGGAGCGGCTGAGATCAAGTTCTGTCCTTCTGCTCAGGTGACACTGTGTCTGGTAGCTAAGCGTTTATGGTGAAAGCTTCCCTTAACCTAAGCGGTATTATACGACAGGTGAACAAAGGCCGATTATGGAGATCCTGCAATACACTAACTCTGCTGTTGACAGAGATGGCAGATTAATGTTTCCTTGTGCAGTCAGTGTTTGCTTTCACCTTAATCCTATAGATATATTTTTCTTAAAGGACAAACAGGTTTTTTGTTGGCTGTGATGTATAGTTAAAGTCAAGAAGTTATGACACCATATGGCACTTGAATACTATTTAATGTCATAACTGATGCCCTTTATCCTCTATGAAGATCCTAGCTCCTGGTGTATCCACATGAAAGAATAAAGCCATGTTCCCATGTAGCGTTAACAGTGCATTTTTCCTGAAGAAAATCTGCACCCTTTAAGGATGAGCTGATGGTGAGTTTTTGATGTTACAGATTTTCTGCACCCATTAAGTAAGATAAGTTAATTGCATTTTTTTCGAAAATACGTAGAATAAAATAGTCACCAAAAACTTATTGTGGGATTGTAGCCGAATAGTTCATTGTGGATGAGATTTAGGGGAATAAAATAATTTGCAGGAGCGGCGTCATCGCCGCTCTTGCAAATCTCGTGCATGCGCGCCGGTCATTCCAGCAGTGCCACTGCATCTCTGAAGCCAGGTGTATGCTTCCCGGCCTCAGAGGCGCGCACTTCGCATGTCCGGAAGTTCAGAAGATGGCTTCCGGTAATGCACAGGGCACATCTGAAGCCAGGAAGCATACACCCAGCTTCAGAGACACAGTGACACTGCCAGAATAAGCAACGAGCATGTGCTGTTATGAACAGGTCACCGTGGAGGATGGCAGGAATAGGCTAGGCCACCAAGAAACCAGAAAGGTTGGTCACTTAGCGAATTTCAGACCCCTAATCCTAACAACACAACTAACAGTAGCCGTGGAGTGTACCTACGATGCCCTAGACACCTCGACACAGCCGGAGAACTAACTAGGCCTAAAGCAAGAAAGGTGAAATCTAAACTGCCCTGGAGTAGAACCTCAAAGAAATAGATAGCCCCCAAACATATATTTTCGGTGAAACCAGATGAGGGACAAACACAGGCAGAAAATAGACTGAGCCAATGATGGGGCCCAAACTGTCTAGATAGGATAGGAAAGGAAAGGATACTGTCTGCAATCACGCAAAAACCCTAAAAAATCCAACACGTCTGATGTACAAAAAACACTGAGGTCTCACGACCTCTTCCCCACTATATCAGCATTCTGGTGTAAACTGGCAGCAAAGCAAAAGAGACTAATATAACAGGGGACTGAACAAACTGACACAAGCTGTAACTTATGGAGCGGGGTCCAGCACAGCCACAGCAGGGAGCACGCTGAACCTGCACAGCAAAGCAGAAAGAGGCAAAACCAGGTCAGAAGCAAAGGAGTAGCAAATGAACAACTTAGTTGAAAAATGCAGGATCAGGCAGGAGACAGCAGATCTCAAGTTGCACAGGAAGAACTAATCACCAGCAACAATTGAGGGAAGCCTGCTCACTTAAATACTCCCAATCAGTGACCCCATATTTCCAATCATCATCGACCTGTCAATCCGGCCAGCTCCACTACCCACAGTAACCACCAGAGGGAGCCCCGACTCAGAAGAGAATTCACAACAATGTGCGATATTTGCATGAGCGGCGATTGACGCCATTCCTGCAAATTATGTTATCACACCAACAGGGGTGTAATAACATGGAGAGAGGGCTGACTTGTCTGGGGAAACACACGCCCCATCGACTAGTCAAAACGCTCATTAGCATAGAAAACAGGGACATAAATGCTTCTTTTACACCTCATTTGTACAGAAAAACATTATACAGGGCAGGAAATTTACTCAAACATAGGTGAATGGTACTGGGTTGGAGGGCATGGTGGACCTGACAGATTCCCTTTAAGGCGGCCAGGATCACACATGCAAGAAACTTGGACGAGTCTCGTATGCTAATACCCAGCACTGCCGCCGGCACTCAGGAGTGGAGCGTGCGGCTGCATGTATTGCTATGCGGCCGATCCGAGTGCCGGGCATTAACATGCACGACTCGTTTGAGTTTCTTGCATGTGTGATCCCGCCCTAAGGATTTATCTCTTTGCAATACCTAAGGAGAAACCGCACAGCAAATCCACCACAAATCTGCATGTAAGCCATGTGGATTTTGTCAGGAAATCCATGCAGATTTACTGCTTGAATTGACCTGAACACTTGAAGTTTCTTTACTGGATGTTGGTACAGAACTTTGCACTCCATAAAAAAAGATTTAATAAGTTTATGAAAACTAGGGCAAGAAAATTAAATGCTGTAGTCGTCCATAGCATACAATCAGAATATGACACTATTTTTCAAAGGTTTTTTTGAACAATGGATTCCAAACTTTTGTTTCAAGTTTTGATAATCCCTGCCTCAAAACCAGGCTACTATATATTGCATCTAACTACAACTTTTGCATAGCAAAATCAATAGAGTAACATTTCTATTCACTTCAATGGAAGTTTCTGTGACGAGCGTCAGCTTACGCTGAGCCGTTTCTCTTTAGAGAGTGGACCCTCTGGGCCGTGGCACCCACCCACCTAGGGCGAGCTGACCTTGTAAGAAGCCACCTCCTATACAGGGAGTGTCAGGGGCAAGACCAAGGGGGTGAGCCACCATGACAGCTGGGACCAGACGGCCGGCTCATGGAAGCAAGACAAGGCGAGACAAGACGTAAGTTCAAGATAACTTCATTACGGAACAGTTCAGGGTAACAACAGGTGCAAAACACACAGGGAACACATAGCAAGGTGGGTGCATGGCACGCCAAGGTCCAAGACATGGTACATGCAAGATGGTAGGCAAAGGCATGATGGCATCGGACTCCGGACATCTGGCAACGATCGACATGATCAGGGCATTGGGCTGCGGACATCAGCTCCGGACATCAGACCGCAGTCATCAGGCTTACGATCTCTGGCAGCAATCGGCAGGTTCCGGGCATCTGGCAGGCAAACCAGGGTTCCATGCAAGGAGACAAGACAAGTTAGAGACATGATGCGTGTTAAGGAACACGCCAGGGTCAGGTCCAAGGCAGCGTCTTGCGCATGCAGAGGCATGCCAGGGTCGGTACAGGGACGGAGGCCTGCGCGTGCAGAGGACACGCCAGGGAGGGGCAGGTACAGGGATGGAGGCCTGCGCGTGCAGAGGACATGCCAGGGGCAGGTACAGGGACGGAGGCCTGCACATGTAAAGGGACAAGTCAGGGACAGGTACAGGGATGGAGGCCTGCGCGTTTAGAGGGACACGCCAGGGACAGGTACAGGGATGGAGGCCTGCGCATGCAGAGGACACGCCAGGGACAGGGACGGAGGCCTGCGCGTGAAGAGGGACACGCCAGGGACAGGTACAGGGACGGATGCCTGCACGAGTAGAGGGATACGCCAGGGACAAGGATAGGACCTGTGCGTGCAAGAGGGCACGACAGGTTACATGGCAAAACCTGCGCGTACTATTATAGAAGCACAGGGAGGTATGCCAAGGGACAGGCGAGGACCTGCGCGTGCTTTAGAGAGCACGAAGAGCACAGTGCAGACACAGCATGAGGTACAAGGAAGCACAGAGAGCACGCTGGGGCACTGGCTAGCTGATCGGGCTGCGGCACTGACAGACGGGCAAGACTCCAGCAAACCCGGCTGAGGCATGGCAGGCGACACAGCTGTCACTGACCGACGAGCACGGCTGAGGCACAAGCAGGCGGGCATGGCTAGGGCGGGCACGGCTGTGGCACAAACAGGAGGCTAGGAAGGCCAGACGCATGCAAAGACATACGAAGCAACAAAGCAAAGCAAGACAAGAAACAAGGCAGAGCTAGGCAGGTGCGGAACACGAAGCGGAAACTTAGGCAGGAACACAGAGTCAGGTCAGAGCGAGAACAGAGCTAGCAGCGGAGTGTAGGCCGAAGCCCAGAGCTGGACCAAGGCAGAGCCTTGGGACTAGCGTGGAAATGTGCAAGAGAGCACGATAGGACAGAGTCTAGCAGCAGAGATTAGGCCGAAGCCCAGAGCCGGGTCAAGGGAGCACCTTGAGACTAGACATGAAAATGTGCAAGAGAGCACCATAGGGCAGAGTACGGAAAACCAGGCAGAGACAAGAAACATGAGAAGTACTACAAGGCTCAGAATAGCAAAGACCAGACATGGCGAAACAGGCTAAGGCAGAGAACAACGGAAGGACTACAAGGCAAAGCAAGGCAAGGACAAACATGGCACGAGAGACACCACAAGACATGGCACGAGACAGAGTACAAGCACAGAGCGTGTGCAGAGACGCACGACAGGGCAGAGTGCAGGGGCACAGAATAAAGGGAGCGACCGAGCAGACCAAGCAGCCATGCAGGGAAGCAACACGATACTCAGGCCCTGACCATAGGGAGAGGTGGTCTGATATAGGGCATTAGCACCTCCGCTTCTGGGTCAGGACCAGGGGAGAACTTCCAGTTCAGATCCTCCAGGTTCACAGAGAGCAGTCACATGATCAGGGATTCCAGACATGCAGAGATGATTGCAGAACCAGACAGTGCTGGAACCTAGGAAGGACACATAATCAAAGGGTTCTGGAACACAGAGATGATCACAGAAGGCAGAGCAGAAATGCAGGCATCTTACAGCCCAACAGTCACGAGGTGAGTGTGCACACTGCTCTAGGGAACATGCAGGATAGCAGACATGAGATGTGCGTGCACACCGCTCCAGGGGTCATGAGGCAAAACAGACATGGCGGACATGACAGACATGGCGAGCATGACAGTTTCATATTTGCAACTCCTCTATACTCCGTGCTGCCTTGTAACCCAGTCTAGTATTCAGCTAAAACTCATTTCACAGACAGACAATAAATTCAATAACTTATTCAGCCTACATATAGAATTTACAGATCCCTCCAGAAATATATATCCAGACCATCAATGACTCTTGCGTTTCTACCACTGAAGATACCAATCACACAATGTGTATTATGCCATGTGTCTTTGTCGATATCATGTCATGTGAAGAGTGTTCTAATGTAATGTATAATGTAGGAGAAAATAGTATAAGATGGGTAGTATATGGATAGATAGTAGACTGCAACATAGGTAATGACATTAGGGTAATATACTGTTAAAGTTTGGGACTAGCCCATAGTGGGAAGAGTTTGGTGTTAGGGCAAGTGACTGCTTCCTGTAGTTAGTGAGATAGGGTTGCGAGAGTGAAGAGAGCAGTATTGCTGTTGGGGTGATCCACAAAAGGAAAGGAGACTTAAGGACAGGAATAGCGAGACCTGAAATAACCGACAAGACAGAGTGGCCTTCCGGAAAAGGGTCCTTGGATAGGATGCAGAGTCACAAAATCCCTGAGCTTGCATATGCCGAAAGTAATAGGCCTAAATAGGACTGAGTGTGTGGGACTAGGGGGGGTCCCAAGAGGTAGATCCAGGGTGCCAGTAGTGGAAGAAATAGAACACAGAATGGCTGAGCGAGAAGAGAGACTTGCTGATAAGCACTGTGTCACAGAAGTTGGGTTGTGACAAAAAGGGAGAAACAGCGTGCCTCACTAGCCTTGAAATGCAGACTTGTGAACCCTCACATTGCACGCACTATGCACTGTGAGGATTCTCCAGTGATGGCGGTCATGTGACCGCAAGTATGCTTTATGAATACTCCCGGCCACACTCCAACTAGACTGTTTCCAGCCTTGTTCAATATACTTGCATTGAGTGAGGCAGTGACCATTTAGTTGGAATGTTGCCCAGAGTATGTATATTCCATTTTTTCAGCCATATGGCTGTGATTCTCGGTGCCTGCACAGGGGAATCTTCACGTGTGAGGATTTGTAAGTCTGCACTCACAAAGAGTGACAGCAGACTTGTAGTTTAAGACCAGACAACTCCTTTAAGCAGGAGTAGATTAAAGGTAGCAAGGGCCTGAGGATGTGGAGACTGAGATGGTCTTGTAGTCATCAGACATGCCATATGATAGGTCATTAAAAATATACATATCCAGCGAGGTCATATGTCAGGTGGTATGCCACATAACAGGTCACATGATGAACACACATGGGTGCTCGGGTGCATATTTGAGGGGCAATGTTGCAAGGAGAGCAAATTTTTTTTTTTACTTATGCATTGCCTTCCCTACGGGATTTGACTACTCATTATGAATATGTATCAAACCCTAGACTAATACAAACCACACACACCAAGGAAGGCACAAGTCACTATATTTAATAAAGTAGGATACTGTATTTAAGTGAGAATAGGCTATACATAATAGGGGAGGACACTATGTAAAAATGATGGGTTATTCAATAAGGGATGGCGTTCTTCATAATATGAGTTGTTGTTTTATAAACAAAACTATTACAAAATTCATCATTCTCTGCAATCCGTCCAGTATAGATACAGAATAAATATTTACATCTAGTTACTCACCGGTGATATCTCTATCACCCCCTGTGAATTTAGACTTATATTTGTGTAGTTTTATTTTAGTGTTGTGTTTCAATTTGTCCTCCCTTTTCTACGATTAAGTCTCAGCCGCCCGTAATAGCAGTTATGTCTATGTTTCTATAGACCCCTGGGGTACAATATAAACTTACATTCAGGCTCTAATCTGCAGTGTATTTCTGAGAAAAGTATTGATCTTGACAAGAACATATGTGCACGATTCACCAGATGCAAACACATGAGAACAGGAAGACATGAGTCATCATCACTGTACACAACGTCTTTTTGTTTTCTCGTATGTCGACATGTGAGGAAGATTTTAAGAACAATGCACCAACTCATCCTGTAAACAAGCTGACCCCATATAATCACATTATACCTGCCATGTCAGACCATGCAAAGCTCAGCAGCGGGCTCCAACAGCAGAATTATAGAAGTCTGGTAGCTTTCAGACCAGAACCATGCAGAACTGGATGCTACTAGACTTCAATTCCAAGATATCTCAAACCCAATGTTCTAGTTTAGTCAATAACATTCTAGACTGTCTAGTTTATCCCCACTTTTGAAGAACGTCTAATCAAATGAAGTTCTGGAAATAAGATAACTATACACATGCAACAGCTTTGCCGAAAGAAGATGTCGAAAGGAAAGAAGGGAATTGGCCACCTCTGGCATAGACGTATCGAGCACAAGAACAAAGGACTGGGCATGATGAAATTCAAGATGCCTAATCCTTATTTTTACAGACATCTGTCATCCAACAGGTTTGTTTTAAATGCTTTCGTTTTATTTAAACTCAATAAGTGCTATAAATTTCCAGTGATTGGTTGTAGGCTTTAAACCCATGGTATTCATACACAGCACAGGGTTTAAGCTTCTGCAATCTAGGAGGAACAGGTCATCGGTTTCCGGCTGTCAGTCAGTCAGGAACACTGTGGAGAAGACAGAAGTGGTTTATCACTGCTTCTGTCTTCACAGCTAGAGATCAGAAGCATCGTCATTGCCCATAGACGTTTTATTCCACATAGATTGAAATAGAGGCATGCTTTATTACATACTGAGGCAGATGGAATGGACACAAAATTGACAACTGTGTGAAACTATAGGAGGGTCCACCTTCGCGCAGAATTTTATAAACGCAAAGTTAAGCAACATTCTAAACACTTCTCATTGAAAATTTTCTACAATTTTGCTGCTGCGGTGGGTTCATAAATCTTTAATTTGGCTTAATGCTTTTGAAAAAAAAGGGACATTCTATTTAAATTTCCATTTTGGAGTGCTTTAAAGGTGAGCAGTGAAAAGGAAAGCCTAAGATACTAGATGGATGGAGTGAACCAAAGTTAAAATGGGGTTTTCCAAAGGTGGACAAACCTATTATTCTTGCTGCTGGAATATGTGCACAAAATTGCTATTCCAAGTACATATCTGGGATACTTACACCATAATATTTGCTAATGGCTGTCTAATGATAGGATTTAGACACTCTGGGCTCCAGGTTAAGCTGAACCAGCTGGAAGCATTGACTGTGTTGTGAAGTTACTGTGACTACGGTTTACACTGGGTAATTGTGACTCACATCTCTCGCTTTCATCCAGGAGTCATACTATTCAGGTGTAATCCACTTTGTAGCGGTCACAAATTGTTTATTTACCGTAGAAGAAAAGAAACTTTGAACTGCGGGAATATTGCAGCTTTGCCAAAATTACAGAGAATAGATTTACTTTGCAAGAATCTTATTTGACATTGCTGTTAATAAGTGACAGAAAGCAGAACAAAGGATACGTTACGCTGAATTCCACAGACTGGAGTGCATTCCACCTCGAATTCTCAGTTAGTCAGATGTTTTCACAAGGTGACATTTATTGGGATCCATAGCTACAGACGCTAATAACATCCAAATTAAAATGTACCTGTTTTTTTTTACACCAATGTTCTTCTGTGGTTGTACCCCACATCACAAGTTAAAACTTGGTTTGGTGTTCTAAGAAGGCAGGAGGTAAGGTCCTAGATGACAGGAATGTGTTGCTCAGATGTTTTTTTATTTTGACTGGATTTTGGGTCCAGGATTCAGGAGCGACTGAAAGAGCCTGGGTGGGAAAGGTTGCTCTTGTACTCCAGTCCAGGTCTTAATGGCCTAATAAAATACAAATGGCTAGAGAAAGACAGAGCTGGTGGATAGTCTGTACTGCAGCCTGAGAGGTTCCCGTAATACTAAGTTGTTGAGACCATTTGATTTACTTTGACTTACCCAGAGAGAGGACTGTTTTCATGTTTATTTGTGCTAAAGAAAGGCTGTTTTATTTTGGAGCAGTAACATTTGTGAAGGACAGTAGACTTTATTTTGTTTTGATATAAAATCTCTGCACCTGTACATATCCAAGCAGCTACCAGAGAGCTGAAACCCCTACAGTGTACATAACAGTCTAACATGTCTGCAAACCGTTTCTGTTCTTAGGCTCTGAAACTTGCTATTCTTTCTTTTTTAATAAACAATTTATTTTCCTAAATATAATGCCAGCACTACAAGAGCTGGAATTTCCTTTATACCTTTCCTCTTTTTACAGCATGCTTTGATACTATCAATGTCAAACAGCTTGACATGAGCTTAGAGTCCGCCTCTCTGCTCTTCATCTGATGTCTAAGAGCCACGTTACACATTGCGAGATCACTAGCGAGATCGCTGAAAAGTCACCGATTTTGTGACACAACAGCGATCTCGCCAGCGATCTTGCTACGTGTGACACATAGCAGCGACCAGCCCCCTGCTGGATATTGCTGATCATGCTCAAATGTCCCAGGCCATTTTTTGATCGTTGGCATCCCGCTGGCCAGCATGCATCGCTGTGTTTGACGCCAACGAGCAACTTCGTTGGCAACACAGAACTCAGGGACGCAGGCGTGAGTTGTCAGAATAGATGCCGTGTAACAAGGTCCCAACGACCGCTAAGGTCATTATACAGATCGCCACATCGTTGCTGCGTCGTTGAGTAGATCTGTCTGTTTGACAGCTTACTACTCATGTAGCGACGCACCAGCGATCCTTACCAGGTCGTATCGTCTGGATTGCTGTTGCGTCGCTCAGTGTAACAGTACCCTAAGGCCCTAATTTTATGTTACCTGTCTCAGAGTGTCTGCTGCCAGTGACAGACTACATTGGACAACAGATTTGTACACAAAATTACACAGATGGGAGACGCCTAGCGGTTATCAGCTTGGAGTGATGTTTACTTTTAGGTTGCAAATTACAGCATAGATAAGCAAATCACTTTACTTAAAAATGATCACAATATCTATGAAATGAGATCAAATTGGTTAAAAGTGCAGCTACCATTTATGGGTCACATAGCTCTAAAATACTGTGCCTAGAAAAATCTGCTAACAGACAAAATAGTGTGTTTTGGCCACTACTTTTTGATTGCAGGCCTGATCGGTGTGGATGCGACACCTGGCACCACTGCTGATCTGATGTTATTTCTGCCAATGGCAGCTGGAAGTTCTCAAATGTTGCCGGAACTCCGCAGCTCTGTCCAAACTATAGTGGCCGTGGTTGAGTACTACAGATCCATCTTCTATTCATTTGAATAGTAAATAATAATAATAATAATCTTTATTTATATAGCGCCAACATATTCCGCAGCGCTTTACAGTTGAACAGTTTCAAACACAACAGTCATAAGTAACAACGTTAACAATACAATAATTAAAGCGAAATAAGACGACCCTGCTCATGGGAGCTTACAATCTACAATGAGGTGGGGGAGATACAAAGCACAGGTTTGTATTTACAATGATGTATTTACAATGATGGTCCAGTCATCTTCAGGGGGTGGGGGTTAGATGGAGATAGTGAATGGGCTACACACACACACACACAAACATAACATGACTTTGATTACTGAATGTGATAGGCCGCTCTGAACAAATGTGTTTTGAGCGAGCGCCTAAAACTATGCAAATTGTGGATGGTCCTAATATCTTGGGGTAGAGCATTCCAGAGAATTGGCGCAGCACGGGAGAAGTCTTGGAGTCGGGAGTGGGAGGTACGGATTAGGGCAGAGGTTAGTCGAAAGTCATTTGCAGAGCGCAGCGGTCGGTTAGGCCGATAGACAGAAATGAGGGAGGAGATGTAAGGGGGTGCCGCACTGTGGAGAGCTTTGTGGGTGAGAACAAGTACTTTGAATTGTACCCTGTAATGAATTGGCAGCCAGTGTAACGACTGGCGAAGAGCGGACGCGTCTGAGTAACGATTAGCCAGATGGACAACCCTGGCTGCTGCATTAAGGATAGACTGGAGAGGGGAGAGTCGAGTGAGAGAGAGGCCAATTAATAGAGCATTACAGTAGTTCAGGCGGGAGTGGATCAGGGCAACAGTGAGAGTTTTTGTTGTTTCCATGGTGAGAAAAGGGCGGATTCTAGAGATGTTTTTTAGGTGTAAGCGGCACGAGCGGGCAAGAGATTGTATATGGGAGGTGAAGGAGAGATCGGAGTCAAACATAACACCCAGACAGCGCGCCTGCTGTCGGGGTGTTATTATGGTGCCACCCACAGAGAGGGAAATGTCAGATATAGGGAGGTTGGTAGATGGTGGGAGCAGAAGAAGTTCAGTTTTGGAGAGGTTGAGTTTCAGATAGAGAGCAGACATGATGTTGGAGACTGCAGACAGACAGTCAGTGGCGTTTTGTAGTACAGCAGAGGTAAGGTCAGGGGATGATGTGTACAGTTGTGTGTCATCAGCATAAAGATGGTACTGAAAGCCAAATCTGCTGATGGTCTGTCCAATTGGGGCTGTGTAGAGAGAGAAGAGAAGGGGGCCAAGGACTGAGCCCTGAGGTACCCCAACAGCGAGAGGAAGAGGAGATGAAGTGGAGCGAGAAAACAGAACACTGAAGGAGCGGTCGGAAAGATAGGAGGAGAACCAGGAAAGAGCAGTGTCCTTAATGCCTAGTGACTGGAGCCTAGAGAGTAGGAGAGGATGGTCAACAGTGTCGAAAGCTGCTGAAAGGTCGAGAAGAATGAGCAGAGAGTGGTCACCATTACGTTTTGCTGTCAGAAGGTCATTGGTCACTTTGATGAGTGCAGTTTCCGTCGAATGTAGGGGGCGGAAACCGGACTGTGAAGGGTCTAGGAGGGAGTGAGTGAAGAGGTAACGGGTAAGGCGGGAGTATATCAGGCGCTCCAAGAGTTTAGAGATGAAGGGGAGATTGGAAACTGGTCTGTAGTTGTTTGTGCAGGATGGGTCGAGGGTGGGTTTCTTTAGTAATGGAGTAATGATAGAGTGTTTGAAGGAGGAGGGGAAGATGCCAGAGGAGAGGGAGAGATTAAAGATTGTAGTTAGGTGAGTTGTGACGACTGGAGAGAGAGACTGGAGGAGATGTGAGGGAATGGGGTCGGTTGTGCATGTAGTCGGACGAGAAGAGGAGAGGAGCCTGGAGACGACTTCTTCTGTGATGGGATCGAATGTGGAGAGTGAGCCAGGGGAAATGCAGGGAGGGATGGGAGTCACTGAATTTGGTGATTGGGAGCGGATTTCCTGATGGATATTGTCTATTTTCTCTATAAAGTGGGAGGCAAGGTCATCAGCGCAAATGTCTGTGATAGGGGCTTGTGCTTTTGGCCTGAGGAGGAAGTGAAAGGTGTCAAAAAGTTTCTTGGGGTTGTTGGATAGTGAGGAGATCAGGGTGGTGAAGTAGGTCTGTTTGGCGAGGTGAAGGGCAGAGTTATATGTCCTTAACATAAATTTGAAGTGTATGAAGTCTTCTGGTGTGCGTGTTTTCCTCCATAAGCGTTCAGCACACCTAGAGCATCGCTGGAGAAATCGGGTTTGCGATGTGAGCCAGGGCTGTTTCACTCTGTGTTTGGAGGTTCTGAGGGTGAGGGGAGCTACTTGGTCAAGGGTGCTTCTAAGAGTGTCATTGAAGTGATGTACAGCCAGATCAGGACAGGACAAAGAAGAGATTGGGGACAATGATGAGTGTAGGGAGTCTGAAAGTGTATGAGGGTTAATGGCTTGTAGATTTCTGACTGAATGGTAGGTAGGAGGGTGCTGGGGTGAGCGAGGATTTGTGAGTGTAAAGGAGAGAATGTTGTGGTCAGAGAGGGGAAGCGGTGAGTTATCGAGGTAGGAGATTGAGCAGAGCTGGGCAAAAACCAGGTCCAGGGTGTTACCGTCTTTGTGTGTTTCAGAGGTTGAGAGCTGAGAGAGGCCTAGAGAAGTGGTTAGTGATAGAAGCTGGGATGCAGATGTGGAAGTGGGGCTGTTAATGGGGATGTTGAAGTCTCCCAGGATAAGGGTTGGTAGTTCTGAGGACATGAAGTGCGGCAGCCAGGCAGAGAAATGGTCCAGGAAGTGGGTGGGTGAGCCTGGGGGCCGGTATATGACCGCTACTCTGAGGGAGAGGGGACGAAAGAGCCTGATGGTGTGGACTTCAAAAGAAGGGAATGAGAGTGATGGAACTGGGGGGATGACCTGGAAAGTGCATTGTGGGGACAGGAGTATGCCGACTCCACCACCAGGTCTGTTTGTCGGTCTCGGGGAATGGGAGAATTGTAAGCCACCATGGGAAATGGCAGCAGGAGAGACAGTGTCAGAATCCTGAATCCAGGTTTCCGTGAGGGCCAACAGATTCAGAGAGTTTTTCAGAAAGTAATTGTGTAGGAAAGGAAGCTTGTTGCATACAGACCGTGGATTCCAAAGGGCACAATTGAAAGAAGGAGATGAAGGAGTGCAAATAATATTAGTAAGATTATTAAGGTTTCGATGTGAGGTAGGGTAGGGGTTGAGGTTGGGGGATGGTGGACCGGGGTGGGGGGAGATGTCCCCTGAAATTAGTAGGAGCAGGAAGATAAAGAGCAAGTAGTTTTTGGAATTGTATGAAGATTGTTTGTGCAGTGTGTTTGGGCAAGATGGGCTGAGGTTTTTCAAGAAGGTGAGAAGTGCATGGGAGCTGTACATGGGAGAAGGAAAGAGAGAGGAGCTGATGTATATGAGTTGTGATGGAGGGGGGATTGGTCGGTGAAAGTGGATTGCAAGAGAACATAGGAGGATAGGAATAAGGCAAATGGATAAAAGGGAGAGCAGAGTGTGGGTTGCCTGACTTCTGCCCTGACTAACTGCCATGTAATAACTGCTGTATCCCGACGCTTATCTTCGTGACGCTTTGCTTCTGTGATGCATGCACCCCCACATGCGTGCACCCCTATGGATGGTTCTAAATTTATAGTCCAGACTGCAGGGTCAGAAGAGATGGATTGTGGGAACTGGTTGAGGATAATTTGGCAGCTGGGGTCAGCACACCAGGGTTTTTTTTTTTGTTTGTTTGTTATTTTGGATGATCAAAGACATTCAGCCTGGCAACATCTATTTTAACACCTCCACCAGATAAGATCTACACTGATCCCAGTCATGGAAATGCAACAATGAGTTTTAAGTACAAATGCACCAAATGATCTATAACAATGAATTAGCAGACACATTAAAATATGTTTCTAGATGGTAAAGCAGCAGATGACACAGCAGACAGCAAGCAGAGGTGGGAATTTTTACCATTAGAGTCTATTGCAGCAGATGAGACAGCAATCAGAGGTGGGAAGTTGTACCATTTGAATATGTTGCAGAAGACAGCAAGCAGAGGGAATTTTTACCTGTATGAAGAGAGAAGATGGATTTTAGTTCTGTGTCATGTAATAACTGCTGTATCCCGACGCTTATCTTCGTGACGCTTTGCTTCTGTGATGCATGCACCCCCACAATGGATCTACAGTATCCGGCTGTGGCCACTATAAAAATGAAGGATGTGCTGTGTTCTGGAAGCATTCAAGAACTTTCGGCAGCTCCAGTAACAGCAGATCTGTTGGGGTGCTGAGTGTCACAATCAGTCCGATCGGATATTGACGGCCCATACTGCTGCTTTTTCTTCTTTGCTCTATATTTTTGGTGAGATATGGTCATATCCTTCATAAAAATTGTTTTGTGTAAGAGGGTCAGGGCCTAGCCCTGTAAGGCTGTGTGCCCACGATGCAATTTTTAAGCGTTTTTGCCGCGATTTTCGGCGGGAAAACGCTGCAAAAAAGTTTAAAAATCGTGTACAGAACGCCCCCATGCATTCCTATGGCATTCCGCACATGCTGTGCTAATGCTGCGCTTTTTTCCGCGGCGGAATCGCATCGTGGAAAAAAATCACAGCATGCTCATTCTTTTGTGCGAAATCGCAAAGAATTGCTGCGATTCTGCACCCATAGGAATGCATGAGAATCGCTTACTTCCCGCATGTGGCTATGCCCACCATGCGCGAAGTTAAGCGTCTCATGTGCGGTTGGTACCCACGGTGTGGAGGAGAGGACACTGTCCTCCAGGCCCTGGGTACCATACCCCTGTAAAAAAAAAGAATGAAAAAAAAAAAAAAAATCGGGGTATATTTACCTTCCGGCGTCCCGCGCTGCCATCCCGGGCCTCAGCGTTCCCAGTAATGCCTTGCGGCAAGGTCTTGTAATGACGTAGTCTCGTGTGACTCTAGCGGTCTCGTAAGATCGCTATAGCAACGCGAGACCAACGTCATCACAGGTCTCGCAAGGCATTACTGGGAACGCTGAGGCCCGGGATGGCAGCGCGGGACGCCGGAAGGTAAATATACCCCGATTTTTTATTTTTTAATTATTTTTTACATTCTTTGTTTTACTATTGATGCTGCATAGGCGGCCTCAATAGTAAAAACCTGGTCACACTTGTCAAACACTATGTTTGACGAGTGTGACCAACCTGTCAATCACTTTCCAAGCGATGCTTCAAATCGCTTGGAAAGTGCTTGAATATCGCACGCGAAAATTGCGGCAAAATCGCTAACATAATCGCGGTAAAATCGCGCGGAAAAAAACGCGCGATTTCTGGGAAGGAGTCCGGTTTTCAGTGTCCGGATTTAAACGCTACGTGGGCACATAGTCTAAATGTTTGGTACCATTGTTTGCTTGTACATGATTGCCATATTTGAATGTCTCGTATTTACATATTTGTGCATTATGTGTAAACTGTATATTTGTGTTTATCGCCATATTGTGATTTATAAGTTAGGGACAGTGCAGTTAGGAAAAAGGACACTACAGTAGATGGGGGCACTGAGTACACCTCTTAATAGAGCACAGTTGTAGGACACTTTAGTTGTAGTACACTTTAAGGGTTAAATTGTAGGAGTGGTAGCTGGGAATTAGCTGCAGAGATTTTCCCAGTCATAGTCAGTCGGGGGTAGCCCCTGGTGCTGCTCAGATGTCCTGTTCGCTGCCACACAAAGGTGTGAAGTGGAGTATGTTACCTTCAGCAATGTAGTGAAGAGGTGAGTGAAGAAGTCTGGGTGCTGAAGAAGTAGTTGAGTGGGCCACCAGCGAGTGCTCGGGCAGGTTAACTAAAAGGGGGTGGACAACCTAGTAGATGATTATTTCCGTGTCTCGACTGAAGTCGGTTCCAGGAGATAGGTCGAAGTGCCGTTTTCACCGGGCTCCTCGTCCCGCTGTTACTTTGTGGTCCATTCTGGTGTAGCTGAAGAGGCTAGAGAAAGCAGAAGAAGATGTATTGCTGGTACTGTGTCAAGTGTACTAAAGGTGTATTGGATGTGCTGTGTCCTGAAGAGAATAAATCTTTCTTGTTTGAAGTTATCCTGGGCTCTGCCTCCAGTCCTTTGAACTCCAGGAAGAATGTGGGACGCACCAGGGAAGAAGCAGCAGACAGCACAGTAAGTATGGAGTGTGCTGAAGAGTCTACCCCCCGGCCGAATTATTACATATGTATAAAGATCAACAGTGTGTGTGTAACGGTGTCCTTAGCCACTAGTGTTCCTCACACTAGAGGTATCTGTTTTATATGCTATTGTTTTGCTTCTTATTATGTGTATATTTAATAAAAATTGCAATTTACTTTTGCAAGATTAACTCTCTTTGTGCTTTTCTGATCACTTCCCTCTTGGAGTAGAGGAATTTATTGACAGATGGGATTTAATAACTAGAGGTATATAGACTGATGTTTGCAGGGAAGGTAAAAATGAATCCAGAGGTGACCAATGGAGGGCCCGAATAGTGGGAAGCACCAAGGAGAGTATATTTATTTATTTTTTAGGAAAGTGCCTATGCCATTTTCATTATCTTTGACAACTAATTACAATTGACCTCACACATTTGACTTGTGTTGGTCAAATCTGCAATATTTAAGGAGATTGACCAAGACTATTCTGTCTCCTTACCCGGGGCTGAATGAGTGTTCCTGGGGTCGGGAGCTACATGTCATTGACAGTATCATGAATTCAGAGATGTTCTGCCATATAGTGAAAGAGAATATGCTGCCATCACTCTGTGCCCTTGGTAGATGTACACTAAAGTAATAATGACACAAATCTGTTGCATTTCTGGAGAAGGACATGGAGAAAATGATTCAATGGCCAAGTGACTCCTGATCTGAACCCAACTGAAACACTTCACATGCTTTAAAAGTCAGGGAAGGCCAAGCCACATGGAAGACTAGTTGAAAAGGTTTCTCCTTGCCAACTGCCAATAACAGACAAGTCTCTCCCTATACACATGGAAAGCGTAAAATACATAAAGACCATTGATAAAGTAATCTCAGGTCAAGAATTGTGCAAAGCAAAGAATAAAATATCTATTTATAATGTTAGTTTATATTATAAACAGAGAAAATATAAAAAATAATTTGTTACAACTCAGGTGTCCGGTGCCCGGGACCAAGGGCTCCTTCCCTGTTCGTAGCACTAGAGGGCGCCCTAGCTCGCCTTATTCCCCGGGATACTTCTGAAGGTGAAGATGTCGGGGCCACATACCTTGCCTTATCTCCTGAATCAGCTCTCCATCTGTTCTCTTCCCCCACCCAGGGAAGAGGGGAGCTGCTGTCCACCGCAGTACACCAACCCAAAGAACAAGGCAACATGAACAGGGTAAATGAAAATACCAGGCATACAAACATTCACTCACATATAACAGAGGAATGCACTGGGAGTGGATGATGGGGATAAACCAAAATAAGAGAAGGGAAGGAAATTAACACACTCACAAACCCACGCAACAGTTACAGATAACTCCTCCAAACTCCTTCTCATATAAGCACCAAACACCTCTCCTCCAAGCCATGCAACATAAGCCAACTCTGGCGATGTGTTTCAATCAGGACTCAGATTATATAGGGGATAGGAGTGGCTAACTTAGCTCAGCTGAGAGCTCAGACTCCCAGAGTTTCCGACATGGCTGATTAACCCCTGTTCTGCCAAAAGAAATTAAAACACCATTTAAAGAGAAGTTTTTACCTACAGAGTATCAATGTCTTTGCATACAATAGATATATACTAAGATAATTTAGTGCAATTCATAATCATTAATTCTCAAGTGAAAAGCAATTATTTATAAAACGATGTAATAATAACAATTGTTCTGAAAAGCACTAATTTTAACCTATATTTTACAAATGTACTGTAAAAATGTATACTGAGGTAGTTAAAGCAAACCTGTCTTCAGGTTTGGCCGATATGAATTACATCCACCTCCTTTCAGGCCTGATATCCAGCATTCTATAATACTGTATATCTTCCTCCAACCCGACCTGTAAGAAAATAAAAAAACGGATTACTTACCGGTAATACTCTTTTGTAGAGTCCACGACAGCACCCACTGAGAGAGGGGATCCGCCCCGGAACAGGAAACCTACAGAGAGATAAATGGGGCGGTACCCCTCGCTCCCTCAGTTTGTGTTACCGAGAACAACAGAGGAACCGCCATACATGTTTTAGTCAATTTATTTGGGCAATTCATCTATCTTACCCCTATGTAGTTTTATGTTTACTAAGTTTAATCACATATCTAACTTAAATCACAATCTCCACCACCAAGGAGACCCATGTGTGAAAAATTCTTACGGGAGGGAAGTGAGCGGGTGCTGTCGTGGACTCTACAAAAGAGTATTACCGGTAAGTAATCCGGTTTTTCCTCTTCGCCACGACAGCACCCACTGAGAGATTTCCAGAGATAATCACTTGGGCAGGCACACCGTGTTAAGGACTGATCTACCAAAAGTTAGATCCTCGGTAGAGGACAAATCTAGTCTATAGTGACTATAAAAGGTAGACGGAGAAGACCAGGTTGCAGCCTTACATATTTGTTCAATTGGGACGTTCGCCCTCTCGGCCCAGGAGGATGATATGGCTCTAGTGGAGTGCGCCTTAATCCCCAGTGGAGGGTCTTCTCCTTTTGTCAGATACGCCATTGTGATCGCATCTCTAATCCATCTGGATATCGTGCCTGATGTAACTGCAGACCCCTTCCTGCTGCCCTGGAATGAGACAAAAAGAGACCTACTCTGCCTCCAGGGACTGGTCCTATCTAGATAGGCTAGCACGGCTCTTTTCACATCTAAGGTGTGATATTTCTCCTCGTCCTGTGTTGACGGGTTCTCATAGAATGAAGGTAGGCATATCTCTTGAGACCTATGAAATTTAGTTGCCCGTTTGGGCAGGTAGGACGGGTCCGTCTTTAAAATGAGACTGTCTCGTGTTGTTAACAGGAACGGTGGGTCTACTGATAGAGCATGAAGATCACTCACTCTCCTGGCCGATACTAAGGTCACCAGCATAGCCGTTTTCAATGAGAGGCACTTTACTGATGCTGAGCTTATGGGCTCAAATGGTGCCTGAGTGAAGGCATCCAAAACTAGAGTAAGGTTCCACGCTGGTAGCCGAGGCACATGCACCGGTTCTGCTCGTTGACAAGCCGAGATAAACCGAGTCACCCATCTATTTGCTGCCACGTTATAGTTAAACAGGGCTCCTAGGGCTGACACGTGGACCTTAAGAGTGTTTACTGAGAGTCTCAGTTCTCGGCCTTTTTGTAGAAACTCTAGAATGGCCGTAATGGGTACTTCACCAGCTAGTTTTGTTGGGTGAAAGGCCAGGAACTTCCTCCACACCTTAGCATATATTTTTGTCGTGGACTCCTTCCTGCTTTGTAGCAGGGTATTGATTAGGTTCTTTGAGAAACCCTTCTGCCTCAGTAGCTCCCTTTCAAATTCCAGGCCGCTAGGTGCAGGGCTTTGGCCTGTGGATGGTAGCAGGGTCCCTGCGAGAGAAGATTCTGGTGCAGCGGCAGGATCCACGGGTCGGTTACCGACATGGCTCTCAGCCATGAAAACCACGGTCTTTTTGGCCAAAACGGGGCTATCAAGATGACCCTCGCCCTCTCCTGTCTTATTTTCCTGACTACTGTTGGTAGTAGCACCATTGGAGGGAAGGCATAGGCTAGTTGGAATGCCCAGGGTGCTTGGAGGGCATCTAGAGAGAGAAGCAAACCTTTTTACGCGCCTGTTGGCTCTGGTTGCGAATAGGTCTATCTCCGGTCTGCCCCATTCTGACGCTATCATTTCGAAGACGTCTCTGCTGAGGACCCACTCTCCCTGGTATAGGGCCTGGCGACTGAGATAGTCTGCTCGGGAGTTGTCCACTCCTCTTATATGGAACGCTGACAAGGAGAGAAGATGGACCTCGGCCATCTCCAGAATCTTTCCCGCGATAGACATCAGTGGCATTGACCGCGTGCCTCCTTGCCGATTTATATAGGCCACTGCGGTGGTATTGTCTGTCTGGATCTTTACGTGGGCGCCTCTTAACTGCGGGAGAAAGTAGGATATCGCGTAAAAAATCGCTGTTAGCTCCTTTACATTAGAGGAGGCCTCTATTTAATTCTCACGCCACCAGCCTTGTACCATGTGCTCCTCTAGGTGGGCTCCCCAACCTAAGGGGCTGGCATCCGTGGTGAGTATCTTGGAGGGAGTCACCCACCACTGTACTCCCTTCGATAGATTGGAAGGAATTAACCACCATTTTAGGGATTCAACCACCTCGGGCGATAGGGACATCTTCCCTTCCAGCCGTCCCTGCAGTCTGTCTCCTGCAGAATAGCCCACTGTAGTTCTCTGGAGTGGAACTGAGCCCATTGCACCGCTGGAATGCACGATATCAGAGACCCCAGCAAGGACATGCCCTGTCTCAATGATATTACGGGTCCTCCTGTAGTATTCTGTACTTTATCGATTATGGCCATTACTTTGGCGTTTGGCAGAAAGCACTCCTCAGTTACGGAGTCCACTTGCAGGCCCAAAAACCTTTGACAGGTCACTGGCTCTAGTCTGGACTTCTCCCAGTTAATTAGCCAACCCAGTGTTTGTAGGGATGAGATAATCCTAGCTATTCTTGCTTCACACTGTGTAACAGAATTCCCCACTATGAGTAGGTCGTCTAAGTAAGGGACAACTAGGGTGTCATTCAGCCTTACATACGACATTACTTCCAGCATTTATTTGGTAAATACCCGAGGAGCCATGGATAGCCCGAATGGCATTGCCGCAAACTGGAAATGCTGAATCCGACCTCTGAACCAGACTGCTACCCGCAGGAACCTCTGGTGCCCTCGATATATGGGGAGATGGTAGTAGGCGTCCTTTAGGTCCAAGACTGCCATATAACACCTGGGAAACAAAAGCTTTATTGCAGACTTAATCGACTCCATTTTAAACGACCTTAGCCTTAGGAAGGTATTAAGTTTCTTTAAATTTATTATAGTCCTGTAAGAGCCATCTGGTTTTGGGACTAAGAATAGAGGAGAATAAAAGCCCATCCCTATCTCGTCGTCTGGGACCTCTACTAGGACCTGTTTAGTTAGCAGTACCGCAATCTCCATCTCCAGTGCTTCCTGCTGTGATCGGGACTTCATAGAAGTCAATAAGGAGTTCGGTGGATACCGAACGAATTCTAATTTTAGGCCTGATGATACAATATTTAGGGCCCACGGGTTTGATGTCACCTTCATCCATTGGCGGCTGAATCTTAATAGCCTGCCACCTACCGGTGTAACGGTTTTATCGGGATCTGTCTCCCCTGAAGGGACGTTTCCCGAATAGGTTGCCTCTTTGCTTGGGGTCCTTATTTTCCCAGCGGTCCTGGGGTCTAAAGTCCTTCTTTTTACCGAACGGCGGCTTCCTGTAGGCCCTCCTGTTGAACGGAACATACGGGTTAGGGAACCCCTTCTTCCTCTCCCCTGCTTTTGTCAAAATCTCATCCAGTTCCCTACCAAACAGGTACTTACCCTGGCAGGGTATAGCACACAATCTAGTTTTTGTTTGTGTGTCTCCTTTCCACCCCTTCAACCATAAGGCCCGCCTGCCTGCATTGGTCAGTCCTGCCGCTCTAGCCGACAACCGGAGAGAGTCCGCGGAGGAGTCGGAGAGGAAGGCCGCTGCTCCCTTAATGAGGGGTATAGAGGAAAGAAGTCTACTCCTAGCTACTCCATTCTTAATATTGTCCTCCAAGTCATTCAGCCACACCAACATTGATCTTGCCGTACACGTGGCTGCTATTGCGGGCTTAAAGGCTGCCGTACAAGCTTCCCAAGATCTTTTGAGGAATGTATCGGTCTTACGATCCGAAGAATCAGCCAAAGTTCCCGAATCCTCTACCGGCAAGGAGGATCTACGGGAGGTAGAGGCCACTGCCGCATCCACCTTGCCTGGAAGGTCCACTGGATTCCTTCCTAGAGCTGCCACTTTTTTGCTGGTGCTATTGGTTCTCCTTGTAGCACTGCTCTGTCTACTGCCAAGTGGGGATACCACTAGCTGACCTAATGGGAGCGAAGCTGGGTCATCTAAGGACGACATGACTGCGCACTAGCGCTGTGTCTGTGGCTTCCTTTTAAAGCCTTTGCCATAGCTGCTCCTCCTTCTCTTTTTTTTTTTTTTTTTCTCTGTCCACCATTTTTTTTTTTTCTCCCCCTACTGCGCATGCGCGGGCGTTGTCCCGCGGTCTCTGCCTTCAGCCTGATCCCGGAAGTCCTCCTCCACTTCCGGGTTGCCTCTCCTGGAGCGCTGGGTCACCGCAAATAGTGATGCGGCCGGCGACACCGCGCGTCTGCGCCCCCCCTCCACGCACGGGGTCCTTCTCCTGCCGCAGGTATGACTCCCAGCGGCGCCGCTCAGCACACACGCTCAAGCCCTTCTGCCACTCAGGGGGGGGCGCGCGGCCTCAGTACGCCCAGATGGCGCTAGTAATGGGGGGGGGTATAGCCATGCCCCCAGTGAGCTTTGGCACCACTGTCGCCTCCAGCCTCACCTGCATTACACCAGCTCTGGGGGGGAATACACCTCTCCGCCCGACGCTGCCTCCTGTCCTGGGGCCCCTGCTGCTCATATTCTGCACGCAGGCGGCTACCAGACCAGGCATCCTCTTCTGCGGGTTCCTTTCCAGGAACAGGAAACCAAACTGAGGGAGCGAGGGGGACCGCCCCATTTATCTCTCTGTAGGTTTCCTGTTCCGGGGGCGGATCCCCTCTCTCAGTGGGTGCTGTCGTGGCGAAGAGGAAAAGATCTTTTATTATACTCTCCTGCAGGGCGGTCCGGTCTGCAAGCGTCAATATTCTTGGTTTGGCACCTCCCTTCTTGCAATGCCGTCCTCCTTCTTGCTTTTTGTGGATGACACATCCCTACGTCATCCTCACAGTTGTCCTTCTCTCCCCTGCTGAGGGCAGAGTAAACTACTGCAGTGCGCAGGTGCCGGTAAAGGTCAGAGAGCCGTGGCGCATGCTCACTATAGTACTTTCCTCAACAGTGCAGAGAAGCATGCCTGCACAGTAGCACGATGCCGGAGAGACTGCGTGGATGACTTAAGACGTGTCATCCACACGAAGCAAGAAGGAGGGCGGTGATCATAAGAAGATGGGAGTCATGGGACCAAGAATATAGGCACCCCTTGGACCGGAACGTCCCGCAGGTGAATATAATAAAATCTATTTTTCTTCTCTTTCAGGTTGTATTAGGGGCAGACATAAATCATTATAGAATGCTGTATATCAGGCCTGAAAGCTGGTGGTCATATCTCATATGGGACAAACTTGGTGACAGTTTCCCTTTAAGTGCAGTTCATGATAATTAGTGCTATATTACACAGCAATAGTTATCAAACATATCTATAGTGAATAGCAATTTTTATGGAACAGCACCATTTTAACATACATAGTACCAGTGTACTAAATATACACAGAGGTAGTTAAATGTAGGTCATAATCATTAGTACTCGAGTGGATGCCAAGTGTGGTCAGTGGATTAAACAAAAATAAAGTTTGAAATAATCAGTTTTTACCTAAGACGACATCCACCAAGAAGACCCGCGTCCCTTCTACCAATGGAATGAAATGACACAACCGATGTCTGATATCTGCTGCCCCTGGATCGCTGTCAGGTTCACTTTAAATGTGTAATAAGAAATGATTAAAGTACAATGGACTCATACTCAGTAATCTGCATATCCCTTATCTTCCCTATATTGTTTAATAAAAGTGGTGGATTCTAGGTGACTATTGTGAACCCAAATGTATTAGGCTATGTGCACACGTAGCATTTTAAAACGCTCACTAAAAACCGGACTCCTTCCCAGAAATCGCGCGTTTTTTTCCGCGCGATTTTACCGCGATTATGATCGCGATTTTGCCGCGATTTTCGCGTGCGATATTCAAGCACTTTCCAAGCGATTTGAAGCATCGCTTGGAAAGTGATTGACAGGTTGGTCACACTCGTCAAACAGAGACCGCTAGAGTCACGCGAGACTACGTCATCACAGGGCCTTGCTGCAAGGCATTACTGGGAACGCTGAGGCCCGAGAATGCATCACGGGACGCCGGAAGGTAAATATACCCCGATTTTTTATTTTTTTATTCTTTTTTTACAGGGGTATGGTACCCAGGGCCTGGAGGACAGTCTCCTCTCCTCCACACCGTGGGTACCAACCGCACATGAGACGCTTAACTTCCCGCATGGTGGGCATAGCCACATGCGGGAAGTAAGCGATTCTCATGCATTCCTATGGGTGCGGAATCGCGGCAATTCTTTGCGATTCCGCACAAAAGAATGAGCATGCTGCGATTTTTTCCGCGATGCGATTCCGCCGCGGAAAAAAGCGCAGCATTTGCACAGCATGTGCGGAATGCCATAGGAATGCATGGGGGGCGTTCTGTACACGATTTTTAAGCGTTTTCGCGCCGAAAATCGCGGCAAAAACGCTTAAAAATCGCTACGTGTGCACATAGCCTTAATGATGGGTTAAGGATCAGCAAATACAATGCAATGGAGCACCCTATCAATAAGTAATAAATCATAGAATCATAGAGTTGGAAGGGACCTCCTGGGTCATCTGGTCCAACCCCCTGCTCAAAGCAGGATTCGCTAAATCATCCCAGTCAGATGTCTGTCCAGCCTCTGTTTGAAGACTTCCATTGAAGGAGAACTCACCACTTCTCGTGGCAGCTTGTTCCACTCATTGATCACTCTGTCAAAAAGTTTTTTCTAATATCTAATCTGTGTCTCCTCCCATTCAGTTTCATCCCATTGCTTCTATTTTTTTTGTATTGAAGAAGTTCAAGAAAATCCCAATGGAGCCATTTGCAAAACCTCGCAGCCCGGTTACAGACGCTCCACGCAGTGGCATTTAAATGCCGTATTTGATAACATGTCAGATGAAGACTTCACAGATCTTGTTTGAAAGTTTAACAGAGACTTGTGTTTGCTGTCCAATTTATTAACAGCCAGGAGGATGCGGGGAGAACAGAGGAACGATTAGACTCCGTCTCATTTGCTTCGGCTGCATATCTAACGCCGAGGTTACAGAACAAAAAGTCATCATTGAGCGAACATATTACTCCTTGCAATACATATTGTCACATAAATATGTATCACGTCCCCATCTGTCTTCCCCGATTTACTTTAATTTGCATTCATAACATCTGAATAAAGTCCTAATTTCCATGCGGGTAATCGGTGCTCCTTCCACTTTAGTCATATACTTTCTTTTGTAATGTTTTCCTATAAATGATATTTCGGTGCTGAACGACGAGCGCAAACATGAACGTTTCCTGAAAGTGATGATATACACAAATCAGCCAAAACATTAAAAGCACACGTCTAGTCAATAACACTAATTATAATGATCTTGTTTCAATGGCAGAAGTCAAGAGATGGGATGTAGGCAGTGAGCAAATAATTCTTGGCAGGGGCATAACGATCACGGTTTCATAGATTGCGACCGTAACCGACGTGACTCATCAGAAGAACTACAATACGTTTCTAATTGGAAGTGTTTGCTAATATTATTACACTTACTATGTATTGGGATAGGATCTTGGAGATGGGAATACCCATTTAAATGAAAGTGTCATCTCCGATTTCAGACTGCTGATCCTTCTGTTCTTCGGAAGATCATTCTCCATCAGAGCGCCAAAGTGTTCTGGCGTCAGCCGTCTCATAGAGAGCATAGGAGTTCGTCCAAACGAGTCGGGCGAGATAGTTGCTGAGTGAAGCATTGGTCAGCCGACAGCCAACGAGTCGATAGCATTTGAGTGTCTGTAATCTAAAAAGTCTCTCTCCTGACAAAAGAAGTCAAAGCTCTGCCATTATCCATAACCTGGAGGCCCTGGCTATGTCTGGTATATCATTTCAGTCCCTTTATCCAGTGAATTGGGCTAAGCTGCAATACCAAACCCAGCCCACGAACAAAAGTGGCGCTGTTCTTAGAAAAACAAGATTTTAATTTTTTTACTCTCTTATCATGTCAACATGCAAACTTCTGCATTCCATATGTATATTATTTTTTAGTAAGAATTGCATGTTTGTCATTTAGAAATAAGCGCAGTAGTATTATTGCAGACATTCCTAAATTCTACACAATATATTTCTTTGCGTTATATTATTTATTCTCTTGGTACCGAACCTAAATTCTAAGATCGATATAGACTGTAATTTACGGAAGAAACTTCCGATCACAATGGTTGTAGCGAGCATTGAGTCACAGCACCGCAGCCATCAACAAGCTATTAGACCAGGAAAATGAGGATAATTCTCCATGGGAGTGTGCTCCTTAGCCAAGAGCCGCTGTAGATGGTGCAGTGGTCAAGGATTGTGGACCTTTATACCCACAGTGCGGCAGCAAAGTGTACAATAAAGCAACGGGAACTGCAGAACTAAAATAATAAATGTGTGAGTGGAGAATACGGCTGGATCAGACATGGAGCGCAGATTTTACACAATAACTGACAACTAGAACTTGTGCCCAGACCTAATTATGGCCACTTTACCTGAAACACACTTTATCATCAAGCATCCTTTTCAAAGCAATGACCCTTAGGGTATGTGCACGTTACGGATTCTACTGCGAATCCGCAGCGGATGTGGCCCTGCGGGTCCGCATCAGGTTCTGCTGTGTGGTACAGTACCATGATATCCTATGTAAATTGAAAAACGCTGTGCACATGCTGCGGAAAAATCCCCGCGGATTAGCTGCGGGTTCCTTTCCGCAGCATGTCACTTTGTGCAGATCTGCAGAGTTTCTGCACCCATTGACTTGCATTGAGTGGGGCACTTCCGCAGCAAAACCGCAGGTCTAAAAAAGATCTGCGGCTTTGCTACGGATGAAACACTGCTGATCGGGAGGGGGGGGAAGAGTGTGGGCGGTGACTGTGTGCATGTATGGTGTGTGGGTGGTGACAGTGTGCGTGTTGCCTGGGCTGTGCGGGGGGTTACAGGGCTGTGCGGGGGTCATCAGGCTGTCTGAGTGTCTGGTGGGGTCTTGCGGGGGGTCTGCCGGGGCTGTGCGGGGGTATGGCGGGTTCTTGCGGGGGTCTGTCGGGGCTGTGCAGGGGTCATCTGGCTGTCCGGGAGTCTGGCGGGGTATTGCGGGGGTCTGCTGGGGCTGTGCGTGGGTCATCAGCCTGTCCGGGCGTGTGGAGGGGTCTTTCGGGGGTCTGCCAGGGCTGTGTGTATGTATGTGTATGCAGACATCGTCCGATGGGACTACAAGTCCCATCAGGCTATGCCTGCTACACTGACAGTGATTGACACATTAGCCAATAATGGGACAGTAGTAGTCCCATCATCCGGCCAATGTGTTGAATGTAAAAACAAAAAAAAATACACAACATACAATATACAGAACATACATATAACATACAACACATAACATAGAGTACATACTCACCAATCATCTAATTCCCCGAAGCCCTTGTCTCCTTTACTAAAAATAAAATAAACCAACCTATACTCACCTTTCCGCCGTAATCCAATTAATAACGAGTGTCCCACAACAATTTTCCCTATAGAACAGTGACATCAGGTGATGTGACTGCTATATAGGGCCTCCAGCGAGGAAATGACAGGCGGAGGTAATCCTCCGCTGTGTATTCCTCCGCTGCCGGGAAAGAGGTCCCGTAACCCTAACCCTAATTCTCACGCAGCATTGCTGTAAAGTGAGAGCCTGAACTCAGGTAACCTCAGTGATGGACTGCAGGAGCTATTGTCTCCTGTCAGTTCATCACTGGGAGGCCCTATAGAGCAGTGACATCACCTGATGTCACTGTTTTACGGGGGAGATCATCGTGGGACCCTCATTATTAATTGGAATGCGTCGGACAGGGAGTATACGATTGGTTTATCTTTTTACTTTTTATTATAGGAGACCGAGGGCATTGCTTGGATCTGGGAGTTCAATAAAAATATGAAAACCGTGCTGTGTTTTATTTCATTAAAATACTTTTTTCTTATGTGTATGTTTTTTAACCCTTTCAAACTCAGCTTAATAATGGATAGGTGTCTTATTGACGCCTCTCCATTATTAAACGGGCTTAATGTCACCTTACAATAGCAAGGTGACATTAACCCCTTATTACCCCATATCCCACCGCTACACAGGAGTGGGAAGAGAGGGGCTAAGTGCCAGAATTGGCGCATCTTAAAGATGCACCATTTCTGGGGTGGCTGTGGGCTGGTATTTGTAGCCAGAGGGGCCAATATCCATAGCCCCTTCCTAGGCTATGAATATCAGTCCGCATAGCCTTTCTGGCTATAAAATATAGGGGGGCCCCACGTCATTTTTTTTGGGGGGGTCACCCTATTTTAATAGCCAGTAAAGGCTATGCAGGCAGCTGCAGGCTGATATTCATAGCCTGGGAGGGGGCCATGGGTTTTACCCCCCTTCCCAGGCTACAAATATTGGTCCCCCCGGTCGTCTGCTTTCCCCCTCTGGCGCAGAAAATTGCGAGGGAGCCCATGCCATTTTTTAAAATTTTTTAATGAAACATATTGTTCATTAATAAACATGGATATGGATATATCAATGGAAATATCTATGGAAATATCTATAGATTCATGGATATATCTATCTCATATTTATTATCAATTTATCTATTATCATCTGTCTATTTATCTGTCTATCTGTGTTTGTAATGGAGTGTGGGTTGACAAATGTAAATGAGGAGGTTGGACAGAAATTACATCACAATTTTTTTTTTTGTTAAATAACATATCTTTATTTAGCTTCCAAAAACGCATGCAAATCCGCAGGCAAAACCGCACTGAAAAACCGCATCAAATCCGCATCAAAAGCACACCTGTGTTTTCTGCCAAGAGATTTTGTTCGGAAAAATCCGCAGTAGAATCTGCAATATGTGCACATACCCTTGCGATTTGTGCAAGTCACAGCGTGGCCTCCCTTCCTTGAGCCGAATTGTTATGAATGAGTCACCGAGGAGGAAAAACAAAAACAAGCTAACCACAGAAAACCAGAGAGGTTGGTAACTAAGCGGATTGCAGACCCCTGATCTTATCCACACAACTAGCAGTAGCCGTGGAGCGTACCTACGATGATCCTAGACGCCTCGTCACAGCCAGAGAACTAAATAAGCCTAAAGCAAGAAAAGGGGAAAACTAAACTGCCCCAGAGCAGACCCCAAAGCAATAGACAGCCCCAAACATGTATGGTCGGTGAGAAAAGATGAAAACACAAACACAGATAGAAAAATAGGCTGAGCAAACGATGGGGCCCACACTAACTAGAAAGGACAGGAAAGGAAAGATGCTGTCTGCAATCACACACAAAACCTTGCCAAAAAAATGTCCAACACTTTCTGATAACAAAAACCCTGAAGTCGCTAGACTTCAATTCCCTATATCAGCACTCTGGTATATTCTGAAGACAGAGCATAAAGAGACCAATCTGATCAGGGACAAAAAGCAAACTGGCATAAACAGAGACATAAGAATGGAAATTCAGCACAGCCCCAGCAAGGGCTGGCTGACCACAAAAACTGAGTAAACCAGACCAAATCTCATGTGAAAAAATAGCAGCGCACACTTAGCTTGAGAAGGCAGGAACAGAACTGGAAACCAGAACCTCAGGGCAGGAAAAATTAGCAGCACAAAATTAGGGAGTCAGCTGTCTTAAATCCAGTCAGAGACTCCTGATGTCCACTCACAGTCCTCCTCCTCAGGTGGCAGGTCTCTGCCATTTAGATCAGCTTCATTACCTACTGTCACCACTAGAGGGAGCCCAGAACTCACGACTCCTGTCAACACAGCCAGCTCCACCACCCTCACCAGAAGCCAGAGGTAAACCAGAAAGTGAGTTCACAACACCGAATATTATAATTAAATAGCTTCCCATGGCTGGTGTCCAAATTTCGGGACCAGGTGCTTTGTCTTCCCTTATACACACTGAGGCATACTGACATTCGGGTAAGGTTTTTAATATTAGACAGTGTAGGACTGTCTCGAACATGGTCACCTTGGTGCTGGTGGGATGGCTTTTGTGCTTTTTTGATCAAAAACAGTACTAAGAACCCTATGTTATTTAAATGTACTTTTGCTTTTTTACTTATTTAACTACACAGGGTTTATGTTCATTTTGTTTCTTATAGGTTTTGTGTGGTACTATTAAAAAACATTTATATAAAAAAATTGAAAAAACCGTAGCAAAAATGCAATGGTGAACACCCTTTTAAATATATACGGTAAGCAATTTCCTAATCCTCATGCAGTCGGCTAATGAAACAACCTAATACAGGGATATTTAACAATTCAAAATGAAATCCTAAATTAGAACTTGTAGAGAAGCACATCAAACATTTATTCGCTTTTTTACTTTTTTTTTTGTCTAAGAAAATCATTTTAGAATCTTCGGCTGGAGATTTCTTGTGTTTTATTAATTTCCCATTCTTTCGGCTGATTGCACCCGTCCAGGACATGTTCAGCACCTGCACGTTCATTGCATCCTTTATACATTTTTTCAATGTTTCACCTTATACATAATTTAACCCTAACTACCAGCCTCTGAAAGGATTTTTAGCGGAACATATTTTCTTTGATTCTTTAAAAGGGATTGTCTACTTTTGAAGACTTGTTTTTTTTTTTTCCTTAAATGGATACATTTTTAGCTAAAAATCATTTTTGTAATTCGATTTGATTTAAACTTTTGCAGTGTTTACCTTCTATACCTGCGGTGCTGTACCGTCCACTTCTGACTGCAGCATGAGTGAAGTAGGACTCTGTCAGTGAAGCTCATTCACAGGGTCCAAAAGTAGGGTTTCTAAAGCCCCCTTTACATTTAGCGATGCACCAGCGATCCCGACCACGATACGACCCGGTCAGAATCACTGGTACATCGCTAAGTGGTCGCTAGTGAGCTGCCAAACAGGCAGGTCTCAGCAGCGACGCAGCAGCGGTCGTTACTTACCTTTCAGACGCGGCGATGATGACGTCCTCCCGCCCGCGTCCACATGACGCTTTTCGGCGCCAGCAGGAAGCGCCTGACGAGAAATGGACGTGAACGATCTCGCGCGATCAGCGATAGCCAGCGGGGGAGCCGGTCGGAGGTAAGAATCACATGTAGCGATATCGTTAGCAATATCGCTGCTGTGCGCAAAATCGGTGACTCTTTAGCGATATCGCTATGTGTAAAACCCCCTTAACTCCTCATTTTATGGGTTAGTTCACATCTGCCTATAAATATGCAGAGTGCAATGGGATTAAAACAGAAATTGCACCGCACTCGCACCAATGTTAATCAATGAGTCAGTGCTGATCTGCAAGTTTTTCCTGATCTGCTGTTGGGTTGATGAAAATACCGCAGCCTTATCTTGGCATGATCGCTCATCACTAATAGAATTCTCTGCTGTAGTTGTTGCAGTGCTCAGAATGTGGCAGCACATGTGCAAACCACTGATGAAAAGTGCTCAGAATGTGCTAAAAACACTTGATTTGATAGAAATAGCACGTAGCCCAGTAAGTGACACATTTCTGGAATCAGGTTCTCTGCCTCTACATCATGTTGCTCTTACATTAAATAGCAAAAACCTACTGACAGATTCCCTTTAAAAACTATTTAAGCTCCTGCAGATATATCCATTTCTCTGAGCGGTGTATAACCCCGCTGACACCTCCGGCAGCTGTCTGTGTACACTGTGGATAGTCAGCAAGCTGCCAATAAGTGGAGAGGACGGGGTTACATATTAGCTGGACTGACTGCACCTCAGACCTGGTCTTCTAGTGATCATCTCCTGCTAATAAAACACTGAAAAAGGCACCAAGCAAGTCCAGTAAGTGATATATGACTAGAATCAGGTTCTCTGCCTCTTCACCATGCTGCTTTCGGATTACACAGTAAAGACCTGCTGACATATGCTCTTTAATTCGAATAGCACATGTGCATGATACTTACCGCTGGTAAGGCTTAGAGGGAACCTTGCCAGTGTTGGAATGAAGTGGTAGTGAATGTAATAAGGAACACTATTGGGGATAGTAATCCAGATAAATTTGAAATCTGTCAATCTGCATACTGTTAGTATTGAGCCAGAAATGAGGCATCGACCGTAGTATAGTTTTGCTAGTTTATATATATAGCTCAGAAATAGATGCATTTCTGCCTAAAAGGTACAAGAAAAAATTGCAGCTGCAGGAATAAATTATAAATACACACAAATTTACGAAAACAAAAGAACATCTGGTTGGTGCACTTGCGGCAACATTTTTGTGCACTTGTGATATCCCCCCCATTTCGATTGTAGCCAGATTTCCGGAGCATTTAATTTATGAAACCTCCCCCAATGGATTTGTAAATGAAGCATTGAGTTCAGGATGACTTATACTGCGGCCAAACATTGGAACGTTTTTCTGCCTCTTCGTATAATGCTTCTAAACCTGAATCACTTGTTATGTTTCGATTACACGCTCGATGAGCCCGATTCATTAGATTCATATTACCGTGTGTACGGATGCATAATTCAGCCAGCGGAAAAAGGGGTAATAAAAGGTCATCACCTGGACACTCAGAATTGCAGAAAAAAATTCTGTCGTTTTTCACATTTGACACTAAACTCTTATCATGTATAGGGGTCAAACAGATGTTTATAGCAAGCGGCCGCCTCACTGTCTTATTTTTTACTTGAGGCCAAAACCAGACAGATCTCTAAATGAAAACTCTACCATTGAATACGATTTACAATACTTACAATAAAAAGCTGAGCAACTTTACAATCCTGATTTTTACTCCTTTCTCACATTTAAAGCTAAATTAAGAATCTTGATGGTCTCCGATTGACCGGCGCAATGTGGGAGATCACATGATATTGAAGACTTGTGCAAAGTTTTCCGGGTTCCATATACATTTCTGTGTGATAACGGATTGCTGAATTCTGACTGTGGCCACATTGCCTCATAGCGAGTATAAGCCGGGTATGTATTGTCCCCACATCCCTATCCTGGTATGCATGGCTCCTTATCCTTGTATGCATGGTTCCGATAAAAAAAATCCTACTCTCCTTCCTGCGCGCCCTCGCTGCATCTCGTTCAGGTGCCAGCAGCTTTTCCTGCTGAACGATCACATGGCCCCACTCATTAAGGTAATGAATATTCACTCCACGTCTATGGGAGTGGAGAGGCGTGACTATTCATTACTTTAATGAGCAGGGACACGTGATCGCTTGGCCAGAACTGCTGGCGCCGGAACAAACGAGATGCAGCGAGGGCGAGCAGGAAGGTAAGTAACATAGTAACATAGTTATTAAGGTTGAAGGGAGACTTTAAGTCCATCTAGTTAAACCCATATCCTATCCTAACTTGCCCTAACATGTTGATCCAGAGGAAGGCAAAAAAAACCCATGTGGCAACAGTAAGCTTCACATTGGGGAAAAAAATTCCTTCCCGACTCCACATACGGCAATCAGACTAGCTCCCTGGATCAACGCAATATTAAGGAAACTAGTGTATATACCCTGTAATATTATACTTTTCAAGAAAGGCATCCAGTCCCTTCTTAAATTTTAGTAGTGAATCACTCATTACAACATCATATGGCAGTGTTCCATAGTCTCACTGCTCTTACAGTAAAGAATCCGCGTCTGTGAGTATGCTTAAACCTTCTTTCCTCCAGACGTAGAGGAAGCCCCCTTGTCCCCGTCACAGGTCTAAGAGTAAAATCATTAGAAAGGTCTTTGTATTGTCCCCACATATATTTATACATTGTAATAAGATCACCCCTAAGCCTTCGATTCTCCAAACTAAATAACCCCAAGTGTAATAACCTGTCTTGGTATTGCAGACCCCCCTAGTTCCCTAATAACCTTGGTCGCTCTTCTCTGCACCCGCTCCAGTTCAGCTATGTCTTTCTTATACACCGGAGACCAGAACTGTACACAGTATTCTAAGTGTGGTCGCACTAGTGACTTATATAGAGGTAAAATTATGTTCTCCTCATGCGCATCTATGCCTCTTTTAATGCCTCCCATTATTTTATTTGCCTTTGCAGCAGCGGCTTGACTCTGGCCACTAAATGTGAGTTTGTCGTCCACCCATACACCCAGGTCTTTTTCAGTGACTGTTTTGCCCAGTGTTTTACAATTAAGCACATAATTATACAACTTGTTCGTTCTACCCAAGTGCATGACCTTACATTTATCCCCATTAAAGCTCATTTGCCATTTATCAGCCCAAGCTTCTAGTTTACATAAATCCTCCTGTAATATAAAATTGTCCTCCTCTGTATTAATTACCCTGCAGAGTTTAGTGTCATCTGCAAATATTGAAATTCTACTCTCTATGCCCCCTACAAGGTCATTAATAAATATGTTAAAAAGAAGCGGGCCCAAAACTGACCCCTGTGTTACCCCACTGCTAACTGTGACCCAGTCCGAGTGTGCTCCATTAATAACCACCCTTTGTTTCCTATCCCTGAGCCAGCTCTTAACCCACCTATACATATTTTCCCCTATCCCCATTGTTCTCATTTTATGTATCAACCTTTTGTGTGGCACCGTATCAAAAGCTTTTGAAAAGTCCATGTACACCACGTCCACTGCATTCCCTTGGTCCAGTCCGGAACTTACCTCTTCATAAAAGCTTATCAGATTAGTCTGACAGGAACGGTCCCTTGTAAACCCATGTTGATATTGGGTCATGAGGTTATTCTTCTTCAGATACTCCAGTATAGTATCTCTTAGAAAACCCTCCAGGATTTTACCCACAGTTGAGGTTAAACTTACTGGCCTATAATTTCCAAGTTCAGTTTTTGTCCCCTTTTTGAATATTGGCACCACATTTGCTATACGCCAGTCCTGTGGTACAGACCCTGTTATTATGGAATCTTTAAAGATTAAAAATAGTGGTCTATCTATGACTGTGCTTAATTCCTGCAGTACTCGGGGGTGTATCCCATCCGGGCCCGGGGATTTGTCAATTTTAGGCCGGTTTCACACTAGCGCATTTTCAACGCGCGCACGGCCGGGGGTAGCTCCGCCCCCGAGCCGGCTCTCTGCCCGGCGTGCCCGCCCCTTGCCTGTAGCGCCGCCTCCTAGCGGACGGCGGCGCCTGCGATCGGCGCACCCTATCTTTAGCATAGGGTGCGCCGATCGTGCGCAGGCCGTGCGCTAGTTGCGCTTTGACCTGCGCTGCGCACTTTTGACGGTGCGCCGTGCGCGCCAAAATCCGAAAAGTTTGATTTTGGCGCGCACGGCGCACCGTCAAAAGTGCGCAGCGCAGGTCAAAGCGCAACTAGCGCACGGCCTGCGCACGATCGGCGCACCCTATGCTAAAGATAGGGTGCGCCGATCGCAGGCGCCGCCGTCCGCTAGGAGGCGGCGCTACAAGGAAGGGGCGGGCACGCCGGGCAGAGAGCCGGCTCGGGGGCGGAGCTACCCCCGGCCGTGCGCGCGTTGAAAATGCGCTAGTGTGAAACCGGCCTTAGTGATTTGTAGACGTCGCCGTACTTCCTGCTGGGTTAAGCAGGTGACATTTAATGGAGAATTTCTATCCCTGATCATGTTATCCGTCATGGGATTTTCTTGTGTAAATACTGTTGAAAAAAAGTCATTTAGCATATTGGCTTTTTCCTCATCCACCATTTCACCCAGACTATTTTTAAGGGGACCAACACTATCATTTTTTAGCTTCTTACTATTTATGTAGTTAAAGAATATTTTGGGATTATTTTTACTTTCTCTGGCAATGAGTCTCTCTGTCTCAATCTTTGCTGTCTTGATTTGCTTTTTACAGAATTTATTTAATCTTCTGTATTTATTTAATGCCTCATCACTACCTACTTGCTTTAATTCTCTAAATGCTTTATTTTTATCTCTTATTGCTCCCCTTACAGTTCTATTTAGCCATAGTGGTTTCCTCCTATTTCTAGCATGTTTATTCCCATACGGTATATATTGTGCACAGGTCCTATTCAGGATGCTAATAAATGTCTCCCATTTTCTTTGTGTATTTTTATGTCTCAGGATATCGTCCCAGTTAATTGCACCAAGATCATCTCTCATCCGTTGGAAATTTGCCTTCCTGAAGTTTAGTGTCCTTGTAACCCCTCTACTACACATCTTATTAAAGGATACATGAAAACTTATTAATTTGTAATCACTATTACCCAAGTGACCCTCAACCCTTACATTTGATATGCGGTCTGGCCTGTTGGTTAATATTAGGTCTAGTAGTGCCTCCCTCTTGTTGGGTCCTGAACCAGTTGTGAAAGGTAATTGTCTCTCATCGTTGTCAGAAACCTCTTATCTTTGCTGGAACTGCAGGTTTCGGTTCCCCAATGTATTTCAGGGTAGTTGAAGTCCCCCATAATAATGACTTCTCCTTGAGTCGCTGCTTCATCTATTTGCTTTATGAGGATATTCTCTGTAGCTTCCATTATTTTTGGAGATTTATAACAAACCCCTATCAGTAATTTATTATTTTTCCCCCCTCCCGTTATCTCTACCCACAGGGACTCTACATTTTCATTAGATTCATATATATTATCACGAAGGATGGGTTTTAAGGATGATTTTACATATAAACACACGCCTCCCCCTCGCTTATTTGTACGGTCATTTCTGAACAGACTATAGCCCTTTAAATTAACCGCCCAGTCGTGGCTCTCATCCAGCCATGTCTCAGATATCCCCACCATGTCATAATTATGTTCCAACAACATTAACTCCAATTCCTCCATTTTGTTGGCGAGACTTCTGGCATTAGTATACATGCACTTTATGTATCTCTCTGTACCTCTATTCTTTCTTAAATTATTAACTGTTCTAACCCCACCCCCCATGCCACCCCCACCCCCAATGTCATTATTTGTGCCCAGGTCTCTATCTGCACTGTCTTCCCCTCCTATAAAAGGAAAACCGTCCCCCCCGTCCCTAGTTTAAACACTCCTCCAACCTTCTAGCCATTTTCTCCCCCAGTAAGTAAGATGTGTGCTGGAAGCCGGCGGCTGCCACTGTGCGCGCTATATGAGAAATGAATATTAATTAGCAGCGGCACAGGCTTTAGCCACAGCCGCTGGCTCCTGCCTCTGGGACCTGCTGCTCCGCCGCTCCCCCTCCCTCTTTGTGGGACAATTGACTTGTGCATAAGCCGAGGGGGGCGTTTTCAGCGCAAAAAAATTGCTGAAAAACTCGGCTTATACAGTATATATGATACCAGTGTAAGACTCCAGAACAAACCACGTATTATTGAATGTGTTACAGCAGAACTTATGCTGAGATTTATAGTTCTAGCAGTACTACAGCTCGGCTACTCCCCAGAACTGTCACTCAAGGAGTAGATCCCGCCCTGTCCGGGACCAGGAGATAAGGAAAGTAAGGAGACTGTATAGCTCTGAACAGCTCAAGAGACAACTTGAGAAAACCCTTTAATGACTTTGGCACATCATCTTTAATTTGATGAATCAGGGCATATACCGTAAGTTTTTACCAAGTACAAGATATTCTACTCAGAGGTTCCCTTTGATAATTTTTCTTTTCTCTGCATCTTGGAAAATCCCAAATAATCGCGAGGTTCTAAGCTAAAAACAAGCATTAGGTAATTAACTGCCCTATAAAAGGACTTTCTCTGTATAACTTGATACCTCTTTATAGGGCTTGTATCTAGAACTTTTATAACAATTTATTGAAAAGATCTAAGCTTATAAAAAAAAAAAAAATTGATATAAATTTTCAGAAATCAGCATTTGTCAGTGGCTTGGAATAAGTCACGCCGACATTGCTTCTTCTTTCTCCCTGTACTATAATTTATATTAAATTATCAGTCTCCATCACAAATGTATTTTTTAATCCTGTTTGTAACCATCATGTCGCCCTTTGTAAACCGCAGTACAGGTCAATACAAAAAACCCATGCATTCACAAGACATATTGTATTAAACATTTTAATTAAACGTTTTTCTTTTTTTTTTACATTATAATTAAAACAATTACTAAAATACAAAACAAGTTGAAGAATACACATAATAATAGGTGATGTACACTGCCCCTTCCAAAAGGCTTTCATGCATATAAAAGTCTCGGCAGCCGAACATTTGATCCATGATTAAACAGGGTTTATTCTGGTGCCTGGAAGACTAGGACAGAATAGGCTTTGGCAGCGCTTCATTGGCGTCTTTGATGCTTTCTTTGTGTGCCGTCTCCACTTGGTCCTTATAGGAGTAAGGTCACTTTGGACACTTCTGTAGGATAGAACTTATGCTGCTTGATCAGGGTGTTCAGGACCCATCCTCTTGTGCATCAAACTGATCATCGTATGACTGAGATGAAAGGAAGGTTTCCCATGTGGCTAGGCACTGCAGGGAAATAGACAGATGTACACATGAAAATTCGATTTCTTCACAAAAAGAATTTAAAATGATCTGCCAAAAATATTAAAGCCAAACAAATAAATAAATAAAAAAAATAATATATTTGCAACGGAGTAAAAAGCCTAAATGGGACTTAAACAGCAAAATGCTGAACAATCATTGTTAGAAGTCATGAAGAGTTATGTCCCTAGTTTCCTGGGGAATACATCAAAGATAAAAAAACAAAAAGGCACATCTTAATTCCTCCGAGCTTGTAAAGACAGCAACGTTTCGACAGGTTTGGTCTTTATTAAGCTCAGGTTGACAGGTTGCTGTTTTCTCATGGATGGAGGAGTAAAGCCTTTTTCATTTTTGGTAATTCCCTGGGGAATGCTGTAACTACTCTACATGGATGAACATTTTGTACAAAGTCGACTCCTTAGTATTTTATGGACTTTGCTCCTCTTTTCACTCTAGTTCTGCAGATAAGCTGGTGTTTTTTCCCACCATTCATAAATGGGTTGTCCACTACTAGGACAACCCCTTTTCAATCTGAATGTTTACCCGTTAAAATAATTAAAAAAAAACCTTACCATATATTTCTATCTCATGTGGGCGCTGGCACTTGCAGTGAGCCCTGTGGCTGGCCGCTTACTTCCCTTGATTACTTACATATTCGAAGGTGGGGCCAGTAACGCCAGCGCCGATTGGGCGCAGGGCTCACATGATATAACATCCTCACGTGAGCCCTGGGAATGCAAGTGCAAACACGGCTGGAACGGCGCCGGTACTGGAGGCGAGTATAGGTATTTTTTTCTAACAGGGGCAAAAATTCAGATTGAAAAGGGGTTATCCTAGTAGTGGACAACCCCTTTAAATAAAGTTTGTCATACTTTAACACAAATTATACTAAACATAAGGTCATATAGGGGAACCAGGACCTACATTAAAAAAACCTTTTATTGAATTGAAGGGATTGGCCACAATTTGGACATCCCTTTCTCAATCCCAATATTTCCCCCATATAAAATAACACATACTCCCCTCCGGTGTCGTTCCAGTGGCATCGGCACTGGCTCTCCCAGGGCTTGTGTGACATTTTATGTCTTTTATCAGAGCTGGCTTCACTCTCCTAAACTTTGAACGTACTACATATAACCTAAGGAGGTGAGAGCCTTAGGTTTCTCTTCAGGCAAAATAATATGCAGGACTGCGGCAAGCTGCTGCTCGCTCACTTCCTCCAGATGTATAGGATACGTCCGAAGGCAGGAAGAGCGAAGCTAGCCCTGATTATGTCAAGTGATCCCTGAGGGCAATATCACGTAATCCCTGGGAAAGCCAGTGCAGATAACGCTGGAGTGGTGCAGCCACCAGAGTCGAGTATAAGTGTTATTTTACAAGAGGGAAAATAGGGATTCAGAAGGGATTGACCGAGTACTGACCAACAAAATGTATATATTTATTTAATATGAAAATTGTGGTGATTAGTGCACTCGTGGCGTGAGTTCACCGTGCACCGTCCACCACTCCTCCGTATTGGCATGCCTTGCCTCGTTCCTGCATGTTATTCTACCTGCACAGAAACCTAAGCTGTGTGGCACAAACTGACAGTACAATAGTTGAGTACGTACAGTTGTGGCCAAAAGTATTGACACCCCTGCAATTCTGTCAGATAATACTCAGTTTCTTCCTGAAAATGATTGCAAACACAAATTCTTTGGTATTATTATCTTCATTTAATTTGTCTTAAATGAAAAAACACATAAGAGAATGAAGCAAAAAGCAAAACATTGATCATTTCACACAAAACTCCAAAAATGGGCCAGACAAAAGTATTTGCACCCTCAGCCTAATACTTGGTTGCACAACCTTTAGCCAAAATAACTGCGACCAACCGCTTCCTGTAACCATCAATGAGTTTCTTACAATGCTCTGCTGGAATTTTAGACCATTCTTCTTTGGCAAACTGCTCCAGGTCCCTGATATTTGAAGGGTGCCTTCTCCAAACTGCCATTTTTAGATCTCTCTACAGGTGTTCTATGGGATTCAGGTCTGGACTCATTGCTGGCCACCTTAGAAGTCTTTAGTGCTTGCTCTCAAACCATTTTCTAGTGCTTTTTGAAATGTGTTTTGGGTCATTGTCCTGCTGGAAGACCCATGACCTATGAGGGAGACCCAGCTTTCTCACACTGGGCCCTACATTATGCTGTAAAATTTGTTGGTAGTCTTCAGACATCATAATGCCATGCACACGGTCAAGCAGTCCAGTGCCAGAGGCAGCAAAGCAACCCCAAAACATCAGGTAACCTCCACCATGTTTGACTGTAGGGACTGTGTTCTTTTCTTTGAATGCCTCTTTTTTTCTCCTGTAAACTCTATGTTGATGTCTTTGCCCAAAAAGCTCTACTTTTGTCTCATCTGACCCACATTCTTCCAAAATGTTTTAGGCTTTTTCAGGTAAGTTTTGGCAAACTCCAGCCTGGCTTTTTTATGTCTCGGGGTAAGAAGTGGGGTCTTCCTGGGTCTCCTACCATACAGTCCCTTTTCATTCAGACGCCGACGGATAGTACGGGTTGACACTGTTGTACCCTCGGGCTGCAGGGCAGCTTGAACTTGTTTGGATGTTAGTCGAGGTTCTTTATCCAACATCCGCACAATCTTGCGTTGAAATCTCTTGTCAATTTTTCTTTTCCGTCCACATCTAGGGAGGTTAGCCACAGTGCCATGGGCTTTAAACTTCTTGATGACACTGCGCACGGTAGACACAGGAACATTCAGGTCTTTGGAGATGGACTTGTAGCCTTGAGATTGCTCATGCTTCCTCACAATTTGGTTTCTCAAGTCCTCAGACAGTTCTTTGGTCTTTCTTTTCTCCATGCTCAATGTGGTACACACAAGGACACAGGACAGAGGTTGAGTCAACTTTAATCCATGTCAACTGGCTGCAAGTGTGATTTAGTTATTGCCAACACCTGTTAGGTGCCACAGGTAAGTTACAGGTGCTGTTAATTACACAAATTAGAGAAGCATCACATGATTTTTTGAACAGTGCCAATACTTTTGTCCACCCTCTTTTTTATGTTTGGTGTGTAATTATATCCAATTTGGCTTTAGTACAATTCTTTTTGTGTTTTTTCATTTAAGACAAATTAAATGATAATAATACCAAAGAATTTGTGTTTGCAATCATTTTCAGGAAGAAACTGAGTATTATCTGACAGAATTGCAGGGGTGTCAATACTTTTGGCCACAACTGTATATACAGCGACCTTACGGTTACAGTCTCTACTCTTCCAGGTGTAGGCAGAGGCCGCAGCAGAGAGAAGGGGACGTTTCGTGTGTGCGACCCATCGACTCCTGCGTTGTCAGTGTGTGTGTCTACACACACACGTTTAAGGTCAGACAGCGCTCCCTCTAGGCAAGCGAGCGCTGCCAATCAACAAACAGTGAGATAACAAGGCCTGCTAGTTCTGGGGCAAAGGCTGCACCATGCACCCAAATTTACACAATGAATAGGCGACTTTATCTGGGGCAACTATTATTTTATTAAATATATGCCTTCTATGGGGGATGTGGTCCACTATTTAACCGTGTGCTTGGATTAAGTTATGATTTGGGAGACTGGTCATGATGTTCTCCCATTTTCCCAGAACACGGTCAATGATAAGCTTGTCTACTGCACACACAGATTAT
Organism: Dendrobates tinctorius; assembly: GCF_039654945.1. Lineage (NCBI taxonomy): Eukaryota > Metazoa > Chordata > Amphibia > Anura > Dendrobatidae > Dendrobates > Dendrobates tinctorius. Next base: position 17,172,481 of record NW_027361697.1, on the reverse strand, counting down.
GAAAAGGAGAAAAAGAAAAAATAAGAGTAAAGCCTACAACAGGCATTAATTTTACAGCAATAAAAAAAAAAATGCACCTAACGCAGGAAACTAATCACAGACCTTAAAGCCACCGAGACAGAAACCCATAACCGGCATAGGATAGGATACACAATGTGCGCATCTTCGGGCAAACATTTAGACATACACCAGGCAGCCGGTTATTATGTTGTAATTTACTATTTGTATTAAATGTTTGTTTTTCATGGAAACCATTGTAGCATCTAGAGGCAGCTCAGGATCCAGCCCTCCTTATGTCACAAATACATGGGGTGGGAAAGCACGGTTGGCCATATATGTAATTGAACCATTTTATCTTCTCGGTTTGGAGAGACCATTAAGCCTGCTGACAACTTAATACCGGACATCTCAGATACAGATGCTTGTTATCATTTTGGAGAGAAAAAAAAAATGTTAAAAATTGCTCCATTTACTTCTCTCAGAATACGCAATTATAGAAAATGGCATTTATCGGAATCTTCCGCCATTTTTAGGAGACAGAAAGCCTTAAAAAGGTTGATAGCAGTGGTGCAGCGTGAAACTTGTCGCCTCCAGTGATATATCGCCAAATGAGCTCCCAATTACCAGACAACTTTAATAGTATGGGTCCTCTTATATGAATCTAAAAGGACCTTTTGGGCCTCCTTATGCTCCCCTGCAGTAATAACTGGGTCAGGTGACGTCTGAATTCTTTTTGCAGTCATCAGAAGATATGCAGGAAGTGACAATTCTATCACCTGCTAATTATCTTTTAGTCTATACCGTATGCTATCTAAGAGCACGCACAATCCGCCAGGGTAACAATCTGATAGCACGAATGTTCCAAGTAATATTAGACTTGATTTTTAAAGGTGTTTCATGGTATTATTTAAATTATTATATAATGAATGTAACTCTCAAACTTTATTTTTTCACAATGACTTTTTTTGTGATTTTTTTTTTAAGCAAACATGCTCAACAATTTTTAGAACTGCCTTACAAATGTAGAGAGAGCAGCACATGTGCCGACACCACTCAGTCCCTGAGATGATGCACGACAGGGGCCAGTTTTCGAGATAGATGGACCTTGCATTGATCATTTATTTAAGGCATATCATGTGGGAGGGAATTTGTCATTTACATGCCTTCTTTTGGCATTAATACAATTAAGGGGGGGCCCATTCTTCTCCAATGCTTGGCTTGTAAATAGTGATGAGTGAACGTGCATGGATAAGGTGTTATCTAAGTATGCTCGTGTCCTCACAGTATCTTCAGTGCGCTTGAAAAACACGTTCAAGTCCCCCGCAGCTGCATGTCTTGCGGCTGTTTGACAGCTGTGACACATTCAGGGATTACGTGCATGTGTTGTGGCTGTTGAACATCCATGAGATATGCAGGCGCGGGAACTCGAACATATTTTTCGAGCATGCCGAAGACACGCTGTTAGCACACGAGCATTCTCAGAAAACACCTTATCAGAGCACATTAGCTCATCATCACTATGGGTAAACAAAAAAATAAATAAAAAATCCTAGTCTAAATTAGATACAATTTTATTAAGGTTTAAGCAGAGAGAAAAATTAGGTCCGTATTATTAATCCAGCTCACTGAAAACAAGTAGAGATCTGGACAATGGCAGTCAACTTTTTAATAAAAAATCAATCGCATTGTGTAATATGTTATACACTCCTATGGCTGCAGTAGCTGGCTGAAGCTGCATCACAGCTTATTTTTAATTATTTACCGTAACTTAAAGGGGTTTTCCAATGAACAAAGTTAATTTTAATTAACATTTTAATCAATAGATCTTGGAATAATAATAACTTCCACAATTGGATGCGTTTTAAAAAAATGTTCCCGTGCTGAGATAACCATATAAATATGCCTCTGATGTGTACTGTGTAATGGCTGTGTCTGTCCGTACAGGAACATGGTCTGATCATACCACATCCCCTGGGAAGGGGAAGGATGGAAAAAAAAAGTATAAAGACATTATGACATGGGATTTGCAAATTATTCTTTCTTTCAGGTAAAATATTGCTAAAAAACAGGTAGCAAAGTGTTTTGCCTCACAAAAAGAATCAGCTGCAATCCCCTGCTGTAATGTCTGTATACTCTCTTTTGCTTCCTCCCGTGCCCAGGAGCTGTGGTATGATCAGACCATGTCCCTGCACGGTCAGACACAGCCATTACACAGTACACAGCAGGGGCACATTTATAAGATTTTCCCCGCAAAGGAATGTTTTTTTTTTTTCTTTTAACACATTCAGTTGTGGAAGTTATTATTATTCCAAGATCTGGTGATTAAAACGTATCTTGTTCGTGGGGAAAATCCCTTTAAAAAAAAATCCCCAAAAGTGATAATGCTTAAAATCAGCAGGTATTCACATTAAAAAAAAGAGAAAAATACTAAAAAGAATGTTATTGATGGCACACGGTAACCATTTATCATCATTAGAAAGTGAATGGCTTTTTATGAGGCATCAAAATCAAGCAGGATCATCGTTGATTGTAATAACCGTACCATTCAGACTGGCAGCTACGATCAGCATCTCACTTCTTTGAATAGGGCAGGAAGATTACTTTCCTTTAAATAGCACTAAATTATCTTGGATTTTGTCACCTTCTGCTAAATCGCACATTTCTATACTACAAAAGAGAGAACAGGCAGCAGCAGGAGGCCGGGGTCTGCTCAGGGAAGCATGGCGTCTTCGGATCTGATCTGGTTAACCATCCACACTAGAGATGAGTGAATTGCTTTGCGTGACCTTGACCCACAGTCTAGGACAGGGATCTCTAGCGATGGACAGGACCTGCGTGAATTTCCAAGACCTCCCAGGTTCCTTGGTGCGGCGTCTGATTAGCTGGCCTGGTGTCGCGAACAGGTGACGGCGCAATTGTGCCTCAAATGATGAGACAAGCCCCAGATCCCAGAAGGTCACGAAAATCCCGAAGCTCCAGACCACGGCCAGAGAGCACTGAACCGGGGATGAGTGAAGTGATCCATTCATCACACGATAGAGTGTGTTTAGAAAGACGGATGATTGCTGAAGCTTTTCTTCGGAGATCTAGGACTGAAGAGCAGTAAGCACCATGGTAAAGTAGAAAGAGTGACTAAGGCTTCTTTTACACTTACCGTGTTTTTGCGGCCCCAATGCATTTCTAAGGGACCGCAAAAATGGGCCGCAAATTCTACTGAGGGCCATGTGCCGATTGGCCGTGAGGGCCATATACGGCTGTGAAAAAATATCGAGTTTGCTCAACATTTTTCACGGCTTACGGACACGGCCCCCATAGAAAATTATGACTTTCGCAAAACCGGGAGTTACTCTGTTCCGTTATTGTGGCAGACCTTGAAAATTGCGGCGATACGGCCCACAAAAAACCCGGTAAGTGTAAAAGAAGCCTAACTTGGCATCAAGAGTGTTGCAATGGTCTAGGGCAAATTGGAGGGTCTGATCTGAATGGTTAAAGGAAATTTGTCAGCAGGCATGACTGTTAAAACAAAGTATAGGGCGCTCAGTACACCTACTTTTTTAACATCCATCTCTGCCCTTTATAAAGCCAAAATGGACAATTAAAGAAGAGGGGTGTGGTGGTGGTGGTGGAGATAAAGGGAAAACAAGAAGATGGGAAGGTGCCCTTCCTTATATGTTTGGCCGCGCCAAGGATGCATCGAGCGCCTGTGCTTGGATTGATCAGTCATTCTGTGCCGACAGACTCCGGGGTTAAAGGGTTGTACTCACGATTCTGTCTTTAGGACCACACTGCTGCCCCGGCTCCTGGCTTCCTGGGGAGTGGTGTCCCCATGGTGTACATTATTTTCTGTGACCTTGGCTGGTAAATGCCATTGGCTTTGTGCAATGTTTAATAATGAAAGCCCGAATTTTCAGAACGTTGGGAAATAAAAAAAAATACAAAAGCAGGTTTCCACCTGTATCTAATGGTCCTTCCCAAAGCACAAAACGGACAAAAGCCCTTATGAACTCGAAGGCCTAGTATGACTAAGAAAACTTTGTAAGATACATTTGTTTCATCTGGAATTATTTGATGGCCGCCTGCCCAGAGGAAAAAAAAAAATGTAACATTAGCAAAAATCAAAGATATGAAATTTTGCACCTTTTAGACAACCATATTACTAAGACAAATGGCATCAGGCTCGTCCAGAAGATTAAATGTGAATTTAATACCATGTACAACGTGCAGAGTCATTTTTCAGTTGCTACCCAGAGAATAAGGTGGAAAGTGAACTGAGAAGACCGAGCCATTGTATTAATTATCCGTCTGTCACTACGGGAAATGTATCAATGGACGGCCATTATAATAAAATGCAAGCCACACAAGTTTCTGGGTTTTAGAGATTATGGATGTGGCCAATCCAAGAGGCATTCTATCTTTATCAAAGCCTTAAAACTGATTCTTTACATAGAAGAGCTACAAGGGGTTGTTGACTACTGAACGCCTTTGCTATGTGGTTAATAAAATAAGCAAAAATAAGAAAAAAAAAAAAAAAGGCATACTTGCCTCCCGGACCAACGGCACTCCTTTGGCTCAGAGTGCTGTTTGTTCGCAATCTCGTGACATTGTCTATGTCACATGAACGCTGCAGACTATCAGCGGCCAATGATGGGCCGCAGCCTTCACAGCTCAGTCATATTCCATATGCTCCAGTATGAGGCATGCAAAGGCACCTCCATGGGTGATCTAGGATATCTGCAATAAGTATTTGCTTTGTTCTCTCACCTATTTAAATTAATGGGAGTATCTGGTTTTAGTAGAAAAAAAAAAAAAACACTGCTTAAAAGGAATGTGTCAATCCGGACAGGAATTGACCTATGCTTGGCTTAAAAGGGAAGTGCCATCAGGAATTGACCTATGGTTTAAAAATCAAATTTTTGTGATAAATGTATCTTTCTTAATTTGCCATTTTTTCCCATATAAAGAATAGAAATCTTGTGATTTTCACACTGGCCACTGGGGCTTTTTTTTAAGACTCCAACTTCCTGTCTCAAAAATTTCACATGCACATTAGTCGCAACGAACAGACTTGCACACGCTCATTAGATGCCAAATACAGCAGTAAAAAGTCAGGGGAAATTAGGTCAGCTATGACATTGCCCATTGTAATAACTCATCAGCTGTGTTTAGAGGAGTTACTGGGATCCAGTTTGATGAACATATAGGTGGGCTGCACTTACTCTAGCAGCGCAGCCCACCCACGTGTTCATCCAACATCTACTGGAGGATTTCTCCACCAGCCACGCGGCAGCAGCAGCTTTGTTTATTCATGCCTACATAGTAGTTGTGCCTGTCGCAACTCCACCAGGTAAGCGTACCCAGAACTCTCCCCCTCCATAGGGTATCACCCTAGTGTGAGCTCTGTTCCCCCCTTCTTGATTTACACACAGAGGTGTTAGGTGTCATAGTAATCCTGCCTCTGAAGATGAGGAGCCTGCTGACGGGACCGGAAGTAGGAGTCCCAAAAAGTCTCAGTGACCAGTGTAAAAATTACTCATTTTTTTAATAAACTAAATACAGAAGAAAGAAAAATCCAAACAAACCAAAACATAAAAAAATATATTTAAACACAAAAACCTGACTAAAACAATAATAATAAACTTCCTTTAAAGTTGAAAATTAATAACCATTTTGTATCTATTGAAGTCCCAGCGGCGCCAGTGACTGCAGTAATATAATGTATGTACACACTGACTGCACCAGCAGAATAGCGAGCGCAGCTCTGGGGTATAATACAGGATGTAACGGAGGATCAGCAATATAATGTATGTACACAGTAACTGCAGCAAGAAAGATCGGAAGACCGCAACGTAGAGGTAAATTTTTCGCTGTAGGGGTTGGCGGATTTAAAAAACAAAAAAACCCACACGTTTTGTTATACACAATGGTTATCTCCTTTGTGTGTATTGGAATAAAAAAATAACAGGAAAGAATCAAATTAGAAAATTTGTTTCCTCAAAAGATTGGTTGGACAAAATTGTTGCCAGCTTTCTCAAAAATGTGGGTAAACAACTTTGTTTCAAGCATGTGATGCTCGTTCATACTCGCCTGTGGCAAGTAACAGGTGTGGGCAATATGAAAATCACACCTGAAACCAGATAAAAGGTGGAGAAGTTGACTCAATCTTTTGCACTGTGCACCTGTGTGTGCCACACTAAGCACGGAGAACAGAAAGAGGAAAAGAGAACTGTCTGAGGACCTGGGAACTAAAAATTCCAACAATCTCGAGGTTACAAGCCCATCTCCAGAGATCTTGATGTTCCTTTGCACACATACAAAAATGCATATACGAAGACTACCCACAAACCAAAGAGATTCCTGCCATAGCGTATATACCGTGCTAAGACATGATAGTTCTCCCAAGTCCGTGAGCGAGTTGGATATACCTCAATGGGCGCGAGACCGTAAATACACAAGACTTTGTCCGGCAGTTGAATCTCCCAAGAATCAGGGCGTTTACATTTTTAATGCAGGTTTATATGATAAAGGTTCAGTAATTTTGCTAGTAGGGTAAGATCTCCACTGCTTCTGTCTTTCAGGCTCGCCCATGTGTGAACATGGTCTACCGGTAATTAACTATCCTATATATTGGCATGTATGATAAATTATCTGACAGCTTTTATAAAATGTATCATGGATTATCGCCATCCTGTTATATTTTTCAATCACAAGACACAATTGAATGCAGGAGATAATGTCACAGAGAGGAGGTTAACCTTGGGCTAAATACGCATTTTCCAATTCTGCCAATCAACCACAATTCAGATTAATTAATTTAAGATTGTATGTTATTCCTAATTAGCCTGGGCCATTCTATTTAGCATTCAATATTCTGGTGTAAGCGCAGAAATAATGCACAGACGGACAGGACCGAGGTAACAATGGGGATTTTAATTAAATATTCTGAGTGTATTACCGTATTTAAAATCAGACTTTACTTCTTAATTAGCATTTGGCCATTGGCTTTACTGGAGGATTCCCAGTGGCTTTAGTCTTTTTTTTTTTTAGATTTTTCGCTGTAGGATATTTCACCATAACCTCATTATTAGAGACAGATGTCTACAGCTCCAGCTGTGAGTAATGTTATAGAATGTGAGGCGCACATCTGCTTAGAGCTTTATGGTGCCCAAAAGGTACCTGTCATTTCATACAAAACCGGTAGAAAATTACGGTCTTGTTGCTCACATCGCCCACAAGTTAAAATTGCTTTGGTTGCGGATATCAATCAGTCTTGTGTGTCCAAAAACTGGACCAACTTTTACGGCCTGTAACTTGCCCTCTGCTCATTTTGAGTATGTCGATTCTTTTCATTAGCATCCTGCCAGCACTATAGGATCTGTAACTCACTTCCCAGAATGCATTGCTCCCGCTATTGAACAACAGTTTGCCTTCCCTAAACTGAAAGTTCATCTCCCTGTTTTGCCTATATGCAGTTTTTCAGAGAGGAAAGCAGGATTTGCGGTAAAGACCTGTCCGTATTCCCTGCAACCGGTCTCAGATGGATTACGCTTCAGAACAGGCTGTGAAAAGTAAATTCAATAGTCGAGATACATTGTTTTACTTTATGTCAAGTAATGATTTATAGTGATCTGCAGAATATCGATGCATCACAGTATCTAACAAATGAGATCAAATTGTCCAAGAGGTAAAATGACCATTTGAAGCCGGGTTCTGAAATACGCGGCCCCTGTGATTGTCTTCTGCAGCCTGCAGGACACTGGAGCTTCAGAGACATCATTGGGACAGCAGAGAGCAGGTCGAAGGAGAAGCACTCTGGTGCCTCTTAATGACATCACAATAGAGCGCCATGTGCCAGAGCGCCGGCATCTCTTTCCCGCCGTGCCGGATGGCTTGTGGTAGGTGAATGTGGAGGGGAGGATTTTTTTAAACCCCTTACTGACATCTGCCATACACATGACTTATTGGGAGGGGACTTCCTGCCATCTGCTGAACGGCACGATAATGGAACCGGCTCAAAAGCAGATTCGGCACCATAATCAGCAGAGATCAGTTGTATATTATAAATGACACCCTGCTGCAATGGCCATGATCGGTATTAGAACCTATCACAGCTGTTTAATCTTTTAGATACCACGGTCAACAGTGACTGTGATATTTAGATCGTTATTTGAAGGAAAGGGCTCCCCCCTCTTTAAAGGGAAGGTGCCATCCCAAAAAAATTTTTTCAGCAACTGAAAAAATGTAAAGAATGTTTACATTTTCTTTAAAAATATTATCATTTGTTTTTAATTTTGCAAAATATGAAAAATAATTTTAAAAAGTTTGGCATTTCCACTTGTTAACACTAGGGGGAGCAGCTACTGAAATCTGGCACAAAAACCTATGACATCCAGGAACACAGTGAGCAGCCATTTTGATGAGGCCTATAAAGTTACTGACTGTCTTTGCATGTAAAGTCTGGATCAGAACAGGCCATCAATCAGCAGAAATGTTTCCTGGATTTCTGTGGAGCAGACAAGCAGACGGTCCATCCATGTGTATAAAACACAGCGCTCTATGTACAATCCCTGGCACCGAACAGGGTGCCCCCCATAGACCAGCACACTGCTCTCCTGAAATACTCTGTGCTGCTGTCACCCTGCTCCTTCCACCATGTATCAGGCCTCTGTCGCCTCGCTTTCACACATCGCCAGGACAGGATCTGAGGAGATGAATGGGGTCTTCAGTCACCGAGGATGGCAGGCAGCAAGGATTCTGGGAGCAAGGTGACAGCAGCACAGAGTATTTCAGGAGAGCAGTGCGCTGGTCTATGGGGGGGCACAGAGGGAGATATATGGGGGAGGAGCAGGGTGACAGCAGCACAGAGTATTTCAGGAGAGCAGTGCGCTGGTCTATGGGGGGCACAGAGGGAGATATATGGGGGAGGAGCAGGGTGACAGCAGCACAGAGTATTTCAGGAGAGAACTGTGCTGGTCTTTGGGGGGCACAGAGGGAGATATATGGGGGAGCAGCAGGGTGACAGCAGCACAGAAATCCAGGAAACATTTCTGCTGATTGATGGCTTGTTCTGATCCAGACTTTGCAGGCAAAGACCCCATTCCCCTCCTCAGATCCTGTCCTGGCGATGTGTGAAAACGAGGCGACAGGCGCAGTCCGGGGTGACGCTGGGAAGCAGGATGGGGGAAATGTAGCCATACAGTAACGATAAAAATGAGGCCCCTCTCTTCAGCTGCCTCACCAGCCCTCCCATGACTGCACCTATTACCCCTGACCCGTGTGCAGGTGCTCAGCCAGAACCACCCTAGAATGGGTCCCCTTTTAGCAGATAATACTGCCATAGTGTTCTCACATAATACCGCCATATACTTCACACATAATGCCGCCATATAGTTCATACCGCCATGTAGATTACACATAAAACCAGCAGGGTGACAGCAGCACAGAGTATTTCAGGAGAGCAGTATCACACGGGATAGGATTAGATACACGGCTCAGCAGTCAGTATCACACAGGATAGGATTAGATGCACGGCTCAGCAGTCAGTATCACACAGGAGAAGATTAGATACACGGCTCAGCACACAGTATCACACAGGAGAGGATTAGATACACGGCTCAGCAGTCAGCATCACACAGGATAGGATTAGATACACGGCTCAGCAGTCAGTATCACACAGGATAGGATTAGATGCACGGCTCAGCAGACAGTATCACACAGGAGAGGATTAGATACACGGCTCAGCAGTCAGCATCACACAGGATAGGATTAGATACACAGCTCAGCAGTCAGCATCACACAGGAGAGGATTAGATACACGGCTCAGCAGGCAGCATCACACAGGAGAGGATTAGATACACAGCTCAGCAGTCAGTATCACACAGGATCGGATTAGATACACGGCTCAGCAGTCAGTATCACACAGGATAGGATTAGATACACGGCTCAGCAGGCAGTATCACACAGGACAGGATTAGATACACGGCTCAGCAGACAGTATCACACAGGAGAGGATTAGATACACGGCTCAGGAGTCAGTATCACACAGGAGAGGATTAGATACACGGCTCAGCAGTCAGAATCACACAGGAGAGGATTAGATACACGGCTCAGCAGACAGTATCACACAGGAGAGGATTAGATACACGGCTCAGGAGTCAGTATCACACAGGAGAGGATTAGATACACGGCTCAGCAGGCAGTATCATAGGAGACAGTATTACAGATATGCCCACACTGGTGAAACTTCCAGCCCCCCCATACACTAGACTATGGGCTGTATATGTCACTGTCCTCCTCAGACAGCCATAAAAGCTCTCATAAAAAGGAAGGTGTCAGATTACCGGAGATCACTGGGGCTGTGAGTGAGGAGACAGAGCAGGAGGACACAGTAGAGCAGGAAGCACAGGGCCAAGCCTGGAGTAAGCAGGACAGAGGAGCATAGAGGAAAGTCACCCGCACTCACCACTCTCCATCCTCTGGCTTCAGTAAGCGCTTCTCTCCTCTGCTGACCACCTTCTCCATATCTACAGCCTCCCCTCACAACACAGGACCTGTTATGCCACAAGTGGTCCTGTGATAGAGGGTAAGTGGAGCTCAGCAGATAGCACTGGGCTACATTAAAATGGCGCCCAGCCACACCGAGAGCAGTGAATGGTGCAGCCCACAGGGGCGTGCCCAGTTCACTGCTAATGAGGCTGCAATGTGGGGTCGGGAGCCGACCGCAGTCTCCTATGTCCAGGGACGGCCATATTTGCAGACTGTATGAGTCATCCACAGATCTCCAAATCAAGATGTCAGTGCCCAGTGGCTACATTAAAACATTATTACAAACAAACCATAAATCCTGGTTAGTACAACATTTGCTGAAACAACATGTTTTGTTACTTATTATTTTTTTGCAAATTATATAAAATTGCGGCACCTTCCCTTTAAGTTGATCGGCAGCGGGTAACTCGACACCAAGTAATGTCCTTCGGGGCAACCAGCTACGTTGGCCAGTAAAGCCCTGCAATAAGCAGGGTCTAACGGGCGAAATGTTAGTGTAAAACTGAAAGCTCTAATATCCTGCAGTACAGAAGTATTGTAGGATATTAGATTGGCGATCAGGCAGGTAAAAGTTAAAGTCCCAAATAAGAAAAAATGTAAAAAAAAAACAAAACAAAAAGAAAAAAAAACAATTTCTTTTTAGCCATTAAAAAACACCTATGCAAAATCAAAAGAAAGAAACAGTACGCCTTTGGTAATGTCAAGTTATTAAACTGTGCCACAGCACATACGATGAACACTAAAGAAAAAAAAAATTCACGAAAAATAAAGCATTCATTACACCGACACAAATAACCGGATTACTTACCGGTAATACTCTTTTGTAGAGTCCACGACAGCACCCACTGAGAGAGGGGATCCGCCCCCGGAACAGGAAACCTACAGAGAGATAAATGGGCCGGTCCCCCTCGCTCCCTCAGTTTGTGTTACCGAGAACAACGGAGGAACCGCCATACATGTTTTAGTCAATTTGTTTGGGCGATTCATCTTACCCCTACATTGTTTATGTTCGCTAAGCTTAACCACGTATTAAATTCTAATTACAATCTCCGCCACCAAGGAGACCCATGTGAAACAAAAATTTTACGGGAGGGAAGTGAGCGGGTGCTGTCGTGGACTCTACAAAAGAGTATTACCGGTAAGTAATCCGGTTTTTCCTCTTCGCCACGACAGCACCCACTGAGAGATTTCCAGAGATAATCACCTGGGAGGGCGCACCGTGTTAAGGACTGATCTACCGAAAGACAAATCCTCGGTAGAGGATAAATCTAGTCTATAGTGACTATAAAAGGTAGATGGAGAAGACCAGGTTGCAGCCTTACATATTTGTTCAATTGGGACGTTTGCCCTCTCGGCCCAGGAGGATGATATGGCTCTGGTAGAGTGCGCCTTAAACCCCAGCGGAGGTTCTTCTCCTTTAGCCAAATATGCCATTGTGATCGCATCTCTAATCCACCTGGATAGTGTGCCTGTTGTAACTCCAGACCCCTTTCTGTTGCCCTGGAAGGAGACAAAAAGAGACCTACTCTGCCTCCAGGGACTGGTCCTATCAAGGTAGGCTAGCACAGCTCTTCTCACATCTAAGGTGTGATATTTCACCTCGTCCTGGTTTGACGGGTTTTCGTAGAAGGAAGGTAGGCATATCTCCTGAGACCTATGAAATTTAGTTACCCGTTTGGGAAGGTAGGACGGATCTGTCTTCAAAATCAGTCTGTCTCGTGTTATTGACAAGAACGGAGGGTCTATTGATAGAGCATGAAGATCACCTACTCTTCTAGCTGATACTAAAGCCACTAGTGTAGCAGTTTTCAATGAAAGGCACTTCACTGATGCTGAATCTATGGGTTCAAACGGGGCCTGAGTAAAGGCATCCAAGACCAGAGTAAGGTCCCATGCAGGAAGCCGAGGAATATGCACCGGTTCTGATCGTTGACAGGCTGAAACAAAAGGGGTCACCCATCTATTTGCTGCCACGTTATAGTTAAATAGGGCTCCTAAGGCCGATATATGGAGTTTAAGAGTATTTACTGAGAGGCCCAATTCTCGGCCTCTTTGAAGAAACTCTAAGATGGCCGTAATGGGTGGTTCACCGGCTAGCTCTGCTGGGTGAAAGGTCAGGAATTTCCTCCACACCTTAGCGTATATTCTTGTTGTAGATTCTTTTCTACTTTGTAGCAGGGTATTAATCAGGTTTTTCGAAAAGCCTTTCTGCTTTAATAGTTCCCTTTCAAATTCCAGGCCGCTAGGTGTAGGGCTTTGACCTGTGGATGGTAGCAGGGTCCTTGCGAGAGAAGATCCTGGTGCAGCGGCAGGATCCACGGGTCGGTTATTGACATGGCTCTCAGCCATGAAAACCACGGCCTTTTGGGCCAAAACGGGGCTATCAAGATGACCCTCGCCCTCTCGTCTTATTTTCCTGACTACTGTTGGTAGCAGAACCATTGGAGGGAAGGCATAGGCTAGCTGGAATGTCCAGGGTGCTTGGAGGGCATCTAGAATGTCTGGGTTGTCTGACCTGTAGAGCGAAGCAAACCTTCTTACGCGTCTGTTGGCTCTGGTCGCGAACAGGTCTATCTCTGGTCTGCCCCATTCTGTCGCTATCATCTGGAAGACGTGCCTGCTGAGGACCCACTCGCCCTGATATTGGACCTGGCGACTGAGATAGTCTGCTTGAGAGTTGTCCACTCCTCTTATGTGGAGCGCCGACAAGGAGTGAAGATGTACCTCGGCTACTTCTAGGATCTTTTCCGCGATAGACATCAACGGTCCCGATCGCGTACCTCCTTGTCGGTTTATATAGGCCACTGCGGTGGTATTGTCTGTCTGGACCCTCACGTGGGTTCCTCTTAACTGCGGGAGAAATTGAGACATCGCATAGTAAATTGCTTTTAGCTCCTTTACATTAGAGGAGGTTTCTATTTCATGTTTACGCCACCGGCCTTGCATCATGTGCTCCTCCAGGTGGGCCCCCCAAACTAAGGGGCTAGCATCCGTGGTGAGCACCTTGGAGGGAGTTACCCACCATTGCACTCCCTTTGACAAATTGGTAGGATTCAACCACCACTTTAGGGAATTAACCACTTCCGGCGATAGGGACATCCTTCCTTCCAACCGTCCCTGCAGTCTCTCTGTTTCCTGCAGAATAGCCCACTGTAGCTTTCTGGAGTGGAACTGAGCCCATTGCACCACTGGGATGCACGATATCAGGGAACCCAGCAAGGACATACCCTGTCTCAATGATATTACGGGTCTTCCTATAGTATTTTGTATCTTATTGATTATGGCCACCGCTTTAGCGTCTGGTAGAAAGCATTTCTGACTTACGGAATCTACTTGCAGGCCTAGGAACCTCTGACAGGTCACTGGTTCTAGCCTGGACTTCTCCCAGTTGATTAGCCAGCCTAGTGTTTGTAAGGATGAGATAATCTTAGCCATTCTTGTTTCGCACTGAGAAACAGAATTCCCCACTACGAGCAGGTCGTCCAAGTAAGGGATCACTAGGGTGTCATTCAGTCTTACATACGACATCACCTCCAGCATCAATTTGGTAAATACTCGAGGAGCCATGGATAGCCCGAATGGCATTGCCACAAACTGGAAATGCTGAATCCGACCCTTGAACCAGACCGCTACCCGCAGGAACTTCTGGTGCTCTCGGAATATGGGGAGATGGTAATAGGCATCCTTTAGGTCCAAGACTGCCATATAACACCTGGGAAACAAAAGTTTTCTTGCAGAATTTATTGACTCCATCTTAAATGGCCTCAGCCTCAAGAAGGTATTAAGCTTCTTTAAATTTATTATAGTCCTGAAAGAGCCATCTGGTTTTGGGATTAAAAATAGAGGAGAATAAAAGCCCATTCCTCTTTCGTCCCTTGGGACCTCTATCAGGACCTGTTTAGTTAGTAGTACTGCAATCTCCATCTCTAGTGCTTCCTGCTGTATCTGGGATTTCATGGAAGTCAATAGGAAGAGGTTCGGTGGATGCCGAACGAATTCTAGTTTTAGGCCCGATGAGACGATATCAATGGCCCATGGGTTGGATGTTACCTTCCCCCATTGGTGGCTGAATTTCAGTAGTCTGCCACCTACCGGTGTACTGGTATTAGCGGAACCTGTCTCCTCTGAAGGGACGTTTTCCGAATAGATTGCCCCTTTGTTTGGGGTCCTTATTTCCCCAGCGATCCTGGGGTATAAAGTCTTTCTTTTTGCCAAACAGCGGTTTTCTGTAGGCCGTCCTATTAAAGGGAATATACGGGTTAGGAAAACCTTTCTTTCTCTCCCCCGCTTTTGTTAAGATCTCGTCCAGTTCTGTGCCAAATAGGTACTTACCCTGGCAGGGTATAGCACACAGTTTAGTTTTTGTTTGCGTGTCTCCTTTCCACCCCTTCAACCATAAGGCCCGCCGGCCTGCATTGGTTAGTCCTGCTGCTCTAGCGGATAAATGGAGAGAGTCCGCTGAGGAATCGGAGAGGAAGGCAGCTGCTCCTTTAATGAGGGGCATAGAGGACAGGAGTTTATTCCTGGCCACTCCATTTTTAATATTGTCCTCTAGGTCATTCAGCCACACCAACATTGACCTTGCCGTACACGTGGCTGCTATTGCGGGCTTAAAAGCTGCCGTACATGCTTCCCAGGATCGTTTAAGGAGTGTATCGGTCTTACGATCCAATGAGTCAGCCAAAGTTCCTGAATCCTCTACCGGCAGGGAGGATCTACGAGAGGTAGAGGCCACTGCCGCATCCACCTTGGGGGCTCTCGACCAAGCCGTCAATTCCTCGTCGTCAAAAGGGTATTTACGCTTTGACGTTAAGGGGAGGAAGGTTCTCTGCCCCTGTTTCTCCCACTCCCTTTTTACTAGCTCTTTTATAGCTGGGACCACTGGGAATGCTCGGACCTTTCTACGGGAAATGCCTGCAAACATTATGTCTTGCGGAGTCTTGGGGTCCCTACTCTCTGGTAGCCCCATGGTTTTCCGGACAGACTTAACCAAGTTACTGACGCTATCTGTAGGGAAGCACGTCTGCTCCTCATCCTCTGAGGAAGGGTATTCCTGGGATCTATCAGAGTCTAGATCCCCGGTTTCTGACGGTGAGTTTGACGCCGGCGAAGCTCCCCCTCTCGGTGAACCTATTTCTCTCACGGAGGAGTGACCTCCCAGACTACTGGAGCTGCCTAAGGCCCGTAGTTCTTCTCTAATTATCGCTCGGATATCCTTTCTTCCATGAGGATTCGTCCTGTAAGGCCTCCTCAATACACGACTGACATAATTTCTAAGGGTGGCCGTCTGGGAGGGGCTGAGAACATAAGGCACACTCTCTATTTTTCGCCTTCTCCGTTCTTTTGGCCTAAAAAAAGGGGGGTGTGGACGAGAAAAAACGAACATCAGTTATTTATTCTGACTAAAAACACTCACCCGTGAGTTTCGTCAGTAAACTACCGGCTGCGGGGTCCGCGACTCAGGCCTAGGCGAGGCGTGGGACGGTTTTTTCTCTTTACGTTTTTTCTCTAAGGGCTCGTCTTGTCTGGAAGGTCCGCTAGATTCCTTCCTGGAGCTGCCACTTCTTCTGGTGCTACTACTTCTCCTTGTAGTACCGCTTTGTCTGCTGCCATGTGGGGATTCCACTGGCTGATTTAACGGGAGCGAAGCTGGGTCATCTATGGATGACATGACTGCGCATTGGCGCTGTGCTCGTGGCTTCTTTTTATAGGTTTTCTTATTGATGCTCCACCATTTATTTTTTTCTTTCTGCCCCATCTACGCATGCGCGGGCGATTCCCCGCGATCGCCGCCTCCTGTGTTGACCCTGGAAGTTGTCATACCACTTCCGGGTCGCCTCTGCCTGGGAGCGCCGCTGGAAGTCTGATGCAGCGGCCGCCGGACAGTGACACCCACGCACCCGGCCGCACCCCTTGCCGCAGGTATGATCCCCAGTAGCGCTGCCTGGCACAACGCTCAGGCTCTTCTGCTTTCTCCTGGGGGGGCGCACGGCCACCATCCCGGATATGCCCTCATGGCATCTGTAATGCGCTCGCCCCTTCCTGGGGGGGGGCGCTCAAGCTCTTCTGCTTTCTCCCGGGGGGGCGCACGGCCACCATCCCGGAAATGCTCTTATGGCCATTGTAATGCGCTCGCCCCTTCCTGGGGGGGGGTATATGCCCCGTCCCCTCAGTGAGCCTTGGCACCTTTCTTACCTCCAGCCTCACCTGGATTACCAGCTCTGGGGGGGGGGGGGGGGGGGGAAATCGCCTCTCCTCCCGACGCTGCTTCCAGTCCTGGGGCCCCTGCTGCTCATATTATGCACGCAGGCGGCTACCAGACCAGGTATCCTCTTCTGCGGGTTCCTTTCCAGGAACAGGAAACCAAACTGAGGGAGCGAGGGGGACCGCCCCATTTATCTCTCTGTAGGTTTCCTGTTCCGGGGGCGGATCCCCTCTCTCAGTGGGTGCTGTCGTGGCGAAGAGGAAAAAAATCGAATAAAAGTTATCAAAAACGGTATCACTAAAAAATTAATCTCGCTCCGCAAGTGGTTCCGCTCGTTTACCCAGCTGAGATTGGGACTCCTGATTTAAAGGCTATGTAGACCTTGCAAGACTGTATCATTGCATTCTGCATAATTATAGAGCCTGCACATGATACACTCCAGTGCAGGCTGCTAGATCTTGTTTTGTCCTTATTACTTCAACCAACTCTGAACACTCTGCAGTCACTCGCTGATATCTAATAAAGAAAGTAAAAGATCAAATCTTCAACTTTGTACTCACTGAAAAAAAATAAAACAAATAGGAAGCAGAATGCTGGGAGTCTTGAGGTACCCACTGACTGATTCAAGCCAACCTCCCCGTCCCAAGAGGTGCGCACCTCTCTAGGGTAAAAGGTTTCCTTGAGCAATCGGTGGGTTTTCAGGACCTATATCGCCAATCATTTTCTTGGAATTAAAGAAGGGTATTAGACAGAGTAACCAAAGCCTTATTATACTTTTTTTTTAATGCTTAGATTAACTTCAAGATCAACTCATACCGTACCAACCACATATTTATTGTCTCCCAATGTCAAACAACCTCATCACTCACCACCTCTACCTATTGGTGTACCTCAAATTTGCTGCTGGGATCCCTACTCTACTCCACCTACAACGTTGGGCAAGGACAGCATTATTTTTCCACCACCTCATTCGAATCCTCCACCAGTAATACAATCACTGTTGATAGGTTCATGATTTCCCCAGTCTTCCAAGTCCGATGCCTTTTGGTAACCTTTGACTTTACCTTGACTGCCAAACTTTATGTTCAAGACCTTATATCCTATATCCTGCAGCCTCCAACACATATCAATAGAATCTGCTATTTTTTCTCAATTTTAAAATCAATAAATACTGTATACCCTTAAATATCTCCTGTCTAATCTACTGCAACATCCTTACTGATGATGACTTATAAAGGCGATCCCAAATCTATTCCAATCATAAATCTCTAACCTAATCTTCTACCTTCACCAACATGTAATCGTTGGTCCTCACATGACCTTTTTCTTGCCTCATTTCATATGTTCCTCACACAACTGTCTCCAAGATTTCTCTTGTGCTCTGGAGTTTTCTAAACCAACAAATCAGGTTCTCTTCCATCTTTGAAACCTTCAAGCGCAAGGAAACCTCCAACTGGAAATAGACCTGCTGTCACCACACGGCCATATCAGCAGCTTCTATCCTTCCCGTTCAGGGTCTTCACCTGTAGATTGTAAACACTCACAGCAAAGTCCTTTCTCAATCTATCCAGGGCTGGGAAATTTTGCAAAAAAATAAAATCTTGATTTAAACAAAAAAAAAAAAACACCACAATGAGCCCAAAAAATTAAAAACGATATTCACCTATAATCTTGATTATTTTTATTTGTGGGTGGCACTTCGTAGAAGCCCATCCAATTTACTATAATTTGTGCCAGAAATAGGCGTAATAAAAGTAAAAATGTACTCCAGCTGTAGATGGTGGAGGGAGGTGACAGGTAAGGGGTCAAGAACAATCTTTATTACAGCTTGAAGTATAGGGGGGGCAAATACTGAAGGCGCACATGTGAGGCGTTAAAACCTTACTGAACAGAAAACACACACACAAAATCTGGATGCAGGAAAAAAGCAAAATATTAATCCTCTTACACACTGAAAGAGAACAGGAGTTACTGATAACACAATTTAGAATGGAAGAACAGTGGAGGCATGAGGCCAGAGAAGATTTTATGGAGATGCATTAACAATTTACTTGAGAGTCATCGGAGCTGTGCCATAGCTTCTCCTCGCTGCTCTCACTACTCCCCTCATGCTCAGGTAGCAGCTGCGCGGCCTAATCACGGCGCTCAGCAGCTCTGTTCTTCGTCCCACAGTGTCCGCTCCACTGATGACAAACAGCGGTGGCGGGAGCAGAGAGGACGGGGCTAAAATTACATTTTTGATTTTGGCAAAAATCAGAAATTGAGCCAACCTCCAATGGCCAATTCATCACAAGCCCTCATTGTACCTGCCCGTCACTACCTTGGGGTTACCAGGTTTGGTTTTCCTGAAATGTCTTTTCAGACGTCCCGCCAGACATTTTTTGCGGGGTCTTGGACACCGTCATTTTTTTTGTGTGTGAATTAATAGTGATTGTTTTTCAAGCAGAATATCTCACAAAAATGGACTGTTTACTTTTTTTTTTTTTTTTTTTTTTTTTTAAAGGGAATCTGTCAGCGGTTTTTTGCTATGTAATCTGCCAGCAGCATGAAGTAGGAACAGAGACCCGGAGCCGCGACAGGAAGGAAAGAAGAGGACGGCATTGTATGAAGATGGGAGGCGCTGGACCGGACCGCGACACCCATCGGACTGGATCGCCCCCCCGGTGAGTATAATCTCTTTTTTTCTTATCTTTCAGGTTATATCGGGGGCTTATCTACAGCATTACAGAATGCTGTAGATAAGCCCCTGATGTCGGTGCTGGGAGCTCATATTCGAAAAAAGGCGTGACAGATTCCCTTTAATGGGTGC
Organism: Dendrobates tinctorius; assembly: GCF_039654945.1. Taxonomy (NCBI): domain Eukaryota; kingdom Metazoa; phylum Chordata; class Amphibia; order Anura; family Dendrobatidae; genus Dendrobates; species Dendrobates tinctorius. Next base: position 17,152,925 of record NW_027361697.1, on the reverse strand, counting down.
AGCTGTTACAATAAAATCACAGTTTTTTTGCAGATTTAGCAGAGCTTGTAATGTAGCAACCCTGTCCGCACCACTGATTGCCAGATACCGGTCACTATACCTTGAATATATGAAGATGTGATCGGGGTGTGGTAGGACTATAAGGCAAGTGTCCTTTTAGTGATAACTTCCCGATGATAAAACACAGATTGTATTGAAACTGCAAAACACAGCCGAGTAAGTGACACATCGCTGGAATTAAGATCTCTGTCACTACATTATGGTGCTCTCAGATCACGTAGCAAAAAGCTTGGGACAGATTCCTTTTAACCACCTCATGTCTCTGAAAACCTGAAGCAGTTAAAAAGTTTAAAAAGACTAAAAGTACACATAAGTGGTGCTTACACTGCTGTGCATTTGTCCATTCTTTTTTTTTTTTACAATTTTAAGCATTTTTTTTTCCCAGTTGTGCTCCTGGCAGAATTTTCCTGAAAATACGTTGCACATAATGTTGCACTTATTCTTAGACTGACCTAAGTATGTAGATTTTGTACTTGGTTGGTAACGAGTACCTGCCAGTGCAATCAACTCTCCTAAGCAGTCTGTATGAGCAGGCAGGTCATAGGAATCTGAATAAAATGATACCTTGATATCTGCAATCCAATGTCATATTCCAGAGAGATCCACGTTTTTCTTTATATGTAAATGAGCTGTTAAGATCTATGGGCTGGACATAGATTCTGCCTCCAGAGCTTTTCTTTGTAAATGAAAGGGGCGTTACCAGTGTGACACATGTAGATCAGGAAAGCAGACTGTCAGTCCTTACATGTCTCACACTGGTAACACCCTCTTTCATGTAAAATAAGCTATGAAGGGAGATTCTTGGGGAGATCTATGCCCGGCCCATAGATCTTAACAGTTCACGTTTACATAATATGAAAAAACTTGGATTTCTCCAGAATAAGAAGTCAGATCAGAGATATCAAGGTATCATTTTATTCAACTTCCTATGAGCGAATGACGGCTTAGGGGGGTTGATTGCACTGACAAATTCTGTTTACCGACAAAGTACAAAACATAACGGAGGCCGTTTAAGGATAAGCGCAGTATCCTTTTAAGGAGTATTGCACCTGGATCACGCCTGAAAAAGCACTTAAAAAAATGCAAGAAAGAATGAACAAATGAGTGACTAAGACTAATAAGGATTGTAAATCCTACTGATGGATTCCCTTTTAGCTTATGTATTGGAAATCCTGTTTTTTTGCAAGTACAACGTGCTAAGGGTGCTATAAAATATAAACAAAGGAGTAATAATTATAATAAATAGGTGCGAGATTTGGGCTACAGACAGCGCAGTCAGAAAAGTCACCGCAGAATGGACAGAAATCGAGACGGAGCAGCCCGCACGGTAAGAAATGCTACAAGCGAAACTGGAGAACATTTTTAGCAATCAATAACAAATCTCGTCAACTTGTAAACGTACTTGCAATGCAATAATGAAAAAGTGTTCAAAGCAGGACACAGAGCCTTAAAGGTTTTCTTTGTTGAGAATCAATATGTCAGTCCGATATAGCTCAAGTGGAGCAAGTTACGCATAAACTGTATTGCATTAATAATAAGAAAATCCCCAAAGTCCCAAGTCACACAGTACACGTGGCGCCTGCAGGGACTACATTCTCTGAATTGCACAGTGCGGAGTAAAAAACTAGTTCAGCAAGTCCTTGTTCATTTTGGGTTTAATGTCTGGATACTGAATCCTTAAAGAAGCCCCCCTCCTCCTCCCATCACAGTCATCATATTATATCGCACTGTGTACTTACAATTGCTCATTTTGTCTTTCTACCCAGATGATTCGTCTCTTTTTTTCTGCTCTACCTAGAAACAGGAAGTCTTTATTTCCCTGCACTCCCCTCTTCAACTCCTGACCCAGCTGCTCGCTCCCTTTGCCAGGGACTTTTGCAGTGACTCATAGAGGGAAAATTGACCTCCTGTTTCTGCATGGAGCTTAGGAGGAATCAGATAGTCAGTTCCAATCATCTGATGTCATAGACTTAGAAAGGAGAAGAATTAGCTGGGTAAAAAAGCAAAATGAGCAACTGTAAGTACACAGTGATGAATAATGATGACTGCAATATATTAAGAGGATAATAACTTTGATGGGAGTTCTCCTTTAAAGACTGGCATGCACAACCCTAGTCTTAATGAATCTACCCCATTTTTTGTAGGGACACAACCCCAAATGAAAGCACCCAGTTGTCAATTTATTAAAGAAAATCTAGAAAGAATAATTGAGGAACTGAATACTGCAGACATAAAAAAAAAAAGTTTATTTTCTAGTGAGCACAGCTATTTGTTGAAAGGGACATAAGGAGTGGTGACAGAGCCTCTAAGAAAGTACACGTGTCTGGTCTTTTTTTTGCGGCTTCTATTACTAAATATTTAATCCACTATATTGTGGCCACTGAATAGTGAATCAGGCTTTATCACAACTGCTGTGCTTGAGTCTATAGGCGCCTGTCACTTATAAAGATACAAGGTTCCACACGGGCTCCGCACAAGGAGAAGGGCCTAAACATATAGCACAGTTACTGGCAATTATTAATGTAGGTCAACAGCGGAGACCGGATAGGATTCTAGATGAAAAAGGGAAAAGGGGAAAATGTCCAGGATGGAGATATATGTGGAGGGGGCCGCTTATGTTGGTGAGGCACAGCCATGAAGAGGAGGAGGAAGAAGGAAGGAATACAACACAACCATCCAATTGGGCCACTGGATGGTTGTGCCGGATTCCTTCCTCTAGATAGGGAACTTCACACTTGCAGTATACTGAAAACTCATCTGAACTACATATATCTGTGTGAGTGGCACCGTATAGAAGCTCGATCTATGTGCAAATATAATACTAATATAGCATATGCATTCTGCTGGGAACTGGTGTGCGAGCCTGCATTCGCATCACCAAGAATGACCTGCTGAATATTAGATAGATTCCTCTCAAACAGTCAAAATGAGCAAGATCGCAGCTCAGCCTCTCTGGCCAATTACTTATTTTAGAATATAGTTGATGGAAAGATAATCCGTCTGCCCTCCTCCGGCCATGCCTGGAGGCATAGATGGTACTGGCTCCATCTGCTCATGTCATGCTGAGCTAACCAGGCGCTCAGTGATGTGTGCACCTCATGGTTTCTCCCTAGTGAATTTTTCTAGAGCACGACACATTTACTGCTTCCACGTCTGTATAAAATACTGATGACACTATCACAAGAAGCAATGCTAGAAAAGAATATTAACAAAGGGGATGCTGAAGGAGTCACAAACCAGAAGAAAAAAAAAAAAAAAGCTAAGGAACCCCCAATGATCTCAAAACCTGCATCAACCTTCCAAGGAGGAGGATGTTATCAATTACAGATAAATCTACAAGATATCCGGCAACACAAAAAAAGTTTGGGTGATTCCTTAGGATTTCTGAAGATGAATGGTTGTTTGCGAGATCTCAATCCTTCTCACCTAAAAGGTGCCCATTCACGAATAGCGGAGAAAATCATAGTTACTTACCGATAACGGTATTTCTCCGATCCCATGACGGCACCACGAAGAGAGGGGATCCGCCCCATGGGGACAGGGAAACCTACCGATAAAAAGGCGGTACCTCTCTCCCGCATCAGTTGTTTTACAGAGCATTAATGGAACTTCAGCCTAATACTAACACAACACTTTAAGAAAAAGGAATTTCTATAATTATTAAACTGCGCAGAGGAGACACCACGTGACTTTTTGGCTAACTTGTATTTACAATAAGTGCGCACCCCACGCGTGTAGGGAGGGAATATACGGGTGCCGTCATGGGATCGGAGAAATACCGTTATCGGTAAGTAACTACGATCTTCTCCTTCCCCCCATGACGGCACCACGGAGAGAATTGCAGAGACTATCTATTAGGGGGGGACCACTGCCTCCAGCAGCCTTCTACCAAAGGTTAGATCTGAGGAGGTGGCTAGGTCCAGCCGATAGTGGTTAAAGAAAGTTGAAGGAGAGGACCAAGTAGCGGCTCTACATATCTTCTCAAAGGAGGCGCCCGCTCTCTCTGCCCAGGAAGTTAACACCGCTCTTGTGGAATGGGCCGTTATTCTGCCTGGGATGCCCGAGCCTTCTGACGAGTACGACAAGGTGATGGCGTCCCTTATCCACCTCGCCAGCGTGCTCTTTGATGCCTTCCGCCCTTTCTTTGGCCCCTGGAAGCAGACAAAAAGAGCCCTATCCTTCCTACACTCCCTGGCTGCCACTCAGTATTCCACTAGGCATCTCCTGACATCTAATGTGTGCAAGGTTTCTTCTCCCTTGTTTTTGGGGTTGGGGCAAAATGAAGGGAAGAGAGATTTCCTGGGTTCTGTGGAATCGGGACGCTACCTTCGGCAGATAGGCTGGGTCTGTTCTAAGTACCACCCTGTCGTCCAGAATCTGTGTGAATGGAGGAAAGGCCGACAGGGCCTGGATGTCGCTAATTCTACGGGCTGATGTGAGGGCTACCAAGAGGGAGGTCTTGAGAGATATTAACTTCAGTGGTGCTTTCTGCAAAGGCTCAAAGGGAGGCTTGGTCAGGGCTGAGAGTACTAAGTTTAGATCCCAGGGAGGGGTGTTTAGGGAAGACACGGGCCTGGATCTACTGGCTGCCTTAATGAACCTGGACAACCAACGAATCCCCGCCAAGTCACAGTTGTATAGGGCCCCCAAGGCTGCCACTTGAACCTTTAGTGTGCTAGTAGCTAGGCCTTGCTCTAAACCCCTTTGTTGGAACTCTAAGATGTTTGATATGGGTATCTTCCCCTTTGGACTAGCCTTTGATACAGAAAGGAACTTTCTCCAGACCCTCCCATACTCTTAAGTGGTTATCGGTTTCCTGCTTTGCAGTAGCGTGGATACTAAGTTTTGGGAGAAGTCTCTGTTGATTAATAGAGCCCTTTCAAATTCCAGGCCGTCATGTGTAGATTCTCCGCCTGAGGGTGCAGTACTGGGCCCTGGGAGAGTAAGTTTGGGATATCCGGGAGGACCCAAGGATCGGAGATGGACATTCTCCTCAGCCACGAGAGCCACGTCCTTCTCGGCCAGAAGGGAGCTATTAGTATTACCCTCGCTTTGTCCTCCCGGATCTTCCTCAGAACTGACGGAATCAAGGCTATTGGTGGGAACGCATATGCAAGGGGAAAGTGCCAGGGGATCATAAGGGCGTCCAGGGCTAACGGGTCCCCGGATGGGTCTATGGAGCAGAATGTTTTCACCCTCCAATTCGCTTTGTTGGCGAATAGGTCTATGTTGGGTTTTCCCCATAGCTGTGTGATCTGATTGAAAACTTTCTGGTTCAGTTCCCATTCGCCCTGTCTCAGCTGTGTGCGACTTAAAAAGTCTGCCATCACGTTGTCTGACCCTTTTATGTGTAATGCCGTTAGTGAGCCTAGATTGCCTTCTGCCAAGTGGAAAATTGACTTTGTCACGTCCATAAGGGTACGGGATCTCGTGCCCCCCCCTGATGATTTAAGTAAGCCACTACCATGCTGTTGTCCGAGAACACTCTTACGTGGTGGGCCCTGAGGGAGTTTAGAAAATATATGAGGGCGCGCATCACCGCTAGTAGCTCCTTCATATTCGAGGAGGCTGCCTTTTCATCCTCTGTCCAGACCCCTTGTGCTACGTGGTTGTCCAAGTGAGCCCCCCACCCCCTGGGGCTTGCGTCTGTAGTAAGGATCTGCGAGACCGGTATCACCCAAGGAACCCCCCTGGCTAGGTTGGATGGTTCCGTCCACCACTGTAGAGAATGAACTGTCACGGGTGAAATGTTTAACTGCCCTTCTAAATTCCCGTGAAGAGAAATTTCTGCCTCTAGTATCTCCCACTGGAGATCTCTTGTATGAGCTTGGGCCCACTGGACCGCTGGTAGGCAGGCTGTCATTGAGCAGAGCAAGGACATGGCCTTCCTATGTGTCAGTGTCCGTGTCATTGCTCCTGTTGCTAGCTGCTCTATGTGTAGCCATTTCCCTTCGGGGAGGCGGCACTCCTGCCTGATGGAATCTATGGTTATGCCCAAATATTCCTGCACCTTGCTCGGAATTAGCCGAGATTTTGGTAGGTTCAGCAGCCAACCTAGGTTGGACAAAGATTTCATAGTCTGGTTCAATTGGTCTCTGCAATGGCCCGAGGAGTTGCCTACTATTAGGAAGTCGTCCAAGTATGGGACTATTAGGGCGTTCTGTTCTCTGAAACGTGCCATAACCTCCGATATAATTTTCGTGAATACTCTTGGGGTGATGGCCAGCCCGAATGGGAGGGCTTTGAATTGGTAATGCTTTATTTCTCCCCCTATTGTGACTGCTATTCTGAGAAACCGGCGGTAGTCTGTGTATATAGGGACGTGATAGTACGTGTCGTTTAGGTCAAGTACTGTCATGTAACAAGCTGGAAACAATATCTTTACCATGGATTTTATTGTCTCCATCTTGAATGGAGGAATCACTAAGCATTTGTTTAACCTTTTCAGGTTCACTATCGTCCTGAACGTCCCATCTGGTTTCTTTCGCAAGAAGATAGGGGAATAGAAGCCTTCTCCTTTTTCTTGGTGGGGAACTTCCTGTAACACTGCTTTCTCCACCAGGGTCTGAATCTCCTGTTGTACTGCAACTTGCTCTTCTCTCGAAAGCCTCTGTGGGGTCACTACGAAAGAGGGTTTGGGTAAGGTGTGGAATTTTAACTTGAGGCCTGTTTCTATATTGCTTAGAATCCTGGAACTGTCTGATATTTTTTCCCAGGCCGGGAAGAAGAGGCTCAATCTTCCCCCTACCTGGGAGACACCTTCATTGGGGTTGCTTCTTGTCAGCCGGCTTCCCGAACATGAACCCCTTCCCTTTGCCTCTTCTATCTTCCCACTTGTCCTGGGAGTTTTTAGGCGGCTTCCTCTGGATAAATTTCCTGCTCCGAAAGTGTTTGAAGGGGAAATTGGATGGGTTAGGGAAAGATTTCTTTTAACCCCCCCCTTTCTCGAGTATATCGTCCAGTGTAGGTCCGAAAAGAAATTCCCCTTCACAGGGAATGGCGCACAACTTTGTTTTTGTTTGCAGGTCTCCCGTCCAGCACTTGAGCCATAGGGCTCTTCGTGCTGCATTCGAGAATGAGGCTGCCTTAGCTGTCAATCTGATTGAATCCGCGGATGCATCTGCTAGAAATGCCGCTGCTCCCCTTGTCGTTTTATTCCTTAGTTGATCGTCCAGCTGGTCCAGCCATACCATCAGGGCTCTGGCTGTGCAAGTGGTAGCTATAGCGGGCTTTAGTCCACCTCCGGCTGCTTCCCAGGCTCCTTTCAGGAATGTGTCAGATTTCTTATCCATAGGGTCTTTCAGTGTCCCCATGTCCTCGAACGGCAGGGCGAATTTTTTCGAAGCTTTCGCTATTGCTACATCCACTTTCGGTGCCTTGTCCCAAAATGAGCAGCTTGGCTCCTCAAATGAGTATTTCCTTTTTGGTGCTAGGAGGCCCTTTTTCTCCGGCCTTTTCCACTCCCTCTGAATGAGCGACTGGATTTTATCGTTCATGGGAAAAGACCTCCTCTTCTTCTGCTCCAGCCCACTAAACATGGCATCCTGGATGGTTCTCTTCGGCCTAATGTCTACAAGCCCCATAGTGGTTCTGATAGCTTTTACTAAATTATCCGTTTCTTCTATGGGGAAGCAGTTGCGACCTTCATCCTCAGAGGATGAGGAGCCGGATGACGGGCTATCTGTGTCTGGTGACGAAGAACCACTTTCCCTTTCACTAGGGTCTGACTCGGGTTCTTTTCTTTTGGGTTTCTTATACTTTTTGCCTTTTTTCCCCGCAGAGTTTTGACGGTGTTCTCTACCTGATGGACATTTAGGGCCCTAAAGTCAGAAGCGAACCCTGGGGATTCCTTTCATATTGTATGCTCAATGCAGGACTGGCAGAGCCTTTTTCCCCATGCCGTAGGGAGCTCCTCCTTAACAAAGTGGGTAAATCTTGTGGTTAGATTTCTGAGTGCACTTCTTCCCCTATAAGAGAAGAAAGACAGGCCCTAATTACGGCATATACGTTCACGCAGTCCACTTACCCGCCAGACCGAAGAAGGATACCGAATCAGACGTGGGCCTCGGATCTGCACGTGGCTTGTCCTTTGGGACTCCTGCCCCCCCAGACTCCTTGCTGCTTCGGGACTCCGAACGGCTGCTGCAGCCTTGTCGCTGCGGCTGCTCCTTGGTGTCCTTCTTACGGTGCTGCTGCGGTGACTTCCATGGCTGCTGCTGGTGTCCTGTGTCTGAGGATGCCTCAAACAGTTGCTGCTCTTCTGGTTCACTCATGGCGCCAGGTGACAGGCCGCGCTGTGCCCCCTGTGCGCTTTTATTTAAGTGAGGGATGAGTTCAAAAACCCAAATTTCCCTCTCCCTTTGTTTTCTTTGCACCAGGCCAGCTGGTGACGCCGCACTCTCCGCCCCCCCGTCATTGCGCGGGCGGCGGCATCCGGCACGCGTGGGGCGTCGCTGCTCCCCCCGCATACGCTGACTGCTCCCGGGCGGCGGCGCCTCCCCCCGGGCCTTGTGTGCCATCACGCGCCCCGCGCGTGCGCACCTCGTCGGCTCCCAGAGGTGCACCGCGGGCGGCGGCGCCTCCCCCCCGGCCTGCCGGCCCTTGTGTGACGTCACGCGCCCCGCGCGTGCGCACCATGGCCGGCTCCCAGAGATGCACCGCAGCCGGCAGCGTCTTCCTCGGCTGTTGGCGCGTGGGGAATACCTGCACCCGCTGACGCTCTCCTGGTACCTGCTCCGATCATGGAGGACGCCAAGCCTTGAGGGGAGGACGGATCTTCCTGCCGCCGCCTCTCCTCCTCGCACACCCTGGAGGCCCGCTGACCCCAGCGGTGGCGCCTCGGGTAACCGCCCCAGCTGGGGCAGGGGTCTCCCGCTGCCATCCTCCAGACTGGTCGGCCCCGGCAAGTCTGTAGGTTCCCTATGGGGACAGGAAACCAACTGATGCGGGAGAGAGGTACCGCCTTTTTATCGGTAGGTTTCCTGTCCCCGTGGGGCGGATCCCCTCTCTCCGTGGTGCCGTCATGGGGGAAGGAGAAAGCCACACTAGGACACTTTTAGCAGCAGCTTATCGCCCCTGAAAACTAAAAGATCCAAAAAGTGTAAATTTAATTTTTCTGATCTATCTCTGACCCAATCTCACCTATGGGGAAAGAGATGGAGGATCTTTATATACATTAAATTGGCAGCAGGTACCACCAAAATTGGCAGGTTTGGCCAACTTTAAACGGATTTGTGGGCCTTACGAAGTACAACACTTTTATTAGTGCCTAATCTATGTTGTGGGGTCTAGAAGTGGTTTAACAATACAGTATATAATGCAACTTCTGATGGTGATAAAAACAGATAAGAAAAAGATTTGCACTACTCTGATGAGGCGTCCACTTCTGTACTCTGTTGCAGATGGACTAGGGCATTGGGAACTGCTTTGGCCTACACTCTTATTCCCACGTCCTACAAACCTCAAAGTTTAACGCAAATCACATAATCTAGTGATCACAAGAGGCACCCAGATTCCATCACTCAAGTACCGAATGAGGAAATTTGCACCTCTCTGCATGTACCAAAGAGGTTGTCATACCAGGGAAATCCTAATCTTTTGGCTCATCTCTAAAATACAGTAAAACCTCTTTAAAGAGTTACTTCAGTGCCGATCAGTTCCACAAATGAGGCCAGTGATGTCACGTCTACAGATATCTGCCAAATCGCAAGCATGAGCGACAGGTATTGCCCATCTGTCCTTATAATTAGGCCCTGCTTGCCTCACGATGAATAAGGCCTGAAGGTCTCACTCACACGTCCAATATTCTTACCTTACATTGTGGTGTGAGTCCCATCCAATTTTCTCATATGTGGAGAGATAACAGAAAAAAGTCTCCACCTTTTCTATTGTGATAGTCCAAGAAAATCCTGATGTCCGAATTTTTTCATGGACCCATTGAACTTGCATTTTAGATTTGGATCAAAATGTGATGTGTCTCCGCGATTTTTTGGGAACCTTTCAGTCCGCGAAAAATCACAGATATGCTAATGGCCCCCTGACTTTCTCAGGTACGAGTGTCATCAGTGAAAATTAAGGATAGCCCTCGAACACAGAAATCGGACATCTGAATGAGCCGTAAGTGAGGCGGAGGGACCCTCTTCAAGGCGGTAGCCAGTATGCAAAATATATGAAAAATCTTGTCTAGATAGGTGGGCTTCTCACAGACGTAGTCTATTGGAGAGGAGTTGCCATATTTATAGTTTTGAAATAAGACCAGATATTTTTTTTATCTACCGTAAGTATATTTCAGTGAGGCGATTTGTAGGATGCATCATTTCACGGTATTAATCTTGAATAGTTTCCACTCAGCACCGCTGTGCCGTGTTAGTAAAAAACAATTTGCTAAGACACGGCTAATTTCACAGCATAATAAAATATAAAAGAATTCTACTTAAACGGGAGCGAGGACGAATCTGAATGCTGAGGATTCAATAGTAAAAGGACTCCAACAAAAGAGCACATACTAGTTTACAATTTGCGGAGTACTACTTGGCCTATATTGTCCAACGATTTATTTACAACCATTCAATAATGTGAGGACAGAGCGAGAAACGTAATTGTAAACGCATAAAAGGAAAAAAAGAGGTAATAAATTACCATCGCCATTTCATGGTAATTCCAACCACACAGTCAACAATCTTCTGAAGCTGGTCATCACTTATGAGATGTTATGTAAAAAGCACAAAAGTAAAAACTAGAGACAGGTGTTTAAAAAGTCGGTAATAAATTGTTACAAAGGCATCCTGTACAAAAAAAAACAAAACAAAAACTACTGAACTACATCACCTCCTGATAATGGTCGATTCTGGTGTCGGCCATGGTTAGAAAAGTAGCTTTTAAATCAGTCCGCATGTTTTTTGTCCATCGCTCCCAGTCGGCTTTCAAAGCGTTATTGGCACATTCTACTTTATCTTCAAGTTTTTCAATCTCTTCCTTCACCTGGAAAAAAAAATAAAAAAAAATAAAAAACCCAAATAAAAACGCAAGTAATCCCGTAAAATAGCTAAATGATCTACTGCAAGCAAGTTAGAATAAGAGAATGAGATGCGTTAGTCCAAGGGGGCGACGTTGCAGTATTTGGCACAGCCATATCGGTAAGGATGTCGCAGTGCTGGGTGCTATGTTGGGTACTGTAGTGAGCATTGCTGCCCTTTTGTTGTGTTGATCGGTACGGTTTATGGAGGTCTGACCACAAGTGATTAAACATTAATGGCCTGTTACAAGGATAGACCATCACATTAAGATCCCAAAGAACCCCTTTAACAAAAGTCTTCAATGTTAGTACTGTGCTGGTTATACTTTATGTGCCGGTAAATCTGTAAAGAAAACGGCTCAGAAGTTGCCCAATTGATTTCAAGGGGAACGTGCTGCGGGCATGCGCTGCAACATGTGCAAAGATATGGGCGCAGGGAGAAGGAAAAATAGCCTAGGTATATCTGTTACACACGGTCAATGAGGTCATTCTGTGTTATGTGGCCTTTGATAATTTTCACTAGTGTACACAAGTTAAAAAAGGTCATCCCTACTGACCAAACTATAGCATCTATTTTTATTGGGTGGGGGGGGTTAGCATTTTTCTACTTAAATAAAACAGTACAAGTGAAATTAAGAAACTTTTCCCACTAGTCACTTCCACCCTCTGCACGGATTATTCAACTATAAAATACTGCTCAAATCTGTCTACAGCTCTGTCTCCAGTGAATGATCAAACCGAGGGAGAGAAAGGAGAGGGAGAGAAAGGAGAGGGAGAGAAAGGAGAGGGAGAGAAAGGAGAGGGAGAGAAAGGAGAGGGAGAGAAAGGAGAGGGAGAGAAAGGAGAGGGAGAGAAAGGAGAGGGAGAGAAAGGAGAGGGAGAGAAAGGAGAGGGAGAGAAAGGAGAGGGAGAGAAAGGAGAGGGAGAGAAAGGAGAGGGAGAAAGCGGTAGAGCAGAAAGAGAAGCTGCTCTAGCCTCTAGGGATTAAAGCCTGGGGGAAAGTCCTAAATAATGAAGAACATAGGCCACATAATGGTCAGAAATAGTGTAATTCTCATGTATGCACATAACAGCCTATTCTTTTTGAAAAGACAGAATAAAAAAAAAGATAGTAGAAAAAATAAATAAAAATGAATAAAAACCACAAAACACTTCTATTATGCTAACAGATGTAAAAATTTAAGTTGATGGACGAGTAAAAACGTTAAGAGACTTCTATGTTTGTTCTGCATCCCACATATGCTGCACTCTTTCCCCCAATGAACCATCTTGCATCTGTTATCTACAAATACACATATCAAAAAAATGTGAGTTATTGGAAAGTCCCCTGGGTGAAAACAGCCCCGAATTTACTCACAGATTGTGTTTTCCGAATAAGAGTGAAACTGGCACAGAATAAAACCGCGCATTATGTTGGCATCTGCAGCTGTGGAGTAATTGGACAAATTTAATGAACTTATTTTGATATACAGATTTATTTTACTCGCCGCCTTTGAAGAGAGCGATGTTTGCTAAGCGACAATTTTACATCGAGGTTCCAGTTACAAATATTGAATGCGTACATTCACAAACCCGCAGATCGTGGTGATGAATTTGGAATATTTAATGGCCATTGTTGTATCTCTTATTAATTAAAAAAAACAAAACATTTCTATAGGCTATTACGCAGCTATGAAAAACATTTTGTATCCTGCCGTAACAGGACTGGACAGGTGTCATATCATCAGATGTTCTGAATTATTGGACGTTTATAGAAAGCCATATAAAATTCACGGGAAAGGGGTAAAGGACTTTCCTAAGGAAAGGAAAAATTAAAATCTGTTACTATCGGCTTTTCTGTTCTATTTTTGGGCTCTCTGCTCACTAGTGATGAGCGAACCTGCTCGGACAAGGTGTTAGCTAGCATGCTAATGGTGCTAACCGAGTGTCTTCGGTGTGCTCGAATAATATGATCAAGACCCCGCGGCTGTTTCGATAGCGGCAATATATGCAGGGATACGTGGAGACCTCAACACCTAATCCGAGCACATTCGCTCCTCACTGCTGCTCCCTCTTCTAAATTATAAAATTATATTCTGCTCCTGTGCGTGAAATTATAGGAGCAAATTATGTGATGCAGAATTAAAGGAAATTGCTACACTCTTAAATGTAAAAAAAAAAATCTAATTCAATGACGTGATGGCAAAAGGTATTCTAAAATGGTTTAGGCAATTCCAAGAGCAAAGGAACAGAGTTCAGTGAAGGGGCAGATGCAGGAGATTTTGTCGCTTCTATCTCTTGCTGCTCTGTAAAGGGCTCAGCAGTTACTATGTCTGGAAGCCATGTGTCACGATTCCACCGCCCAGTATGTCTTGGATTCAGTGACTGACTGCTCAGCCGTCCAATTTAGTGCAGGGGGAGTGATGAGCTGTCGGTATTTTGAGTGACAGCTTGGCCTTCCAATCTGGGATTGGGGAGGGGCTGAGCTTCCTTCAGGTGTTTTCTGTTCCAAGTAATTACCCAGCTACTTAACTGAAGCAGTCTGACCTAGATGGCTGCCAGTCCTAACTTTCTACTCTGTTCGTTTTGTCCTCTGTGCTCTGAATTCAGACATTCTGATCTTCTGTTGCCAGACCCTGAATTTGCCTATTGACTACCCATTTGTATTACTCCTTTTGCCTTGACCTTGGAATTCTGACTCTGGACTGTGACCCCAATATATGCCTTTGCTCTTCCCTCTGTTTATGACATACCATCCTGGCTCTTGATCTCAGACTCTTTGGCTACCCAGACTCACGGCTTGTCCGTGAGAAGTGACTTAGCATCACACTATGGGGGCCTACTACCTGTGTCGGTGCTTGTAGTGTGAATATAAAAATGGATATTTTGAGTCCATATTAAAATATACAGAATGCAATCAAACCATTACATAGCTGCATTTCTGGTCAAACATTTAGATAGACAATGCACACAGTGACACAATCTTGAGAAATGTTTGGTTATTCACTTCACAAACAGTTCTAAGTTTCTATAGTTCCCCGAGGAAGAGGCATCGAAACGCAGATTGGGGCACCAGCGCTTTGGAGCATCACATTTCTTATGGGTAAGAGGCATTTTTTTTTTTTTACTTCTAGTTAGATTTGGATGCTATCTTGGTGCACTATTTTGGATTATATGAAATGCATATAATTAGTCTCCGTGTCTAATCTCTTTGATATGTTTCATGAAACTTATTTACATACTTACCAAGTTCTGCAAACCACATTTATACTCCATGACCTAGGATTGGGAGGCAGTACTATTTAATATATGGTGATTATGATGATCAATGGATATTTAGTGACATTTATTGATTGAGGTACTTTGCTTCTCCTATCCTGGTTACTACAGTGTTGCCCTCCTTTGCTGTGTTTATATTGCTGTTCACCTGTATACTATTTTTGTATGGATATTAAGAATTAATAGTATTTGTTTGTTGTATTGCTATGGTGTTGTAATAAATATATTCTTCTATATATTTTGATGAATTGTTTATTTAATTGAGTTGTACTGTTGGGTATATTCATACACTTTGATGGGATATCAAAACTCTTGTAGGTCTTTATGCATTTCATAAGTTTCTATATGTTTGTTGTTTGTCATTGTAAAACATTAAGGTTTACTTAACCTCTGTCTGTGGTGGTTTTAGCTAAATTCTTGTGGCTTTTATATTCTAAGGGTTTATGGCCCCTTGTCTGATGACTCCATGGTAGCTCAGTTTCATCCGACCTTGAAAGCTGGCCACTTGAAGGGCAGGGTGAAACTAGAGTTACACATAGTGTAAATCACTATATAAGATCAGAGAAAAATGACAGAAGCAAAAACTTGGATACCTGTATGTGTACAGTGTTGATACCTGCATAAATGGGGATGCCCGTGCAGTGTTGTGAATCTTCCAGGGGTTCTCTGTCTTGGTGATGCTTCTCTGATATTCCAGACGGATAATGTGAGTATACTGTATGTAGTTAATCTTTATATATACTTAACCCTTGTATCTTAAAATATAAAAAATTGTACGCAATCATACTATTCAATCAATCATACTATTCCTTTAATTTTGTACTTTGAAATAAAATTGCGTTATATCGCAAGTAGAAGCCTTCTTTAAAGCCGTATCCGAACCTTAGTTTTAAAAACTTGGCAATATAGCGCTAGATGCTTTCAGCACATGAGCACTACAGGGTTCAGCAGTTACTATGTCAGGAAGCTATGTTTGCCTTACATCTATGCCTGCGGTGGATGCTTTTATCACATGCGCAGTAAAAGGCTCAGAAGTCACCATATTGGGAAGCTATGGATTTCTTGTATCTAGGCTGAAAGTCTTCAGTGCATGATCACTAGAGGGTTCAGCAACAGCCATCTTGGAAAGCTTTCAATGACAAGGTTTGTTTAAACCCCTTACTGACCTAGCCACATTTTTAAAATCTGACATGTGTCATTTTATGTGGTAATAACACCGTAATATTTCAGTGACCAAGATTTTTTTTTTTTCGGGACATATTGTACCTTGTGTTAAGTGCCAAAATCATTTTTATGAAAATCTCAAAAATGTGACTAAATTTTTTCAAAAAGTAGGCTAATTATGTTAATTGTCTCTTCAGAGAGGAAGAGGACTAGAACTCTAGTGCCACCTATTGGAAGTAGCAATCCTAAAAATCAATGTCGACCCTTTAACGAGCCTTGTTACATGACTTAGGGTAAAAGCCAAGCCAGAATCTCAATTTGCAGACACTGTGTTTCGGGGTACTGCCCCTCGTCAGTGCAAAGTGTGAGATCTGGTTTGGCTGTGAGAGGCGTCTGAAATTGGCAAACCCCCTGAGCCCATTATATGGACTTGAATTGCTATGGCAAACACTGGGACACTACAATTACATTCTCGGGGTTCTGAAGAGGTTATAGTGGGAGTTTCCACCCTCTGTAACCATCTAGATGCCTCTGTTGGTATTGACTGCAGCATCTAAGGAAGTTGAACAGCCATTGTCAGTGATAACACCGATCGTGGCAGATGCCACAGGGCGTCTGTTATATTGAACAACTGACATATACTGCATTTTGACCCATCAAGGGAACCTATTCTCTTATTCCTCAGGTCAATAAAAAGGCATGTTAGCGCTCTTTAATTAATTTCTTTATATCTACTGATATTATCTTGACTCAGGGAAGTTTTGGAGTGCAAGAGGAAACACCAAAGTGATTACCCAAAACAGTCCTTTCTCTGGGTAAGGCAAAGTAAATCAAACTTGCATCAAAGAAGCCTCTCAGGCTGCAGTACAGACTATCTACCAGTCCCAGCACAACACACACTGCTAAGCTAACTCAGCTGCCTGTTATTAGGCCTGTAAGAACTGCACATGAGTATAGGAGCAACCTTTCCCACCCAGGTTCTTTTGGTCGCTCCCACATCCCAGACCCAAAATTCAGTCGAATAAAAACCCTCTCAATAGCCTATTGTTACTGGTACAGACTTCCTGGGGACTTGTGCTACTGAGGCCAGCCACCTCAGTGACACATACCTTCTGCTTTCTTATAGTACCTAAAAGGAAACCCACAGAGACAAGAGCATACAAACTCCATGCAGATGTTGCCTTGGTTGGATTCTAAATCAGGACCCTGGCGTTGCAAGACAAAGATGTTAACCATTGAAAAACTGCCCTGTCCATATAATATAAAGCTGTATAATAAGTAATCTTCATTATCTAATTGGATCCCATAAGGGCTAAGTGGAATTTGATGCACCCTCTTCAGGGGCTAAGACCAAGCCATTGTACTAGGTGATGGAAAGCTCATAGTTTACAATCAACTAACATTTTTCTGAAATCTGAACAATGCCTTGAAAGATCATCTGCTGGTCAACTAGAAGAAAGCGTCGGTACGAAACAATGACTAACAAAAGGCTAATGCCTCTGGACAACATCTGGAAAGTACTCCAGTGACAGCGAATTAATGAGGCAGCTAGGAAAGATGTAACAGTAACAGACATAAATGATAGACGGGTGGAGAGAGGGCAGCTGAAGACTTTGGAGTAAAAGGATAAAAAAACAAAAAAAAAAATCACATCAAATAGACTTTCTTCACAAAAAACATCAAACAACCGATGGGCTGCTCTGCATGCAGTCAGAAAATAGTCTGAGTGAATTACCATCAGGCCGACTTTTATTGAACTACCGCTCATGAATTTCTAATAAGAAAAAAATAAATTCAAAGACACTTTTTTTTTTTTATTTGAAATTACAGCCAGTGATGTCAGCATCCAACTCCCAGTGTTAATAGAAATGTGCATAATCCAGGATTTCTGCATGCAGTTACATTATCCAGATCTGAGGTATGTGATGGGGTTCCATAATGGCTTCAATTAGATTGTATTACGAGTACAGAAGCGGGTTACTCTTCTTAAAATCTTCTTACAAATTTCTAATAACGCTCGCCCAGTCTTTGATTACTTAAAGGACCTTTCTAAGAACTACAATAATCAACTGAATAAATGGACCTTTCATTGCAGCATTCGACATGACCGCCATATGTGCTTGTGACTGGTACTTTCAAATGAATTGTGCCAACTGTAGCTCAGATGCAGTGTCCGGTACAGTGACACATCTGTCAAGTCCTTCTAATCACTAAGGGTAATCCAAAAGGAAGGGAACATAGAAAATCCCCCCTTTAAAAAGGAACCCTAAAGCCAGGACATGCACAAAAAACTTCAAGAGCTCAGCCATGTTCTCCTCCTCCTCAGTGCCTTGTATGTGGCTGTAGGACAACTGACTGCAGCAGAAACCTCCATGCAGTAGGATGAAGGATTGCTAAGAACCACCACTCTACTAAGGGCTTTAGCTGGCCATGAAAAGAAGAAGGGACCGATCAGCATGGGATTATCCCTTGTGGTTCTCTGAAGGATTTATTCAAGACTGATTTTTCTAGGCTCATTAATTTATAGGTTTTGTGTTCCTTTAACCCCTTCGCACCCGAGCCTGTTTTTGCCTTCGTGACCGGGCCAATTTTTTCAATTCTGACCAGTGTCACTTTATGAGGTCATAACTCTAGAACGCTTCAACGGATCCTGCTGATTCTGACATTGTTTTCTCGTGATATATTGTACTTCATGACAGTGGTAAAATTTATTTGCTATGACTTGCGTTTATTTGTTAAAAATATGCAAATTTGGTGAAAATTTTGAAAATTTTGCAATTTTTAATTTTTATGCCCTTAGATCAGAGAGTTATATCGCACAAAATAGTTAATAAATAATATTTCCCACATGTCTACTTTACATCAGCACAATTTTGGAATCAAAATTTTTTTTTGTTAGGAAGTTATAAGAGTTAAAAGTTGACCAGCGATTTCTCATTTTTACAACAAAATTTGCAAAACCATTTTTTTTAGGGACCACCTCACACTTGAAGTGAGTTTGGGGGGTCAATATGACAGAAAATACCCAAAAGTGACACCATTCTAAAAACTGCACCCCTCAAGGTACTCAAAACCACATTCAAGGAGTTTATTAACCCTTCAGGTGCTTCACAGGAATGAATAGAATGTGAAGGGAAAAATAAACATTTCATTTTCTTTCACAAAAATTTTCCTTTAGACTTTTTTTTTTCTTTACTTTCGCAAGGGTAACAGAAGAAAATGGTCTATACATTTTGCTTTTCAATTTCTCCTGAGCATGCCGATACCCCATATGTGAGAGAATAATACTGTTTGGGCGCACAGCAGAGATTAAAAGGGAAGGAGCACCACTTGACTTTTGGAATGCAAAATTGGCTGGAATCGATAGCAGACACCATGTTGCATTTGGAGAGCCCCTGACATGCCTAAACAGTGGAAACCCCCAACAAGTGACCCCTTAGGGAACTTATCTAGATGTGTATTGAGCACCTTGAACCCACAGGTGCTTCACAGAAGTTTATAACATAGAGCCGTGGAAATAAAAAAAGCAACATTTTTCACAAATAAATTGTTTTAGCTTCATATTTTGCATTTTCATAAGGGTAACAGGAGAAATTGCTCCATACAATTTGTTTAGTAATTTCTCCTGAGCATGCCGATACCCCATACGTGGGAGAATAATACTGTTTGGGCGCATGGCAGGGCTTGAAAGGGAAGGAGCACCACTTGACTTTTGGAATGCAAAATTACCTGGAATCGATAGCGGACACCATGCTGCGTTTGTAGAGCCCCTGACATGCCTAAATAGTGTAAACCCCCAACAAGTGACCCCATTTTGGAAACTAGACCCCATAGGGAACTTATCTAGATGTGTATTGAGCACCTTGAACCCACAGGTGCTTCACAGAAGTTTATAACATAGAGCCATGGAAATAAAAAAAAGCAACATTTTTCACAAATAAATTGTTTTAGCTTCATATTTTGCATTTTCATAAGGGTAACAGGAGAAATTGCTCCATACAATTTGTTGAGCAATTTCTCCTGAGCATGCCGATACCCCATATGTGGGAGAATACTACTGTTTGGGTGCATGGCAGAGCTTGGAAGGGGAGGAGTGCCATATTGGAGAGCAGATTTTGCTGGAATTGTTTGTGGGTGACCTGTCACATTGTCAGAGCCCTTGACGTGCCTAAACAGTGGAAACCCCCAATAAGTGACTCCATTTTGGAACCTAGACCCCCCCATGGAACTTATCTAGATGCGTAGTGGGCACTTTGAACGCCCAAGTGCTACACAGAAGTTAATAACGAAGAGCTGTGAAAATAAAAAAAAAAATCATATTTTTTCCACAAAAAATTACTTTTTCGCCCTCAATTTTTTTTTCCAAAGGGTAACCAGAGAAATTAGACCCCAAAAGTTGTTGTGCAATTTGTCATGAGTATGATGACACCCTATATGTGGGGATAAACCACTGTTTGAGCGCATGTCAGAGCTTGGAAGGGAAGGAGCGCCATATTGGAGTTCAGATTTTGCTGGAATGTTTTGAGGATGTCATGTCACATTGTCAGAGCCCCTGAGGTGCCAGAACAGCATAAGCCCCCAAAAGTGACTGCATTGAATGTCAAAAAAGTTTAAAAACGTGGTTCTGTATGGAAGATTTTAAAGCAGTCATGGAGGCATAAGGCTGGCAATGATGGGCATTGTGGGCAATAATAGCGGGTATCATGCCTCATTCCTCTCTTGGAACATACACGACATCTCTGGGAGTTCTTTCTTGTTTCAGTTGCTGGAATGAGTGCAATAAAATGTCGCTCAGTGAGTCTTCTAACATCTTCAGATTCTAAAGGATTGGCGGGGACAAAATTTTCAAAAACAAGATGTTCAATTACCTTTTCCTGATAATCAAGGAAAGTAACTGTATTTCCGGCTTTTCTGTACAACACAAAGGAATTATATGTGGCCACCTGAAACAAATAAATGACTAACTTCTTATACCAGGTATATGATTTTCTTGATACCTGGTATGGCTGTAGAACCTGATCTGCAAGGTCCACACCCCCCATATATTTGTTGTAGTCAATGACAGACACAGGTTTTGGAGTAGTGGATCCCTGATGGTCTGCAGTGGCCTTTGTGGCATCTGTGTGGATCGAGCTCAGGATAAAAATATCTTTTTTATACTTATACTTAAGGGCAAGCAGCTCTCCATTGCGTAAAGCCCCTGACTGCCCCTTTCGGAACTTTTCGTTGACCAACGATTGTGGAAACCCCTGACGGTTTTTGCGAATGGTCCCACAAGCCCCTATGTTATGGTCAACCAGACTTTTAAATAGGGGTATGCTGGTGTAGTAGTTGTCAACATACAGATTATAGCCTTTTTGTAAAAAGTCTTAGTTACTCACCGGTTAACGGTATTTTTCGGAGTCCATGACAGCACCACCTGAGAGAGGGGATCCGCCCTTCAGGAACAGGAAACCTACAGATACAAAAGGGCGGCACCTCTCCCACGCATCAGTTGGATTACAGAGCACAAGAGGACCACAATGGTTAATAGCAAAATTTATACACAGTGTTTTTTATACAACTATTCCTTACTAGTGTACATATAAGAGAAAGAAGTGCATATCCAAATTTAAACTACAAAAGGGGGGGGAATATACGGGTGCTGTCATGGACTCCGAAAAATACCGTTAACCGGTGAGTAACTAAGACTTTATTCGGTCGTCCATGACAGCACCACCTGAGAGATTTACAGAGAGTAATAACTATTTTAGGGAGGGACTACAGCCTGCAGTACCCTTATACCAAAAGAGAGGTCTGTGGAAGCACCCAAGTCTAGCCTATAATGATTATAAAAGGTGCTCGGAGAGGACCAAGTAGCCGCCTTACATATCTGGTCAATGGAGACTTCTGATCTCTCGGCCCACGAGGACGCCATGGCTCTGGTGGAATGCGCCCTCAGTTTTGCAGGTGCCGGTCTGCCCTTTGAGGTGTATGCAATGGAAATAGCCTCTCTAATCCACCTAGCTAGTGTATTTTTTGACACTCTACAGCCTTTCCTGGGACCTTGATGGGAGATAAATAGGGCATTCTCCTTTTTCCAGGGGTCAGTAACCGCCAGATATTCTTTAAGGCATTCTCTAACATCTAAGGTGTGTAATTTCTCTTCCTTCTCATTAGCTGGATTAGGGAGGAAGGATGGAAGGACTATTTCCTGTGTTCTATGAAAGCTAGAAACTACCTTCGGTAAGTACGCCGGGTCAGGTCTGAGTATTACCCTATCGTCCTTAAACTGTAAATAAGGAGGACGCCTAGATAATGCCTGGATGTCGCTTACTCTACGAGCTGAGGTTAGAGCTACCAGGAAGGCTACCTTGAGGGACAGGTTTTTTATAGAGGCTGATGAGATGGGTTCGAATGGAGCTTCTGTCATGGCTGTGAGGACTAGGTTCAAGTCCCATGGCATGAATCTATCCTTCACCACTGGCCTGGATCTACCTGCTGCCTTGATGAATCTACTGACCCAGTAATTACCCGCGATGTTGCAGCTAAAGAGGGCCCCCAAGGCTGAAGCTTGTACTTTGAGGGTACTAGTGGAGAGCCCCATTTCTAGACCTTTCTGAAGAAATTCTAAGATTTGATTTATAGGAGCCGAACCCCCAGCGACTACTCTAGAGTTCTTTAGGAATCTCTTCCAAATTCTGACATAGATCTTGGTAGTAGTGATCTTTCTACTTTTAAGTAGAGTGTCAACCAGGTCTGGGGAGAAGCCTTTATCTTTCAGCAGTGTCCGTTCAAACTCCACGCCGTCAGATGTAGGCCAGCCACCTGAGGATGGAACACTGGGCCCTGGAATAGGAGATCCGGGATGTCCGGAAGGACCCAAGGATCGGACACTGACATGGTCCTGAGGCATGAGAACCAAGCCCTCCTGGGCCAAAACGGAGCGATCACTATAACTTTCGCTCCGTCTCTCCTGATTTTCCTCACCACTAGAGGTAATAGCGATAGGGGAGGGAAGGCATAGGATAGCCCGAAATCCCACTTTATCAGCAAGGAGTCTACCGCCAGGGGGTCTTCTCTGGGATTTAGTGAGCAAAATTGCCTTACTTTCCTGTTTTCTTTGGTGGCGAAGAGATCTATCTCTGGCAGTCCCCACTTCTGTACAATCAGGTCGAAGATAGAGTTTTTTAGGGACCATTCTCCTTGCCTTAAGAGATTGCGGCTCAGGAAATCTGCCGTGGTGTTTTCTTTCCCCTTTATATGTAGAGCTGTTAATGATAGGAAATGCTGCTCTGCTAGCTGGAACAGCCGTTCTGCTACATTCATCAGGGATTTGGAACGGGTCCCGCCTTGGTGGTTGATATACGCTACGGTGACCAGATTGTCGGAGAACACTCGCACATGATGGCCCTGTAGATACACAAGCAGTTCTTTAGCCGCCAGCTCTACTGCTGTCAATTCTTTCAAGTTGGATGACATCTCTACCTGATGATGCTCCCATAGGCCCTGGACCAGAATTTCCCCCATATGAGCCCCCCAACCGGAAGGGCTAGCATCCGTGGTGATTATGCGGGATATGTCATATTCCCAGGGAACCCCTCTGGATAAATTATTCTCGTCTAGCCACCATTCTAGGGACTCCCTTGTGTTTCGGGACAAGGTTAGCTGGCCCTCTAAGTAACCCCCAAGCATTTTTTGATGCCTTAAGACCTCGCCCTGTAGAGTTCTTGAATGAAACTGGGCCCACTGGACCGCCGGGATACAGGAGGAAAGTGAACCTAGAAGGGACATGGCTTTCCTGAGGGACATGGTCGGGTTATTGGAAGCGTTCAGGACCTGATAGTGTAGGCGAACCAGCTTCTCCGGGGGCAGACGGCATTCCTGTTTTTCGGAATCTAGGATGAGGCCCAAGAATTGTTGGATACTCATCGGCTGTAACCGAGATTTTTTAATGTTAAGCAGCCATCCTAACCGTTCTAGGGCAGACCTTGCCCTTTGTAGCTGTTGCAAACAATGGTTAGCCGTTTTCCCTACAATCAAGAAGTCATCTAAGTAGGGAACCACTAAAATGTCTGATTCACGTAGATGGGCCATAACTTCCGCTACTACTTTAGTAAACACACGGGGAGCGACTGCTACCCCAAAGGGGAGGGCCGCATACTGGAAATGTTGAACTGACCCATCTAACTGCACTGCCACTCTGAGAAAACTTTGATGATCTGCATGAATGGGTATATGGTAGTAGGCATCTTTCAAATCTAACACCACCATGAAGCAGTTTTGAAACAGTAATTTTATTGTTGAATTAATTGTTTCCATCTTAAATGGACGTGTGACCAGGAATTCATTGAGGGATTTAAGATTTATTATGGTCCTAAAGGAACTGTCTGGCTTGCGGACCAGGAACAAAGGGGAGTAGAAACCTTTCCCCCTTTCTTCCTCTGGAACTTTAGTTAGGACCTTTTTATGGCAAAGATCCCGAACTTCAGCTTCCAGGGCAGACTGTTCTGATGAGGATGACCTAAGAGGAGTGACCTTAAAACGATCTTGGGGAACCCGGGAGAATTCTAGTCGTAGGCCCGCAGTTACCACCCCCAGTATCCAGTTGCTATTAGAGATTAATGCCCAGGCCGGGTAGAAGGCAGCTAGTCTCCCCCCTACCGGAGCAACTAGTCATTGGGGTGGCTTTTTAGTGTCCCGTGCTGGACCTTCCTGGCGCCCCCCTCCTCCGAACATGAATCCAGTACCTCTCCTTTTGTCGTCCCATCTGCCCTGATCCCTGGACGGCCTCCTACGGAAATATCCTTTCCTGGTAAAGGGGCGTCTAAAAGAGGGGTTCGGCAGACTGGGGAACTTCTTTTTATCGTCCCCGGCCTTCTCTAAAAGTTCATCCAGGACAGGCCCAAACAGGTATTCGCCCTCACAAGGAATGGAACAGAGTCGAGATCTGGCCTGGATGTCTCCTGGCCAGCATTTTAACCAGAGAGCCCTTCGAGCTGCGTTGGATAAACCTGCGGTCCTAGCCGCCATCCTCGCAGAATCTGCTGACGCATCAGCCAGAAAAGCAGCAGCACTTTGGATAACTGGTAAAGCTTTTCGAATGTATGCTCTTGAGGTTCCATCCTTCAATTGGGAATCCAGCTGATCCAGCCAGACCATCAAGGATCTGGCCGTACATGTGGCCGCTACCGCTGGTCTCAAGGCACCCGCTGACATCTCCCATGTTCCTTTCAGAAAAGAATCCGTTTTTTTAACTAGCGGGTCTTTTAAGGAGGCCATGTCATCGAAAGGTATGGAGGACTTTTTGGAGGCTTTGGCCACTGCCGCGTCCAGCTTAGGGGCCTTGTCCCATTTGGTTACCACTGGGTCATCAAACGGGTACCTTCGTTTGAAGGCAGGTGGCAAAGAACCTCTTTTTTCAGGCTTTTTCCATTCTCTATCTATTAGGTTCTGGACTTTATCATTCAACGGGAAGGATCTGCGCTTTCTGGGATCTAGGCCTCCGAACATCACGTCCTGTGCCGAAAGTTCCGGTTTTGTGTCTGCTACCCCCATGGTGGACCTTACTGCTTTAACTAACTTATCCATCTGGTCTAAGGGAAAGCAGAAACGGCTCGAGTCTTCCTCTGAAGATGATGAAGTGGAGGCCGGGGAATCTGAGGAGATATCGATTCCAGGTGCGGCCGAGGACTCTGAACCAGAGAGGTTAACATCTCTTCCCTTAGAGGAGTCTTTTTTAGATAGGGCCTTCATTTCTGTCCTGATTATCTCCCTCAGGCTTGTGGTGAAGTCCGGTGTTTCTTCCGCCACCTGTATGGACGGGGAAGAGTGTAAGGGCCTGTCAATCTACCCCTAGGGTACCCCTATCCAACCCCTACCGTTTGTCGCACGCATGGCTGACACAACTTTTTAGGGTGGCCGTCTGGCAAAGGGCAATTATAGAGGGCACATTCCCTGTGCTTCTGCTTCCCCGTAGCTTTCCTTGCCTGCGAAAGAACAAAATAAAACACTGCATCAGGGTACATTCACGGAGATCTCTTACCCATGCAGATGAGGCAGGTACCGGGTCACGGAGGGAGGCAGGAGGGTCCTTTAGCCTGGAGGAACTTCTGTGGCTTTGTTCGCCCGTCCGTTTCTTCTTCTGCTGGCCACTCGCATGTGAATTCACTGTGGCCTGTTTCTCTGGGCGCTCCTGCGCCTCGTCCTGCTGCTCTGTGGGGGCTTCTGTCGAATCCATTACTGGGCCTTCAGAAGCACCCCAGCAGCGTCACCTCCTGTGCTTTTAATGCCTCCCACAGTGTCCGGGTCAGCAGGGCTCTGGCGCGGCACCTCCCCCCGGGTCCCCCCCCCCCCCGCGACTCCCCCCCCACATGCTCCGTCCCCCCCCCCGGGTACCGCGCGCCGCCCCAGACCGCCGAGCACTGGCGGCGCATCCCGGAAAGCCGGCCGGCACCCGACTTCCGGTTTCGCCGTTCCCGGCCCCGCCCCTTCCGCTGCGTCACTTCCGCCGCGCGATCAAGACCGCGGGAGCGCGCGGAAAGGAGCCGGCACGGCGCCCCCGGCTCCGGAATGCCTGCCGCCCCCACATGCGCCGACCTGCGCCCGCCGCACAGGCGCGACCGCCAGCCCCCGGCGAGAGAGAGAGAGAGGAGCAAGCGGAGACCGGGTGAATGCAACAGGAGGGGTTCCAGGGGTCATACATACCTTGTGCCGGCCCTATGGAGACGGCTGTCCACCGGACCCTCTGCTCCGCCTGCTCCAACCACTGTCGTGGTGACCTACCCGGCCCCACCGTGGCGCATCCAGGGACCCGAGCTTGACCGAGGTAGGAGACCCCCCCGCTACCTGGGTCGGTCAGCCGGCCTGGGAATCCCTCGACGACTCCATGATGGACCATCTGTAGGAAGTCCCGTCCTATAGGAACAGGAAACCAACTGATGCGTGGGAGAGGTGCCGCCCTTTTGTATCTGTAGGTTTCCTGTTCCTGAAGGGCGGATCCCCTCTCTCAGGTGGTGCTGTCATGGACGACCGAATAAATGGAGTTATCAGCTCCCAAACAATTTTTCCAGATGTCCCCAGATAAGTAGGGCATCCTGGTGGGTTTAGTTGGCTATCTTTCCCCTCATAAATGCGAAAAGCAGCTGTGTATCCGGTTGAACTCTCGCACATTTTATAGAGCTTTATTACGAACCTTGCTCTCTTAGAAGGAATAAATTGCTTGAGGTGCAGTCTTCCTTTGAATTTTACAAGGGACTCATCAATGGAAATGTTTTCTGTTGGGGTGTAGAGCCTCAAGAACTTTTCTGTTAAGTCTTTGATGATGGGTCTGATTTTGAATAGTCTGTCATGTTCTGAGGCATCTCTGGGCAGGGATTGACTACTGTCGTTAAAATGCCAAAACCTCATGAGCATTTCATAACGGGTCCTAGGAAGAACTGCAGAAAACATAGGGGTGGCTTGAACAGGGCGGTTGGACCAATAGGACCGAATGCTCGTTTTTTTTTTTTTACAAGCCCCATAGCGAATGTAAGTCCTAAAAATTTTTTCATTTCTAGGACATTAGTTGGTGTCCATAAATTTGACCTAGCATAATAGGATCGTGGATTCTGGCTGATGAATTGAGACGCATATAAATTTGTTTGTAGGACAATATGCTCTAGCAAGCTGTCTGTCAAACAAATTAAAAAAATTAATTGGTCCAAAATTTTCCACCTCCACATTTATACCAGGAATGGCATTAAAATTAGGGATGAATGGAGTAGCCGAATCCGAAGCCTCCCATCTGGGAAATGCTACATCAAGAGGCAAAGCCCCTTGGACACTGACGTGCGCCAATTCACGAGCACTAGGGACAGCGCTAGTACTGGGATTGTTCCCTGAGTTGGAGACGTTTCTCCAGAAGCGCTATTTGTCCTTCTTGTTGTACTGGGCCTTGTGTGTGAAGATGGACCAGAATCACTGCTCATTTCTGAGCTATCACTGTCGCTGCTACTAAAGCCCACGAAATCCACATCGCCATCTGACACTGCACTTTCTTCACTGTCAGAACATAACAGTGCATAAGCCTCCTCTGTACTATAATACGGACGGGCCATTTTATTAGTTTTTATTTTTTTTTCCAGAAATAGAAAACTCTGAGGTGACGTGACTGACTGACGTGACTGACTGACGTGACGTGACTGACGTGTCGTGACGTGACTGACGTGTCGTGACTGACTGACGTGTCGTGACTGACGTGTCGTGACTGACTGACGTGTCGTGACTGACTGACGTGTCGTGACTGACTGACGTGTCGTTACTGACTGACGTGTCGTTACTGACTGACGTGTCGTGACGTGACTGACGTGTCGTGACGTGACTGACGTGTCGTGACTGACGTGACGTGACTGGCGTGACTGACGTGACTGATGTCACGTGACTGACTGACGTAACCCTAACTTTAGCCTAACAGTAACCCTAACTGTTACTAGCCCTAACCTGCCTTATCTGTGTTTTTAACTTTTTTTTTACTTTATAGCACAATTGCTGCCTGGCACAGCTGTTGCCAGAAGCACTTGTAACACTGTTTCTCCTCAAATCTCTCACTGACAGGAGCTCTGAGGAGAAACAGCATTTTTATAAGGCAGATCGCTGGGAAAGTTTGTTGCTACAACAAACTTTTCCCAGCGAGCTCTCTCATTGGCTGCTGTGATCTGACATCATCAGGACCTGAACCAATCAGGTCTCGATGACGTCGGGGGTCCCAGCATGCATTGTGCACCGGGATCCCCGCGTTGTAAGGTATGTGGGGGTCCCGGGGGGCACAAAACCGCCAACAGTAGATAAACGTCGGTGCTGCACAGAGCCCAGCAAGCGCCAACGTTTATCTACAGTGGGCGGTCGGGAAGCGGTTAAGAAGCCACCTCCATATGACTGGATGCTACTCACATGGTGAGGCGACACTTACATCACGTTGACACTAAAAATTCTCTGTGCTGAGCACTCTGTGGGGCGATACAGCTTTATCATTGAAAACAAAATACAGATATACCGTAAGCACCTCACATAGCCATTTACTTTAATGAGGGAATTGGAGTACCAAGGATTTATGTTAGGACTCAGTGTTAACTACTCATTTCTCTCATGTTTCCAATCTCCTTTCAGGCTGAACGCTGCTCCATGGATAAAAGGCAATGCTGGTGGGTGCCATTGATTTACTACCTCCCTGTTTGTGGATCAATTTTTGTCACCGGCCTCTTCTACCTATACTGTACCTATGGGCTGAGGAACAATGGCAAGTCATGGCTGGAGGAAGCAGTAGCCCAAAACATGGCTCAAGACTAGAAGATCGTTCCCACAGATAGTGGACTGTTGTGAGTTTATTTTTCCCTTCACCATTGAGGTCTGATGAACTCCCTCCTCTAGTGAAGGAAGGTAGTGAGACTGATTACCAAACACCTGGGCAGCTAGATGATGACTGGGTGGCTGGAATTGAGGACTGGATATAAGGCTGCCGACGCCCTTCTTCCTGGCTGGTGATTTTCCTGCTGGATTCTTGGAGACCAGTCTGATTCCTGCATCTCAAAGCTAAGTTTTTCTGCTCTGCTTTGTACTCTTCAGTTTTGTTCTTGTTTTGCCTTGTTTTTTGGGAGTTCTGCCATCCCCGGCCGGGGGTGAGCTGAATTCCATTTTTGTCTCTGATCTGTTGATATTTTGCTCTGTCTTCAGAATATACCCGAGTGCTGATATAGTCTTTTTGAAGCCTAGCGACTTCAGGGCCTGTTTTGACTATCAGTCGGTTGGCTCATTTTGATAGGGTTTTTGCGGATGGCAGACAGCAGCTTTCCTATCCTGTCCTATGTAGTTAGCTTGGGCCCCATCATTTGCTCAACCTATCTTTCTATCTGTGTTAGTGTTTTCATCTTGCTTCACCGTCATTATATGTTGGGAGCTGCCTATTGCTTTGGGGTCTGCTCTGGGGCAGTTTAGTTTTTCCCCTTTCTGTCTTTAGGCTATATAGTTCTCCGGCTGTGATCAAGGGGTCTAGGGCACCGTAGGAACCCCCCACGGCTACTGCTAGTTGTTGTGGATAGGTTCAGGGGTCTGCAATCCGATAGCTGCCAACCTCTCTGGTTTTTCTGGACTTAGCTGGTATTTTGTTTTTTCCTCCTTCGGTGACTCGTCATAACAGTGGACATCAGCAATGAGAACTTCCCAATGTAATGTAAGCACTGTCTGTGCCAAATACTCACATCCCAAAATGGGGAAACCACCATGGTTACTTACCGGTAGCCGGATTTTCCGGAACCCATGACAGCACCACCTAAGAGAGGGATCCGCCCTGCCAGGACAGGAACCTACTGAGACATAAGGGGCGGCACCTCTCCCCCGCTTCAGTTGGGTTACAGAGCATTGAGAGGACTTCCCGGTTAGTTACATGTTTAATCCAACACCACATCACTCAAAAGCACCCTACTAACTGTGCACACCCATACGGTGAAAAAGGGGGGGGGAATATACAGGTGCGGTCATGGGTTCCGGAAAAACCGGCTACCGGTAAGTAACCATGGTGGTTTCCCTTCACCCATGACAGCACCACCCGAGAGATTTTTGGAGACTTCAAACACCTTAGGGAGGGACCACCGCTTGCAGCACCCTTCTACCAAAAGTTAAGTCAGCAGAGGAGGATAGATTTAATCTACAGTGCTTAAATAAGGTTGAGGGTGAGGCCCAGGTAGCGGCCTTACAAATCTGTTCAATTGATATCTCTGCCTTTTCAGCCCAGGAGGTCGCCACGGCTCTGGTGGAATGAGCCTTGATGCCGTCAGGAATCGGGATACCACTAGCTGTGTAGGCTACACTAATGGCCTCCCTAATCCATCTAGCAATAGTCCCTTTCGAAACCCCATAGCCTTTCCTGGCACCCTGAAAAGCTACGAATAGGGACTGGGACCTCCTCCACTGGCTAGTGACAGATATGTATTCTAATAGAGCTCTCTTAACATCCAAACTATGGAATTTTTTCCTCCCCCAAATTTTTTGGATTCTCGCAGAAGGATGGGAGGACAATCTCCTGACCCCGATGGAAATCTGATGCTACCTTAGGCAGATAAGCAGGGTCTTTTCTTAACACCACCCTATCCTGAAAAACTTGTGTATAAGGTGGATTTACCGAGAGAGCCTGTAGGTCGCTTATTCTGCGGGCTGACGTAAGGGCCACTAAAATGATCGTCTTTAGAGTCAGAAACTTTAGGGGTAGCTGGTGTAACGGCTCATATGGTTGCTTTGTAAGGGCTTCTAGCACTAGGTTTAAATCCCAGGGGGCTATTCTGGCTATTGGGATAGGCCTAGCTCTGTGGCAGGATTTAATAAATCTGGCTACCCATCTATTTGATACCAATTTGCAGTTGTAGAGCGCCCCTAGTGCAGACACCTGAACTTTAAGTGTTCACCGCTAACCCCATCTGCAACCCCGATTGTTAGGACTCCAGGATGGTACTAATCGGGGGTTGTTTTCCTAACGGCTCACCCAGGAACATATTCCATGTTCTGCTGTAGATGTTTAGTCGTCACTGGTTTCCTGCTCTTTAGCAGAGTGGCCACCAACCCGGGGAGAACCCTCTATCCATTAACAGCGACCTTTCAAATTCCACGCCGTCAGATGGAATCCTTTGACCTGAGCGTGGAATATTGGGCCTTGAGCTAACAGGTCCGGGATTTCTGGCAGAACCCATGGATCGGAGAGGGACATTCTTTGTAGTAGACAGAACCAAGGCCTTTTCGGCCAAAACGGGGCTATTAGAATCACCCTGGCTTGATCGTTTCTGATCTTCCTGACAACTGTTGGGATCAGAGCCACTCGGGGGAACGCATAAGCCAGCCTGAAGTTCCACTGGATGTGCAGTGAGTCCACTGCCCATGGCTTTTCCCTTGGGTTTAGAGAGCAAAACCTTTCTGTTTGCCTGTTGTGCTTGTTGGCAAAGAGGTCTATTACTGGTTTCCCCCAAAGCTGCGTTACTTTTTGAAAAATGGACCGATTTAGTGTCCATTCTCCTTGCCTCAGGGTATTGCGACTCAGAAAATCTGCCTCTATGTTTTCTGCCCCTTTTATGTGTAAGGCTGTCAAGGAGTGTAGGTGTTCCTCTGCTCTGTTCAGAATGTCGCTCGCCGCTTCCATTAGGGAGTGTGATCTTGTCCCTCCACCAAGGAGGTTGGTTGATGTATGCCACTGTTACCCTGTTGTCTGACATGATGCGTACATTGCGACCCTGGAGTAGAGGAATGAAGTGATTTAGGGCCTTGTTCACTGCCCACAGTTCTCTTAGGTTGGAAGACGCCTCCCTTTCTTGAGGTGTCCAGGAGCCCTGGCCTATGAGGCCCCTTAGGTGTGCCCCCCACCCCGAGGAGCTTGCATCTGTTAAAATTACATCTGTCGTCTGAGTGTCCCACGGTATTCCTGAGGTCAGATTCGCATCGTCCAGCCACCAGTTGAGAGAGTTTCTGTTTTTTACGGAAAGCTCCAGCTTTCCTTGTAAACACCCTCTTAGCAACCTTTGTGCTGATAATATCTCCCCCTGGAGTTGTCGGGTGTGAAATTGAGCCCATCTGACCGCCGGAATACAGGATGTTAGGGTACCCAGTAGGGACATTGCCCTTCTCAATGTCATACATGGCTGGTTCCGGGACGCCAAGATCAGATTTTGCACCTTCTCTATCTTGGACTCTGGGAGCAGACACTCCTGCCTTACTGAATCTAGCATGAATCCCAGGAAGGTCTGGTTTTTTTAGGGGTTGTAATTTGGATTTATTGAAATTGATTATCCACCCTAATTATTGCAAGGTGTCGGTCACCCGGCTCAACTGCGCCGTGCAGTGGTCCTCTGAGCTGCCCACTATAAGGAAATCGTCCAGGTATGGTATTATGACCGTATCGTGAATCCAGAGAAAGGCTGTCACCTCTGCTATGACCTTGGTGAAAACTCTCGGGGCTATGGATATACCGAATGGAAGAGCTCTGAACTGGAAATGTCTCAGTACACCTAGGATATAAAGCGCTACCCTCAAGTATTTTTGGTAATCTGGATGGATAGGGATGTGATAATATGCATCCTTTAAGTCGACTACGGCCATAAAGCAATCTTGATGTAGTAGCTTCACGGCCGTAGCCACTGACTCCATCTTGAAGGTCTGGCTTCTTATCCATCGATTGAGCCGTCTGAGATTTATGATAGTCCTGAATGACTGATCCTGTGTTTTTTATGAGAAAAAGGGGTGAATAGAATCCCCTTCCTTCCTGTGTATGTGGGACCTCGTAAAGTACCCGCTTGTCTCTCAGGCTCAGGATCTCCGCTTCTAAGGCCAACTGTTTTTCGGTTACCTTTCTGATGGGTGTAATGACAACCAGGGGTTTTGTCTGGCGAATAAAGGGGAGTCTCAGGCCATCTCTTAGGATGCCCAGGTTCCAGGTATTGGAGATCATTTCCCAGACCTGGAAAAAAAGTGCCAATCTCCCCCCTACTGGAATACTGGCGTCATTGTGGTGATTTCTTTGAGGTGGAGGTACCCTCACCAAACATAAATCCCGACTCTTTTTTCCTTTTATCCTCCCATCTTCTCCTATCAGCGGGAGAACGCCCCCTATTGAATCTTCCCCTCCGAAAGGGCTGTCTTCTCTGTTCCGTCGGGAACCTGGGGAAGCCTTTTTTCTTATCACCTGCTTTCTCCAGGATATCGTCCAAGTTCTTGCCGAATAAGAACCGACCATCGCAGGGGAGAGAGCACAATTTAGCTTTAGACTGTAGGTCACCCGGGCAGCCCTTAAGCCATAATGCGCGTCTAGCAGCATTTGAAAGTCCCGCTGCCCTAGCTGTCAACCTCAGAGTCCGCCGAGGTATCTTCCAAAAAAGCTGCTGCCCTGTGCAAGAGATACATATCTGCTAAAATCTTCTCTCTTGGGACCTTTGATTCCAGCTTCTCTTCTAACTGCTGCAGCCAATTCATGAGGGAGCGTGCTGTGCAGGTGCCCGCTATCGCCGGCTTTAGTCCTCCTGCTGTCACTTCCCACGCGTGCCTCAAGTATGAGTCCGCCTTCTTGTCCAGCGGGTCTCTAAGAACCCCTGAGTCTTCCAAGGGCAAGGCCGACCTTTTGGAAGACCTGGATACTGCAGCATCTATTTTTGGGACTTTATCCCATATTTCCACATCCTTGTGCTCAAAGGGATATCGTCTCTTAGAGGTGGACGGAAGGGCCCCAGATTTTTCGGGTTTCTTCCACTCTCTCTCAATAAGCACCTGGATTTTCTCATTCACTGGGAAGGTCCACTTTTTCCTCTCCTGTAGCCCCCAAAACATGACATCCTCTAGGGTTTTAGCCGCCCTTTCTTCCTGTATGACCATTGTGGTTCTAATGACCTTTAGGAGAGCATCTGTGTCTTCTACAGGGAAACATGGCTTACCCCCCATGTCACTGTCTGAGGAGGATGATTGTTCCGCCTAAGACGAGGCTGATGCGGACTCTGAGGGAGAACTAGGGGGATTCTTCCTACTTTTCTTCCCTTTTTTCAATAGGGACTTAATTGAACCCTCCATTTCTGACCTGAGGGCGGATATCAAATTGGCTGCGAAACTAGGCGCTTCCTCCGCCATAGTCCGCTGGATGCAAGAGGCACAGAGATCTTTCTGCCAGTCTCTTGCTAGGGGATTCCTACATATAGCACAGTCCCTATTGTTCTTCTTGCTTCCTGCTTTTCTGGGCCTTTCCTACAGGGTAGAGCATACAACAGAGAAACCCTATTAACAAAAAGCTAGCATTCACGGAGATCACTCACCACCCGTAATCAAGGGTACCGGACTCTGAGGCTGCGTCGGAACACGTGACCTGTGCTCTTTGGATCTTGAGGAGTCCCCCCGACCTGCGGCTGGGGCGACTGCTGCTTGAATGGCTTCCATGTTTTCTGCCAGAGGGCTGTGAGGGAGACAGGGACACTGAGCGTTCCTGTTCTGACTCCATCTTGCACCGCTCGTTCTGCCGTTGCTTCCTCCTTTTAAATGACGCGCCTCCATCCTGGTGAGCATCTCCCTCTCCGTCCACCCTGCGACCGCCGGCCGACCGCTTCAGAAAGCCAGCCGGCGTCGCACCAGGCGCCATTACACCGTCGCCTTTTTGCGGACATCAGCCGGCGCATCCAGAATCCACAGCGCCGCTGACGTCAGCGGCCGGAAGAAGCCAGCGTCTCTCCCCTACCACGGGGATCGAGATGCAGCGTGCGCGAGGGGAGGGCGGCGCGGTGGGGGCTCCCCAGAGCCACCGGGATCCCATCCGCCCCCACACGAACCGCAGCCCAGAGGAACCCCGGGGACTGTGCTTCCAGGACCCGACGACCGGCGCTACAGGTAAGCTACCTGTTCTTCCCGCGCCGGGACGGGCCTGGATCCTCTTTTTTTTTTTTTTCCTTCGCCATGACAGGCACCGCCACAATGGGATTCCTTCCAGGACAGGAACTCAACTGAAGCGGTGGAGAGGTGCCGCCCCTTATGTCTCAGTAGGTTCCTGTCCTGGCGGGGCAGATCCCTCTCTCAGGTGGTGCTGTCATGGGTGAAGGGAAAACATTCAATAAAGACACATACCATGAGATATGGCCTTCCCAAAACCCTGTCTGATGGCAAATGCACATCTAGCAGGATGCAGCAGGCCTCCACTAATAAAGGCAAGGGGCAGCACAGGTGCAAACTACTGATAAAAACAGCCACCCCACACCTACCAGACTATGGAGGGGTTGGCTGCCTAGTAGAAAAAATTGCACATTGATATGGCTTGCATAGGATGCCAGTCACACAGGTAAGTGTGATGCAAGTGTCTGGCTTGCAGCCTATTAATGACGCCCATAGTATTATCAGGCGGGCTGCACCAGCACTATAATATGCAGCACACAGGAACAGACGCCACAATAAACCAAGCCAACAAAAAGAGGCCCGGCTGCATCCTGCAAAGACTGATATGATAAAAAGTGCAAAGAATTAATGCATATGATAAATACAATAAATGAGGTATTGGTTGATATTTTGGCCAAAATAGATAAGCTCACAAGCCACGTCACGGCTCCTCATATTTGTGGGTCCTATCATTAATATTAAAAACAGCTAACATAGGAAAAAAAAAAGAAAAAAACATACCATGATATATGGCCTTCCCAAAACCCTGTCTGATGACAAATGCACATCTAGCAGGATGCAGCAGGCCTCCACTAATAAAGGCAAGGCAGCTAACCCCTCCATAGTCTGGTAGGTGTGGGGTGGTAGTAGTTTGCACCTGTGCTGCCCCTTACCTTTATTAGTGGAGGCCTGCTGCATCCTGCTAGATGTGCATTTGTCATCAGACAGGGTTTTGGGAAGGCCATAGCTCATGGTATGTGTTTTTTTATTTTTTCTATGTTAGCTGAACATTCAATAAGAGCCAACAGTGACTGCTGGCTTCAAGGTTGAGGATAGACACTGCCACACCGTGTGATGTCTGTTTTTTTTGTTTCCATGAAGAAATCAGAGTATCATCAAGCTGTTGGTATGCCTGAAATGAAGAATAGAGGGGTCTTGCTACTAGACATTATGCCACCCCACAATCCTGGGAGTTGGACCATTGTGACGTTCCCTCAAGGGCGCCTTTTCATTGAGCTGCCCACGTGATTCCCAGACCAATCTTGGCCATCACTGAATCGAAGACAAAAGTGGGACTCATCGCTGGAGAGGATAGACTCCATTCCAGCCTGCATGGCCGTTTTGCTCTGCTCTATGATAGCCTTTGAGAGAGGTGGCGTGAAGTCAAAAAAGAGGCAAAGGCAGAGCAAAAAGGCCAGAGAAGATGGAATTGAGGTCGCTCCTCTTCAGCGATAAGTTCTGCTTTAGTCATGTATTTAATTTTTACAAAGCAGCCTTCCACTTCCACTATTGGGTCGTGGCGAAAGCATGGGCGCTGCCTGAAAGGAGGTCTAATACTCTGTTGTCTTACTAAAGTCAATAGCACCATTGAAAACACATCTGAATTCAGTATTTCAAGAAATCAGACAAAAGCCACCGAAGGCGTCATAGACAAGGACCTAGACAAGGTGTAATCACAGCCTTAGCTGTAACCATAATCAGCGTTTCGACAAGTGAATGCTCGACGAGAACAGGAAAAAAAAAAAAATAAAATTCTGCATTTTAGCTTCAGTCGTGGAGAAGATAGCCTTGGGGAACTCAGGACCAAAATGTAGAGCAAATTATTAACTTAATGATTTCCATGTTATGCAACTTGAATTTTCGATGTACTCATTATGAATGTTTAAATATTTTCTTATACAGTACAGACCAAAAGTTTGGACACACCTTCTCATTCAAAGAGTTTTCTTTATTTTCATGACTATGAAAATTGTAGATTCACTCTGAAGGCATCAAAACTATGAATTAACACATGTGGAATTATATAATTAACAAAAAAGTGTGAAACAACTGAAAATATGTCTTATATTCTAGGTTCTTCAAAGTAGCCACCTTTTGCTTTGATTACTGCTTTCCACACCCTTTGG
The DNA here is from genome assembly GCF_039654945.1 of Dendrobates tinctorius. Lineage (NCBI taxonomy): Eukaryota > Metazoa > Chordata > Amphibia > Anura > Dendrobatidae > Dendrobates > Dendrobates tinctorius. Next base: position 17,115,911 of record NW_027361697.1, on the reverse strand, counting down.
CGTTCTCTTGATGAGCTTCAAGAGGTAGTCACCGGAAATGGTCTTCCAACAGTCTTGAAGGAGTTCCCAGAGATGCTTAGCACTTGTTGGCCCTTTTGCCTTCACTCGCGGTCCAGCTCACCCCAAACCATCTCGATTGGGTTCAGGTCTGGTGACTGTGGATGCCAGGTCATCTGGCGTAGCACCCCATCACTCTCCTTCTTGGTCAAATAGCCCTTACACAGCCTGGAGGTGTGTTTGGGGTCACTGTCCTGTTGAAAAATAAATGATGGACCAACTAAACGCAAACCGGATGGAATAGCATGCCACTGCAAGATGCTGTGGTAGCCATGCTGGTTCAGTATGCCTTCAGAGTGAATCTACAATTTTCATAGTCATGAAAATAAAGAAAAAACTCTTTGAATGAGAAGGTGTGTCCAAACTTTTGGTCTGTACTGTATATGAAAAATAGTTTCCTTAAGTTAACAGATTCTGAGTGTTACTAAATAAAACTTTACTAGTCAATTCAGCCTATGAGGCTAATTTTTCTTGAGAACAGCTTTGATGCATGAGGTCTACTGTGAAATGTGACTCTTTCGCTCAACCGGCAGCACGTGTGGTCGGTAGGACACAAAGTTCATCAGTCAAACTGAAGAACAATGAACATTACCAGACAAACAAGCTTACAACTTACAATTACTTGGTCAGTTTTTCTGTTCACCAGAGCATCTACTTTGGCATCAAGTTCTGCTTGGATTAGGTCTCTTCTTCTCAGCACTCCCTAAGACAAAATCGTATTAAAATTAATACATTAATGAGGCTCAGAGGAATCGGTAATTAGAAGTATTTCTATTTACAGCTGTCACAAATGTAGTTTTCGAGGTATTGTCTATCATATCTGTTAAAACATTTCAGGGTTTTTTTTGTCTACCAAAAGCAATAACAGAAAATAGCATCAGAATATGACCTTTTTGTTATACAACCCCAACTGCGAAAAAAAAAGTTGGGTCGCTATTAAAAATATACGGAAAATAAGAATGCAATGATTTGGAAATTTTTTATGGTTATATTTTAATCCTAACAGGACACAGCTGAGAAGGTGAACATTAGACACTTCCAGTTCATCTAAATATTAAAAACTCGATTGGAAATTACCGTCAGCAACACATCTCAAAAAGTTGGGTCAGGACAATGCCTACCATTGTGTAGCATCCAATCTTTTTACAACAGTCTATAAACGTCTGTGAAGTGGGGAGACCAATTACTTGAGTTTTGTCTGATGTAGGCATCCTGCTGCTCAACAATCCTGGGTCTTTATTGGTTTTTTTGTTTCATAATGTGCCAAATGGTTTCCTTGTGAAAGGTCGGCAATACAGGAGTCCAGTTCATCACCAGGACTCTTCTGCAAATTCATGTTGTTTTGATGGAGACAGTATGCGGTATAGCACAGTCTTGCTAAAATATGCAAGGCCTTCCCTCAAATAGACATTGTCTGGATTGTTCTTCTGAATCCTATATATAATGCTCAGCTTGGTAGTGCTTTTCCAGATGTGTAAGCTGTCCATGCTATAACCACCAATGCAAGCCCATACAATCAGAGATGCAGGAACTGTGCGCTGATGAGCTGAATGGTCCGTCTCCTCTGGAGTCTGCAGGACTCGGCATTCATGGTTTCCCTTAAGAATTTCATATTTGATTCATCTGATCACAGAACAGTGTTCCCTTTAGCATCAGTCTATCATAAATAATAGTATGGAATACAAGCATAAAACACCAGCATTGAATACCCATTTATGACATGGGTGTAACTGACCTGGAACATTTTTCCGATACAAGCAAATTCGATGATGAAACCTATTTGAGGAAAAGCGTTGGGATGCTTACAGGAAAAAGGATAAGGGCCTTTTTTTTTGCGAATGGTCAGCTGTTGGCTGCCCTTGTAAGGGCAGAAGTCAATGGGTCCTTAGGGCCAGTTACAGATTAGGATACATCATTAATGTCTAATCAGTCGGGGTCCGGCACCCAGCACTACCGCCAATTATTATTATAGCACCATTTATTCCATGGCACGTTACATGTGAAAAGGGTTATTCATAATAAAAACGAGTAAAGTAATCTTAAAATATACAAGTCACCACTGGTACTGGAGGAAACAGGATCCTGCCCACGAGGGCTCACAATCGCCAATCAGCAGTTATCTTTGTTGGCGTCCACAGACTGGAAATATTTGCAGAGCTGCTCTGTCTATTGATAGACGCTGCGGCTGAAAACTGCACATTCACCTTCTATTCAAATCAATAGGAGGCAAATGTGTAGTATTTGGCCGTGGCCACATTCAGAAGACGGAGCAGCTCGGCAAGAAGTACTTACGGCACAGATAACAGCTGACCGTCGGCGGTAGGATAGGTCAATGAAAAAGTAGTGTCCGACCTCTATAAACAAATATTATAAAAAAAATTATAGGATTTCTAAAATTGTAAAAAAAAAATGTTCAAAAACACTTGCGGCTAATGAAAGCAGAGAGAGAGGGAAAGCGTGTGCTGGATAGTGGGCTGTGATGTACGGTGAAACACCGCTAACAGCCCAGTCAATCAGTAAGGGTGTGTAAACTGGGTCACGCACGGGTGATGCAAGGCATTTTGGAACTTGATGTGACACCAGCAGATGTCAGTGGCGGCTGCAGTCGGAGTCACGTGATGCAGAGAGAGTGGTCAGCATTACAGCTTCTCACAGTCAGAGAGGACAAAAAGAGGTATTAACAAATATTTCTTTCCAAGGTTTAAATTGGTGGAGGAATTCTAAAATATAGTGGACAACCTCTAAGTTATTTTGTCCTTAGTAATACTTCCACCCTACACATGATATTGAAATATAGCCAGATACTTCTGTAACATTTGCAGCTAGGTCCTGTCAACAGTTATGAAACTCCACAAACACAAAGGCCTCGCAGTCCGTAATAAAGTATGCTCGAGGCTGGGAGTGTGTAGATGTGCTCACCAGAGTCAGATGAGCCAGGAAAAATGTGAAATAACAGACAAAGCTGCCGGCATTATTATACGAGAAGATAAAGGATTTCTTCTGGTCACCATGTAATCATTATTACACTGAAGCCATTGTGACATTTGTATAACAGTCAAGATAAGGACTCGCTAGGACGACTGGTACTGGCAGCAAGAAGTGGACCCACGTGGTCATCAACAATAGATTATAAGCCTTTGGTGTTCATCTGTGACTACTAAGATAAAAGGGATTCGCTCATTTTCTTAAATGGGTAAAAGTGTTTGCTAAAAATAAGCAACTTTGTAATTTAGTCCTTATTAAAAATTCTCTCTTTCGAAGAACAAAGGGATTTTACGTCTATAGTTTAATGCTCATTGCTTAGAATATGGCCACTGCCGCAGTGTATCAGCCAAGCATCTGGAAGCACAGCACTGAAACTGAACAGGTCACTGGATCCAGTGCTACTCCAGTACTGACAAAGTAAAGCTGCCTCTGTTGGCAACATGGGAAATCACACAGTTTGAAGTGCTGAAAAATCTATCTGACCATTGAGGGAAAAATTAAGAACTTTGCATTCTTCAACTGTTTTCTATGATGCAAACCCAGGACAGTCTTCCACTTTAAGTAGATGTCACACCATAGATCTGTATCCCTGTCCCCCATACATGCACTTGACAGTCACTTTGGGGATAATTAAACTCAAATAAAGCTCGATTCCTCGCTTCCCCGATACTGCTTAGCATCTCCTTTCGAAGTAGAATTGGGACACCCCAATAAACCTTAGCCTATCAGCGGGCTGGGAGTGACAATGTGCTTGGTTACTGTGGTTAGCAGAAGAGGCTGAGCTCACTCGGTTTCAGTGTTGATGCACATTTAACCTTATTTACGGGAACATAGATTTGTGGCGACAGCTTAAGCCTGGGGTGTTTAGATTGGACTCTTCTAGAGTTCAGAAGCTGCTCAACAATGAAGGCATGCAAGTATGTTGAAGAAAATGGTGGACAAAATAGGTTGTCACTTAAAAATATACAGCTGCAAACAAAATGACTCAGCCACTATTGTTTTCCAAACGTTTTATTGGAGTTTTAATAAATGGGGAAGAAGGTGTAGGGGAGGGAAGGAAAGATGAAAAGGAAAAGAAGGAAAAGAGGAAGGACAACAGTGTCCAAATGTAAAGAATACATAAAATGTAACATGTTAATGCAGAAGCATATTATACAATGAACTATTACAAAGGTAAGTATTTAAGCATATAATATATTAAATTTGTTCCAAGCCAAAGACCTAACCCCAAAGGGGCCTAGGCACGCGCACTTTGGTTGAAGACCTTAAGAGAACAACTCCAGCCATCTAGACCATTTCCTAGCATGTTTGGCAAATTGATCATGCATATGTGCAACTTTCAGTTCAAAGGAATGATGAAGGCTAATCTTGTCTATAATATCGTTAATTTGTGGAGGTTTGGGATTTTTCCAAAGGAAAGCGATATTGTGTTTGGAAACTAGTAAAATGTGCATAATCAACAGCCTGTTAGTAGGGTTAATTTTGTCAGCGTCTAGAGAAAGAAGGGCCAGACGAGGAGACAAAAGAAGTCGCGTTCCTAAGATAAAATCGATAAGATTTGAAACCTTTCTCCAAAAGGGAACAATTTTGGGACATTGCCAAAATATATGCAAAATATTTCCTGGCCTTCCACAACAACAGAGCGGAGAATTATCAGGGTTGATTCTATGGAGTCTTACAGGGGTATAATACCATCTCGTCAAAAGTTTGAAGTGGGTCTCTTGTAGTGATAAGGAAATGGTAGAGGCGTACGAGAGGGAGCATGCCTGTTCAAGGTCAGGAGGGTCAATTATTGTATGTAATTCGTTTTCCCATTTGATAATATTTTGAGTCTTGACCACTGAAAAGCTATTATTACACCACTTGTAAGTATACTCAAAACTCCAGAAAATATTATGGTCTATATTACAAATAAGATTAACTGCTGGTTCAGAAATTCTTGGTGAAATAGCAATGAACTCATGGAGTTTGTCTTTAAGGATGACATATTGCAAGAAAGCAGGAGTAGTAGATTGAAATCTATTCTTGAGTTTGTTATAAGGTGTACAAAGAGCACCATCGTATAAATCTTTGAGTCTTTTGAGACCAAGTGCAGACCAAACGGGGTCAATAGTCTGATTGGATGTTTGAAAAATAACTGATAAGGTCAAATTTTTTAATGTGACTTCTTTATTAGAGCCTCTTTTTGGAACAGAAAATTTTTTCCAAGCTTCCGAAAAAGCTTGAAAAATTGGATGAGAGTTTTCAATTAATTTTTTATGAAGGAGTTGGTTCAGAAATAGTAGGTGAAGAGGTTTATAATTGTTAAAAGACAATTCTAGTTCATGCCAAGCTGGTGTCTTATCATGTGGCAACCAGAATGCGCTTTGTTTGACTAAATTTGCAGTGTAATAAGCCGTGATATTTGGGGAACCAGCTCCACCACAAGATTTATGATTGTAGAGAATGTTTTTTGCTATTCTGGGTCTTTTGTTATTCCATATAAAGGAATTCAATGAGGCTTGGAGATTTGTAAGAGAAAAGTGGGAACTTTTAAAGGAAGAGAGCGAAGTAGATATAGGATTTTTGGGAAGATGTACGATTTAACCATCATGATTCTTCCCCACCAAGAGAGTCCATCATCTCTAGATATACGAAATTCATTAAAAAGCTTTTTGGTAAGAATCTCTAAGTTTAATTTTATAAGAGAGTTTATATTTTTGACAAATTTTAGGCTTAGGTATGTCAGCCCATCAGTAGCCCAACCCCAAGGCGAGAGGCCCTCAATTTTTCCTTGGTCTATTCCCAGGTTAAAAAGTCAAGTATTTTGGATTTAGAGTCATTTATTTTAAAATAAGAGACCTTGGAAAAAGTCTGGATTAGAGTTTGTAAGGCAGTGATAGAGTTGCTTGGATCGGTAAAGGTAAGAATTATATCATCTGCATATTACGCTATTTTAAAATCTCTATGCAAGGTTTTAATTCCTGAGATCTTTGTACTATTCCTGATTAATTGGGCCAGAGGTTCAATGGCCAATGCGAAAAGCAATGGTGACAAGGGGCAGCCCTGTCTAGTCCCATTAGCTATATTAAACGTAGGGGAAAGATGATTGTTGGAATATACCCTCTTCCCAGGGCCAGAGTACAAAGCCATAATACCTCTCGTGAGTCGAGAATTCATTCCAAATTTTTTGAGTGTCGCTTCGAGATAAGACCAATTAAGGCGGTCAAACGCTTTCTCAGCATCAAGAGAGAACAGTGGCTTTGAGGTTTTTCGAGGAAATGAGCTTAATTATGTTAATGAGCTTTCTCGTACCATCTATGGATTGTCTTCCTTTAATGAAGCCTATCTGATCGTTGGAAATTAGTGTCTGGAGAAATTGATTTAGTCTATTAGCCAAGATTTTTGCGTACATTTTTACGTCTGTGTTGATGAGGGATATAGGTCTATAATTAAAAACTTGGCTAGTGTCAGAATTTGGTTTAGGGATTACGACAATGGTCGCTTCCAGCATCTCTTTGGGAAATTGACCTGAGTGGAAAGCTGAATTAAATACTTTTACAAAGTGAGGGGCCAATAAATTACTAAAAGACTCGAAATAATCATTACTAAACCCGTCTGGTCCGGGTGATTTAAATGTTTTTTTTTTATAGTTTCCAGGACTTCTTGTTCAGTGAAGGGAGAAGACAAAAAAGATAAAAGTCTTCAGAGTTGAGTTTTGGAAGCTTCATGCTGGAAAGGAATGATCCAATCTCTGAGGTAGTTGGCTGCAAATTAGGGTTATCCTGATTAATATTATACAGATTTTTGTAATAATCGGCAAAAGCCTTTACAATATCTTTAGGGTGGAGGAAGGAATCCGAGATTCTGAAACGCGTAGGATTAGCAATCTAGCCCCCTGAGCGCTCTGTAGCGCTCCCTAGCCTGTCACGTGATTAATCACGTGTCTGTGACGTCACACAAGGTCCTGCAGCATCTCTGCACCTTGCAGGCTTTCCTAACGCGGCGTCTGTACTCTATGCAGACGGCTGTTACAGATCCACAGATAGACGATAGTCACCGGCCCGGGACTACGTCTTCTTTCAAGACCTTGCTCACCTTTGATCCAAGATTGTTAATTTTATCTCACTGTGGAATTTTCATGAGAAGGACCTTCTGATTCCCTGTCTGCTAAACACCGTTCTTGGAATTCCAGCGCCATTATGCCAGTGCCTGCCTGAAAGGTAACACATCCTTTATCTCAGTCTAGTTTGAGACATTAGTCTTGGCATATAAAAACTGGTTTGGTGGAATTTAACCCTTAGTTATACACTACAGCGCGAGTTTTTATAGCTTTGTTTTTTATGGTAAATTACTAAAAGACTTGAAATAATCATTACTAAACCCGTCTGGTCCGGGTGATTTAAATGTTTTAAGTTTTTTTTATAGTTTCCAGGACTTCTTGTTCAGTGATGGGAGAAGACAAAAAAGATAAAAGTCTTCAGAGTTGAGTTTTGGAAGGTTCATGCTGGAAAGGAATGATCCAATCTCTGAGGTAGTTGGCTGCAAATTAGAGTTATCCTGATTAATATTATACAGATTTTTGTAATAATCGGCAAAAGCCTTTACAATATCTTTAGGGTGGACCAGAGATGTACAATTAGAGGAAGTTATAGTGTCAATTCTATTCCGTATATTCTTAATTCTGTTTGACATGTATTTTGAAGGGCGATTTATAGATAAGTAATGCTTGCATTTTGCCGATCTATAGGGGGTTTTACACTAAGCGATATCGCTAGCAATATCGCTAAAACGTCACTGGTTTTGTGACGTTATAGCGATATTGCTAGCGATATCGCTATGTGTGATACTTACCAACGACCGGCTCCCCCGCTGTCCATCGCTGATCGCGCGAGAATGTCCGGCTCCATTTCTCGTCGGGCGCTTCCTGCTGAGACTTCCTGCTGTGATGACGAGCGACGCTGGACGTGGGCGGGTGGACGCAGGATCGCTGTGTGTGAATGGTAAGTATCGTGCGCTGCGTCGCTGCTGCATCGCTGTGAGATCTTTCTGTATGAAAGCTCACTAGCGATCATTTAGCGATGCACCAGCGATCCTGACCGGGTCGGATCGCTGGTGCATCGCTAAATGTAAAAGGGCCTTAATAGCCGAGTCATAAAAATTGAATGAGTTTCCTTAATTGCATTCTAAGATCGGTAAGTTCTGATAATGCAGCTTGTTTGCTAGAGGAAACAGAGGATCGACAAAGTTCCTCTTCTTTAGATTTAATTGACTGTTGTAGAGTAAGGATTTTATCTCTGTTAACTTTTTTTGTCTGGAGGAAATTTGGATCAAAACTCCCCTCAATACCGCCTTGTGAGCCTTCCAACGGGAAAATGGATTTAGGAGGACGGAGTCGTTTTCACTAAAATAATTCTGTAAGGCTGAGCTGATTTCAGATTTGGTGGGGTTATGAAGCAAAGAGGAGTTGAATTTCCACATGAATTGGGGGTGAGTTGGAGGCCCTATTGTCAATTCTGCAGTTACGGGAGAATGATCTGAAATAGATTTATTAAGTATGGAGACGGAGGAGAACCTTGGCAAGGAGAAGACATCTGTGAGCATCAAGTCTATTCTAGAGTCTGACTGATGGCCATCAGAAAAATGAGTAAATTCTCTAGATGTGGTGTTCAAACAGCGGAATGAGTCGAATAGCTCGTGATTACAAATCCAGCTGTTCAAGGATTGCGATCTTTGTCTGCTGGGGGAGGTGGAGTCTAGTGTATTATCTGGCACCATATTAAAGTCACCTAATAAAAGAAGAGTTCCTGAGCGTAAGGTGTCGAATTTTTTCATTAGCTTATTTAGGAAGCTAAGTTGTCTGATGGTGGGAACATAAGTATTAACTATTGTGAAGGTGTGGCCGTTCAATTTGCATAGAAGAATATGATAGTGACCTTTTACGTCCTTGACTTCAGAGAGAAATTCAAAGGAAATTGAATTACCAATCAGGGTTAAAACCCCAGCTTTCTTTCGTGGGCCGCAAGACTCAAATACAAATGGGAAATTTTTGAGATTTAAAGAAGGGTGGTTGTCCTTTTTGAACTTAGTTTCTTGGAGGCATACAACCTCAGGATGTAACCCATTAATTTCTTTACCAATGGAAAATCTCTTCCAAGGGCTATTTAGCCCCCTGACATTATAAGACACAACTTTTTCATGTTACAAGAGTGGCAAGGACTGTATGAAGTGGGGTAGATGAAATAAGGAAACCAGAGGGCACCTACCTTTGAAGAACTTAGTTAACAAAAAATACCTAAAACTGAAGACCTGTTTAAAACCGAAAACAGAAAAACACAAAACAGTAAGAACAATATTGGCCTTCAGAAAGAGCCTAGCCGGTAGGCTCTAATTCCTTAGTGGGGAAAGTTTGTGTAAGGATCCCATTAGAGGCATCCTTTAGCTGTCAATCATAACTGCACTGTTCCTAGAAGGAAAATAATCTCATGTGATATATGAGTCCATAAAGAAGTAGAGAAGTAAGAAAACCTGTGGAAAGAAGAGTAATAAGGAGAGTAATACACTGAACAAATAATCAAAAAGTGTAGAGAGGCCTTTTAACCAGGAGAGAAAATATGTAGGCAGGGTCTTTCCTTTGGAACATCCAGTCTCTGAAGAGGGCCTGGGGTCTTGAGAGTTAGAGTTTCTATGGCGATCGGGTAGCCTGCAGTAGGACAGTAAATCTCTTCCTTCCTTAGGCGAGAATAGGACGGTCGTCTTTCCTTTGTAGAATACCAAAAGTTTAAGTGCAAAGCCCCATTTATAGGGGATATTATTTTCCCTCAAGGTGGAGGTGACTGGCTTAAAAGACTTTCTTCCTTCAATCGTTTCCTTTGAAAGATCCGTGAATAGCTGAAGGTGAGCATAGGGTTCTGGAAAACCTCCTAGATCTTTAACCGAGTTTTGAATTTTTTCCTTGATCTTGAAGAAGTGGACCCTTAAGATGGTATCTCTAGGAAGATCTTTATCGATATTCCGTGGTTTGGGAAGCCTGTGGATCCTATCTATGATGAGATCCTGGTCTAAGTGCCGGTAGTAATTTTTTGAAAATTGTCTTGACGAAGTCTTCTAGTTTATCGGGTGAGATAGATTCTTGTATTCCTCTTATTTTCAAGTTGTTTCGTCTGTTCCTGTCTTCTATATCCGCAACTTTAATTTTAAGTCTGTGAAATTCAGATTTGAGGTCATGGGTGTCTTTTGATAAATCATCAGTGTGTTCTTCCACTACAGTAAGCCGTTTTTCGTGGTTGTCTACCCTGCTGCTAAATTTATCCAAGGTGGACTGTAAAATTTTATTTTGGTTTTCAAATGATTGAAACATACTGGATGTGATTTTCTGGGCGAGAGTATCCATGTAAAAGTGTATGGATATAACATCCAGATTTTGGGAAGGAGAAGGATTGGTGTTATCCATCTTAAATTCTGACCTTTCCGGCGAAAAGTTTGGTGAATTATCTCCAGACTCAGGACTTGAAGCGTCGGCTGGCGATGTGAATTTTTCAGAGGTTTTACCAGGATTTTTCATTTTTGATGAGAGAGATGTATCCATGACCTCTTTATGAGGAGATCTGGCCTTAAATGGGTTAACGATATCCACTTGATCTTTAAAGTGAGGATTGTAAGAATCCTGAAATTTTTGTGCTTTTTGAGGAGTCGTATTAGACACTTTCGTTGTTTTGGACGCTGCAGTAGCCTTGTGACTCAACTTGTGCCCTTTTTTGAATCCTGCCTTGCAGGGATTATATTAGAGAGAATTGATATTATTGGTGATGTTTATACTTAATAAACGTTAAAAATATAGAAAATTCTTGTGTCTTCCTATGCCTTTTTATAAAAGGGACCGTGAGGAATGAGATACACCACAGAATCAGATGGCACCTTTAATATTGTATGATGCATACAGTAAAAGCCTTTATTAACTGCGCGCCGATATAGACGTGGTCCCTGTGACTTTAAATGCAGCCGTGACAGGCGGCTAGTCTTCACACAGGGCTCAGTGACGTCAGTCCCCGCTCATAAAATATGCAACAGGGGAGCCGACAGCTGATACACAGCACCGCTGAAGAAAGGCAGATCACCCCAGTGGAGCCGCACAGGAGCGGTGGGGAGCGGAGGTAACATAAAAATAGGCACAAATCACGGACTATTTTGTGTCCTGCCTCACAGATCTGTTATGACAGGAAAATGGCGTACTTGAGATAGGCCGTTGAGATGAAAGAGATCCCTCCTCAGCCGTTATAGCTCCAGCAGCCTCGCACAAAGCAGGGGAATATAGCTAAATTAGGACACCCTGGGACTTCCAAAGGGTCTAAAACAGACAAGAGGAGATTCCAAAAAAAAAAAAGTCAATGACTTTTAATTATGCAATGAGAGAAATCCTGTCAGATTAGGCACAGGGTGGGGACTATTTTGTATCCTTCCGCCAATCAGCTGGTATATGAAAGGATTTTTGCAAAAAAAAAATCTCCAAAACACAATAAAAATCTTTAAAATGTGGTAGACAAGCATGGAGATACTTTTTCTGAGGACAAGGACAGCCGGTGGGTAATGGAGGGAGCAGGGAAAGGATTTTTTCACTCACGGTTCAAAATGGTGCCACCTTGCAGTAAAATGGCGGGAAAAGGCCTCAGATTTCAAAATGTCTTTTTTTAATTTCCAAAGCTCAGACAAGGGGTATCAGAATGTACCTCTGAGTAACGAGAAAACAATCCTTCCGTGGGTTATCGAAGAGAGCGATTTTCTTTTGCTTTATTTGTCGCTTTAGGAGATGCCTCCTCAGAGATCCTGAGCCGTGCGTGTTACACCATCGCCAGCTCAGGCCACGCCCCCCGACTCAGCCACTATTGTAAGATATGTTTGTTAGCAAAATTAACAAACTTTTTACTGCTTGCAATAAACAAGTAAAGCACCTTTGGCTATTATGGCCTGCTGCAAACATGATGCATACCCAGACTCCAGCTTCTAGAAATGTTCATAAGCAATCTTGAGTTTGTGTGTTACAACCACTGTCTTCTAATCTAATCAAGGATAATCTATGATGTATGCTTGGCATATCTGCCCTGTTGAAAAGTCTAATGACACAAAAACTTCAGCTCCTCAGAGAAAAGACTGAAACGATCTTGTCCTACACATGCTGCAGGTTTCAGTGCTACAGGAAGGATAACAGACTTGGAGAATCATCAAGCTACTGACATGCTTCACTGTAGGCATTCGTGAGCCACCACCATGCTTCATTATAGGCAGGGAGATTTTTTTTTGCGTATGCTTCATTCTTCCTTCTCCAAACATACAGATCCATAGACCAGGTATTGTTGCATTGCTCCAGAGAACAGAATCCCAAAAATTGGGTAGCACTTTTGTGTGTTTTTGAGTGTCAAAATGGCCTCTGAAGTTGTTAGCTAAATAAGACACTGGAGCACCCCTAAGATACTCACACAAATACAAGAAGAATATTCAAACTCAATGCAAATGTTACCTTCAAGGCCACAGTCCATCATGCAGATCTGTGTGAATGTTTATACTCCCCTATTTTTGGCCCTCCTATCGGTCCTACCACCAAAACTCCTCTGATTCGCTCTATGACTTACATTGCACCCCACTTGGAATACAGATACAAGAAAGAAGACAGAAGAGCCAATAGGAGCTGCAGCAGTGGATGGACAGGTGGGCTTAAGAGGGTTTTTTTTTTTTTTTCCAACTCCTTCCTGACGAGCCTCCATTTTGCTGGATTTGTCAGTAATGAAACAAAAAAATTCTGATTCAGGTGAAACTTTTCAAACTCAAAGTGAATTTGATTAATCCATCTCTTGTGCTTACTGATTGCATGGTTTTCTCCCCAGTCAGTGCTGCAATTCATACAACTCATAAAAGACTAGACTAATTTATGGGGCATTTTTCATTTATTATAATTTACACTGACAAGTTCACTTTAACAGTCATGCAATAGCTAGCAGCGCTGAAAAATGTATCATGAAATGAACGCCACTCAAACCTCCCAGTCACAAGTTTGATCTGCTAATCAGGTTACTGCCATTGACTCAATGCAATCCCCAGTGTAACATAACACATCCATAGTTAAGCAGTACTTACAGAAAGGGTTTCACTGTATAGAACATATTCATGAATAATTGGAATCAGATCATTGGAGAGCTTAGAATTTAAGGCTTCAGTGATCTTGCAGCATTTGTCTATGCAGCCTGCCACCCCTCTCAGGGGGTCCACCAGGTCCTCTTCAGAGGCGGACCACAAAGTGTAGATAGGGCCATATTCTTTCATCTCCTCGTAATAATCTATGGAGCAATATATGACATTTAGAACAGAAAATGTTTTTTTGTTTTTTTTTTTGGGGGGGGGGGGGGGGGTCACGTTCCATACAACAAAATAGTTACTTCCAAATATTAAAAAAAAACGCTGACAGATTCCCCTTAAAAATCATCTGTCACTTAAAGGGGTTGTCCATGTACGGAAAAATGAAGAGGGAAAAAAAAAAAAAGAAAAGCAATCATTTTGTTTTCCAAAACTACATTCTTTCTTGTACTTGGCCTTGCAGATTCTTTATATTTATTTGCTAATACTTTTAAGCAGATTTGAAAGATTATACTGATATATTTTATTTTTATTTAACACTACTAAAAATTAAATTCAATGGCATTATTTAATTACATTGGGTGCTAACCACTATGGGCACTGATACAGCTCTCCAAAATTCCTGAATTATAACATCTCCATTACGTATGCTAGGGTCCATCAGGGATATCTGGGCAACCATCCATGGAAGCCGCAGTTTACGAGTAGAGTAAAGACAGTGCTTTATCACAAAAATGTAACCGGTAAAATGGATCTGGGTTCTGCAATACCCATAGCTTTTTCCAGAAGCAATAATAAATAAATGCAGTCTTCTCTTCAGATTTTCCCTGCCAGTTGGGCACAGTTACTGAATAGTGAAATTATTACAGCTGAGCTGCAGTACCACACACAACCTGACGATAGATATGGCACTGTTTTGGGAAGAAAGCAGTCATGCTCGATTTAGCCTCAAGAGCAGCAGTGTCCTTTCTAATCCAGAATTTAGGAAAATTATACATTGTCCTACATCCCCTGAGCAGGGCTGTGGAGTCGGTAAGCCAAACCTCTGACTCAGACTCCTTAAGTTCCATGGCTCCAACTCCACAGCCCTGCTCCTTAGTCAACCTAGTCAATAGTTAAAGAGGAGTGAATATATAGTACTAGAGTGCTTAAAGAAGTTGTCCACTACTTAGAAAACTTCTCATACCCCTCGCTTGCCCCCATAAAGTAATAAAGTTTATACTCGCCTTCCGTGTGGGTGCCATTCCCGCAGTGTTTGCACTCGCTCTCCCCGGGGCTCTCGTGCTGTTGTTGTGACAAGTGACGATGCCATGCCCAAATCAGTGCCGGCATCACTGTCCCCGCCTCCTGTCGAATTGAGCAGGAAGAGGAAGCCTGAGATCAGCTGCAGCCCGGACTTCCTCTTCATGTTCGATTTATCTGAAGGCGGGGACAGTGACACCAGCGCTGATTGGGTGACAGCGTCACAAGTTAAAATAACAGCAATCATCTCCCATGCTAACACCGCGGGAACAGTGCAAGCACGAGAGGCAAGTATAGGCTTTTTCATTTTATGGGGGCCAAACATTTTGATCCAGAAAGGGTTGCCCTAGTAGTGGACAATCCCTTTAAGGATGCTTGGCTTCACAAGTCCGTGTTTCACTCATGATCCTAACATGGACCTAGATTTATGGACCAGTCACAGGCTCCCTGACCTGAACTCAACAGCCTCAAAGGTGCCAACATCTGACAAAAAAAAAAAAAGGGGGGGGGGGGAGAGGGGTGGTCATACGAGGCCGTGGAGTTGGGGTCAGGAGACCCGTGGCCAGAGTCCATACATAGTGGTCCATCATCAACCGGCTGAACATGGACGTGGGAAGCCGAACTAAAAGGAGAAAACTTGTCAAGTTCCTACCAAAACTTAAACGCTAAACTTTATTTACGGAAAGGTTTAAGTTCCATTTAAACATTAATGTAATTAAATATTCTGTACCTTTTTCTTCTTTATGAACTCTTTGTGACACTTTGTCCAAAACTGATACTTTTTGGCCAAAAGCTTCCACGTATTCTCCCAGTTCTGTAAACTCATCGGGGCGATTTTTCACTCCCCTGACGGAAGACGCCACAGCTTTGATCGTCTGCCCCATCCTGCTGAGCAGTCCGGGACCTTGTTTTTTGTGAGATGTCAGCTCCTAGGGAGAAGAACAAAAGATAAGTAAATAAAATAGGTTTTTCAAAACTTCCTCTTCATGTACCGTACTGGAAAAAGCAGCAAATCTGGTGCAAAATCCACATGGCAAATAAGAACAATCTCATGTGTGATGATGGATTAAATTGCCAGTCAAATGGCCACCAGCAAAGGAGAACAAAAAAGTGACAGCAGGCTTTCCTTGAATTGACGTCAATGGTAAATATTATTCGGATATCCTAGAGCTATATCATTAATGTCTATGACAAGACAGTCCCATTAAATCTATCAACAACGGGACTGGATAGTTTTAGTAGCCATAGGCTTTAAAATCCCGGCAAGATTGGTTGTTAACCTATAAATGATAGTGAGAAATCTAAAATGCCTAAATTTGCTTTTTTTTTTTTTTTGCAAAATTTGAAAAATTTTCATTAAAAATACAGTTTATAAAAAATCCCGACAATTATGCATTTAATGAATTAAACCAGTCTTAAATATGAAGCAATTTCTTTTCCTAAAAAAAATGCTTTTGAATTTCCTAGAAAGAAATGTTTAAAGATTAAAATTCATAAAAGGAAACCACTTGTGCAGAAATAAAACACATGTCGTTAAAGCAGTAATAATTAAGGCAAATAAAAAATAAAAAAAACTTTTTAAAACTATTACAGAACTTTTACCCATGCTTGAGCTGTGAGGAAAATCTTGAAGTCTTCATTAAAAGTTAACGTGGGATGATCGGCTATTCTGTTCAAAAATTTATGCAATGCCTTTCTCCGAGTCTCAATGAAATCATCATTAAACCTTTCCACCATTCCTTTGACTATGAATTTCTCTGGTAAAGGCTTGAAAAAAGGAGAGAAAAAAAATTATCAAAACTTCTAACACATGTAATTCACTAATTACCAACATCTAGCTTTTATCGCCATGTAGTTGTAGTAATGTTTCGGAGATGCCGGAAAGTCGTTCAAATAATTTCACTTTCTGGAACATCGGAACAATCCCAAGTGCTAAAAGATCCTCAGGCAAAACTACTGAAGCGACAGCTTGGAACGATCATGAAGGACGCCCGGCCAAACGCTGCTGTTTGTATTTGCAGTTGTCATAAAAAAAAGATAGATTGGAACATTGTTTTCAGCTTTGGATATCCATGAACGACGCTGCGGGAGCCGGGTGTGCTTTATCTAAGATGGCCACACACATTATATAAAAGTCACCCATGCCTGCATATAGGGGGGTCTTTGCCTCTCCATGGAGGTGAAGAAAAAGTAGGGTCAAGCATCTTAGATACTACCATGCTGGGTCCTCTGTTCTCAATGAAGACAAGAGCTGTCAGATGATTCACTTATTCTTTTCTCCCCATCGAAAAGCTATAGAGGGATAGCCAACAGTCATAATAGTGTTTAGTCAGCACCCGAACCCGATCCACCCGTATGAATTAGCTGTGTAGTACCCCATAGCTGAATTGGGAATGAGTAATGGGAACGAGGTGTCCCTCAGCCTCCCTCTCCCACCAAATTGCCAGGTCCTTATGCACAGTAAATAAGGAGACCGCAACCAACCAGTGATTTGTGGGGAGTGTGGGAGGCAGGAGACGCCCGCCATACACACTCTTGAGTCCTATTATCACACTGAGCACTGTATCTCACACAGATTATAGGCAGGACTTACCGGAATGATTAAAGTTGGATGGGCAACTTCAAGTCTGCTTTTTAACCATAAGAAATCTTGATATCGTCTTCTAACTTCAAACTCGCTAGAGTCAAATTCGCTGCGAGTTGTCTGAAAACACAATTTAAAAACGTGAAAACTTGGAAATCGGAATAATATTTTTACATATAGTAATGCAAATCCTCAATTCATTTCAGATCCGCCGATACGCAGTTTGCAGCCTGATCCAATTTTCAGATTTTTCACTTATAGCAATGTCTCTCCCAGTAATACATGGTGAATGTGCTGCTGTCTTCATTAGCTCATGTCAGCACAGCTTCTATCCTGCGCTTATTTCCTTACTCGTCACTTACTATCCTAAACTGTAGGTCAGCGATTCCCAAACCAGATGTCATTGAAAGCCTACAGGAATGCTGTAATATTCCAGTTAAAAAACGGGCTCTGTATGAACCAGTAAAAAAAAAAAAAAAAAATTATGCGTACAGGGCACTAGGCAGGAAGCCATACACAGCTCAATTGTTTCCTCTTCTCTAAAAGTGCAGTGGTGTTACAGGAAACCATGAGAGACGTCTAGCGTTGAATAGGCATGACTTCTGTAAACTCATGATGGTGGCTCAATAATATTGGGCCACCAGCAACATTCTGAGCCGAGCATGCGGAGAAGAGAGAGCACAATACACACACACACTATATAGCCCCGGATGAAAACTCTGATAAAACCCACTTGGACTTTAAAAAAACGTTAACTAAATAGGTACCAAATACTTTGAAGTGGCATATGTTATAACATGCCTTATCTATACATGCAGTGTAAATTTAGGGGTCATTACCATTACCTTCTGCACAATAAGGCCAAGTTCACACTAGGCGTTTTTGCAGTTTTTTTTTTTTTAATGCAAATTTTCAGCTGCGCTTTACAGAACCATTAAAGTCTATGAGATTTCAGAAATCTCATTCACACCCATATTGTTTTTTTTTTGTCGTCGTTATTTTGTGCTTTGCATAATGGATCATGTCACTTTCAGCAATTTTCACTCTGACGTGAATGGGTGGTGAAAAAAAAAAAAGCTGAAAATCCACAGCCAAAATGCAGGTATCAGGTGTTTCTGCTTTTATTTTGTGCCAAATCCTGAGATTCTATAGAATAAGACCTTTTTTCAACACTACACTTTATCAGCACACACAAGAGACAAATCTAGCATGCCAAATCCACAGCAAAAAGCAAACAAATGAAAACATGTTTTTTTTTTCTGCAGCTTCTTTTCTTCCAAGAGATCAGGTTTCGTTGCAAAGAAAAAAAAAAAAAAGCGCTGAAAAAACGCCTAGTGTGAACTTACCCTAAGGAAAAAAATCATATCAAGTTCACGTTTGAACATGTTCTGTGAAAAAAACAATTGTGCAGAGAAATTCTAAAGTTTCTATACAGACCTTTGTAGCAATTCTGTAAGTAATAAAGGTTTCAATGGCTGTGATGTGACTTTCAGGCTCATCAACTGTAATGAAGAGGTCCCGGACTTCAGGCTCATCCTCAAACTTAACCTGGTTTATCATGGATGCCGGAGAGGCCAACATCAATGGGCTAAATGAATTTCCATCATTGAGAGTTGCGTCCTAGAATACAAAGGAATGGATGATTAGGACATGAGAAAATTGTAAGTAACTTGTTCTATGGATTAAGTGAGATACTAAACACCGGGATTGTCATTGATAGATCAGGTCAGATGACTCAGAACTCAAATTACGGTAAACTAAAAATTGATACAAAATGTACAATAAAGTTTTACAATTCTATAAAAGTTGCAGACTTGAACACATTGAAGCCAAAAAACGTTTGAAAAGTCACTATCATTTAGGAAAACCTTTAAGAGGGCGGGTGTTCTACAAGATCCTTAAAACGGTTATGTCATCTAATAACACGGGCCACGAGTTGTTTTCGGGCTTGGTGTGTAGATATATTTTCTGAAAAGTTCTACAAAAAAAGTTTCAAGGCAGTTAATTGTTTTTGAAAAAAAAATAAGATCAGTACATAATTACTAGGTTTTTCACTGCTGGAACATTGGATAGTTTTACGAAATGTAAAGACTTTTTCAGGGCAAGACACCAAAATAAAAAAAAAACTCCCAAGTTTGAGGGTTCATATCTCGCTCTGATTAAAATTAATATTAAGATATTGTAGGTTATATAAATATTCGCTGTAAGATATGCGGTTTTAATTAGAGCACTAATGAGAAGTTTGTTTTTAGGGTTGCTGCGAGCCTTCCCCTTCCATATGGCTGAAGAATTCTCGCCTGGGTTAATTATTAAACATATTTCCAGTTTTAATCTGTCTACAAAAGTGAGAAAGTTTCACGTTTGAGCAGTAACAGAAGGCTCCCCTAACTTTTTAGAGACAGCAATAATGATGACAGTTCGTACGCGGTCTCATTTACTTTCTTTGCAGCACACAGCAGTCACAGTCACTAGATTAGCTGTGAAAAAAAATGATATATAGCTCATCTAAAGGACTTGTCATATCTTGTATTGTTATTTGTAGGTGTCATAGCACTCTGCGCTCTTTACAGTCTGAGGGAAAATACTAAAGAAGAGAAACCTTTATCATCCTACACAGATTTCATATTTGTCTATTTTTTTTAAAGTTGGTTGTCTAACACCATTCATAAACAATGTCCCCACCCTGGACCCTTCCAGGAATAATGTCCCCACCCTGGACCCTTCCAGGAATAATGTCCCCACCCTGGACCCTTCCAGGAATAATGTCCCCACCCTGGACCCTTCCAGGAATAATGTCCCCACCCTGGACCCTTCCAGGAATAATGTCCCCATCCAGGACCCTTCCAGGAATGATATTCCCAATCCTGGACCCTTCCAGGAATAATGCTCCTCATCCTGGACCCTTCCAGGAAGAATGTCCCCATCCTGGACCCTTCCAGGAATAATGTCCCCATCCTGGACCCTTCCAGGAATAATGTCCCCACCCTGGACCCTTCCAGGAATAATGTCCCCCATCCTTGGCACCTTCCAGGAATAATGTCCCCATCCTGGACCCTTCAAGTAATAATGACCCCCTCATCCTGGGCCCAATGCTATAACAACATCCCCCCATCCTGGCTCCTTTTCTGGAATAATGTTCTCTACCCAAAAATACAGCAAAAAAGGGAAAGATGCTTACCTGCCCAGGTCTCCAAACAAATGCATCATCAGGATGCAGTGGACCCATATAGTTAAGTTGGCGGCAACACAGGTGCAAAAATATCGATGAGACAACCGCTCACATCCTACCAATCCATGGAAGGGGCAGCTGCTTGGTATATTAATGCACAATGAAAACTTGTATGCGGCGCTGTTCACACTATGACAATACACAGCATCCAGGTTAACAGCCTATTAGTTACGCCCTTCTATTAGAACAGGCGGGCGGCCCAGCGCTATCAAAATGCATCCCATGTGAACAAACACCACAGTTTTCAAGACCAAATGGGCCCAACTGCACCCCGAAAAATAAAGGGCAAAAAACATAAAAAATGTGAGGTATTAGTTGATATTTTGGCCAAAATACGTACGCTCGTAATCCTCGTCACAGATCCCCACGCTTATGAATCCTAACACTAATCAGCAATAGCACAAAAAGAGGACTTGAAAATCCTCCAAAACTCAAAAATACAGCAAAAATGGCAGAGATGCTTACCTGCCCAGGCCTCCATACAAATGCATTCTCAGGATGCAGCGGACCCATATAGTTAAGATGGCGGCAACACAGGTGCATTTGTTTGGAGGCCTGGGCGGGTAAGCATGCACATCAAGTTTAAATTGGCGCTAGCGTTAGAGAGCCCCACTCCCGCAACATCTGCGACCATAATAGTTATGCCCCTCGCTGCCTCCATCTATTTTGAGGCCTGTTATCACAAAGTGAGGTGAAACACTAGAGTTAGAGACCACCCTGACTGTGTACGCTTTGTCTCGGTGGGATAGCTTTTACTTTTTTTTTTTATTTCAATTTTATCAAAATAGTATCAACTAAGTACCCTATTTACATATATAATTTACTTACTTCAGAGTACTTGCTCCTTGCTTTTATCCTAAGCTTTGTGGGATCACATTAATACAGCATCCTCCCTCGAGCACGAAGTTGGAGTTTTTGCCGGAATTGCCTTCCAGAAGAAAAAAAAAATCTGTATTCCGACGGAAATCCAAACAGAGCCCTAGCGGAAACATTCACTTTATTAAAGCCGACAAGGGCACCGTCTGATGTCTTTTTCAGGCACACCCCAAAACGCGACGTTGCATGGCGCAACGATGTGTGGCCTACAAGTCTCCTTACGCCAACTCGACACGTCCCACACAAAAAAAACCTCCAATACAAAACCTAATCTGAAACACTACTAATAGTAATCCCCAAGCATCGATTCCCTCTGCTGGAACATTAACGTTTTGGACCTTTTATGGACACTCATGATATAGGATGGTAGCACTAACGCCCCTTCTTGGTCTTGTACAAGACCACTGCTCTCGTACATCTTTATAGAACCTAGTTAGGGGTAAGGGAAACCTTTTCCTTGCCGTATATTAGTGGGAATCTATGACAGAATGGATCGACAGGACCATGTAAAGTGGTTAGGAGCATCTTGGCTCATGGAAGCGTCCACACACCAGACCCAACAACTATAATGGATGTCATGTAGAGCTGATCGGTGGGTACAAAGGTGCTCCCTTATCACTACCAACCAGCTGTTCACTCCCTGGTTAATAGATTATATACTTATCTTAAAAATCTTATGTGTCAGCGCTGAAGCTGTCTGCTACTAATTACATTTCCTCGCTCTCAATATATTTAAAGAAGGGTCTCCGCACTTTTGCACAGCCGTCAAAATGCTAAACTGTGTGCTGCCATGGTTACTGCCATGAGATGTTCAAGCCGTGCATCTAAAACGGAACGTATAGAGCTTTCTAATTAAAGCATCAGCCAGGATTTCTAGCAGCGCCTGTTCTACGCGGAGCTGCGGCATAACAGAACGGGCTTGTCAATCACGGCCACATGAGTCACCACACACCTATTTACAGCCACAAGTACAGCACTGACTTATTTTTCTGGTTTTTCCCAGGTTTTAACCAATGAAGAACCAACAATTTTTTTTTTCTTAATCAGACTTTGTTACTTTGAAATCCTAATCAGTTTTCTACAGTGCTCCTTTGGATTGGATTTCATGTTATGGTGTTTGATCCATAGCGAAAAAAATATTGTGTAACGGCTGCCATCACTTGGTCATGTGATGCCATTATGGAGGATAGTGCTAGATATATCAACATCACCTATTTACCATGGTATTAAGCAAATTAACACTGGCTAATGAGTTTGGATGCCTTTTTTTTTCCAATCATCATGTGGTTAAAGGGAATGTGTCAGCAGGTTTTTGCCACCGATTCTACCCACAGCATCACTTACTTGGCTGTGTTTTCCGGTTTCAATACAATCAGTGTTTTATCCTCAGAAGATTATCACTACAGGACTAGGTGTCCAGTGCTCCCTCACCATGTGGAACAGCTTTCTCTCAATATACAGTGTACACAGAAAGTTGTCAATCAGTGGTGTGGATGGGGTTATACAGAGGTCAGCCTTCCGAGCTCTGCTTGATCAGCAGCAGAGAAGAAAACCGTGATTCTATCACAACTGCTGCACCAAGTAAACTAAGTGACTGCTGGAATCAGGGTCCCTGTTCCTACATCATGCTGCTGTCAAAAATCACAGTCACGGCTGAACGCGTTGGCACCCTTGAACTTTCTTCAGAAAATTAAGTATCTCTCCAAGAACATTATTGCCATTGCACAGAAAACAAGGCAAGTTGAATAGTATTTCACACAAAACCCCCAAAATAGGCAAAATTGAGGGGTAAACAACTTTGTTTCAGGCATGTGATGCTCATTCAAAGTCACACATAGCAAATAACTGGTGTGGGCCATATGAAAATCAAACCTGAAACCAGGTTAAAAGGGGAGAAGTTGATTGAATCTTTGCATTGTGTGTGCCACACTAAGCATAGAGAACAGAAAAAGAAAAGAAAAAACTAAGGACCTGAGAACCAAAATTGTTGAAAAATAACAACAATCTCAAGGTTACAAGTCCATCCCCAGAGATCTTGATGTTCCCTTTGTCCACAGTGCGCAACATAAGCAAGAAATTTACAACCTATAGCACTGTAGCCAATCTCCCTGGACGGAAGAGAAAAACTGATGAAAGGTTGCAATACAAGATAGTCCGGATGGTGGATAAGCAGCCCCAATAAAGTTCGAAAGAAATTCAAGCTGTCTTGTACAGTCATGGCCAAAAGTTTGGAGAATGACACAAATATTATATTTTCACATGATCTGCTGGCCTCTGGTTTTTATGTGTGTATGTCAGATGTTTTTATCACATACAGAAATATAATTACAATCATATTATGAGTAACAAAAGGTTATATTGACAGTTAGAATGAGTTAATGCTGCAAGTCAATATTTGCAGTGTTGACCCTTCTTCTTCAGGACCTCAGCAATTCTCCCTGGCATGCTCTCAATCAACTTCTGGATCAAATCCTGACTGATAGAAAGTCCATTCTTGCAAAATCAATGCTTTTATTTTGTCTGAATTTGAAGGTTTTTGTTTGTCCACCCGTCTCTTGATGATTGACCACAAGTTCTCAATGGGATTAAGATCTGGAGAGTTTCCAGGCCATGGTCCCAAAATCTCTATGTTTTGTTCCCTGAGCCATTTAGTGATCACCTTTGCTTTATGGCAAGGTGCTCCATCATGTTGAAAAAGGCATTGTTGAACGCCAAACTGCTCTTGGACGGTTGGGAGAAGTTGCTCTTGGAGGACATTCTGGTACCATTCTTTATTCATGGCTGTGTTTTTAGGCAAGACTGAGAGAGAGCCCATTCCCTTGGCTGAGAAGCCACCCCACACATGAATGGTTTCAGGATGCTTGACAGTTGGCATGAGACAAGACTGGTGGTAGCGCTCACCTGGTCTTCTCCGAATAAGCCGTTTTCCAGATGTCCCAAACAATCGAAAAGGGGATTCATCAGAGAAAATGACTTTACCCCAGTCCTCAGCAGTCAACTCCCTGTACCTCTTGCAGAATATCAGTCTGTCCATGATGTTTTTCCTGGAGAGAAGTGGCTTCTTTGCTGCCCTCCTTGAGACCAGGCCTTGCTCCAAGAGTCTCCGCCTCACAGTGCGTGCAGATGCACTCACACCTGCCTGCTGCCATTCCTGAGCAAGCTCTGCACTGCTGGTAGCCCGATCCCGCAGCTGAAACACTTTTAAGAGACGGTCCTGGCGCTTGCTGGTCTTTCTTGGGCGCCCTGGAGCCTTTTTGGCAACAAGGGAACCTCTCTCCTTGAAGTTCTTGATGATGCGATAGATTGTTGACTGAGGTGCAATCTTTCTAGCTGCGATACTCTTCCCTGTTAGGCCATTTTTGTGCAGTGCAATGATGACTGCACGTGTTTCTTTAGAGATAACCATGGTTAACAGAAGAGAAACAATGATGCCAAGCACCAGCCTCCTTTTAAAGTGTCCAGTGGTGTCATTCTTACTTAATCATGACAGATTGATCTCCAGCCCTGTCCTCATCAACACCCACACCTGTGTTAATGGAGCAATCACTGAAAGTCTTAGTTACTCACCGGTTAACGGTATTTTTCGGAGTCCATGACAGCACCACCTGAGAGAGGGGATCCACCCCTTAGGAACAGGAAACCTACAGATACAAAAGGGTGGCACCTCTCCCACGCATCAGTTGGATTACAGAGCACAAGAGGACTTCCAAGGTTAATGCATGATTTATGTACAGTATTCTTTACAATTATAAACTTTTACCACCAGTGAGCATATACAAGAAATAGACGTGCACACCCCAATCAAACTATAAGGGAGGGAATATACGGGTGCTGTCATGGACTCCGAAAAATACCGTTAACCGGTGAGTAACTAAGACTTTATTCGGTCGTCCATGACAGCACCACCTGAGAGATTTACAGAGAGTAATATCAGCTTTAGGGAGGGACTACAGCTTGCAGCACCCTTATACCAAAAGAGAGGTCTGTGGAAGCACCCAGGTCTAGCCTATAATGACTATAAAAGGTGCTCGGAGCGGACCAAGTAGCCGCCTTACAAATCTGGTCAATGGAGACTTCTGATCTTTCGGCCCATGAGGTTGCCATGGCTCTGGTGGAATGAGCCCTCAGCTTCCCGGGTGGCGACCTGCCCTTTGAGGTGTATGCTATTGAAATCGCCTCTCTAATCCATCTGGCTAGTGTATTTTTTGATGCTCTACAACCTTTCCTGGGGCCTTGATGAGACAAATAGGGCATTATCTTTCTACCAGGGATCGGTGACTGTCAGATATTCTATGAGGCCTCTCCTGACATCCAGGGTGTGTAGTTTCTTTTCCTTCTCGTTAGTTGGATTAGGGAGGAAGGATGGAAGAACTATTTCCTGTGTCCTATGGAAACTAGACACTACCTTCGGCAAGTACGCTGGGTCAGGTCTAAGTATTACCCTATCCTCTTTGAACTGTAAATAAGGAGGACACCTAGATAAAGCCTGGATATCGCTTATTCTGCGGGCTGATGTTAGAGCTACCAGGAAGGCTACCTTGAGGGACAGGTTTTTTAGGGAAGCCGACGAGATAGGTTCGAATGGGGTCTCTGTCATAGCAGTGAGGACTAGGTTTAAGTCCCACGGCATGAACCTATCCTTCATTATTGACCTGGATCTACCTGCCGCCTTAATGAACCTGCTTACCCAATAATTACCAGCGATGTTACAGCTAAACAGAGCCCCCAAGGCTGACACTTGTACTTTAAGGGTACTGGTAGAGAGCCCCATGTCCAGACCTTTTTGTAGGAACTCTAATATCTGCATTATAGGCGCTGAATCCCCAGCGACTACTCCTGAGTTTTGAAGGAATTTCTTCCAAATTCTGACATAAATTTTTGTGGTAATGATTTTTCTACTCTTAAGTAGGGTGTTAATTAGGTCTGCGGAGAAGCCCTTCTCTTCTAATAATGACCGTTCAAACTCCACGCCGTCAGATGAAGGCCAGCCACCTGAGGATGGAAGACTGGGCCCTGGGACAGGAGATCCGGGATGTCCGGCAGAACCCAAGGATCGGACACCGACATGGTCCTGAGGCATGAGAACCATGCTCTCCTGGGCCAAAATGGAGCGATGACTATAACCCTCGCTCTGTCTTTCCTGATTTTCCTCATCACCAGGGGTAGAAGAGATAGGGGAGGGAAGGCGTAGGCTAGTTTGAAGTCCCACTTTATCAGGAAGGCATCTACCGCCAGAGGATTCTCTCTGGGATTTAGGGAGCAGAATTGTTTCAATTGCCTGTTGTCTCTGGTGGCGAAGAGGTCTACCTCTGGATATCCCCACTTTTGAACAATCAGATTGAATATGGAGGAGTTTAGGGACCATTCCCCTTGCTTTAGCTGATTGCGGCTTAAAAAGTCTGCCGTGATGTTGTCTCTTCCTTTTATATGCAACGCTGTTAAAGATAGAAAGTATTGTTCTGCTAGATGGAACAACCGCTCTGCTACTATCATCAGGGGTCTGGAACGGGTCCCGCCTTGGTGATTGATATATGCCACGGCGACCTGATTGTCGGAGAACAGCCGCACGTGATGGCCCTGTAGATACACAAAGAGCTTTTTAGCCGCCTGTTCTACTGCTGTCAATTCTTTTAGGTTAGATGACATTCCTAACTGATCATGTTGCCATTGGTCCTGGACTAATATTTCACCCATATGAGCTCCCCAACCGTAAGGACTAGCATCCGTGGTGACTATGCGGGTTACGTTATACTCCCAGGGCACCCCTTTAGACAAGTTATTCTTGTCTAACCACCACTCTAGGGACTCCCTTGTGTTACGGGACAAGGTTAGCTGACCCTCCAAGTAACCCCCAAGGACCTTTTGATGTAATAAGACCTCGCTCTGTAGTTTCCTTGCATGAAACTGGGCCCACTGGACTGCCGGGATACAGGCCGAAAGAGAGCCTAGAAGGGACATGGCTTTCCTGAGGGACATGGTGGGGTTATTGGAGGCGTTCAGGATCTGATAATGGAGGCGAACAAGCTTCTCCGGAGGCAGACGGCATTCCTGTTTTTCAGAATCCAAGGTTAGGCCCAAGAATTGTTGGACTTTCATCGGTTGCAACCGAGACTTTTTGACGTTCAGCAACCATCCTAACCGTTCTAGGGCGGACATTGCCTTTTGTAGCTGTTGTAAACAATGATTCGCCGTTTTACCTACAATAAGAAAATCGTCCAGGTAGGGGATCACCAGAATGTTCGATTCACGTAGATGGGCCATGACCTCCGCTATTACTTTAGTAAACACTCGGGGAGCGACTGCCACTCCAAAAGGGAGGGCCGCATATTGGAAATGTCGAATTGACCCATCCAACTGAACCGCCACTCTGAGAAACCGCTGATGGCCTGCATGGATGGGTATATGGTAGTATGCGTCTTTCAGATCTACCACCACCATAAAGCAGTTTTGGAATAGCAATTTTATTGCAGATTTAATTGTTTCCATTTTAAAAGGACGTATGACCAAAAACTTGTTGAGGGCCTTAAGGTTTATTATTGTCCTAAAAAAGCTGTCTGGTTTGCGGACCAGGAACAGAGGGGAGTAGAATCCCTTCCCCCATTCTCCCTCTGGAACCTCTATCAGGACTTTTTTGGCGCACAGGTCATGAACCTCGGCCTCCAGGGCAGCTTGTTCTGAAGCATACGACCTGAGTGGGGTAATTTTAAATTGATCAAGGGGAACCCTAGAAAACTCTAGTCGTAGTCCCACGGCTATTATCCCCAATATCCAGCTGCTATTAGAGATCAGAGACCAGGATGGGTAGAAGGCAGCTAGTCTCCCTCCTACCGGGGTAACTAGTCATTGGGGCGGCTTTTTCGTATCTCGAGCTG
The DNA here is from genome assembly GCF_039654945.1 of Dendrobates tinctorius. NCBI lineage: Eukaryota > Metazoa > Chordata > Amphibia > Anura > Dendrobatidae > Dendrobates > Dendrobates tinctorius. Next base: position 17,087,962 of record NW_027361697.1, on the reverse strand, counting down.
GACCTTCCTGGTGCCCCCCTCCAAACATGAATCCTGTACCTTTCCTTTTTTTCTCCTCCCATCTGCCCTGATCTCTGGACGGCCTTCTCCGGAAAAAACCTTTTCTGGTAAAAGGACGTCTGTACGAGGGGTTCGGGAGACTGGGAAATTTCTTTTTGTCATCTCCAGCTTTCTCTAACAATTCGTCCAAGACAGGGCCGAATAGGTACTCCCCCTCGCAGGGAATGGAACAGAGACGGGACCGGGCTTGAATATCTCCTGGCCAACATTTTAACCAGAGCGCTCTTCGCGCTGCATTAGATAGACCCGCGCCTTTAGCCGCCATTCTTGCAGAGTCTGCAGAAGCATCGGCTAAAAACGCCGCGGCATTCTGAATGATCGGCAAACTTTTCCGAATAGATGATCTTGAAGCTCCGTCTTTTAGCTCGGAATCCAGCTGATCTAGCCAGACCATCATCGATCTGGCTGTACAGGTGGCAGCTACCGCTGGTCTTAACGCGCCTGCTGACATCTCCCATGTCCCTTTAAGAAAAGAATCCGCTTTTTTATCTAGCGGATCTTTCAAGGAGGCCATATCGTCAAATGGTATGGCAGATTTTTTAGATGCTTTGGCTACTGCTGCGTCTAGTTTCGGGGCTTTATCCCATCTGTTTACTACCGGGTTATCAAAGGGGTATCTCCGCTTAAAGGCTGGTGGCATGGAGCCCCTTTTTTCCGGTCTCTTCCATTCCCTGTCAATTAGGTTCTGAACCTTATCGTTTAATGGAAAAGCTCTGCGTTTTTTGGGGTCTAGACCCCCGAACATTATGTCCTGTGCGGAGAGTTCCCGTTTTTTGTCCGCTACCCCCATGGTGGACCGTATTGCTTTCACTAATCTGTCCATCTGGTCTAAGGGGAAGCAGAACCGGCTAGAGTCTTCATCCGAGGAAGACGACGAGGAGGCCGAGGAGTCCGAGGAATTATCGCCTTTCCCAGGGGCGACTGAGGTCTCCGAGCCTGAACCACTAGCCTCTCTTCTCCTAGAAGGTTCTCTTTGAGGTAAGACTTTCATTTCTGCCCTGATCATCTCTCTCAGGTTCGAAGTGAAGTCAGGTGTCTCTTCCGCTACCTGCATAAACGGGGGAGAGTATAAGGGCCTGACAATCTACCCCTGGACTCCCTGTCTTTAATAACCCCTACCGTTTGCCGAATGCATGGTTGGCATAATTTTTTAGGGTGGCCATCTGGTAGGGGGGAACTACAGAGGGCACATTCCCTGTGCTTCTGTTTTCCCGTAGCCTTCTTCCCCTGAAAAAAAACATAAGGGAACACTGCATCAGGGTAAATTCACGGAGATCTCTTACCCATGCAGATGAAGCAGGTACCGGATCACGGAGGGAGGCAGGGGGGTCCTTTCTGGAGGAACTTTCGCGGCTCTGGTCGCTAGTTCGTCTCTGTTTTTTCTGCTGGCCACTCGCAAGCGGTTTTGTCGTGGCCCGTTTTTGCGGGCGCTCCTGCGCCTCGTCCTGCTGGTCCAAGGGGGCTTCCGTTGTATCCATTGCTGGGGCCTTCAGAAGCACCCCAGCGGCATCCCCATCTGCCTTATATGGCCTCCTGGTGTCCGTGTCAGCAGGTATCCTGCCATAGCACCACCCACCCGGCTTTCCGCACTCCCTCCCCCATGCTCCGGCCCCCCTCGCCTTACCCGGGTCGCCGCGCGACCCCCGGACGGGCATGCACCCGCGGCGTGCGCCGGAGGCCGGCCGGCACCCGACTTCCGGTATCGGCGCTATCGCTCCGCCCCTTCCGCCGCGTCACTTCCGCCGCTCATCAGAGCCCTGCGGGAGCGCGCGCGAAGGAGCCGCGCAGCGCCTCCTGGCCGGAATGCCCCACTGCCCCTCTGCGCACGCCGCCATGAGCCCACCAGGGGCCAGCACTGACCGGGAGGACCGGGCCTGGGGAAGCGCAGCAGGACCGGGGCATACATACCAGGTGCTGGCGTTTTTGGAGACGGCATCCACCGGACCCCTGCTCCACCTGCTCCGTCCACTGCCGTGGTGACCTACCCGGCCCCACCGTGGCGCCTCCAGGGACCCCGCACTGACTGAGGTAGGAGACCCCCTCGCTACCTGAGTCGGTCAGCCGGCCTGGGTACTCAACGACGACTCCATGACGGACGATCTGTAGAGAGTCCTGTCCTCTAGGAACAGGAAACCAACTGATGCGTGGGAGAGGTGCCACCCTTTTGTATCTGTAGGTTTCCTGTTCCTAAGGGGTGGATCCCCTCTCAGGTGGTGCTGTCATGGACGACCGAATAAACGATGTTAGCTGTCCTTTTAAGGCAGGGCTGCAATGATGTTGAAATGTGTTTTGGGGGATAAAGTTCATTTTCTAGGCAAATATTGACTTTGCAAGTAATTGCTGTTAAGCTGATCACTCTTTATAACATTCTGGAGTATATGCAAATTGCCATTAGAAAAAATGAAGCAGTAGACTTTGCAAAAATTAATATTTGTGTCATTCTCAAAACTTTTGGCCATGACTGTAGGCTCAGAGTGCATCAGTTTCAGCGCGAAACATCTGTCAACATTTGAATGAAATGAAGTGCTATGGCAGGAGACCAAGGATGTGTCCACTGCTGACACAGAAACATAAAAAAGCTAGACTGCAGTTTGCCTAAATGTATTGGAGCCAAAATCCTTCTGGGAAAGTGTCTTGTGGACATATGAGACAAAGATAGATCTTTGTGGTAAAGCACATCATTCTACTGTTTCCCAAAAACAGAATGAAGCCTACAAAGAAAAGAAAACTACCTACAGTCAAATATGGCGTCGGTTCAAAGGTGTTTTGGAGTTGTTTTGCTGCCCCCGGCACCGGTTGCCTTGACTGTGTGCAAGACATAAAGAAATCTGGAGGTTAACAAAGTATCTTGGGTCACAATGTAGTTCCTATTGTCGGAAAGCTGGATTTGCAGCCTAGGTTATGGGTCTTCCAGCAGGACAATGACCCTAAACATACTTCAAGAAGCCCCCAGAAATGGATGGAAACAAAAAGACTGGAGAGTTGTAAAGTGGTGAACAATTGAGCTCAGATCTAAATCCCATTGAACACCTGTGGAGAGATTTTAAAATTGATGTTGGGAGAAGGCACCCTTCAAATTTGAGAGACCTGGAGCAGTTTGCAAAATAAGAGGTAAAAAATTCCAGTTGAGCGTTGTAAGAAGTTTGTTAATGGTTATAGGAAACGACTGATTGCAGTTAGTTATTCCAAAGGGTGTGCAACAAAATATTAAGTTTAGGGTGTCAACAATTCTGTCCGGACCATTTTGGGGGTTTTGTGTGAAGTAATGTCCAATTAGCCCTTTTTTTTGTCTATTTATTGTGTTGCTTCAATACACACAAAGGAAATAAACATGTGTATAACAAAACTTATAATTGCAATAGTTTTCTGGAAGAAATACTTTATTTTTTAGAAAAATGTCAAAAGTACCAGCACTTTCAAACACCTTCTGACAGATTCCCTTAAATGATGCAACCTTCTTAACGCAGCATGGGAACTGCAGCACTCTGACCGGCAGTAACTATCTTACTATCAATCAGAGCCCGCGAAACAGATGTTCAGGTGCCAGGATAAAGGGCTGAAGATGGATCCTTAGTGGATGCCCTCGGCTCCTCTATGGCCAGTGGATGAAAGTTCCAAGATTGAGCATTACTCATTCTCTAACTTGAAAGAGGTGGCCCAGTCTTTTCTGAGTAACAGGCTAAACTGGCTCCCTGTATGTATGCCTCCAGCTTCCATTTGGCAGGTGGGTGAAGAGGTTGGAACAGTGGCCTACGTATCTCCGTTTATCACCAACCTGGAGGAGGAGGTCCAATTTTCTTGGCATAATGGCCTGAAGTTGGACTCAGTGAAGGTGTCTTCAGTTCCCAGAGGGCCGGTTGATGTAGAGATCAAGTCTGAAACTTCCAGGTCCCTGTTTTTTGTCAATCAGGAGGAGGAGGTCCAAGTCTTTGTACCCTCTGTGTTGGAAGCTGACCTCATCAGGCACCAAGAAATTTGGCACTCTGATACATGATGGCACACATACTCCACCCTGCCTGAAGGATGTCGTGCCAGCCTAGACTGTGTGTGGTCCCGTACTCCTCCTTCAGGTCATTCTGGCAGGCTTGAGGAGGAGGGGCTGAAAAGGGGAGGTACTGTAACAACCCTGCTGGCATCACTGCATTGCCTCCCATTCCCCACTCACCAACTTGTTCACTGCTCCAGGTCTTGCTGTGACTTCTGTATACTGCCAGCTCCATGCTCTGTCCCTCTTATCTCCTGTCTGCTGTGTTCATGTTTCCTGACTGTGTGTTTATAGGGGGGCAGCGCCTGAACCCTCTGCTTCTTATGGAGTCACGGTGCACCTGTCTAATGTGCCCCTGACCAATTACCTAGAGCCCTCTACTATATAGGCCTGCCCCATCCACTGGAAAATTGCCTGTGCAATGTCTAAACTCAGTATCTTGCTACTGAGGCTGCCAGGTCCTCTCCTGTGTATCTCCTCCTTCTCTGGAGGAATACTCCTAGCCTTGCTTAGTATTCTCTGTCTGCCCACCAGGAGGCAGAATATCCTGGCCTCTGTGTCTCCATCCTAGCTTTGTCTTATACCTAACCTTTCGCCCTCCAGGAGGCAGAATTCCCTGGACCCTGTACCTTGTCTCGTGCTGTTTCCCTGTCTGAACTCTGTCCTACCTCTGTCAGTCTCCTTGTCTGTGGTTCCTTTCCCTGTGTCCTCCGTCTGTACTCCGCACTCTTGCAGGCTCCGCCTACTCCGCACTCTTGCAGGCTCCGCCTACTCCGCACTCTTGCAGGCTCCGCCTACTCCGCACTCTTGCAGGCTCCGCCTACTCCGCACTCTTGCAGGCTCCGCCTACTCCGCACTCTTGCAGGCTCCGCCTACTCCGCACTCTTGCAGGCTCCGCCTACTCCGCACTCCTGCTTTGTCAAATTCCACGCTCTCCTATCCGTACCTGCACCTCCTATTTGAACAGGACCCTACCTGTTCCTCCATATTCCATTACTTCCGGCCAGTACCCGCTCCTGCTGTGTGAACAGGCCCCTACCTGTTCCTTCGTACACCACACCTGCTTGCCCGGTGTCTCCAAGCCGTGCCTGCTTGCCCGGTGTCTCCAAGCTGTGCCTGCCTGGGTACCAGCCGCCGTGCCCACCTGCCTGCCTGTCACTCGCACTGACCAAGTGTTCTGTCCCCGAGTGGGATCAGCAGTCACAGCCGGACACTACCCTGGAGTGGCACCTGCCTGCCGCACAATCCGGACCTCACCATTGGAGGCTCCAGAGAATACCGAGGTAGCTGTCTTAGTCACGCCCCTTCCAGTGTAGTCTGGTCTGTGGCACAGAGGGGCCATAACCCCACGGCTCGCGCCAATCAGCCAAGGCGCAAGCATGACAACATTGATAGTCCTGAAAATGAATGGACTGGGGTTAGACTGATGTGCAAATATTCCCTTTTTTTCTACCAGCAGAAAGCGCATTGTAGCAGCAGATAAGAGGAGTATATGGTGAGAGGCTGCAGGATTGTGGCTCGGGCTAATAACAGGATTAAAAAGGTTTTTCAACAACAACAAAAAATGGTGGAAACAAAATAAGAAAAAAAAAATAAATAAAAATAAGTTACCAGTTTCTGCAGTACTTTTTTTCTCCAATAAAATTTTTATTAGAGGAGGGGGGTATGTGGTGGTAGAGGAGTCACTATTCCTCTACCAATACTGGAAGGCAAAATCTGAAGTGATATGTAAAGCCTGACTAATAGCGTTGAGCATTCCGATACTGCAAATATCGGGTATCGGCCGATATTCGCTGTATCGGAATTCCAATACTGAGTACCGATATTTTTTCAATATCGGATACCGGAATCGGAAGTCCCCATAATGCTATGAGCCACTGTTGTGGCTGTGATTGGCTGCTGAAATGATGTCATCATGATGCGCGGTCTGTGCGCATCATGATGCGCGGTCTGTGCCGACTGTCGGGGTTCTGTACAGGCCTGTCGGGGGCCTGAGCTGGCTGCCGGTGGTCTGTGCGGGCCTCTCGGGGGTCTGTACGGGCCTGTCCGGGGCCTGTGCCGGCTGCCGGTGGTCTGTACGGGCCTCTCGGGGGCCTGTGCCGGCTGCTGATGGTCTGTGCCGGCTGCCTGTGCCGGCTGCCGGTGGTCTGTACGGGCCTCTCGGGGGCCTGTGCCGGCTGCCGAGGGCCTGTGCCGGCTGCCGGTGGTCTGTGCGGGCCTGCCGGGGGTTGTGTGTGTGCAGGCATCGTCCGATGGGACTACAACATACTACATACATGCTACATATATACTACATTCATACACCATACATGCTACATATATACTACATTCATACACCATACATGCTACATATATACTACATTCATACACCATACATACATACTACATATATACTACATTCATACAACATTCATACAACATACATACTACATACATGCTACATATATACTACATTCATACAACATACATACTACATACATGCTACATATATACTACATTCATACAACATACATACTACCTTCATACATACATGCTACATATATACTACAGTCATACAACATACATGCTACATATATACTACATTCATACAACATACATACATACTACATACATGCTACATATATACTACATTCATACAACATACATATATACTACATAATACATACTATATATACTACATACATGCTACATATATACTACATTCATACAACATACATGCTACATATATACTACATTCATACAACATACATGCTACATATATACTTCATTCATACAACATATATACATACATACATGCTACATATATACTACATTCATACAACATACATACTACATATATACTACATACATACATACTATACTACATACATGCTACATATATACAACATACATATATACATTTATACAACATACATATATACTACATACATACTTCATATATACTACATTCTTCATATATACTACATTCATACAACATACACACATACTACATACATACAACATGCCGCAGACATACAACATTCATACAGCATACATACTACATACATACTGCATACAATACATTCATACATTCATACAATACATACATATAGACATACAGTACATATAACATAGAGTACATACTCACCATCACGTGTCACTTTGATCCCCGAAGCCAGTGTCATCTATGAAAAAATATGAAAATAACAAACAAGCGATATACTCCCTGATACGCAGAAATCCACGAGGGTCCCACGCCGATTTCCTGTGGAGAACAGCAGCATCAGCTGATGCGACCGCTCTCTACGGGGCTTCGATAATCCAATGACGGGTGGTAGGTATCCTTCCGCACTGTATTCCTCCGCCACTGTAAAAAAAAAAGTCCCTAGTCTCACTTTATGGCAAAAGCTGCGTGGGAACTTTCTCACACAGCCATGCCAAAAGTGAGACTAGGGACTATTTTTTTTACAGTGGCAGAGGAATACAGTGCGGAAGGATACCTACCACCCGTCATTGGATTATTGAAGCCCCACAGAGAGCGGTCGCATCAGCTGATGCTGCTGTTCTCCACGGGAAACCGGCGTGGGACCCTCGTGGATTTCTGCGGATCAGGGAGTATATGGCTTGTTTGTTATTTTCATATTTTTTCATAGATGACACTGGCTTCGGGGATCAAAGTGACAAGTGATGGTGAGTATGTACTCTATGTTATACAGTATGTACTGTATGTCTATATGTATGTATTGTATGAATGTATTGTATGCAGTATGTATGTAGTATGAATGCAGTATGTAGTATGTATTGTTATGATTGAGTCACCGTAGGAGGCAAAAACAGAAATGCTAGCTAAGTCCAGAAAACCAGAGAGGTTGGGAGCTATCGGATTGCAGACCCCTGAACCTATCAACACAACTAGCAGTAGCCGTGGGGGGTTCCTACGATGCCCTAGACCCCTCGATCACAGCCGGAGGACTAAATAGCCTAAAGACAGAAAGGGAAATCTAAACTGCCCCAGGGCAGACCCCAAAGCAAAAGGCAGCCCCCCACATATAATGACGGTGAAGCAAGAAGAAGGAACACAACACAGACAGAAAGATAGACTGAGCAAAGACGGGGCCCAAGCTAACTAGATAGGAAAGGACAGGAAGGCTGCTGTCTGCAATCCGTGAAAAACCCTATGAAAATAAGAGCCAACAGACTGACAGTGAAAAAGGCCCTGAAGACGCTAGGCTTCAAAAAGACTATGTCAGTACTCAGGAATCTTCTGAAGACAGAGCAACCGGCAAAAGAAGATTCAGCTCACCCCAGCAGGGAATGGCAGAATCCAGAAAAGCAAGGCAAACAAAAACACAAATGCTAAAAGGCAAAGCAGAAAACTTAGCTTTAGAGGAGCAGGAATCAGACTGGTTTTCTAGAAGTCCACAGAGAAATCACCCGCAGGGCAGAAGGGCGTCGGCAGCCTTATATCCAGTCCGTGACTCCACTCAGCCAGTCATCATCATTAGGCTCAGGTGCCTGATAATCAGGCTCATTACCTTCCTTTACCAGAATAGGGAGTTCACCAGACCTCAGTGACGAAGGGGAAAATGAACTGACAACAGTACCTCCCCCTTGAGGAGGGGTCACCGAACCCTCAACCACGCCACCAGGGCGATCAGGGTGAGCCCGATGAAAGGCACGCACCAATCTTTTGGCATGAATATCAGAGGCAGAGACCCAGGAATTATCCTCCTGACCATAACCCTTCCACTTAACCAAATACTGGAGTCTCCGTCTAGCCAGACGGGAATCCAGTATTTTCTCTACCTCATATTCCATGTTACCTTCAACCAATACAGGGTCTGGAGGTGCCACCCCAGGAACAACTGGTTCAACAAACCTCTTCAACAAGGACTTATGGAACACATTCTGGATTTTAAATGTGACAGGAAGAGCCAAACGAAAAGAGATCGGATTAATAATCTCCAAAATCTTGTAAGGTCCAATAAATCTAGGCTTAAACTTAGGAGAAGCCACCTTCATAGCAATATTTTTTGATGATAACCACACCATATCACCAATCTTAAACTGGGGACCAATGGTCCTATGTCGATTGGAAAACCGCTGGGCCTTTTCCTGGGAGAGAGATAACTTATCCACCACTTGGTCCCAGATCTGGTGCATTCTCTCCACCACAGTGTCAACACCTGGGCAGGCAGAAGGCTCCACCTGCCCTGAAGAAAATCGAGGATGAAACCCAAAGTTACAAAAAAAGGTGACATCAAAGTGGCAGAACTAGCTCTATTATTTAAAGCAAATTCGGCCAAGGGCAAAAATGAAACCCAATCATCCTGATCAGCGGAAATAAAACATCTCAAATACGACTCCAAGGTCTGGTTTGTTCTCTCTGTCTGCCCATTGGTCTGAGGGTGAAAAGCAGATGAGGACAACTGAATTCCCAGCTTGGAACAGAAAGTCCTCCAAAATCTAGACACAAACTGAACTCCTCTGTCAGATACAATGTTCTCAGGAATCCCGTGCAAGCGAACCACCTGTTGCAAAAACAGGGGCACCAACTCAGAGGAAGACGGCAACTTAGGGAGTGGTACAAGATGAACCATCTTAGAGAACCTATCACAAATCACCCAAATAACAGTCATTCTTTGACAGACCGGCATATCAGAGATGAAATCCATTGAAATATGGGTCCATGGCCTCCTGGGACCGGCAAAGGCATCAACAACCCACTAGAGCGAGAACAAGATTTAGTCCGGGAGCAAGTCCCACAGGACTGCACAAAATTCATGACATCATGAGACAAGGTGGGCCACCAAAAAGAGCGACCCACCAGATCTCTAGTACCAAAAATACCTGGATGACCAGCCAATGCAGAGCAATGAACTTCAGACATCACTCTCTTCTTCCACTGGTCAGGAACATACAACTTTCCACTGGGACAACGCTCAGGTTTGTCCTCCTGGAACTCTTGCAGAGCAAGTCTCAAATCGGGCGAGATGGCAGAAAGAACTACCCCTTCGCCTAAGATGGTAGCAGGCTTGGTCACCACAGGAGAATCAGCAAAGAAGCTCCTAGAGAGGGCGTCTGCCTTGACATTCTTAGTTCCAGGAGGAAAAGAGACCACAAAATCAAAATGTGTAAAAAACAAGGCCCACCTAGCCTGTCTAGGGTTCAAGCGTTTAGCCGACTCTAGGTAAATCAAATTCTTGTGGTCAGTGAGAACCACAACTTGATGTTTAGCTCCCTCCAACCAATGTCTCCACTCCTCAAATGCCCATTTCATGGCCAACAGTTCCCGATTCTCCACATCATAGTTACGTTCAGATGGAGAGAACTTTCGGGAAAAGAAAGCACAGGGATTCATTTTAGATGTTAGAGGATCCTTTTGGGACAAAACAGCTCCTGCACCAATCTCAGAAGCATCCACCTCTACCTGGAACGGGAGTGAGACATCAGGTTGCCGCAAAACCGGGGCGGAGGTAAATCTTCGCTTCAGCTCCTGAAAGGAAGCAACAGACTCCGGAGACCAATTCAACACATTAGCACCCTTCTTAGTCAGATCAGTCAATGGCTTGGCAATACTAGAAAATTTTGCTATAAATTTCCGATAAAAATTAGCAAAACCCAAAAACTTCTGGAGGGCCTTCAAAGAAGTGGGCTGAACCCAATCATAAATGGCCTGTACCTTGGCCGGGTCCATTTCAATAGTTAATGGAGACAAAATAAATCCCAAAAATGAAATCCTCTGTACTCCAAAAAGGCATTTCGATCCTTTGACATACAGGGAATTCTCCCTCAAGATCCGGAACACAGGCCGAATATGTTCCACATGAGAATCCCAATCCTTGGAGAAGATCAAAATATCATCCAGATAGATAATCAAAAATTTATCGACAAAGTCTCGGAAAATATCGTTCATGAAGCACTGGAAGACAGAAGGGGCATTAGTGAGCCCAAAAGGCATCACCAGGTACTCAAAGTGTCCCTCCGGAGTATTAAATGTCATCTTCCATTCATCCCCCTGCTTAATGCGGATAAGATTATACGCCCCCCTGAGGTCAAGCTTGGTAAACCAGCAAGCACCTCTAACTCTAGAGAATAGATCCGAAATCAGGGGTAACGGATACTGATATTTAATAGTAATTTTGTTGAGGGCACGATAATCAATACAAGGCCTTAAAGAACCATCCTTTTTGGCCACAAAAAAAAAAACGGCACCTAAGGGTGAAGAGGATGGTCTAATATGACCCTTCTCCAACGCCTCCTTAATATAGGACCGCATAGCCTCGTGCTCGGGTACAGATAAATTGAAGAGCCGACCCTTGGGAAATTTACACCCCGGGCTCAGTTCAATTGCACAGTCATAACTCCTATGAGGAGGCAAGGACGCAGACTCATTCTCACTAAATACATCATAAAAGTCCGCCAAATAGTCAGGAACATCATGCGACAGAGGAGAGGTGGAAAAAACCGGAGCCTCACTAAAGGCACACCGACAACCCCAACTCACCACAGACACAGATTTCCAATCCAAAACTGGATTATGAATTTGCAACCAGGGAAACCCCAGAACAACGGCATCATGCAGACCATGTAACACCAAAAATCTGCAATTTTCTTGATGGTCTGGGGCGACCCGCATGACCACCTGGGTCCAAAACTGAGGTTTATTTTTCGCCAAAGGAGTAGCATCAATCCCCCTCAAAGGGATAGGCGTCTGCAGAGGTGTCATCGGAAATCCACAACGTTTAGCAAAATCCAAGTCCATTAGGTTTAGCGCTGCTCCCGAATCCACAAAAGCCTTGGCGGAAAATGTGGACAGGGAGCAGATCAGAGTAATTGCCAGAAGAAACTTAGGTTGAACACCACCAACAGAAAACGTGTATGCAAAGCGTTTCTCTCATTTAGGACAAACAGAAATAATATGCGAGGCATCTCCACAGAAAAAACACAGCTTATTACGCCTTCTGAACTCCTGACGTTGCGCCTTAGACAAAACTCTATCACATTGCATAGGTTCAGACGTCTGTTCAACCGGTGGCAACACCTCTCGTGCAATCCTGCGTTCACGTAAACGCCGATCAACCTGAATGGCTAATGACATAGAATTGTCCAGACCAGAGGGAACAGGAAATCCCACCATAGTATCTTTTACGGCTTCTGACAAACCCTTCCGAAAGAGAGCAGCCAAGGCATTATCATTCCAGGTAGTAAGGACCGCCCACTTTCGGAACTTTTGACAGTACAACTCTGCAGAATCTCGACCCTGGTTCAATGCAAACAGGGTCTTTTCAGCCTGATCAATAGCATTAGGTTCTTCATACAACAACCCCAAGGCTTGAAAGAATGCGTTCACATTAGTCAGAATAGGATCATCTGGTTTCAAAGAAAACTCCCAATCCTGGGGATCGCCACGCAGCAAAGAGATGACAATTTTAACCTGCTGCGCGGAGCTCCCTGACGAGTTAGGCTTCAAGGCAAAAAATAATTTACAATTATTTTTGAAACTCAAAAATTTAGATCGATCCCCAAAAAATACATCAAGTGTAGGGATCTTTGGTTCAACAGCATGCGAACGAGCAAGGTAGGCGGAAATTTCCCCGCACATCCGCAGCGAGCTGCTCCACACGATCAGACAATTGCTTTATCTCCATTGAGAGAAAAAAAAAAAATTCCCCCTACGGCCTCAGAGATATAGAGAAAAGAATATACACTTTTTTTTTTTTTAAACAATTCTTTCCTGCTATTGAGTACCCTAGGATCTGCGGTATGGCGGGTGATTCTGTTATGATTGAGTCACCGTAGGAGGCAAAAACAGAAATGCTAGCTAAGTCCAGAAAACCAGAGAGGTTGGGAGCTATCGGATTGCAGACCCCTGAACCTATCAACACAACTAGCAGTAGCCGTGGGGGGTTCCTACGATGCCCTAGACCCCTCGATCACAGCCGGAGGACTAAATAGCCTAAAGACAGAAAGGGAAATCTAAACTGCCCCAGAGCAGACCCCAAAGCAAAAGGCAGCCCCCCACATATAATGACGGTGAAGCAAGAAGAAGGAACACAACACAGACATAAAGATAGACTGAGCAAAGACGGGGCCCAAGCTAACTAGATAGGAAAGGACAGGAAGGCTGCTGTCTGCAATCCGTGAAAAACCCTATGAAAATAAGAGCCAACAGACTGACAGTGAAAAAGGCCCTGAAGACGCTAGGCTTCAAAAAGACTATGTCAGTACTCAGGAATCTTCTGAAGACAGAGCAACTGGCAAAAGAAGATTCAGCTCACCCCAGAAGGGAATGGCAGAATCCAGAAAAGCAAGGCAAACAAAAACAAAACAAATGCTAAAAGGCAAAGCAGAAAACTTAGCTTTAGAGGAGCAGGAATCAGACTGGTTTCCTAGAAGTCCACAGAGAAATCACCCGCAGGGCAGAAGGGCGTCGGCAGCCTTATATCCAGTCCATGACTCCACTCAGCCAGTCATCATCATCAGGCTCAGGTGCCTGATAATCAGGCTCATTACCTTCCTTTACCAGAATAGGGAGTTCACCAGACCTCAGTGACGAAGGGGAAAATGAACTCACAACAATGTATGTTGTATGTCTGTAGCATATTGTATGTATGTAGTATGTACTACGTATGTATGTTGTATGAATGTAGTATATATGTAGTATGTATATAGTATATATGTATGTTGTATGAATGTAGTATATATGTAGAATGTATGTAGTATGTATGTAGTATGAATGTAGTATATATGTAGTATATATGTAGTATGTATGTTGTATGTCTGTAGCATGTTGTATATATGAAGCATGTATGTAGTACGTATGTATGTTGTATGAATGTAGTATATATGTAGTATGTATGTAGTATATATGCATGTTGTATCAATGTAGTATATATGTAGCATGTATGTAATATATATGTATGTTGTATGAATGTAGTATATATGTAGCATGTATGTAACATATATGTATGTTGTATGAATGTAGTATGTATGTATGTATGTATGTATGTTGTATGAATGTAGTATATATGTAGTATGTATGTATGTTGTATGAATGTAGTATATATGTAGCATGTAGTATGTATGTTGTATAAATGCAGTATATATGTAGTATGCATGTTGTATGAATGTAGTATATATGTAGTATGTATGTATGTTGTATGAACGTAGTATATATGTAGCATGTATGTAGCATGTATGTAGCATGTAGTATGTATGCATGTTGTATATATGTAGCATGTATGTAGTATGTATGTATGTATGTTGTATGAATGTAGTATATATGTAGTATGTATGTAGTATATATGTTGCATGAATGTAGTATATATGTAGCATGTATGTAGTATATATGTATGTTGTATGAATGTAGTATATATGTAGCATGTATGTAGTATGTATGTATGTTGTATGAATGTAGTATGTATGTATGTTGTATGAATGTAGCATGTATGTAGTATGTGTGAGGAACTGAAATACTTTCCCAGCACAGATGACTGGTTACCTCAATTTATGTTGTATTTACATGCAATGACCTTATCTGGTGGGGGAATATGTGCCTTTCTTTCTCTCGGCAGGGGGGCCACTTGGGTTCACACCACTCCAGACTGGACGGAGACTTCACTGGCTGTGAATTCAATGTACATTGGTTAGGGGGTTGGAAGTAGAGTTGAGAGACTTGATGGGGGAGTGCAGTTGTGTCTGGGGATCTGAAGCGAAAGGAGCAGAGTTAAGGCCGCTCCTGGAACCCATGAATGGACGATCGAACTTGGAACTAAGTTTTCTCGGGCTTCGGTCATGAGATCTATATTCCCCTAGGAATTATCCCATGGACTATTTTTACTGACTTGTTGCTGATCCCATGGACTGGGGGCATTACATTGGGGTCATCTACCTGGACTTACTGAAATGCTTGTATGGATACAAATAAAACTTGTTGCATCGTTAACCTGCCTAGGTGATTACTAACACCCACAACTCTAGATCTTCACAAGTGGTGGCAGCAGTGGGATCACCTATCTCTGAACAGCGTAACAGAGAAAGTTACTGATGGTGACTTGGCAGAAGAGATGGCAGACTCCATCTACAAGAGACTGAAGTAGGAGCAGCTGAGAGCCCTGTGCTCTGGGAGAGAGCTGGAGTGGTCGATGGCGGGCAACTGGATGGCCCTAATACAAAGCTTGGACGAGTGGGATCGAGAACACCCACAGGAGAAGATCATTCCAGATGTAGAAGAGGACAGCCCAGTGGACGGACAACAGCCGCAGGCAATGATTCCGATGGCAGAGGATCGATTGACCGAGTTGGGGCGGGTGCTGGCTGCGCTAGGAGAGCGGGCCACAGAAAGAGAACGGGCGGCTGTGATAAGCAAATATCTGGGTGTCCATGTAGCTGTAACCCCACCACCCTCTGCGCAGATGACAGTGGATAATGGGAGAGAGGGACCCGCATCTTTGAGGTACCGGGACATACCACAGTTTAATGAAGACACCACGGGTATTGATGACCATCTTCGATTATTTGAGAACCTCTGCCTGCTTCATGAGGTGTCCATTGAGGACTGGCCGGGATTTTTGAGTGTTGGCCTGACCGGGAAAGCCAGATAAGCTTTTAATAACTTGTCTTCTGGGGATCAGAGGTGTTACGCTACCATTCGCAGCACATTACTGGAGAAGTATGCCATCACACCTGAAACCTACCGGAGGAAGTTTCGGGAGACTGAAAAGCCCAATGCACATACGCACCGGGAGTTTGCCAACACATTACGTACAGCATGTGCTCGGTGGATCGAAGGACTGGGAGCTCGGGAAGCTGAACATGTCTTGGATACATTCATGCAGGAGCAATTTATGTCCAAGCTCCCACGTAACAAAGGAATGGGTGGCGGATAGAAAACCACGGAGTCTGGAGGAGGCTGCAAGATTGGCTGATGATTGGTCTGCCAATCGTCCAGGGCGGTGTGGGAGAACAGCTCCGGCAAGTCGGGAACAGGGGCTTCCCGAGAGGCCAGCGAGACCCATGGTCCAGCGAGAGGAGGAACTGCGAGGATTTCGTACTCTACAAAGAGGGGGAGGTCTCCAAAAAACCCAAGTACGGCCAGCATCAGGGTGAGGGGGATTAAGCTGCCATAGCTGTGGACGCATGGGACACTTCGCCAGGGAATGCTGGGCCCATTCGGGTCCACGTCATCCGCATTTCCAACCTGTGAACAGTGTACTGCAATGGGGCTGGAATGCTGGGGGCGAGAAAAGAGGGGGAGGTCCCCCAAAACCCCAAGTACGGCCCACATCAGGGAGAAGTGGATTAAGCTGCCATAACTGCGGACGCAGGGGACACTTCGCCAGGGAATGCCGGGCACATTCGAGTCCACGTAGCTGGAGGAGAATCTCTGAACATTCGGACAGCCCGACTACATTTAGACTGGGGACACAGCAAGTGAATGGTGGATGTGGGTGTAGTGCGACACCTACCTGTGGATGTCTTGCTGGGCAACAACTTAGGAGCAGGGTTGGTGTGCCACTGGACCAGTGTCGCAACCCGAAGCCAAGGACTCATTCCCGCTGCATCAGAAGACCTTGACATGCCAAATAACCTCCCGCCAGTGTGGGAGAGACCACGGCAATGCTGATGGACTATCGAGATAGACTGAGGAAGCCACGAACTCTGGTAATTGTCGTCAGAAGAAGGAGTCAATTTCATGAATTGGAGCCCAATACTTGCCGTGCTGGAAAAGTGGGGGAGGAATGTGAGGAACTGAAATACTTTCCCAGCACAGATGACTAGTTACCTCAAATTTATGTTGTATTTACATGCAATGACCTTATCTGGTGGGGGAATATGTGCCTTTCTTTCTCTCGGCAGAGGGGCCACTTGGGTTCATACCACTCCAGACTGGACGGAGACTTCACTGGCTGTGAATTCAATGTACATTGGTTAGGGGGTTGGGAGTAGAGTTGAGAGACTTGATGGGGGAGTGCAGTTGTGTCTGGGGATCTGAAGCGAAAGGAGCAGAGTTAAGGCCGCTCCTGGAACCCATGAATGGACGATCGAACTTGGAACTAAGTTTTCTCGGGCTTCGGTCGTGAGATCTATAGTCCCCTAGGAATTATCCCATGGACTATTTTTACTGACTTGTTGCTGATCCCGTGGACTGGGGGCATTACATTGGGGTCATCTACCAGGATTTACTGAAATGCTTGTATGGATACAAATAAAACTTGTTGCATCGTTAACCTGCCTAGATGATTACTAACACCCACAACTCTAGATCTTCACAGTATGTATGTAGTATGTATGTAGTATATATGTATGTTGCATGAATGTAGTATATATGTAGCATGTATGTAGTATGTATACATGTTGTATGAATGTAGTATGTATGTAGTATATATGTATGTTGAATGAATGTAGTATATATGTAGCATGTATGTAGTATGTATGTTGTATGAATGTAGTATATATGTAGTATATATGTAGTATATATGTAGTATATATGTAATATATATGTATGTAGCATGAATGTAGCATGAATATATATATATATATATATATATATATATATATATATATATATATATATATATATAATTTTTCTTTTTTTTACATTCAACACATTAGCCGGATGATGGGACTACTACTGTCTCATCATTGGCTAATGTGTCAATCAGTCAATCACTGACCCCCGGCAGGCCCGCACAGACCACTGGCAGCCGGCACAGACCCCCGAGAGGCCCGTTCAGACCACCGGCAGCCGGCACAGGCCCCCGGCAGCCGGCCCCCCGAGAGGCCCGTACACAAAACCGGCAGCCGGCACAGGCCCCCGGCACAGACCACCAACAGCCGGCACAGGCCCCCCGAGAGGTCCGTACAGACCACCGGCAACCGGCACAGGCCCCCGGCAGCCGACACAGGACCCTGGCAGCCGACACAGGACCCCGAGAGGCCCGTACATACCACCGGCAGCCGGCACAGGCCCTTGACAGTCGGCACAGACCCCCGAGAGGCCCGTACAGACCACAGGCAGCCGGCACAGACCCCCGAGAGGCCCGTACAGACCACCGGCAGCTGGCACAGGCCCCCGAGAGGCCCGCACAGACCCCGCCCGCACACACAGACACGCACAGTGTCCGCCCACGCACCGCCCACAGTCTTCCCCCCTCCCAAAACAGGATGTACAAGGCAAGAAAGGGTTTTTTTTAATTCCGATATTTCTGTCCCATTGACTTGAATGGGACTTCCGGTATCGGAATCTGCGATACTGATACTTTTTGGGGCATCGGGCCGATCCGATATTTCTGAATATCGGATGGTATCGCTCAACTCTACTGACTAACCTATGGCCCATCGTACTGCCTCTCCATCAATTCTAATGGGGGTGCAGAGACCAGGTGGGCGCAGCGCCCAGCCATCACCGGCGGCCCCATTAAGAATGATTGATGATAATTGCGCCATTCATTTTTGGGATCCGTGGGGGTCCTAGTGGTCAGATCGCTGGTGATTAGGGAGTTATATCCCTTATCTGTGGAATAGGGGGTAACTTTCACACACTTTTGTATTGGTCCGAATGGGCTGTATTTCAGTAGAAGCAAATCACTAAGAAGCGGGAGTGAGATTTCTATGTGATCACATTCATTGACTTTCAATAGGTTTTTACACAGAACGTAGGTAAAGCGCTCAGGGCTGTGTAGGTCCACACTTGGAAGAGTTAAAATAAAAAAAAAATATTTCTTTAATCTTTGTATCTGGGAAGTCATTGACAGCCCAGGCTTCCTGCCTAATGGCTGAGATTGCACAGTATTCAGTGAAATTGTTGTTGTTGTAACCAAGGGAACCGCGGAGAACCGATAGCGGAGGTTTCCTAGGAGATGAGGCTGCCCTGGGTCCTAGAAAGATCCAACTATACCGGCTGATCTCGGTTAGCATTTGTTTTCTAAAACCTCAACGTTTACTTAGGCATCAGTTGTATCAAAGTAAAAGGGGTTTTCCTACCAAGGAGATTTATAGTCTATCCATAGGAAATGCCAAAAATGTCTGTTACATGCAGATCTCGCCAGTGTAGAAAAAGGGTTTCCCAGGTCCCTGACATAAGCTGATTCTGAATCCATCAGGTATTTAGTAGATATTCTGGGTGGGAATGTGGGAGTTTAGTAGACTTTATTATCCAATACTCACCTGTTTAATCCCCTCTCATTCCAGCATCAACTCTCTAGTGGTCCAGGTGACGGTCTACGTTTACCTGTCCAGAAACTATGAAATTACTAAGAGTACCGGTAGAGCTATGGGACCACTGCGGCCAATCACTTGTTCTTAGCCTTTGTACACGCAAAGATCACAGCAGAGATCTGTGATTAGCTGCAGCAGTCGCACGGACACACAGTAATGTTGTAGAAAATAGTCAAACCATGGCAGTACTGGAGTGGCAGTGATATTTACCAGGTGAGTAATCATATGGCCAATCATTAGATTAGGATAATACATATCTTCCTTCTCACCCCCAATGGGAGTGGTCTTTGTTGTCCTTTCTCATTCTCGGGTCCTCTACCAGAGGCCTGGGAGTTCTGCACAGGATCTTAGTTGTTCTGAACATGTAAGTGCTGCCTTATAGCATTATAATTATATCCTGAACTCAGTGGGAACGATATGTACCAACCATAGGATATCTAAGGGTAAGTGCCCACATTGCGGATTGTGCTGCTGATTTGGCAAAATCCGTAGGTAAATCCGCAGGTAAAGAGACCTGCGGTTTATCTGTGGATTAGCCTGCGGTTTGACACCTGTACAATGGAGCAGGTGTAAAACCGCTGCGGATTCCGCACAAAGAATTGACATGCTGCGGATTTGAAACCGCAGCAAATCCGCAGCATGTACACAGCGTTTTTTGTTTTTCATTGATTTTAATGGCACTGTACAACGCAGCAGAATCTGCTGTGGATCCGTAGGGCCAAAACAGCAGCGGATCCACAGCAGAATCCGCAGCGTGTGCACATACCCTAAAGGGCTTTAAATACCGGGCGGTATATGTGCACTTTTTCTTCGAGTGAATTATAATATTTGTGCTGGGGTTTTCCCTGCTTTGGTGGCAGCGGCCTTGGACACTTTAAATAATGATATACAATTCTACCTTTGAATAACTTTTAATAAGTTTAAATAAAAAGACACTTTTATTGGCACTATATACATAGAATCATAGAGTGGTAGAGTTGCAAGGGCCTCCTGGGCCATCTGGTTCAACCCCCCTTCTCAAAGCAGGATTCACAAAATCATCCCAGACAGATGTCTGTCCAGCCTCTGTTTGAAGACTTCTGTTGCAGGAGAACTCACCACCTCTCGTGGCAGTCTGTTCCACTCATTGATCACTCTGTCACAAAGTTTTTTCTAATATCTAATCTGTGTCTCCTCCCATTCAGTTTCATCCCATTGCTTCCAATCTGACGAAGCCGAGTGCGGTGAAACGCGCATCGGGGCTCCTGTGCGTCCCTCCGCCCCCAATACATGGCGACCATGTCTCAAAGTAATATGCAGCTTGGCAGTTTGGTGTTGTGTGTCATCCTGAACTGAAACTTACATGCACTTTATATTTATCTATTGTCTTCCTAATACATATGGTTGATAAGGTTTAAAGGGTAACATGCAGTTTACTAGCTGGTCTTTTTGTATGCTATATTGATTGTTATTTATACTCACTCAATACCGGCACTTGTACTTTTTACTGCCTTGTGGCTGCTAAATGATTAATCAATATAGACTATAGCCTATGATTATTTTGTATTGTGGGAGGGGGCGACGGATGTTTCTTTTGTATTGCACCTTATACCATCTGCTATACTTAATTGTTTGGCTGCTATCTCCACTTTCCATCTTTGAATACCTTGACTATTGTTTATTGCGTGCTTTAATAAATTTAATATTTTTCATTATAAGCCCCTATCTGCTTTTGTTGTATGATTCTGTGCAATTTTATTAATTATATATTCATCATTATTATTGGGACTTAGAATTTTTTGGTCCTTTTATCTTTTATCTGTAGCTGGAAGCAGTATGGGCGAATTAGTTTCCATTGACCCATTTAGCCGTTCATGGGCATTTAGAATACTTTTATCTATCGTCTATGTTGTCCACTAAAAACAAACGTGGTGGTGGGAGAAAACTAAGAACACAAAGACCAGGCATCCACATTGGCTAATTTCCTCTAATAAATAGTGCATTTTAGTGATCCTGTGCATTCGCTCTCGGGGCGGATTTTAGTGACAACTTTGTTACAGCTCAGTCATTCTAAATTACACATCACTAATAGGGTTGATGATGAAACGGAGACCATGCTGACCCTTCCAGACTGACGCGACATAGATACGACACATGCTGGGCCGCTCGGTGGAAGGGATTTGTCATGTCTGCTCACTTACTAGTAAGCATCAAGAAACACGTGGGAACAAGCAGCAAGTCTAGGCTAGTGTATTACCATAATTAATTCTGATTAACGGTTTACAAGAGGATTATGGCAGGAAAAATAATTTTATTGCATAGGATAGGTAATGGAACAATCTCAAACTGCAGGAATACTCTACTTCACTGTAATCCTTAAACATCGACTGACCACTAGTTACCCTGACACTTTGGTATATTAGCTGCATGAATACAGGTTACAAGTCTTTGACTTAAAATTCAAGGATTTTATAATACAGAACACTAAATACAGCACAGAACACAAAATGGTGCAATGTCACCCCCTGGTGGTGATTTACTTGTAATACAAGTCTTACACATTTCCAGTACACACGTCCACAAGACGTCCACTGTGCAGATTGGAATAATCCCAAATCTGGAGGAGTCCTGACCTCACTCCTCTTGGCTAATACATTCTGACCACCGTACTTGTACAGTATTGCAGATAAGCCAAGCGGCTTTTTATCAGGGTTGTGTTAATATAGGCAATATAGATTTCTGTGTTTGGGAATCAGCGCTAGCTACAATTCATTATGAGCAGATCAATGAGACCTATGGAGCAATCTCTGGAAGAAAGAAAAAAAAAAAAAAAAAAAAAACAACAGAAGTATAGGAGTACCTGCAGGGTCCAAAAAAAATAATGAATCTGATATTAGTAGTTTAGTTGTATTTTAGACTCGGTTTAAAAAAAAAAAAATAAAAAAAATCAGAGAAGTTACGGTAATCAGTGTGCCAGAAAAATATGACAGTTGAGGGTCTCAGAGTTGGGATGGAGAACGGGTTCTGTGTACGCCCCTTTGAACTGAGAAGTAATTTAATTTGCAAAGTATTCTAACCAGATTAGCCTACATTCACAACTATATTTAAGCTACACCCGTAAGACCTCTATACACAGTTGATAACGGCTGAATCTGCAGATATTGGCAAGCAGGGGGCGATCATCTAATGTGTATGGGCGGCTGTGGAGACATGGGGGTAAGCGGGTGCAAAAGTCCGATAGCCAAAACCACATGGAACAGGGCTCACCGCACCGGACCCCCGCTCTCCTTTTACCGTGGGCATACTACTACTCAGACAACACAGGGTGAGGGTAAAACCGTGGGGCAATACTTTATTGAACCACAAAAACAGACAAACAACACAGAACAGTCGCAGCAAAATTCTCAAAATGTTGCACATTACAGAGTCTCACAATTCCTCTGACTTACTGGGACAAGAGCAGCTGTGGACTTCAGAGCTTCCTGGGCCGACTATGCAAACCTGTGGCACACAAAGAGATGAGGCAATGACAATCTTAGGAAGCCCTACAGTCCACTGAGGTACAAGGCCAGCTGACCAGAGGGTCATAACCTGGCTTCTCTGAACATCTCCATGGAGCCAGGTGACCGGTGGGTCCCATTCCTGGCTTTCCCAAATGTATCCATAGGCCTCAGGTGACCGGTGGGTCCACATTCTGACTACCCCAAACGTATCCAGGGGTTCAGTGATGGTAAATGGAGCAGATCTGTATTCTTTCAGCCGGGGCCGTGGTCCCCTAAGCTGACATCCTGTGGAAATTCAAATCTGTGTCCCTCGTGATGTAGCCATGATGTCTTGGCTGCAGTATTGAAAAGAGTATCTGGATATCTAGATGTAACTCGTTACAGAGGCGCACATACCCTCTTTATAGTTAACAACTGTCTTTCAAGCCAGCATTCACAGGTAAAAGGGAAGAATGGTGACGAGATCAACATACAGGTCAAAAAACTAGCTGGCCTGGACAATATGTAATCAACATATCAGCAAACATCATTGTTCAATGACCCTGTATCACTGTGTTGCAAAGATAGACAATTCGTTGTAGAAGCTGATATAAGAGGCAAACATATTACCGTAGCTATTAATCCATTTACAAATATCAATTTAACTTAAAAGAGTAAACATTTCAGACTCTTGATCAACAAGAAACACAAATTTAAAAAGTCAACATATAGTTAACAGTTAATGACTCCTGGCTTACTAACAATAGACGTCTGGTTAACGAAGATAAATGCTATGTCGTCACAGGGGCCTTCCAACTTCTCCCAAAATCAACAACTTGGAGAGTTTTATATATATTGGTTATCTTCCAACCAACTTATGTTTAAAAATAAATAAATCATGATTTTGCAAACACCAAATTTCTAAGTTTATTGAGGATCCTGAGAATCACTAAAAGTTGAAAGTGGCTCACAATGTACAAAAAAGGTTGGAAACCTCTGCATTACATACTATAAACCTTAACAGGCTTTCCCAGCTCCAATCAGTTTGATATCGGGAGGTCGACGTCATGTCATATACGCTATCGGCAGGTAACGTGCACCGTCTGTCTACTGGAATAGGACAGCAACCGTATTGATTGAAAAGTAGAATATAACATAACTTGCTTTAGAACGCTTTGATTCCAGCACCAGAGATAGTAATTTATTATCCACATAAAATTACTTTTGCCGTCTGTAAAGTACTAATTTTTCATTTTTTTTTGGAGCTGGAATCTACACAATGTTTGTTGTCTGCACTTGGTTGTCCACCAAGCAATCCATGCACCTTCCTGACCAATCCCACAGGTGATGGACTGGAGAGGAAAATCGCCGAGGGTGAGATGGCTACATATTAGACAGTGCTTTAGAACTTTGTTAGTGATGAGCGAACATGCTTGAATAAGGTCTTATCAGAGCATGCTCGGATGCTAACCGGGTCTTCGGCATTCTTGAAAAATATGTGCGAGTCCCTGCGGCTGTGTATCTCGCGGCTGTTCGACAGCCGCAACATATGCAGGGATTATCTGTTTCTTACGCAACCCCTACATGTGTTGCAGCTGTTGAACAGCCGAGACATGAAGCCGCGAGGACTCTAACATATTTTTCAAAAACGCCGAAGACAAACGGTTAGCACCCGGGCATGTTCTGATTAGACCTTATCTGAATACTATTAGCACACAAGCATGCTTAGATAAAACCTTATTCGAGCACGCTCACCCATCACTAGAAGCTCTGAATCTGGAGAGCCCCGCAACATCAATAAGACCCCCCAAACATCTTTTCAAAAAATGCTCCATAATATGCCTGAAATAGAACTAAAATGAACATTTTATGTAAAAATGACTTGCTGTGCATATGTTCAGTCTTCTGAGCTTCTTTAGAAAGAAAAAAGTGGGTCAGCACTACGTTTGCAGTAGTGGTGCTTGTGGAAAAATAGCATTAGGTAAAATAGAATCCCAGCCAGCACTCACATGCATTGAAGTTCATTTAATGCACATATGAAATCCAAATCACAGACATTTCAGCCCTTCCCAGGCTTTCAACAATAATTGATGAAAGCCTGGGATGGGATGGAACGTCTAATTTGGATTTCCATATCTGCATTAACTGAACTTCTATTCACGTGAGTGCTTGCTGGGATTCTATTTTATCTTCTGAGCTCCTTTAAACTACTTCAGGTTTCCAAAGATGGACAGCAGTTAAAAGACGTGACCTGACCATTCTTCAGGACCATGCTTTTTTGCAGCATTCATGTACCCAATACCGCCTCTTCTTATAGAGGTCCTCGATCAAGAGCAGAGTCAGTTGAAACCTTAGACCATAGCCATCACTTTCCAGATCATGATGAAACTCATGTATTGCAGCAAGAATTTCTAAGCTTCATCTTTTTCGTGTTCACATTGAGTCAGGACTGCGGCCCTTTCCTCGAGTATGTAGATTCAGAACAGTGTGGTAGGTCAGTCTTCTCCTTTAATCTGACCATTCTTCAGGTGGCATTCGTTCAGAAGTCGCTCATTAGTTAATTCAAATTAAAAAAAAAGGAAAAAAAAATAAATAAAAAGAAACTAGCGGCCAAAAACATTGCAAAAAATGACCGAAAAGATGCCAAAAAAGATGCTTACAGGATGACTTGTCTTGAAGCATCTTTCTCCTGAAAAACTCATCAGGTTTTAACACATCTAAAAGATATTGTGTGCACATACCTTAATAATGAGAACCACTTAGGGACAATTGTATCATCTGTAATTACTTGAAGTGGAGAGAGTTGTAGATTCAAGAGGCTTGAAAAACCACTGTGCATGTATTTGGATATGGAACAAAAAGCACGGCATATGGTAGTCAACTGTGTGGTGGGGCTTTTTATTTCCACCAGCAATCTAGATTCATTATAATAGTGCAATAATGAAACAGAAATATCAAGCCTGCTTCATTTCAAAAGGTAACCAATAGGGATGAGCAAGCACTAAAGTGCTCCGATGCTCGAACCGAGCAACTTATAAAGCTCGTTTAGAGTAATGAGTATAATTATCTGCATAAAACCTAATTTTCCAAGGCTAGTGATGAACGAGTAGTGAAGTATTCGGACTCGCTATACTCGTACCGAATATTCCCTAATACTCGGGTATTCGGTACAATTAGTGAGTCC
The DNA here is from genome assembly GCF_039654945.1 of Dendrobates tinctorius. Lineage (NCBI taxonomy): Eukaryota > Metazoa > Chordata > Amphibia > Anura > Dendrobatidae > Dendrobates > Dendrobates tinctorius. The sequence goes on along the minus strand of NW_027361697.1, from coordinate 17,062,071 downwards.
AATGATAGTCAATGGAAAAAGCGAGTAATTGTCTGCTGGACCCTACAAAGCGGTCTGGGAAAAAGGCCAAAAAATGTGTAAATGTTAAAAAAAGTATGTTGTAAACAAATGTATATAACATGGGTGCACCTGGTCAGGGGCTGCATGAGTGGTTTTACACCACTGCTTCACTAGAAAGTACAAACACTATTTGAAGTCCTGTGGTGTTTGCCGGAAGAACGGGACTCGTACGCCACTTAAGCAGTGCCAGTGAAATATCAGAAGTGCCGTAAGCATGAGTGATGATGGAGGCGATCTTCTGACAGCTAAGTGTGTAAGTGATGTAAGGAGAGCAATCTGCCCTAGGGGCTGTGTTATGGTTAAAGGAGGAAGAAGCGACCCATCATCATCATCACAAGGGATTCACAATTATAAGGCTTTGACTACTGTTCTTATTGTGCCACTGCCCAATGTGCAGGCATAGATATAGTGTCTTCAAAACATTAGCCCTAGGGGCTGTATCATGGTAGATGAAGGAAGCAAGGCAGGTTTGAAGGGCCAAACAATTATGACGTAGCTAGGACTACTAGCATAGAGGTTTGCAGTCCCAGTGTCCAGGCATAGCCATAGTGTCTCCAAAAATTAGCCCAAGGGGCTGTATCATAGTTGATGAAGGAAGCAAGACAGGTCTGAAGGGCCAAAGAATTATGATGAAGCCATGACTACTAGCATAGAGGTGGCAGTGCCCAGTGTCCAGGCATAGCAAAAGTGTCTCCAAAAATTAGCCCATGGGGCTGTATTATAGTTGATGAAGGAAGCAAGACAGGTCTGAAGGGCGAAACAATTATGATGAAGGTAGGACTACTAGCATAGAGGTTGCAGTGCCCAGTATCCAGGCATAGCCAAAGTGTCTCCAAAAATTAGCCCAAGGGCATGATACCATGGTTGATGAAGGAAGACGGGTCTCACACTCATCACAAGTAGCTCCGATGGGAAATGTTAATTAACGTAACATTGTTTTTAGCTTATTGACCATGAGGTTCATGTGTCAGAAACAGGTTTTGAAAACATGTGTAAGAAGAAGAAAAAGGGGCTTGTATGGGAAGGGATGGTTGTGATCACCAATTTAAAAAAAAAAAAAACGTTTTGGGTGACTTTAGGTTGGGATACTGTCATCTGGAGAGCTTAAATACTGTTGCAAAATCCAGTCCTTGTAAAATTTTATCAGAGTCAGCCTGTCTGCATTCTCTGTAGTCAACCGTGTGTGTGTATCTGTGATGATTGCCCCAGTGGCATTGAAAACACGCTCTGACATCACACTAGCAGCAGGGCAGGCCAGCACCTCCAAGGCATGGAAGGAGAGGTCGGGCCAACTAAGCAGCGTGGATACCCAGTAATTAAATGGTACAGAAGCGTCAGGAAGGATGCAGGTATGGTCACTTAGATAGTCGTTGACCATCTTGTTCAACTTCTCCCTCCTTGACATTGCTACTGATCCAGCTTGTCCTTGGTGATGAGCCAGTTTATTGAAGATGGCCCAGTTTGTGGACATTTTACCACCACCTGTTTTGGACCTGCTTGGCGTATCTCTCCCCATTAATGCATGCTGTTGCACAGAGCTGGTATCTTTGCTAGCAGTGGTGTCTGAGGGTGCTGTTGCCATCAAATGATCGACAATGGCCTTCTTGAAGGATTCCATTGTGAAACCCCTTGGTGACTGCAACAGTAGCGAAAGAAATCTGTCCTTGTACCGTGGGTCTAGAAAGGTGGCCAACCAGTATAGGTTGCTAGTGAAAATGTGGATTACGCAAGGGTCTTGGCACAGACAGTCAGATATGAAGTGTGCCATGTGTGCCAAGCTGCAAAGAGGCAAATGTTCTGTGACCCCTGAAGGAGGAACAATACCCATCCTCTCCACACACTGATTCTCCTCCTCCACCTCCTCCTCTCCAGCCCACCCATGCTGGATAGACATGAAGCTGTGGTTGGGATTCCCCTCTGTAGCATGAGGTGTCCCCTCGGTACCACTAAGAAAGAAGTCCTCTCCCTCCTCATTTTCATCATCATCTTCATCCCCCAATGTTACCTGATGATATTGGCTGGGCTGGGTAGGATCACCCATTGTGAAATCTTGCTCCATACCCAGCTGCTGGGCATGCAAAGATTCCATTTTTTAATTCTGCAGCGATTTTTTATCAGCATACATAGCATAGGGATGGTTACGCTGATAATAGCCTGATCACCGCTCACAAGCTTGGTGCAGTACTCAACGTTATCAAGCACCTCACAAATATCAGCGATCCACACCCACTCGACAGCTGTTATGTGTCTTGGCTGAGTCTCCGTGTGACGCGCATGTTTAAGCTGGTATTCAGCAAGTACCCTCTGCTGCTCACTTACCCTTGCCAACATATGATATGTTGAGTTCCACCGTGTTGGCAGGTCGCAAATGAATCTGTGGTTTGGCAAATTAAATTGCTTTTGAAGCGCTGCAAGACTGGCAACAGCGGTTGAGGAGTGGCGGAAATGGGCGCAAATACGGCGCACCTTCTCAAGTAGGTACGGCAAGTCAGGGTATGTTTTTAGAAATTTCTGCACCACTAGGTTCAGCACGTGAGCCATGCATTGCACGTGTACCAGCTTCCCGAGCTTTAAAGACGCCACCAGGTTACGCCCATTGTCGCAGACAACCAGACCAGGTTGGAGTTGCAGTGGGGAGAGCCACTGATCGATCTGTTTTATTCCTTGCCACAGCTCTGCTGCAGTGTGTGGTCTTTCACCTAAGCAGATCAGCTCAGCAGAGCGTTTTAACGCTTTGCCGATGCGCTGCTGCACAGCTCCCAACTTGGGAGTGATGTGGTGGGTAATTCAGCATAGGCTGACGAGGCGGAGGAGGAGGAAGAGGGGAGACTGGACGTATATGAAGAAGCAGAAACCCAGATTGAGGTTGGGCCCGCTATTCGTGGCGTGGGTAGGATATGTGTTGATGGTCCAGTTTGAGACTTTGTCCCACCCTCCATCAGGATGAGCCAGTGTGCCGTGACAGATGTATCATCCCTGGCCACAAGTACTTGTCCACGTGTCTGTTGTAAGATGGACCTTCCCGGTTAGATATGGCGTTGGTGAGAGCACGCTTTAGATTGTTTAAGACGTGCTGGTGTAACACGGGGACGGCACACCGGGAAAAATGGTGCCGGCTGGGAACCGAGTATCGTGGGGCAGCCACAGCCAAAAGATCATGGAAAGACTGTGTCCCCACAAGCCTAAATGGCAACATCTCCATGGCTAGCAACTTGGCAATGTGTGCATTCAGTATTTGTGCTTGTGGGTGTGTGGCTTGGTATTTACGCCTCCTTTCATACATCTTGGGCACGGACAATTGGACGCTTTCCTGGGACAAACAAGTGGATGAGCTTGTTGTGGCCTGTGTCTGTGCAACCGCAGCTTGTGAGCAACAGGTATGATGATCACCTGCTTCCTGCCCAGCAGATTGGAAAGGACGTATTACAGGCGACATGGCAGTGGTTTGACCCGCAGTCGCAGACACTGATTTGGTACCCTGTTGTTCAGCCCACCGACTAGGGTGCTTGGCTGCCATGTGTTTCCGCATACTGGTGGTGCTTTGGTTGCCTTTGCCCTGGTCTCTGCTCAGCTTCCTATGGCAGATGATACAGATGACATTTGGCTCAGAAGGACTAATCGGAAAAAAATTTCCAGACAGCGGCTGAACACACCCTTGCCTTGACTTGGGGCACAGAGGGATTGCTCTTGGCAACAGTTGACACTCTGCTCAAACTAGTAGCCCTTGGTGCCTTTGCTGGTGCTACGTATCCACCTTCATCCTCTGTGCTGCTGTGCTGGCTATGCGTGCCAACGGTCCAGGTCAGATTGGTGGTCTCATCATCGACCACTTCGTCGTCCAGGTCATCCTCCTTCCTTGCTGATATTGGCGACTGGCCAGATGGCAACCGTGTGTCATCACCATCAGCTTCCACCTCTTCACCCGTTATATATCACGTGTGTGATGAAGGAGCAGCCGCCATCTTAGATATGGGGCCACATGTCTGAGCTTGGCATCCATTTTGGTCTAAGTTCAGGAATTGCAGGCAGTTAACGGCTTCTATACCCCCAGGTGCTGTGTACTTAGTGAATACAAGCAGGATTTAGTGTTCCAATGCTAAATAGGCAGGGCCATTGGTGTGATAGTGAGGATAGGCCCAAAACAGGGCTTCAAAGCTCAGGTATGGAGCCGTGCCAGCAGGGGGCCGGAAAAAGCCTAGGGCTTCAATTAGAATGTACCTGCTAGCAGACGCAGGAATATACATCCTTTGTGTGTCCCAGACGCTTTGGCTCCATCCTAGGAGCATGGATTATTAGCCCACCCTCTGACACAGGGGGAGGAACCTAGCGTGTTTAAGGACTAGCAGCCCCTGTCAGACTTTCATTCCTTCACACAGAAGACCCGGACGATGACTATCTAAGAAGGACCTGGGGACAGACCTGCCGAGGGGAGCAGCGGCCCATGCTTTGGGGGTCTGTCCGGCAACTAAGATTCTTGTACCTGTGGAATGCAGAGCTCCCCAGCACCCACATGACCCTACAATCTGGTAAATTGACCTCCAGCTTAATATCTTAAGTCTTGTACCCTTATTGTTATATCTTTTCTCTGACTGCAAATTTACTGTATATTTCTGTAATTATCTAGTGCGCCCTTAAGGCAATTAAACTATAAACTTAATCTTGGGCTGATGCTTTTACTCTGATCACGAATCTTAGAACCCCCAGCGGGTAACAGGACCTCCTCCCCGGCGACCATTTGCTCTAGGTGCAGTTCCCTTACTGACCTGAGAGACAAAGGGGGCGCCGGAGAGCTGTGCCTGTGTAGTTACGTCATGGTGGTGACGTGGGAGGAACAAGTCTGTGTGTGCTCCCCCACACTTGGTGGCAAGCGGTGGGATCAGAGTAATAGTGTGCGTGGGACCCCTACTCCCAGACACTAGAGACTACCTGCGGTAACTTTCACTGCTGGGGTCTTAAGGTCAGCCCAGCACTAGACGGTCAGAGTGCAAATATAATAAGTTGTGTGCGAGGCCAGGGTTGCAGCTGTGTCAGTAACCAGAGGTTCCCAAGATGGCGGAAGGCACCAGGAGTAGGACAAAGGGGGAGGCCAATGCTATGGTCTATGAGGAGGTGGTGGAGGACAATACCAATGAAGGCGAGGGGGAGCTCAGCCAGGGCTCCCCAAGGAGCCAGACTCCCATGCTCAGTCCCGCAGTGGACTGCCCACCACAGCCTGTCCAGATCGGAGGCCCTTTTCCAAGCAGCTATGGCACAGCTCGAGGCTGGTAACGCCGCCGCCCATGACAGACTCCTAGCGGCAGCAGAGAAAGCAGAGGAGCGTGAGCAAGCGGCGGCCGAGAGAGCAGCGGAGCGTGAGCATACTGAACGCCGTGAAGCTGCGGAGCGCCGGCACCGACTGGAGATGGCTCAGCACGGGCTCCCGCTGGATGCTCCAGCCCCACCAGGGTCCAAGGCTTCCAAGGTCCGGGCGGAGGACTTCCCCCTGCTTGAAAAGGATGGAGACATGGATTCCTTTCTGCTGGCCTTTGAAAGAACCTGCCTCCTACACCATCTGACCCTGGATCAGTGGGGCAAGGTAACCGACCCCCCGTTTGAGGGGTAAGTCCCTGGAAGTTTGGGGGGGACTTACCTGCCGGGGAGGAGCAGGACTACAACAGCATCAAGCGGGCCCTGATCCAGCACTACAACCTCACCCCGGAGTCGTACCGCAGGAAGTTCCGGAGCCTGCAGCGGGGCTCAAAGGACACCTGGACCGACCACATGCGGGCACTGCTGAGAGCTGCGGAGCACTGGACCTCGGGTCTAGAGCTCACCACCCGCCAGGAGGTCCAGGAACTGTTTGTCACGGAGCAGTTCTTGTGGAACTGCCCAGAGGACCTCCAGCTGTTCCTCCGTGACCGGAAACCAAAGGAGGCTTCTGCTACAGCCGCCCTGGCAGACGAGTATGCCAACAACAGGGCCTCTGAGCCAAAGAAGCCTGCCAGCAGCACCTGGAGAGGGGGTAAGCCCAGTCCTGCCCCTGTCCCCCCAGCCCCCAGAGTGCAAGGGGTGTACCCCCCTGCTGCCCTCTCCAGGCCAGGAGCAGAACCCAGACGTTGTCATCATTGCAACCAGCTGGGACACTTTAAGGCTGCGTGCCCCCAGCGCCATAAGGCCCCATCCCTGTCCCAGAAACCGTCCACTGTTTTGTGTGTGGGAGGGGGTGGTGGGAGGTCCCTGGACAATTACCAACCCGTCACCATCGGCCGCTCAGCGGTCATGGGACTGCGGGACACAGGCGCTGAACGAACCCTGGTAAGTCCTGAGGTGGTGTCCCCTCAAGACTTGGTGCCTGGGAAAACCCTTTCCATCTCCGGAATTGGAGGTGTTGAACCGGCGCTGCCCATCGCCAAGGTGTTTTTGGACTGGGGCTCCGGGAAGGGAATGCGGGAGGTGGGAGTAACGCCAAATATTCCTGCCAATGTGTTGCTTGGGACCGATTTGGGGCGGCTAGTGTCTCAGTATGTAGCCACTGAACCCCCAATTCCGGCTCCCCAAGAATGTCATGACCCTACTGTGACTGCCAATGCTAATGTTAATGTGTTGAATGTGCCTCCAACAGTGGAGGAGGGAGTGAAACCTGATGGTAAGCCATACACTGACACTACACACACAGGGCTCACAGTGAGGACAGGTGAGAAGCCTGCAGGGGAGAGCTCAGAGGTGGAGGGAGGGGCTGCTATGGGCAGTGTAGGGCCCCTAAGTGAAGTGAGTCGAGGACCTCTGCAGAAAGAGGAACAGGCCATGGGGGGAGGGGGCGTCCCGGGAGAGGAGCCACCAGGTAAGACCCCAGGGCAGGAGTTCCCCACATACGGGATGTCAGGAGGCCAGGGAAGTCTGCCTGACCCGGCGACTTGGTCGGGGGCCGAGGGGAAGCAGGCGCTACACCTGTGGTCTCAGCGGTCGTGGCCGCTGTTACCAGGAGTAGGAGCGCCGGAGCCCAAGAAGCCTCGCGGAGGTCCGACGGTTCCCCTCTCTCCGACCAAGTGGCTGCCGAGTCAGACAGCGGCCAGGAGACAGATCCCGGGGAGCTGACAGAGGAGGTGGCAGCTTCGTCAATTCTTGCCACATCGAGTCAGGGATTTCAGGCAGGGTTGGAAGCTGACGCTAGCCTGAAAGCTCTCAAGGAGCAGGCGGCACAGCCTCCCCTGGAGTCCGACCGCAAGCGAGTGGTCTGGGACCAAGGACGGCTGTACCGGGTAACGGTCCAGCAGGGTTCACCGGAGGCGTGGCCCAGGGACCGACAGTTAGTGGTACCCTATCTGTTCAGGGCAGAATTGTTGCGGATCGCACACGAGATTCCCATGGCCGGACACCTAGGGATCGCTAAAACCAGGGCCAGGCTAGCTCAGCATTTCTACTGGCCAGGAATGAGGACCGAGGTGATTGCCTACTGCCGTTTGTGTGACACCTGTCAGAGGGTGGGGAAGGCGGGGCGGCGCCCCAAAGCCCCACTGGTAACTCTGCCCATCATCGAAGAGCCTTTCTCGAGGGTGGCTGTGGATCTCATTGGACCTCTGTCCACTCCCAGCCGCTCCGGGAAATGCTTCATACTAACGGTAGTGTACTATGCCACCCAGTACCCGGAGGCGGTAGCTTTGTCGTCCATTCGGGCCAACAAAGTGGCCACTGCCTTACTGGAGATTTTCTCCAGAGTGGGGTTTCCCCAGGAAATGCTCACCGACCGAGGGACCCAGTTCATGTCGCAGCTGATGGAGTCTCTCTGTAAGCAGGTACAACATCTGGTAGCCAGCCCGTACCACCCACAGACCAATGGCCTGTGTGAGCGGTTCAATGGCACCTTAAAGCAGATGCTGAAGATGTTGGTCGACTCCCACGGGAGAGACTGGGAGTGGTATCTCCCACACCTGCTGTTTGCCTACCGAGAGGTCCCACAGGCCTCAACAGGGTTCTCCCCCTTTGAGCTCCTGTACGGGCGACGTGTACGGGGGCCCCTTGCTCTGGTGAAGGAAGCATGGGAAGGGGATTTGGCTATCCCTGGAGTGCCGGTCATTGAGTATGTCGTGTGCTTCCGGGACAGAATGACGGCCTTGACACGGCTGGTGCATGACAACATGGCCCAAGCCCAGGCTGACCAGAAGCAGTGGTACGACCAAAATGCTTGTGAGCGGACCTACGAGGTGGGTCAAAAGGTGTCGGTACTGGTCCCCGTACCTCAAAACAAGCTTCAGGCGGCCTGGGAGGGTCCATACCTCTTGCACCAGCGGCTCAACGCGGTCACCTATCTAGTCACCCTGGACCACGCCCATGGAAGGAGGAAGGCCTTCCACGTGAACATGATGAAGGCCCATCATGAGCGGGAGGCTTGTGTCCACCCAGTGTGCAACCTTCCCGAGGAAGGAGAGGTAGACACCCTCCTGGATCTGCTCACCCAAGCCAAGGTGGGTGGATCCATCGAGGATGTGGGGGTTGGCCACCAGCTCTCTGAGGAACAACGCTCCCAGCTGAGGGTCACCCTACACCCCTTTCGGGAGCTGTTCAGCAGCCTGCCCGGAAGGACTGAGACAGCCGTCCATGACGTGGACACCGGCAATCACCCCCCGATCCGGCGTTCAGCATATCGAGTCTCTCTTGAGGTGCAGCAGCACATGCGCCAAGAGATAGACGAGATGCTGAAGCTGGGGGTGATCCAAGTGTCCAATAGTGCATGGGCTTCGCCTGTAGTCCTCGTCCCTAAAAAGGACCGAACTACGCGGTTTTGCGTGGACTACCGGGGGATCAACGCTGTGACGGTCACCGATGCGTACCCAATGCCGCGCATCGATGACCTGCTCGATCGGCTGGCCGGGGTCAAGTACCTGACCATCATGGATCTGAGCAGGGGGTATTGGCAGATTCCCCTGACCCCTGGGGCATGGGAATGCTCTGCCTTTATCACCCCATTCGGACTGTACGAGTCCACGGTGATGCCATTCGGCATGAAGAATGCCCCTGCCACTTTTCAGAGGATGGTCAACACACTGCTCGAGGTACTGGAAAGGTATGCGACCGCGTACCTAGACGACATCGCCATCTTCAGTCCCACCTGGGAAGATCACCTAGAGCACCTGGCGCAGGTGCTCGGGCGGATCCAGCCAGCAGGCTTGACCATTAAGCCCGAAAAGTGCCAGCTGGGTATGAGTGAGGTCCACTACCTGGGGCACTGGGTAGGTGGGGGAGCTCTGAAGCCAGAGCCCGGGAAGGTGGATGCCATCGCATCCTGGCCCACCCCCAGGACCAAGAAGCAGGTGATGTCCTTCTTGGGGACAGCCGGGTATTATAGGAGGTTTGTTCAACACTATAGTGCCCTGGGCACCAAGAAGAGGCTGCCCGTCGCAGTCGACTGGACAGTCGCCTGCAAGACAGCTTTCCAGGCGCTCAAGACCGCCCTTTCTAGTTCTCCTGTACTACAGGCAGCCAACTTCATGCGGCCGTTTGTAGTGCAGACCGACGCCAGCGACTTCGGCCTCGGTGCTGTACTCAGCCAGGTCGACCCTACGGGCCATGAACACCCCGTTCTGTACCTGAGCCGGAAGCTCCTGCCGAGGGAAGTGGCCTATTCCACGATGGAGAAGGAATGTCTGGCAATTGTGTGGGCCCTGCAGCGTCTGCAGCCATACTTGTACGGACGCCAATTCACCGTGGAAACAGACCACAACCCCCTCAACTGGTTACACACGGTCTCTGGGACGAATGGGAGCCGCTCTCTCCAACAGTATCACTTCACCATTCGCCACAAAAGAGGCAGGGACCATGGTAACACTGATGGCTGTCCCGGCAAGTAGAGGGTGCGGAAGGGCGCATGGGGGAATCACAGGAATGTGATACCCCCTAGCGCCCTCTAAAGCAGGGAGGTGTGATGAAGGAGCAGCCGCCATCTTAGATATGGGGCCACATGTCTGAGCTTGGCATACATTTTGGTCTAAGTTCAGGAATTGCAGGCAGTTAATGGCTTCTATACCCCCAGGTGCTGTGTACTTAGTGAATACAAGCAGGATTTAGTGTTCCAATGCTAAATAGGCAGGGCCATTGGTGTGATAGTGAGGATAGGCCCAAAACAGGGCTTCAAAGCTCAGGTATGGAGCCGTGCCAGCAGGGGGCCGGAAAACGCCTAGGGCTTCAATTAGAATGTACCTGCTAGCAGACGCAGGAATATACATCCTTTGTGTGTCCCAGACGCTTTGGCTCCATCCTAGGAGCATGGATTATTAGCCCACCCTCTGACACAGGGGGAGGAACCTAGCGTGTTTAAGGACTAGCAGCCCCTGTCAGACTTTCATTCCTTCACACAGAAGACCCGGACGATGACTATCTAAGAAGGACCTGGGGACAGACCTGCCGAGGGGAGCAGCGGCCCATGCTTTGGGGGTCTGTCCGGCAACTAAGATTCTTGTACCTGTGGAATGCAGAGCTCCCCAGCACCCACATGACCCTACAATCTGGTAAATTGACCTCCAGCTTAATATCTTAAGTCTTGTACCCTTATTGTTATATCTTTTCTCTGACTGCAAATTTACTGTATATTTCTGTAATTATCTAGTGCGCCCTTAAGGCAATTAAACTATAAACTTAATCTTGGGCTGATGCTTTTACTCTGATCACGAATCTTAGAACCCCCAGCGGGTAACAGGACCTCCTCCCCGGCGACCATTTGCTCTAGGTGCAGTTCCCTTACTGACCTGAGAGACAAAGGGGGCGCCGGAGAGCTGTGCCTGTGTAGTTACGTCACGGTGGTGACGTGGGAGGAACGGGTCTGTGTGTGTTCCTCCACTACATGGATGAAAGTGGCTTTCTTCTGGCAATGGGGTTTCAAATATTTGGCCACCATCAACAGACGATACCCCCTCACGTTCCTCTTCAATGTCGCGCGGTGAGAGGCCAGAGGCAATGCAAGGAAATAGATCAAACACATTCTCGGAGGTTGGGGTCAAATGTTTCCTGTGACTCCTGACCGGGTGATGAACTAGGAACAGGTTGAGAATAGGATGACCCAGCGTTATCTGTATGGACATTAAACTGTTTTGTCATGGACGATTGGGTGCTGTTAGAACATTTCGTTGAGGCCTTATCAGTAGTGTTGAGCATTCCGATACCGCAAGTATCGGGTATCGGCCGATACTTGCTGTATCGGAATTCCGATACCGACTTCCGATATTTTTTCAATATCGGAAGTCGGCATCGGAATCGGAAGTTCAAAGTTGATTGACAGCCTGACGTCATCATGATGCGCGGTGTGTGCGCATCATGATGCGCCGTCATTTCGGCCTTCCGGGGGTCTCTGCCGGCCTGCCAGGGGGCTGTGTGGACTGCCCGGGGTCTGTACCGGCCTGCTGGGGGGCTGTGCCGGCCTGCCGGTGGTCTGTGCACCCTGTGGGGGTCTGTACCGGCCTGCCGGGGGGCTGTGCCGGCCTGCCGGTGGTCTGTGCACCCTGTGGGGGTCTGTACCGGCCTGCCGGGGGGCTGTGCTGATGTCCGGGGGTCTGTGCAAGCATCGTCCGATGGGACTACAAGTCCCATCTGGCGATGCCTGCTACCATGACAGTGATTGACACATTAGCCAATGATGGGACAGTAGTAGTCCCATCATCCGGCTAATGTGTTAAATGTTAAAAAAAAAAAATAATACATACATACTACATGCATGCTACATACATACTACATGCTACATGCATGCTACATACATACTACATGCTACATACATACTACATACATACCACATACATACTACATACATACCACATACATACATACTACATACATACTACATACATACTACATGCATGCTACATACATACTACATGCTACATATATACTACATACATACTACATACATACTACATACATACCACATACATACTACATACATACTACATGCTACATACATACTACATGCTACATACATACTACATATATACTACATGCATGCTACATACATACTACATGCTACATACATACTACATATATACTACATACATACTACATGCATGCTACATACATACTACATGCATACTACATGCATGCTACATGCATGCTACATACATACCACATACATACTACATGCTACATACATACTACATGCATGCTACATACATACTGCATGCTACATACATACTACATACATACTACATACATGCTACATACATACCACATATATACTACATACAATACATTCATACAATACATACATAGACATACAGTACATATAACATAGAGTAACATACTTACCAATACTTGTCACATTGTTCCCCGAAGCCATTGTCTTTTACAGAATAAATAATAACATAAACCACAAAAATACTCACCCACGATCCGAAGCAGTCCACGAGTGTGTCCCACGACGATCTTGGGTAGAGAACTGCAGCATCAGCTGTTGCTGCCGTTCTCTACGGGCTGCAGGAATCCAATGACGGAAGGTAGGTATCCTTCCGCACTGTATTCCTCCGCCACTTAAAAAAAAAAAAGTCCCTAGTCTTACTTTATGCCATTGCTGCGTGGGAATTTCCCACACAGCAATGGCATAAAGTGAGACTAGGGACTTTTTTTTTTAAGTGGCGGAGGAATACAGTGCGGAAGGATACCTACCTTCCGTCATTGGATTCCTGCAGCCCGTAGAGAACGGCAGCAACAGCTGATGCTGCAGTTCTCTACCCAAGATCGTCGTGGGACACACTCGTGGACTGCTTCGGATCGTGGGTGAGTATTTTTGTGGTTTGTTATGTTAATATTTATTCCGTAAAAGACAATGGCTTCGGGGAACAATGTGACAAGTATTGGTAAGTATGTTACTCTATGTTATATGTACTGTATGTCTATGTATGTATTGTATGAATGTATTGTATGTAGTATGTATGTAGTATATATGTGGTATGTATGTAGCATGTAGTATGTATGTAGTATGTATGTAGCATGCATGTAGCATGCATGTAGTATATATGTAGCATGTAGTATGTATGTAGTATGTATGTGGTATGTATGTAGCATGTAGTATGTATGTAGCATGTATGTAGCATGTATGTATGTAGTATATATGTAGTATGTATGTAGCATGTAGTATGTATGTAGTATGTATGTAGCATATATGTAGTATGTATGTAGCATGTAGTATATATGTAGTATATATGTAGCATGTAGTATATATGTAGTATATATGTAGCATGTAGTATGTATGTAGTATGTATGTGGTATGTATGTAGCATGTAGTATGTATGTAGCATGCAGTATGTATGTAGCATGTAGTATATATGTAGTATGCATGTTGCATGCATGTAGTATATATGTAGTATGTATGTTGCATGTAGTATATATGTAGTATGTATGTTGCATGTAGTATATATGTAGTATGCATGTTGCATGCATGTAGTATATATGTAGTATGTATGTTGCATGTAGTATATATGTAGTATGAATGTAGCATGTATGTAGTATGTAGTATGAATGTAGCATGTATGTAGTATGCATGTTGTATGTATGTAGCATGTAATTTTTTTTTTTTTTTTTTTTTACATTCAACACATTAGCCGGATGATGGGACTACTACTGTCCCATCATTGGCTAATGTGTCAATCACTGTCATGGTAGCAGGCATCGCCCGATGGGACTTGTAGTCCCATTGGACGATGCCTGCACAGACCCCCGAAGCATGCACAGCCCCCCGGCAGGCCGGCACAGCCCCCCGGCAGGCCGGCACAGCCCCCCGGCAGGCCGGCACAGACCACCGGAGCCTGCACAGACCCCCTGGCAGGCCGGCACAGCCCCCCGAAAGGCTGTACAAGGGAAAAACATGATTTTTCTTATTCCGATACCGGAAGTCCCATAGACTTGAATGGGACTTCCGGTATCGGAGATACCGATTTTTTTTTTTTTTTTTTTTTAAGATCGGCCGATCCATTCCGATCCGATACTTTGAAGTATCGGACGGTATCGCTCAACTCTACTTATCAGCCATCCAAGACAGTATCTGCTCTTGTTCTACTGGCTTCCAGACCTGTTTATGTTCCAGACAGGAAAATTTCGCCAGGAACCTAGATGCATCAACCTTCTTCGGTCTCCCAGACTCTGTGCCTTGTTGGGCACCAACGACCCCATGTCCCTGTCCCTTCACAACAGCCTTTTGAGGAATTTTAGATTTTTCTGCCATAGTTGCAGATGTTCAGATGCAGATATTGGGAAACAAGGAGCAGTTAGTGCTTTGTGGAAGGTAGCACTACAGCTTAGCACTGCTTTGTGTTTTACCAACAGCACCACAGCAGCACAAAAAAATTGCCCTGAGGTTTAAAGTGAGATTACGCACCCCAGTCACCACACAAGACAACGGTGCTGCCACTAAAAAATTGCTCTGAGGTTTAAGGCAAGAATACGCACCCCAGACAACACACAAGACAGCGGTGCAGGCTGCGTGTCAGTTGTGCAGTACCGTGCGTGCGTCCTATTCACTGTGAACACAGCTCCGCAACAGCACAAAAAATTGCCCTGAGGTTTAAGGCAAGATTACGCACCACAGTCACTACACAAGACAGCGGTGCTGGCTGCGTGTCAGTTGTGCAGTACTGTGCCTGCGTCCTATTTGCTGTGAACACAGCAGCACCGCAACAGCACTAAAAAACTGCCCTGTAGGGGTAAATGAGACCCCAAAAATAGCTGGGAAAACTGTCACTACTCAGTCCCTGACCTTATACTTTCAGCTCTGAAAAGATCTTTTGGGTTTTCCAGAGGATTTCTGGATGATTTGCACACAAAAAACACAACTCTCCCTAGCAGCTGCTCACACTCTCCCTACACTTGCTGTGTTCTGCATGCAATGTGCAGAAAATGGGGGCGGCAGGGCTTAGATAGAGCCAGGCTATGATGACTCACAGGCTATGAAGCTGTACGGCCAGCCAATCATAGTAATGCCACCCACAACCAAAGAAGGCTGCGGCATTACTGCGATTGGCAACTCCTGAGCGGGAGATCCGAATAGTGCGAGGCGAGTAGTGAAATACTCGCTATGTTTGAGTATCGCGAGTAATGCATTACTCGAGTACCAAATACCCACGATTATGCTCGCTCATCCCTAGCCAAGGCGTCTGGCAAAGATGTTTGGATGAAAGGGATGTGTACCTGTGAATAAACTATCTCTAAAGGGTGTGAGATATTTGCTTCAATCCTCTCAAAACGTAACACCTTTCCGACACCCGAGTGTAAATGTACGCCAATGTCAGACTCCTTCCTTTAATATGGGCTCCGGCGGTGAGCCCACATCTTTTCCAGCACATGTCAGCTGTTTTGAAAAAGCATTTTCTGTTGACAGGCAAAAGCGCCTGTTATGATCCCTCCCGATGACACTAAAAACCCGCTCAGGCAAGACGCCAGCGGCAAGGCAGCACAACACCTCCAAGCTAGAGAGGGACAGCTCATGCAAGGTTTCCAGCTATGAGACCCAATAGGTGAAGGTCGTAGAGGTATTAGAGAGTATGCTGGTTTTGTTGGCCAGGCATTGCTTAACCATCTTTAAAAACTTTTCAGCGACGGAACGCTGGGAGGTCATGAAATTGTTCTCCTTCACTTCCCCGCTCCCCCTGCATGTTAAAGGATTGTCTCGCCACATGGAATAAATGACATTAACCTTTTTTTGAAAAGCAATGGTGAGTGCTGCTTCTTTTTTCAATATTGAACACACTTGGTCTTTAACACATTTCCATGCACCCCCAAGCTCATCAATATGTGGTATGCTTCGTATTAAGGACTGATTCAGCCTGTAGTCAACTGTTTGGTGCCGTTTTTTTCCTCTTTTTACACTTTTTGCTGTGGACAAGGGATTGGAAAGCACCTAGCACAGGGGAAGAGGCAGTGGTGTTATCCACTGGCATCAATTGTAGAAGCAGGCGTTCGGTCCCCGAGTCTTGTGCTTAGATATCGTGAATGATCATGCTGGTGGTGGTTAGGTCCTTGCTATTCTTGGCATGGCACAGGTTGCAAATGGGCTTTTTTTTTTTTTTTCTTAGAACTCGCTTTAACAAAAAATTCCAGACTGGGGAACACCTAACTCTTTGATGGAGGAATTTACAAGCGCCTGTGCTCTGCGGAACAGCTGCTCGCCTTCTCTCTGGTCGCCCCACTGCCTCTTCCTGCCTGTTTCGGTGTCGCAGATCCCTCCACCTTATCGCTGTTGGCATCGCTCTGCATGCCAGCTTCGCAGGTTGTGGAATATATTTTACAACCTGGTTGGTTTGTTGCTATTTCTTCATTCAATGCACAGCCTATGTTTGGGCGTCTGTTTTATTGATTGACTGTAAATTAACTTGCTATAGTTTGCGGGAGGTACACTGAAGATGAGCTAGCTACTATATAACTACCCTTCACTTTTACGTATCCACCTTTTCAGTTGTTTGCTGTCTTCGGTATCCATTATTATATTATATACCGTATATATAATTATTTTTTACTTTCTTGGTTTTTACCTCCTTACATTACCAGGGGTGTTTAATGTCACTCTGCTGCTTTTACACACGTAGTCAAAATTGTTGGTACCCCTCGTTTAACGACAGAAAAACCCACAGTGGTCACAGAAATAACTTGAATCTGACAAAAGTAATAACTAAAAAAATCTATGAAAATGAACAAATGAAAGTCAGACATTTCTTTTCAACCATGCTAGCATAGAATTTAAAAAAATAAAACTCATGAAATAGCCCTGGACAGAAATGATGGTACCATTAACTTAATATTTTGTTGCACAACCTTTTGGAGGCAATCACTGCAGTCAAACGATTCCTGTAACTGTCAATGAGACTTCTGCGCCTCTCGACAGGTATTTTGGCCCACTGCTCAAGAACAAACTGCTCCAGTTGTCTCATGTTTGAAGGTTGCCTTTTCCAGACGGCATGTTTCAGCTCTTTCCAAAGATCCTCAAAGGATTTAGGTCAGGGCTCATAGAAGGCCACTTCAGCAATATCTGACTTTCATTTGTTCATTGTCATAGATTTTTGATTTATAATTGCTTTTGTCAGATTCAAGTTATTTCTGTGACCATTGTGGGTTTTTCTATCATTAAACGAGGGGTACTAACAATTTTGACCACGTGTGTAGTACTCTTTGAAGTGTGAGCAAGAATGGGTGTTTGTTCATCCCTTCTCTGAACTTCAAACATCGCTTGAAGAAATTATGGGTTTTTTTGTTTGTTTTTTGTTGACAGCCCCTTTCTACAGAAGTTTTTGGGTGGAATCTCTCATCTCTCCGCATGGCTTCCAACTATTAGCTACTTAGGCTGGTTTCACACTAGCGTTTTATCGCGCAGCGCATCGTGCGCTATCGGTCGCACGCGCAATTGTCCCCTATCTTTAAAATGGCGGGCGCAGTGTCTAGCGATTGCATGCGTGCCTCAGCGTTTTCGTGCGCTGCACATTTTCCAGGTGTGCGACCAGACGCTACATGTTGCATTTTTTGCTCCTCCCAACATCGTTAAAAAAAAAAATCGCATGCGCATGCAATGTGCAAAAATATAGCATTATAGTCTATGGTGTCGCTGACGTGCGCTGTGAAGTGCGCATGTCAGCGTTTTGTGATCACGCGCGATTTCAGAGTAAACAATGTCTAGACACTTGTTTAATCCACCCCCTGAACAAGCAACATTGTTTTGGAGGAGTGCACATAAAAGAAGGGGTCTGTAGTGCCAGACCACTTACTCTACAGACAGTCTGCAAGAGATAAGACACCCTGGAAGAGAGAATACACCCACCCAGCAAGAGACGAAACACAAGTTTGGATTACAGCTTCAGCAGCTAAAATGCGAGTATTATAAAATTTATATATGTGTGCCTGTCCTTTAAAATATATTATGTACTAATGTTTTTTGTTTTTTTTTATTCCAGCATGTCTTGTGGATCCGAATATTCGCCATCCCAAGAAGAACTGGCCCAAGCTGACCGGGAGGTGAGGATTTTGCTGCCTCTACAAATGGGTAATAATTTGTGTTCTTTTACAGACCTCAGCATCGGAACCAGCAAGCGAGGCGGAACAGCGGGAGCAGCCTAGCCAAGTCACGGCGAGGAGACGCAATGTAAGTATCAAGTCTTTGAAGGTCCCTTTTTTTTTTTTTTAAAACTTTTTTTTTTCTATTCCTTTTTTTCTGTCCTGTTTTTCATCTTCTATATCTTTCTTCTTTTCTGTTTTTTTTTTCTATTTGATTCTCATCAATTTCCAAGATTATAATATATTTTTTTTTTTTCTAGGTTTCACAACGGGATGAAGACATCTATCTCGACAACGAGCACCTTATCCGCCTTGTCCAGGACAGTGTCCCGTTGTGGGACAGCCGTGACCAGCAGTACAAAGACATTGTGGTGACCCGGCAGCTCTGGAATGGGGTGGCCGCAGCGTCGATGGAGGGCTGGGACAGCGCCTCTGCTGCTTCAAAAAAGGTGTTTAGTAAGTATTTCCCTGCTGTTTGATGCCACATTGACTCTTGTTCCTGAGGATACTGTTGTGTTTCCTGATAGATATATTCTATCAGAGAACATAACAGTATCCTCAGGAACAACAGTGACTGCATTGTGTATTGTAATGCTGTACTGATCATGCTTTAACTCTTGATGCTGTTGATACTGGTGTGTTTCTTGCAAGATATATTCTTGCAGTAAACACACCAGTGACCTCAGGATCAACAGTGACTGCATTGTGTATTGAATTCTTTTGTGAGGCCGCATTGAGGCTGTGTGCCCACTTTGCATTTTTTTAAGCGTTTCCGCAGCATTTGTGCCGGCTCAGATGCTGCAGAAACACTTAAAAGAAGCTTCAAATTAATTTGCATGCGTTTTTGGCTTTTTGTGCCAATGCATGCGTTTTTAAACTCTCTGGAATCGCTTAGCGGCTAAAAACGCAGCATGCTCATTAATTTCCGCATTGCTGAGCGATTTTAGCTTTCCCCAATGTTCCCAGTAAACGTGCGTCAAAAAACGCGTCAAAAACGCGCGGCTTTTGTGCAAAAACGCGCAAGAAACGCGCAGAAAAAAGACGCGCGTTTTCTGAGAAGGGGATCAATTTCCTGAGCGTTTAAAAACGCTAACGTGGGCACATAGCCTGAATGTTTGCCACGTTCACTCAGGTGTGTGTGATGATACAGATGTTGCTATCAGTGCATTGTATAACATTTTTTCTTTGTTTTTTCTACAGTGAACAAAGTCCGCACACGTTGGCGATCAAAGAAGGACCGCTTCAACACTGATGTTTGTGCTGAGGGACAGGTTCGCAGTGGTTCAGTGGCAAGAACCAGAACAAAGTACCGCTATCATCGCAAATTGGCATTCCCAAGACCGGTCCTTGCCACCAGAGAGTAAGTATTCAATTTTTTTGTTTGTTTTTTTAATAACCTGTGCTTTTCTATTCCACAGCTGATGCTTCTAGTAAATGCACGATAGTAATGTTTTACTTTTCTTTCCACAGCACCTGGAGCAGCACTCTGCAACCTGTCCCTGGAGCGGTCCTTCATCGATCGACCCCGGAACCGTCCCAGTCATCCAACAGCCAGGAAGCAACTTGCAGGTCAGCAACACAGATACCTGTGACCAGGAAGCTGGTCAATCAGGTGTTCCCCTGTCCCAGGTCTCTGCCACTGGTTATGCGGGCACTACCCGGCAGAGGGCCTCGGACAGGCCTGTCTTGCCCGAGTTCATGCACTTGAGCGAGGCCTTTCATGCCAGTCTCAAGTCGCTGTCCAACAGAGTGGAAAGTGGTTTTTCACTCATGGAACGCTGTTTTACCCACATGGAACACCTCTTCCACTCTGTCGACCAGCGCCTTGACCGGCTGGAGGCCGACATCAACAGACCAGCGCACCATTTCTTTAGTAATTGAACAGGGCATGGCGGAACACCTTAGTCCTGAGCAACAGCTGAATGTGTTACAGGCCTGCAACACTGCTTTCTTACAGGCTATGCAGCAGAATCAGTACGTGCAGTACTCAGTGGTGTCATTCCCACCTGTGCCACCACTGACTCGCTTCATCACAGTACCGACTTCTGCTGCACACGACTGCACGGTCACCTGCATTCCTAGCCAAGCCGCACAACAATACACCGCACCAATGCCGAGTACTGCTGGACACTCCACCCCCGCCACCACCATGGCAAGCGCTGCTCCTGTCTGGAGCACCGCCACCACTCAGCATCAGTATGGGGGCACCGCCACCACTCCTCATTCCAGGAGCACCGCCACCACTCCTCATTCCAGGAGCACTGCCACCACTCCTCCTCCTAGGAGCACCGCCACCACTTCGCCTCCTAGGAGCACCGCCACCACTTCTCCTACTAGGAGCACCGCCACCACTTCTCCTACTAGGAGCACCGACATCACATTCTCCTTCAAGGAGCACCGCCACCACATATTCTCCTTCAAGGAGCATCGCCACCACATATTCTCCTTCAAGGAGCATCGCCACCACCGAGCAACAGAGGGGTGACCCACATTCCCTCATCATGGACACGGTCCACCATCTCCAGGCGGTCAAGCAATGTAAGGCGGTCACACGGTGGTAGTCGGTCCAGGCAGGTGACTCCTGCCCCAAAGAAGAACAAGAAACAAAAGACTTTGTCAGTCCCCCCTCTCCTTCTAATGTTTCTAAACCTGCCTCCATTTCCATCCCTGAGCTCCCATCCCCCACTACTTTATTCGCCCCTTCACCTAGAACGCCTTCCTCAACTTCCAGCCGTTCCTCGTCTCTCCACACCCCCAAAGTATCCCACTCTTCCCCAAACGTCCTTCAAAATATTTTTTTTTTAAATAAATGTGCAATTTTACTTTCACAAAATACTTTTTCATTAATGTGTCTTTCGCCGCCTACACACACTGCGCCGTACACGTTGCGTTTTTGCCACCACATAGCTCCATTACTGACACATGTTTCTTGTGTCAGTCTTGGAGATATGTGTAGTCAAAAACACAAATCTATATGACTTGTATTTTCCCCACCAGTCTCTTGAGTCAGCTAATATTACACAGACTGAATAGAGGATGTTGTTGAGTGCAAGGCGTATCTATTGTTACCTTGCCAGGTATCATCAAAAGTTAATTGACTATGGTGTGTTTTTACCATCATCATTTAACTTTTTGTGATACAAGGCAAGGTGATTCTAGATATACCTTGTAATTAACCACATCATCTATTCAGTGTGTGTTGAGAAACTGAGGAGATGACGGGGAAAATACACACCATATGTACAATACCCTGCCCATGTATCATAATTATCACACCTGGCCAGGTGAATACACCTGAGTTTTAACCTGCAGCGTCGCTTCAGTCTGCATATATTTCTATCAGACTGTAGCAATGCTGCAGTTTACCTCTTATGTGCATTCTCCTGCCCATGTGTGATTACCTTTTGAAGTCTGAATGCGTTACTTTTGGCGTCCTCAGTTCAGCATGACACCAGGCCTGGGTATTGCATTAGTTGTATAAACTTTACTATGTCTACTGTGAGTTCAAACTGAAGCCACAGTGATGATACTACAAATAAAATTTATAGTCATAGCGTTAGGTGTCATAAATAGTGAGGGATGCAACTGTAGTCCCAAATCACTATTGATAACATCAGGCCAGGTGACACAAAAAGTATTTGTATTATCTCCACTGTCGCTGCAAATTGAACTTAAAGTGTAGAGATGATAAAGATCATACAACTTGTGTGTATGTATAGTCACCAGGCCAGGAGTACTAGTAAATTCATGATGCACAAGACACAGCATCATTAATTCTCTGGTACACTGGGCCAGATGGTTATTGTATTGAAGTGTAAGAAGACGGAGTGCACGCGGTACAGGTATCAACACAGGTTTTTTATTAACTTACACACAAGAAAACTTTGTTACACCACTTGATCTTGCCATTCCACCCATCCCACATCTGAGTTGAAGTAGGCCGCAAATTGGTCCCTCATTTGGCCAACTTCAACCGATGACCTGAGAGGGTGCTGAGTAAATTCAGGCAATGGGTTAGGAAATGCATCATCGAGTTCAAAGTTCAGGTGCTCTCTAACCATGACAAAATTATGTAGAACTACACAGGCCTTCACCACCTCATCCACTGTTTCCAGTTTCAGATTAATGGCTGTGCTGAGAATGCGCCACCTGGAGACAAGTACACCAAAGGCACACTCTACAGTTCTTCTGGCCCTGGTCAGCCTGTCATTAAACATTCTTTTGCTCTGGTCCTCTTCCCAGCTTAGTAGGGCTTGAGCAGGTTTTAGCATATCTGGAATGCCTCACCCCCAACCACTACAAAGGGCTGTGGTGGACCTTCGGTGTTGGGAAGAGGCCGTGGCATGGGGAAATTGTACTGGTTGCCATACAACCACCGGCCCATGTCAGAGTTCTTAAAAGCCTGGGAGTCATTCCCACGGCCAAATGCACCAATGTCAACTGCAACAAACATACAGTCTGCATCCGCAATGGCCATGAGTACTGTAGAAAAGTACTTTTTATAGTTATAGTACTCAGAGCCTGTTCTTTTTGGTTTTATAATCCGGATGTGTTTCCCATCAACGGCACCCAAACAGTTAGGGAAATTACAGACTGTCCAGAATCTTTCAGCAATTTCAAACCACTTTTCCATGGTGGGCAGGGGCATAAATTCGGGACAGAGAACGTCCCACAAAGCCCGGCAGGTGTCCACAACTATTCCAGACAAGGTTGATATTCCAATACGGTACTGGAAGTGCAGTGAAGAGAGGGTCTCGCCAGTAGCCAGGAATCTGTGAAACCGAGAAACAACAAAAATTAATATTTGTGTATATGGATTGATACAACAACAATAAATACAATTTAACACAAGAAAAAAAAAATGGCATACAAATATATATGCAGCCTTTTCTTTACTACATGTCATAAAAAAAACTGCAGCCTTTGGTAAACTACATGGCAGAACAATAATTCTGCCAGCTTTGGAATAGTACATGTGAGAACAAAGAAAATTATGTAGGCATTGTTTTTGCAATACTACGTACCGTAATGTGACCAGGAGCCGTTACTCGGGAGGAATCACACGACGGAGCTGTGTGTCCTGTCTCCAGATGGCATCTTGGACACGACCAAGTAAATACATGAAGCTTTGTTGGGTCATCCGTGTGTAATCAGTAAATTTATCCGGGTTTGCCTGGAGCTCGCTGTAGAGGGTGTGGTACGGTCCACGGCTCTCCCGGAGTTCAATAATCGGATGTATCCACAAACGCCGCCACTGCCGTCTTCGCTGTCTTTCTCTCCCTTTGTTGATGGCAATTAACTGCATAAGCCTGAGCCATCCTGATGTCCAGATCCAAATTGAAGTGAAAACTCTTCCAGTGCAGATCCATGTTGTCAAGAGAAAATCCAAGCAAATGTGAAGAATTCAGCTGTAAACTGGGTCTATATAAAGAATTCCCATATCACAAGACCACTGCTGTCCCACTGGTGGAGTATGTTGCAAGAATATTTCAAGGATTTTCCTCCTGTGATTGTGACACCATGCGCATAAAAAATTCAAACGCATGGAAAAACGCATGAAAACGCATACAAACGCAGCTTTTTTTGTCGTAATGTGCACGATGATGCGACGAAAAATCGCAGCGTTTGTAAGCGTTTTTTGTAAGTGTATCATGTGCGCTCGAAACGCTGCGCAAAAAGGCGCAAGTGTGAAACTAGCCTAAGAAGATAACCTTGAAGGCTCTGGAATTTCTGTGATGATAAACCTCCCACATAACCTTGACATAAGGCTCCTGTTCACGTTCTTCCGTCCCAGCGCTCTGATCATGAAAATGGAATACCATAAGAAACGCACATTGCCCTATGTTTAATTGCAGCAATTACGTGAGATATCAAGTGTTACAGAAACATTAACTTGTAACAAAAAAAGCCATTTTCCTACACTGATCAATTATACTTTATAGTTAATAGAGTTTTAATGAGAATGTAAAAGATCGCACATGCAGGAGCAGATCAGTTTTGGCCTGATCACTGATGAACGGACGCATGGGTAACAAGACAGAGGACACAAGAGGCTGGAGGGCACCACTGCCCGGGATCACCCGTACATGCTAATGACAGAATAGGCGGAAAAAGGGGGGGGAGGGGCATGTACATAACAGGGATCACCAGACTATAATAGAGTGAAAAATTATCCTTTATTGAAACACTACAAAACACACTGAGAGCATTAAAAACATTAAAAATGCACAGGAGGCAATAAGGAGAGTACAAAAACCCGCAGTAGGGTTAAAAGACCCCTGCCGAAACCCACCACTAGAGTAGACTGTGAGAGATAAAGATAGGTAACACTCAAATCATATAACAATGACTGAATTGATGAAGACAAATCCCACAGATTCACATGAATGTACATAAACAGATGCTGCATATGTTACAGGGCTGAGGAGAGGCAGTCAAAAGTCATTCTGCTTAATACAAAATATAAAAAGTGCAGGTCAAGAGTGCAAAAAGACAAGACGCCCAATACAACCTGAGCCCAGAGAATGGAGACAAGCGCCTAAACAAAATAACACATCCAGCGACAGTTGTGGCCAAAAGTATTGACACCCCTGCAATTCTGTCAGATAATACTCAGTTTCTTCCTGAAAATGATTGCAAACACAAATTCTTTGGTATTATTATCTTCATTTAATTTGTCTTAAATGAAAAAACACAAAAGAGAATGAAGCAAAAAGCAAAACATTGATCATTTCACACAAAACTCCAAAAATGGACCAGACAAAAGTATTGGCACCCTCAGCCTAATACTTGGTTGCACAACCTTTAGCCAAAATAACTGCGACCAACCGCTTCCGGTAACCATCAATGAGTTTCTTACAATGCTCTACTGGAATTTTAGACCATTCTTCTTTGGCAAACTGCTCCAGGTCCCTGATATTAGAAGGGTGCCTTCTCCAAACTGCCATTTTTAGATCTCTCCACAGGTGTTCTATGGGATTCAGGTCTGGACTCATTGCTGGCCACCTTAGAAGTCTCCAGTGCTTTCTCTCAAACTATTTTCTAGTGCTTTTTGAAGTGTTTTGGGTCATTGTCCTGCTGGAAGACACATGACCTCTGAGGGAGACCCAGCTTTCTCACACTGGGCACTATATCATGCTGCAAAATTTGTTGGTAGTCTTCAGACTTCATAATGCCATGCACACGGTCAAGCAGTCCAGTGTCAGAGGCAGCAAAGCAACCCCAAAACATCAGGGAACCTCCACCATGTTTGACTGTAGGGACCGTGTTCTTTTCTTTGAATGCCTCTTTTATTCTCCTGTAAACTCTATGTTGATGCCTTTGCCCAAAAAGCTCTACTTTTGTCTCATCTGACCAGAGAACATTCTTCCAAAATGTTTTAGGCTTTTTCAGGTAAGTTTTGGCAAACTCCAGCCTGGCTTTTTTGTGTCTCGGGGTAAGAAGTAGGGTCTTCCTGGGTCTCCTACCATACAGTCCCTTTTCATTCAGACGCCGACGGATAGTACGGGCTGACACTGTTGTACCCTCGGACTGCAGGACAGCTTGAACTTGTTTGGATGTTAGTCGAGGTTCTTTATCCAACATCCGCACAATCTTGCATTGAAATCTCTTGTCAATTTTTCTTTTCCGTCCACATCTAGGGAGGTTAGCCACAGTGCCATGGGCTTTAAACTTCTTGATGACACTGCGCACGGTAGACACAGGAACATTCAGGTCTTTGGAGATGGGTTTGTAGCCTTGAGATTGCTCTTGCTTCCTCACAATTTGGTTTCTCAAGTCCTCAGACAGTTCTTTGGTCTTCTTTCTTTTCTCCATGCTCAATGTGGTACACACAAGGACACAGGACAGAGGTTGAGTCAACTTTAATCCATGTCAACTGGCTGCAAGTGTGATTTAGTTATTGCCAACACCTGTTAGGTGCCACAGGTTAGTCAAAGGTGCTGTTAATTACACAAATTAGAGAAGCATCACATGATATTTCAAACAGTGCCAATACTTTTGTCCACCCTCTTTTTTATGTTTGGTGTGGAATTATATCCAATTTGGCTTTAGGACAATTCTTTTTGCGTTTTTTCATTTAAGACAAATTAAATGAAGATAATAATACCAAAGAATTTGTGTTTGCTATCATTTTCAGGAAGAAACTGAGTATTATCTGACAGAATTGCAGGGGTGTCAATACTTTTGGCCACAACTGTAGGGCAGCATATGGACTAAGTAGTGAGGGAGGCAGGGGCCCAAAGGATGCCCGACGCGTTATGCCAGGAGACCTGGCTTCATCAGGGGCAATACCCAGTGTGTGTTAAAGTGTCTTATAAATACTGTTTAGCGATGCCGCTTGCCAGATATCAGCTGGAGGGTGTGGGCGTGTTGATAGCCGAGTGCCGAGGCCGGCGTGTGACGCGGGAGGAAGTGATGGCTGGCCTTCATCTGCGCAGGCTCGATGACGGCATTGAAAACACCGCTGGGAAGTTCAAAGATGGCCGACAACATGATCAACAGCGCATGCGCTAGTACTGCGCATGAGCGAACCACTTTTTTTTACTTAGTTCGGACTTGTAGGATCACACGCCGGCCTCGGCGTGTTACCCATCTTTATCTCTCACAGTCTACTCTAATGGTGGGTTTCGGCAGGGGTCTTTATAACCCTATTGCGAGTTTTTGTACTCTCATTATTGCCTCCTGTGCATTTTTAATGTTTTTAATGCTCTCAGTGTGTTTTACAGTGTTTCAATAAAGGATAATTTTTCACTCTATTATAGTCTCGTGATCCCTGTTATGTACATGCCCCTTTCCCCCTTTTTTCGCCAACATGTAGAGGACATTGCAATTACAGCAAAAAAATTCTGTCTTGCTCCAATGACTAGTCACCTAGTGAGACTAAAAGTATGTTTTTTTTTTTTTTTATTTTAGCAGTGGCGTCACGAACGAAGCACGACTGTAGCCAGTCAATGGGCTTTCCAATTTTGGGAACAGCAAGAACAAAAGTTCATTATATTCACTAGATCTTGGAATAATTGGATGCGGTTTAAAAAAATGTTCCTGTGCTGAGATAATCTTATTAATGTGCCCCTGCTGTGTACTAGCTGTGTCTGACCATGCAGAAACATTGACAGATCATACTACATCTCCTGGGCAGGGGAAGAAGCAAAAGAGGATACAGACAAGACAGCATGGGATCACAGTTGATTCTTTCTGCGAGGTAAAACATTACTTAAAAAACAGGCAGGGAAATGTTTGGCCTCACAAAAACAATCAGCTGTGATCCCCTGCTGTAATGTCTGTATGCTCTCTTTTGCTTCCTCCCCGCCCAGGAACTGTGGTATGATCAGACTATGTTCCTGTACGGTCAGACATAGCCATTACACAGCAGGGGCACATTTATACGATTATCTCAGCGCAGAAACATTTTATTTAATCACATCCAATTGTGGAACTTATTTTTCTTCCAAGATCTAGTGAATACAATGAACTTTTGTTCTTGCAAAATCCCCTTTAAGTGCTCTGGGATTGATATAGCACTTCCAAGCCTCTGCCTGCCTGTTGTTTCACCGCCCAGCACCAACCATCTTTTGCTTGAGTGATCGCCCACGGTCTTTGCGATATCAGGTACCAGTCAGACAGTGAGCCATCACTCGAGCTAGAGAGGCTGGTGCTGGCCGGGAAAAGAACCTTAGGGGCCCGTTAAACATAGCGATATCGCTGTAACGTCACCGATTTTGTGACGTAGCAGCGATATCGCTAGCGATATCGCTATGTCTGATACTTACCTCCGACCAGCTCCCCCGCTGCTCATCGCTGGTCGCGCGAGAACATCCTGGACCATTTCTTGTCGGGCGCTTCCTGTGGCGCCGACGAGCGACGCTTGGACGCGGGCGGGAGGACGTCAGGATCGCCGCGCCTGACAGGTAAGTAGCGACACCCAACCCCTGCTATGTCGCTGGTGAGATCTGCCTGTGTGGCAGCTCACTAGCGACCACTTAGCGATGCACCAGCGATCCATATCGTTGTCAGGATCGCTGGTGCATCGCTAAGTGTAACGGTACCCTTAGGAATCAGAGGTCCGGAAAGAGCTCTGTCACACCCGTAGCACCTCATGATGACTCATTTGCATATGATTTAAAATGATAATTTCTCTCAGGAACGCAGCAACAGATAAAAGTTGTAAATGGCTTAAGCTTTCAAAGACCTGCCTACCCATATACGCAGCTTGGGATGGTCTTACTGTAAGGTTCCCTTTAAAAGGAATATAGAAGAATTATTTTTAATACAGTATAAGGTACAGAAAAGTCGTGTCCGTGGCTACCACTGCTTTTATAGCACACAATCATATTTCTGAAGGATTAGCTCGTTGCAACGTTAATGTCAGCCTTTTGTGCTTCATAGCACCAAGCTTATGAGAAGGTCCTTTATGAAGCATCTGTAAGTGGATTTATCCACCAGCCTCCATTCACAGATTGCCTTGGAAACTGTGGGTAGTTGTACAATATGCAATAGTCTTACTGTGTAACCCTTATTAATAAGGAACCATTCCCCGGCTCAAGCTCCGTATTACAAAAATTACAACATGCGCTGCCGATTAGGAGTCAGGTTTTTTTTTTTTCTAAGTCCTGCGTATGGTCAGAAATATGGATGAGTGACTTCTAGCATGTTAAATTAATTATGGGCTAATTATTCAAATAAAATTCATAATATACTTAAAAAGGTTTTTATCATAACATGAAGGCATTAAAAAAAAAAAAAAAAAAAAAAAATCCTCTGGCTTTCCAGTGACAAGACTCTGTACCACTCATTTTATTTTATTACCATTCCTGACTTTAGGCAATTTTCATCACAAACTAAGAAAACCCACCTCTAACAAAGATCTCATTTTCTCCTACAGGCTCATCTACTTGGCTGTATTACAGCTGCAGAACTATATATTAGGATCACAAGCACATTCCTTATTTGTGTAACTAGAGCTGGAAAAACAGGTCCTGTGTAAAAAAGTAAATGCAGTCTTTAGGGTATGTGAACATGGACGTGTTTTTCTTTTTTATATATGGTATTTTTTTTTAGGAATTTTTGGAGAAGAAACAAGTCGGAAGTCTCAAAAAAAAAAAAAAAAAAAAAGGTGCTGATGTTCTGCTGTTTTTACTCTAAAAACTCTTTAAATATTCTGTGTGCACATACCACAGGCCACATTCCCAGATCAGTTTTTTTGAACATACATAAAAAAAAACCCTGATCTACCGGTATTTTGATTTCCATTTTTAGTCCATGTGAGCGTTTTTTCGCCATCAATGTTTCAGCAGTTTTTCTGGTATGGTGGGTGGGACTGATAGAGGTTTCCGGAATAGTCCCTTTGATTTTGCAAAAACACACTCGGTCCTTCACGGCTACAAAGGCACGCCAGACTGGTCTCTCCACCCTTTTTGGTAAGGCGTACACTAGAACCTGACCTCTAAAGAACATGGCCCACTTTAACCAACAGGAACCAGAATGCTTTGAGAGGCTTTTATACCAAAACATTTGCCCTAATTACAGCCTTACAGAGAGCTTCTTGAGGTCTGCGATAAACTTTCCCAAGCTGCCGGGGAAGGTGGCTTCCTCCACTTCCACAGCTGGTCAAGATGCTACATTTTCTAGGGTGGACCACCACAATTCACGAGGGTAGAGTCATAACTGATCATCTGTTGAACCTACCCAGGTAGTGGTCGAGCCGCACTTGCCCCCTTCTTTTCCTCTACTCGTTCAGACTGGAAATACCTCCTTCTCTTCTCCTCAAAACAGTATTATGGTGATTTATCAACCTCCTTCGAGGGTTCGCCCTGCCTGGTTAACCCAGATTGGGCCTGCCTAGACCACTTATGCTGCGCTTTGGCCCACGCAGTCTCCTTCTCCCAGTTCTCAGGGTCACTGTCTTATGAATAATTAGCCATTTCGCCATGCTGACTGATGCACTGATTACAAACAAACGTTTAGCAATATAATGGCGCAAGTTTCTTCTTCTCTCGGCTCTACCTTTCCGGAGAGAGTCCTCCTGATGTGGCAAGAGGATCTCTCGTCATTTCTGGTGACTTTGCCTCCAGCCACACCTCCAATCCTCTTCATTCTTCACCTGGTTGTTAGCACTTCATTTTTTACAGCGTCCTCTTCTGTTGTGCACCTCTTATGTTGTGCGGGGTCCTTGCTGCAGGGCATACCTTCTTCTGGGCCAGCATTCCAGTGGGCTGGGCACACTTTCACACTCCTACGAGCAATTCACTCCCATGATAGGCATTCTTTTCATTGCACCAGCCATCACCATCTTTAAGCACATCTCTGGACACCATCTGCAAATCTTCCAGCGCCACCTTGTTCGCACCATGGGTCGCCTCTCCCAAAATTTCTTCCTGCAGGGAAACGTTATTCTGCCGAATACACCAATTAAGGTGTAGAGAGGGGAAACTGGCTGACATCTGTAGCCACACCCCAAAATACCTTACACTGGGGTGCCTGGATGTGTGGCACCAGACTCATTTAGCTTCGCAATGAAGAAAACTGACGACTTTGCAAAAATTAAGTCTCGTTTACTGAGTTTAGAACATATATACAAAGGGTAGCAGGAACAATGTCTAGCTTTTTCTTCTGCATTACACGATAGAGGATTGCGCATAACGGTTTCGGACAGTGGCACATTACTTGTGAGAGACATTACATATGCATTGTAGGTTACATTGAGGGCCTCCATCTTCCAAGTACAGGGACACAAGGGTTGATGTGTTTTGCTGTGCCACTGTACCCTAACTGCACTCTTGTGGAGGGTGTAACAGACCTCTTACTAGCTACCACCTTACGGACGTGCCCTAGCTCATACCTCCCAACTTTTGAAGAAGGCAAAGAGGGACAAAAGTTGCGGCGCGCGTAGCGGCAAATTTTAGGCCATGCCCCAACCGCACCCATTTAGCACTGCTGATCACACTGTTTCATAAACAATAATTATAAACAGAAAAAAAAATGGAGCGCTGATGCCCCGCCGCCGCTTCTCAGTCCTCCTGCGGAGCCCCGAACGATTACCGCCTCCCGAGGTGACATGCTATAAGCTGACCGCCGGAAATGAGATCAGCAGTCATTTCCGGCGGTCAGCTTAGGCCTGTTTCTCACATCCGTTTGTCACCATCAGTCAAGATCCGCCGATTTGCAAAAAAAAAAAAAAAAAAGGATCCGCCGTTTTTCTTGGCGGATCCGTTTTTTTCCTCATAGACTTGCATTATCGGCGGAACTTGACGGATGGTCATCCGTTCGATCCTCTATTGTATGAATCCGCCAAGATTTTGCCGTCCGCTAAGCGGACAGGACGGAGCATGAAACGTTTTTTTCAAGCGCGGAACCGCATTTTGCGCTTGTCCGGGTGATTTAACCCTATATCCCGGCTGCGAAATCTCTCTCTCTCTGAAGGATAAAACACGATGTAACAGCAGAATAGTGAGTTCAGCTCTGGAGGTGACTGGAGGATAAGACACAATGTTATAGCAGAATAATGAGGAAAAGACATGATGTGACAGCAGAATAGTGAGTGCAGCTCTGGAGGTGACTGGAGGATAAGACACGATTTAACAGAATAGTGACTGCAGCTCTGGAGGTGACTGGAGGATAGGGACACGATGTAACAGCAGAATAGTGATTGCAGCTCTGGAGGTGACTGGAGGATAAGACATGATGTAACAGCAGAAAAGTGTCTGCAGCTGTGGAGGTGACTGGAGGATAAGACACAATGTAACAGCAGATCTCTCTCTCTCCCCCCCTCCCTCCTCCATTCCTCGCTCACCCGACTTCCTACATTCCTCGCTCACCCGACTTCCTCCCTATCTTCTCCGCCTCCTCCATTCCTCGCTCACCCGACTTCCTCCCTATCTTCTCCGCCTCCTCCATTCCTCGCCAGATCACGGCCCCATATCGCGGGATAAATAGCTTCCCGGCCGGGATGGCGGGATATGGCCCCCAAATCGGGACTATCCCGCGAGAATCGGGAGGGTTGGGACCTATGCCCTAGCTTGACTGACCCAGTATTCTATCACTGCTGACCTCCAGGTCTAGCAAACACTGAGACTTGCTTTAAAGGGGATCTGTCACCCCCCATTTTTGCCCTATAAGCTGCGGCCACGGCCATCAGGGGCTTATCTACAGCATTCTGTAATGTTGTAGATATGACCCCAATGTAATCTGAAAGATAAGAAAAATGAGTTAGGTCATGGCGTTCGGTCAGATCCGATGGGTGTTGCCGTCCCGTCCGGCACCTCCCATCTTCATACGATGACGTCCTCCTCCTTGCTTCTCCCTCGGCTCCTGCGCATGCATACTTTAACTGCCCTGTTGAGGGCAGAGTAGAGTACTGCAGTGAGCAGGCGCCGGACCTCTCTAACTTTTCCCGGCGCCTGCGCACTGCAGTACTTTACTCTGCCCTCAACAAGGCAGATAAAGTACGCATGCGCAGGAGCCGAGGGAGAAGCAAGGAGGAGGACGTCATCGTATGAAGATGGGAGGCGCCGGACAGGACCGCGACACCCATCGCACCTGTCCCCGCCGAGTATAATCTAATGTATTTTTCTTATCTTTCAGGTTTCATCAGGGATATATAAACAGCATTACAGAATCCTGTAGATAAGCCCCTGATGGCGGTAGCCCCAGCTTATGGGGCAAAAATGGGGTGACAAATTCCCTTTAACTCTTCCTGCTTAGGTGCTCTAACTTGCCTGCGATGAGAAAAGTGCCAACATTGTAGATTGGTTGCTGAATAACGTGCTCCCTTGCTGGTTTGTTACTTTCACACACACACACCCAATGATCACAAAACTCTGAGGATGTCCTTTGTTCCTCTCCAGCTCTCTCTAGACTCTCCAACAACTCCTAAAACCAGGATCTCACACACTAGCCCCCCATCTATGGGCCGGCCTTACAGTTAACAGTCAGGAACTGCAGCCTCCAGGAGGATAAAACATGTAATAAAATACAATTTAAACACAAAACAGGGGTCTTCAGAGAGAGTGCTACGCTCTCTTCTCCACCTTTATAAGCACACTGAGCAGTCAGGTTACACAGCCTAGTAATGTTCTATGGAAAGGGGGATCAGGAGTAAGGAGCACCCAGCACAGTGAGACACACACATAATTGTACTGCAGCTATTATGCCATAGTAACAGAGCTGGATTCACAGCCACACAGCCGAGTATTGTCGTATGATGTCTTAATTTCCGTTGCTACTTCTGGACATGTACTACACAGAGGAAAATAAAAAAAAGAGGAATGTTACACGTCTATGTGCTGTGTATAGGCGACACCATAGCAACGAGCCGCTACCCACTAGCAAAGAGTGAACTGAAAACTAGAGAGCCTGCAAACCAGAAAACCAGTGAAAATGAAGGTTACAAATCATATAAAAACCAGACATAATGTTATTCCTCATGTACATACACAACAGCTCAGTTTAAAAAGTTACGAGCTTAACAGAGTCATAAAAAGTGCTTTATTACACTCACAAAGATTAGAGTTAAAAAGAGCTCAAGTGAATG
The DNA here is from genome assembly GCF_039654945.1 of Dendrobates tinctorius. Taxonomy (NCBI): domain Eukaryota; kingdom Metazoa; phylum Chordata; class Amphibia; order Anura; family Dendrobatidae; genus Dendrobates; species Dendrobates tinctorius. Next base: position 17,028,494 of record NW_027361697.1, on the reverse strand, counting down.
TATAAAATACATGCGGCGCGCCAAGTTTACGTGTTACAATACCTTTCTGGCCTAAAACTGGAGAGAAAATAATATCCACCAGAGAACTGTTACAAAATAAAGAAAGGCAAAACAGAAGCATTTACAGAATGTAAAAACGTATGGAAGGCTATCCACTGGCGTCAGCGCTGGTATTTCGTGATGAGCGAACATACTCGGATAAGGCATTATACGAGCATGCTCGTGTGATAACCAAGTGTCTTCGGCGTGCTCAAAAATAAGTTTGAGTCCCCGCGGCTGTTCGACAGCTGCAACATATGCAGGAGTCGCCTGTTTGTTAGACCATTCACTGCATGTGTTGCTGCTACCTAACAGCCACGAAACATGCAGGTACGAAGACTCGAACATAGTTTTAGAGAACGCTGAAGTCACTCAGCACCCGAGCATGCTCAGATAACACCTTAGCCCAGCACGTTCACTCATCACTACTGGTAATGTATTAATACAAAGATAATTTCATCCACTGCAATAATGGCACTAAAAGAGTAAAACAACAGCAGCCATTGAGCGTAACCTTAGCCTGGATAATATAGGACACGTGCGCTTGCCCAACATTAGTTACTGAAAATATATGCGCTCTTCAAAACAAAAATAGATCCATCTCCTATCAGGCAGAATTGTGATATCACTACAGAAAAAAAACAGCTGTTCATTGACAAATAGGTTGGTGGCGAGGCTATGTGGGGTGATATGGCCACTGCAAAATTTCTGCAGTAGGTATTTAGAGGTAAAGTCGGCACCCAAAAGTCTGCATTTTGGTACAAAAATACCCAACAATTGCCACAGAGTTAAGACAAGGGTGTATGCGCTCTGGATCTTTACTCATAGAAGGCATTTTGAAGTCGGTTTGACTCCATCAGATATACTGGAAGAAGGAGTCAACTGGACATCGAAATGCATTGTATGAAGATCCAGAGAAGGCACTCCCTTGTCTTCAGTCTGCGGCAGCGCCCGGGAATCACCGCTCTTTCTCCTGTTTGGTCTGAATACGTTTCTTCCCACTGGCATTTGGGTCAGCGTTCAGAGCACCCTTCATTCTTCCAAGTACGCAGTGGTGCAGGATCATAACCCAGGCAGGTGAGCATATACCATCCCTTGCTCACTGCGTCTTATATTGGGGGTAACACAGTTGCAGCACCTTTTCTCTCTTTCCACAATGCTAGTACTGCGGTATGTAGCTATTTTTTGGTTTGGAAACTACAGATTGAAGATCTGCTTCTTATAAGATGAACATAAAGTAGCACCAGCAGTCTGATCATCTTCCTATACATGAAATAGAGGTCATCAAGGAACCGGACTATGGCATTTTTATAGGTTTCTACAGTTTCACAAGTATTTTCATATGTTGTAGGGTCTTAAATTCCTTGCCTGAGGAGGTGGTGATGGCGAACTCATTCAAGGGGTTCAAGAGAGGCCTGGATGTCTTCCTGGAGCGTAACAATATTGTATCTTACATGAAAACACATAAAGAAAAAAAGTATATGCACACAAATAGGGATCACCACAAGGATATGATAATCAAAAAGTATCAATTTTATTAATGGACACAACAAACAGACACTTTGTTTAAAAACAATTAAAAAGTCTGAACAACCAGACACTGATAACAAAACAAAGACAATGGGTCATTTTGATAAATAGTTAAATACTATGGGTCCCAAGGCCAACCATTCAGTATAATGCCAGGTATCTGCTAGTTACCATAACCTAGGGTCTATCAAATCAATTGTAATGACAATCATGACCTTGGATCAAAAATACCATATTATCAATAACTACTATGGTTACATAGAGATTCTACATATGCCATGAATAGAAAATTGAATACTTATCATGTTGCCAACACAAATAAACATACATTAACAAGTCCCTTTCCCTAGCATGATATCACCTGGTTTCTGAGGATGAACAAGCTACCGGGTAGGTTACATGGGACCCCCAAACCCACGCGTATCGACACAGTGATGTGTCTTTCTCAACTGAATGGTTGGCCTTGGGACCCATAGTATTTAACTATTTATCAAAATGACCCATTGTCTTTGTTTTGTTATCAGTGTCTGGTTGTTCAGACTTTTTAATTGTTTTTAAACAAAGTGTCTGTTTGTTGTGTCCATTAATAAAATTGATACTTTTTGATTATCATATCCTTGTGGTGATCCCTATTTGTGTGCATATACTTTTTTTCTTTATGTGTTTTCATGTCAATCCATTTATATGCACTAGGTGATCCCACCTAAATTGACATTGTGGATGGTGCCCGTTTATTCTATATCTTGTCAAATATTGTATCTTACAGTTATTAGGTTCTTTAGAAGGACGTAGATCTGGGGATTTAATCTGACGGAATATAGGCTGAACTGGATGGACTAATGTCGTTTTTGGGCCTCGCTAACTACGGTATGTTACTATGTAAAATGTCCTGCAGATCAGTGCGGGCTCAGGTCCTGAGAACCCCACTGATCACTCAGAAGAGCTCACTTTAGCAAGCAGAAGCGTCGAGCTCTTCTATGAGAGCGCACGCAGAGCCCCGAAAACAGAAGAAAAACTTGAAAGTGTGGGTGTTAAATTGTTTAATTGGTAATCCACCTAGGACCAACATCTTCACTGAAGTAGCTGCACTATCATAAAGTACTTACGGTAGTGCAGATCACCAAGTGACTTATGCGGTCCACTTTTACTCTGCAGTAATGCATTTGTATCACAGTACACCCACTTAAAACAGTATTCTGGTTGCAACAAGTTATCACCTACTAACCAGATTGGTCGGGGTATGATCGCCGGTACCCACTGTGACCGTTTGAATAGGGAGGCAATGCACATGCTCAACCGCTGCTCCATTCATTCTATGCGAAGAACAAAAAAAACTGTACAGCAGTCCGGTCGTCCCATGCAGAATAAATGGACCAGCGGTTGAGCATGCGCACTGCGGCTCCATTCGGACAACCAGTGGGGGTCCTACAGGTCAGACCATCCACCGAACTAGAAATTAACAGTTGTTCGGTGGATTGGTGATAAAAGCGTATTTCAGAAAAAGCGAAGTTAATGGGCCGCCATGAAATATATTATAGAGGCATATCCTCCAGAAGAAGATACGAAGAGTGTTCTGCGAGGACCACTCCGATCACGTAGCCATCTTTCATATCAGAAGTCTCTATAGGATTTGATTTACTTTTTTTCCGGTTCCATTCTAGGATTTATAAAACTTATAAAAAGTATCAAAAAGTAGAACCATAACTCCAAAATTGCTGACAGGCAGATTAAGAAACTAAGGGCGTGGACTGGGATTTACACAAAGATTATCGAGCACTGGATATCTGTATTTAGCTTCCTGGTAGCTTAGGCTACACCAGGAGTAATGTAGGGGTATGACCTGTGGGAGTGGGACAGATTTGGGGGAGCACAGCTGTGAGGGAGAGATCATTGGGGAAATTGGAATAGAGAAGCATGAGAAGTGCCACCATCAATGATGGGAAGGTCTAATCTGACTACTAGGGGACAAAGACTAAAGTGACATGTAAAGGCCCATTCAGACAAGCTAATAATCGTGGGAACAAGCCTTCATGGGAAAGCTCAATCTCAATTACTAACCTGTTTAAACAGGACAGTAAATCACTTGAACAACGAGGAAATACACTCATTTGTCGGACGCAATGTTTTATTTCAATTGTTTTGGGTGCATACAACATTAAGTTCTCGGCAGCACATTGTTCTGAATAAATGGGAAAATGTGCTGTCGAGAACAATGATTTTTAAGCTGCCACCCATTGCTCTTGGCAGCACATTTTCAGATTTTAAACAGCAAAATGTGATGCAGAGAACATGACGTTCTATAGGGTAAGTACAAAACAGTTGAATTAAAGGGGTTTACCCTCCCAAAAATAAAAAATCTAGCCATCTCATATCCATATTTATCACACTGTTACAGTAACATCAAATATTTTTTTTTTTTTACTGCTTTATTGTTAATGGTGATGAGGAGGCAATTCAAAATTGTATACTATATATAAAAATTTGTTTTTTGGTATATTTTAAAAACTTTTTTCTTCCCTCTCATACTTTATTTTTTAGCCCCCTTAGGGTATTTGAACCTGTGATCGAGTCGTTTGTCCTGATGCTCGTGTGACATAAGTACTACAGCTAATCAGCGACCACTAATCGTCTGCAGCGCTCCAACTTCCTCCAATCGTCAAGTGTAAACAAAGCAGCCCATTAGCGGCCGATTAATGTTAGGTCAAGTGACCGCTGCAGCCAAACATGAAAAAAAAAGTTTTGATCAGCATTTCAGCCCGTTTTTAGTGATATATACGGTATAAAGTAAAACATTGTTTTCAAACGTCCTCTTTAAGAATAGGGTGCCCAAGTAGGGGGAAAAAAAAGTCTTAAAGGCCATCATATGCTCATGACGAACCGGACAAAGGTTGCTATTCACATTCCAATCATAGGGTCGCCAGACACGGCATCTGGTCTCATCCTGTCTCTTGCTCAAGGTCCCGCCATCAAGAGTGGACCCGGCCCGTGTATTCTATAACGATGGTCATTAAGTTGAATAAGGCTTCTCTTCCTCAAAAGGCTATGTTCACATCATAGTCAACCTTCCCGTCAATGGCTCCATCCAGGCTTTCGTCTGAAGTCCTGAATTAACGGTCATAGATTGTAATGATGCAGATGGAGTCACTCTGTGTCCTCTGTTGGACATAACTTTGGATGAGTGAATCCATCTGCATCATTAGTCCATGGCCCCATCAGCAAATAAGCAAAATCTGGTTTTCCAGGGTTACTGACGTGAGGGTAAAACGTTACATGAACATAGCCGAAGACGACACCATTAAACGGAAGCATGTGAGCCCCAAGTGACAGTATAAAATAAGCACATAGCCTTGTGTGTAGGGAATACAGCATCCAAAAATAAATAAATAAAAATAATTACAGCTCTAATAATTAGTGTGCCATGTGGACCCTTGAAGGGGCTCAGATCAATATTCCAAACACTATGCTTGCTTGTCCAACTGGTGATTGACTGCACTGGTATGTCTGAGCATTCTCTGCAGACCTTGCTCTCTCTAGACAAACCAGTGCTATCAATCACCAGTGAGGGAGGCAGGGCCAGGCAAACCAGTGCTATCAATCACCAGTGAGGGAGGGAGGGCCAGGCAAACCAGTGCTATCAATCACCAGTGAGGGAGGCAGGGCAAGGCAAACCAGTGCCATCAATCACCAGTGAGGGAGGCAGGGCCAGGGAAACCAGTGCCATCAATCACCAGTGAGGGAGGCAGGGCCAGGGAAACCAGTGCCATCAATCACCAGTGAGGGAGGCAGGGCCAGGGAAACCAGTGCCATCAATCACCAGTGAGGGAGGCAGGGCCAGGCAAACCAGTGCTATCAATCACCAGTGATGGAGGCAGGGCCAGGCAAACCAGTGCTATCAATCACCAGTGATGGAGGCAGGGCCAGGCAAACCAGTGCTATCAATCACCAGTGATGGAGGCAGGGCCGGGAAACCAGTGCTATCAATCACCAGTGATGGAGGCAGGGCCAGGCAAACCAGTGCTATCAATCACCAGTGATGGAGGCAGGGCCAGGCAAACCAGTGCTATCAATCACCAGTGAGGGAGGCAGGGCCAGGGAAACCAGTGCTATCAATCACCAGTGAGGGAGGCAGGGCCAGGGAAACCAGTGCTATCAATCACCAGTGAGGGAGGCAGGGCCAGGCAAACCAGTGCTATCAATCACAAGTGAGGGAGGCAGGGCAAGGCAAACCAGTGCTATCAATCACAAGTGAGGGAGGCAGGGCCAGGCAAACCAGTGCTATCAATCACCAGTGATGGAGGCAGGGCCAGGCAAACCAGTGCTATCAATCACCAGTGATGGAGGCAGGGCCGGGAAACCAGTGCTATCAATCACCAGTGAGGGAGGCAGGGCCAGGCAAACCAGTGCTATCAATCACCTGTGATGGAGGCAGGGCCAGGCAAACCAGTGCTATCAATCACCAGTGAGGGAGGCAGGGCCAGGCAAACCAGTGCTATCAATCACCAGTGATGGAGGCAGGGCCAGGCAAACCAGTGCTATCAATCACCAGTGATGGAGGCAGGGCCAGGCAAACCAGTGCTATCAATCACCAGTGAGGGAGGCAGGGCCAGGCAAGCCAGTGCTATCAATCACCAGTGAGGGAGGCAGGGCCAGGGAAACTAGTGCTATCAATCACCACTGAGTGAGGGAGGGCAAGGGAAACCAATGCTATCAATCATCACTGAGGGAGGCAGGGCCAGGGAAACCAGTGCTATCAATCACCAGTGAGGGAGGGCAAGGGAAACCAGTGCTATCAATCACCAGTGATGGAGGCAGGGCCAGGGAAACCAGTGCTATCAATCATAAGTGAGGGAGGCAGGGCCAGGGAAACTAGTGCTATCAATCACCACTGAGGGAGGCAGGGCCAGGGAAACCAGTGCTATCAATCACCACTGAGGGAGGCAGGGCCAGGGAAACCAGTGCTATCAATCACCACTGAGGGAGGCAGGGCCAGGGAAACCAGTGCTATCAATCACCAGTGAGGGAGGGAGGGCCAGGCAAACCAGTGCTATCAATCACCAGTGAGGGAGGCAGGGCCAGGCAAACCAGTGCTATCAATCACCAGTGAGGGAGGCAGGGCCAGGGAAACCAGTGCTATCAATCACCAGTGAGGGAGGCAGGGCCAGGGAAACCAGTGCTATCAATCACCAGTGTGGGAGGCAGGGCCAGGGAAACAAGTGCTATCAATCACCAGTGAGGGAGGCAGGGCCAGGGGAACCAGTGCTATCAATCACCAGTGAGGGCCAAGCAAATCCAGTGGTAGGAACGGTGCACTGAGCCTCTTGGCTAAACTAAAGTCGTCCAGATCACCCTAGCTAGCAGATCTGATTAAACTCGTTTCGGCAGGATTGAGGCTGGAATTAGAAAACTAAGAAAGTCCAATTTTTTTTTTTTATTTTTTTTTTTGGGGGGGGGGCTATAGCCTCTGCAAGGTTATAAATAATAATAATCTTTATTTTTATATAGCGCTAACATATTCCGCAGCGCTTTACAGTTTGCACATATTTTCATCACTGTCCCTCATGGGGCTCACAATCTAATTTCCCTATCAGTATGTCTTTGGAGTGTGGGAGGAAACCGGAGTGCCTGGAGGAAACCCACGCAAACACGGGGAGAACATACAAACTCCTTGCAGATGTTGTCCTTGGTGGGATTCGAACCACTGAGCCACCGTGCTGCCCGCTGCCCGTTATGAGTTCATATTATACTGTCAGTTTGGGCAGATCGACTCACGTTAAAGGCTATGTTCACATGTTGTGTTTTTGCAGCATTTTTTTAAATGCAAATTATAAGTTGTGTTTTACAGTACAAGAAAAGTCTATGAGATTTCAGAAATCCCATGAACACACATTGGTTTGGAAAACTGCTGCATGTCACTTCTTTCAGCGCCTTTTCACCCATAGGAAACAATGATTAAGTGCATAAACAGAGGTACTGGTTCTTGCTGGCTTTTTGGTGCAAAGACCTAAGGATGCTTAATCAGGCTTTTTTGGACCACTAAACTTTCTTAACATTCCCAAAAGACAACAAAAGTGCAACAAAACCTGCTGAAACGCAGCAAAAATGCAAGGTGTGAACACTGCCTAAGACACAACCATTCATTTTTGGATCAGCCTTGAGCCGCTGGACTTCGTTCTACTGTAGGAATCAGAAAAGAGATCATAGACCTAAAACAAGTCACAGTGACCGACAAGTCAACGTGAAGTAGGGACTGTGGGTCCGGGGTCTGTTTGTGTTAATTTCCAGACTAGCACAAGCTTAGTAAAATATGGTGCACACTATAAAAAAGCCATCTAGATGTTAGGAGTTAATTACTAAACCATGTGCAGGGTAGAAGCTCTGTGGCCACTGGAAACCCTCCTTTTCCTGTCACATCAGCAGCACAGGCAAACTTTGGAGCAGCGGAAGATCTGAGACTCGGAAGATCTGAGACTCCCGTGCAAAGTACAGAAGGAGCGAAGGATAAGACTGTGACATCAGGGCCCGGCCCACGGACTACGAGGCGCACTGATCCTCCGGAGCCCAGAGATAAAGGCTGCTGTATCTGGACACCACTAGGCAGAACAAACCGGGGTGTGGAGTCCACTGCAGAAAACAGGGCAGGATTACATGTCAGAAAGGAGGAAACACAATGGAAACAATATTTACACACAAAACTAGGATGTTTCATTTTGTTTGTTTCCATCTTATCTTTAAAATACAGTTAAAAAAAAAAAAAAAAAAAAAAACACAATAATGTGAAAGCGATGGTGGGTTATGTTACACAGGAAAACCTTCTCCAGGGATAAAATGAAAACTTTATTTTTTTTTTACTTCTGTGTTAAAACCAGAAGTCTCTGTATATATGATTTATTAGTGCATATGAACACTGCCCCATCTTTACGATTAAAAGCTCAGCACAGCGCCAACCCCCTCCGCCCGTCAAGGGGAATCTGTTGAAAGAATTTCCCCCAAAAAACAATAAGTGCGTGTAGCAATATTAATGAAAAGTCCAGCAATACATTTATAGATCAGGTCCGTTCCTCCATTACTGGGAAAACAGTTTGAATTGATATGCAAATGGCTATGATAGATTTGAAGCCTCCGTCACTCCAGCTCTATTCTCCACCTCCTTCTGCTTGACTGAAGACTCCTTTGCCTGAAGTCACACAGCACTGAGACGGTCAGTCGATCAGACTCCCTTTGAGTCTGAATTCACAGATTTTATTTTTTTCTTTTCATCCCGACAGCACAGGGACCTATAGAGTATCAGCAAGCCATACCCACATTAGTTTTAAAAGCCGATCTGTGCCTCCGGTCCGAGAGACTCAAAGCGTGTCGTAATCTCATCGGTTTTGCAGATCAAACTGGACCATTTAAGTCAGTATAAAAGTGATGAGACATGGTAGACGGACTGTACTTTAGTGACCTATCAGAGAGTCATATTAAGAGTCAATGGACAACGTTCACACCCACAAATTAATAACACCCAGTTGTCAATGTAGTTGAACATTTCTAGTAGGAATAATAGCAGGAGCGGCGCAACAGCAGGTGCGGCGCAACAGCAGGTGCGGCGCAACAGCGTTCTAGGAAAAGCTACAGAATTGCTCTATTTATTGGGAATACAAATCACCAAAGCAGACATATCTGACGAGATCCTGGAAGAATAAAACAGAGATCTCTGATTTTGTAGCTGAACACTTGGCTATATTTTCACTTTCCCCATTTTCTAAGAATACAATGCAGTAGGAGTTGCAATGTGCTCATGAAGAAAATAATGCAATCACTGAGTAAATATAATCCCTATTAACTTCCATCCATATGACATATGTCTCCAGGCTTATTATATATGTGTCTCCTAGGTTTCTCTCCTATTAAAGGGGCTGTCCACCACTAGGACAACCGCTTCTTGATCTAAATGTTAGGCCCCCATAAAATAAAGCCTACACTCACCTCCCGTGCCGGCGCTGTGCTCTCCCTTTATTGGGAGACAACATTTAGGTCAAGAAGAGGGTTGTCCTAGAAGTGGACAACCCTTTTAAAGGGAACCTGTCAGCTGTTTTGGCCAATGCAAGATGCGGCCACCGCCTTTCAGGGCTTATCTACAGCACTCTATAATGCTGTAGATAAGCCCCCTCCCTGCAGTCCGACCTGCAAGATAAGAAAAATAAGTTTTATTATACTCACGGCCAAAACAGCGGACAGGTTCCCTTTAAGAAGAAAAAAAATATATCAAGCCACCTGACTTCATATCTGCTACACCAACTACCATTTATAAGAGACTACCGTAAAGCATAGTTATTATTCACCAAGTGGTCGCAGAGTCATGGCCGCCCTGGTCCCTTTCCAAATGCCTTTACTTTTGGAACGTGAAGTCGGGTACAACCTCAGAAATGTAGTGCAGATAGTTATGAGAGACATAGCTCTAATATTAAATACGCCTCCTAGGTTTTGACTCTCGCAACTGAAAGTCTCAACACGGATCTGTGAATAATATATTCCGTACACCTTGTGCTCTACATCGGCAAGACATAAACCTTCAGAGCAGAACTCCGTAAGTGAACTCTGTACGCTCATTATCTTCTGCTAGTAATGACCTCTCCAATATGAATCTCCGACTCTGAACACGACGGCGTTTGAACATTCGCCTACACACCCAGCACCGGACACATCAGCGAGGAGACGAGATCACCATCAATAAGCTGAATCTTGTGCAGATCACAGACTCTCATGATGACAAGTGCACGTATAGCACATAAGCATGATGTCACATAACGGGAATCTGGCAGGTCCAGAAGCCTCGAAAACACACCGATAAGGCCGCCATACGCATTAGATGGCTGTCAGCTCGGCCGATTCGTAAACCACGTTCACGTGTTGAGTATTTGGGGAGTTTTTTACCTCAGTATTTGTAAGACAAAACCAGGAGTGGGTGATAAATCCAGAAGTGGTGACGGGTTTCTATTACACTTTTCCTCTGATTGTTCCACTCCTGGCTTTGACTTACAAATACTGAGGTAAAAATCTCACCAAATACTCAGTGTGTGAATGCAGCCTTACAGACACGTAAGCCCTCGTTCGGTTGAGCACTTGTTTCTTCTATTAGTAATGTGCGACCGTGCTCGGATAAAGTGTTATCCGAGCATGTTCGGGTGCGCTCATAAAATATGTTAGAGTCCCTGCGGCTGCATATCTCGCTACTGTTCGACTGCTGCAACACATGCAGGGATTGCCTGTCTGAGGCCGGTTTCACATTTGCGCTTTATAGCGCAGCGACGGCCGCCGCTAAGCCCCGCCCCCTGTCGGCTCCCTGCCCGCCCCTTCCGGTCGTCGCCGCCTTCTAGCGCACATGGGCGCTTGCAATCTGCGCACCCTATCTTTAGCATAGGGTGCGCAGATCGTGCGCTGGCCATGCGCTAGCAGGATTTTGCTGTGCGCTGCGCACTTTTGAAGGTGCGCCGAGCGCGCCAAAATGCAACATGCTGCGTTCGGCGCACACGGGCGCACCTTCAAAAGTGCACAGCGCACGGCAAAATCCTGCTAGCGCACGATCTGCGCACCCTATGCTAAAGATAGGGTGCGCAGATCGCAAGCGCCCATGTGCGCTAGAAGGTGGCGATGACCGGAAGGGGCGGGCAGGGAGTCAGCAGGGGGCGGGGCTTAGCAGCGGCCATCGCTGCGCTATAAAGCGCAAATGTGAAACCGGCCTAACAGCCGCGAGACGCGTAGCCACGGGGACTCAAACATATTTTTTGAGCACACCGAAGACACTCATTTAGCAACATATTCGAGTACGCTCGCTCATCACTATTCTCCATGACAGACCTGACAACTGACACATCAGCCGGCAGCTAATCTCACACAGAAAACTTTCCTCAGAACTTGGTCCCCACACCCTCCATAGCACTATGTGCCTGGACATATAGATTTTGGCAGGTGACCTCTTCATGCAGCTCCAGGGCTCACTCAGATATAAGTGATTTTTTTTTTATATGCCAAAAAAAAAGGCAGATTATTATTTTTTCTTTTCATGAACTCTAATTTTTCAAGACTTGAATCAAAATCGAACAAGTTTCTGATTTGGCACGGACCACTAAAATCCTCCCACATACATGGACTTATGAGCACCTCCATAGACTATAGTAATAGCTGCAATTTCTATCTGTGGAAAACAAGGACTGATGCGACAACATGTGAGGTCGGAATGAGACCTTACCCTGTAATATCTGATACCGGTCGTACACGAAGCCTCAGAATGTGATGGCGCTATGGAAACATACAATGATATAATAATCATTGTATCATCACCGGGGATCAGATCTAGTAAATTAGACATTTCTACATTATTTATCTCATATGGTGGCATAAGAAAGTAGAAGAGCTTAAGAAGAAAAAAAAAAAAAAAAGGGCTTATTTTTTTTACCCTATGTCCAAAGCATGAATAAAAGGTTATAATATAATAAATATAATATGAATAAAAGCTCTACTATGAAAAGATACAACTTATCACATATGGCTATGTTGCTGGAGAGATACAAATGTTAAAGAATGTGTCAAAAAAAATAATGAAAAGTTGCTACATCCTGAAAGGGGTTAAAAAAAACACATACGTAAGTTTTTCATAGATAGAGAGCATAGAATATATAAATTATATTCTATGGGGTTGTTGAAATGTGTTTCTTTGCAAACTGTATGTTCTACCAAACAAAGAAAAAAAAAAAAAACCTCTATGTTGATCAAAATAACCCATACAGGCCAATAAGTCTGTGAATACCCGGCACACGGACGGCGTCAGGGTACAATCTGAGTGTTGTCTGGGATTAACATTGGAGTGGATGAACGTTCGGTAATTTATTTATATTTCCGTCTGTAAAAAATTCAGCGCAGATTCTCACCGCTGCCCCGATCTCCTGATCACACAGACGTTGCTGCAGCCGATCGCTGAGCTCAGCTGTCTGCGCTGTCTGCGCAAAAGTACAGTGTGAAAAAAAATAAATAAAAAAATACACCTACACGAAAAAGTTTTCTGAAAGGGGACAACCTATTTAAAGGGTTAAACTTCATCATTTAAACAGAATGCAGACCGCGACGGTCCAAATCAGAAGCTCCGGACCGTAATGTTAGTGTGCGATCAATAATAATGGACGGGTCAGAGCCGCACAGATCAGCCTGATAATCACCGCGCTCATCTGGGGGGATGTATGGAAGTGTAGGTATATATGGGTGTCTAGCAATACATAGATCAGAGGGAGTGTAATATATATATATATATATGATCTCACATAGGTGGATGTATATATTATATACATGCACATTTAAGTATTGGAGTGTATATATATATATACACATACACACACACATTATATATATATGCTATACATACGCAAGGAAATATATATATATATATATCTGTATGACACACACATCTGTATATATCTATCTATACACATAGAGAGACAGAAGCCTCCTGACCCGGGACTCCATGATCGCAGCACAGAAAACTTTCTTCTCCCCCCTCCGCCGCAGCTGCAGTAAGTTTGCCGTCTCCGCCCCCGGTTTCTGTACCTTACTGAACACCTCCAGGTCATCATCCTCGTCAAACTGCAGCGCGTCCGGAGAGAGCGGCAGGGCGCTGAGCAGAGCGCCGGGTCCCGGGGTGATGCAGCCGGGAGCCGCGGATGAACACGGGACGCTGGGATCCGGCTCCATCTCTTCTGCTGCCGCCACCCGCCTCCTGTGTGACAGGCAGGGGGCGCTGCCCGCTCCTCCCCTCCCCACTGGGGCTTCACATGTGGTTACTACGCATAACCGGAAGTGCTGCGGGAGAGGCTTCTCGTTGCTAAGCAACCGTGGACGCCCTTCGCTGCTCCGTGTATGCTGGGGCTGCTAATGTCTGACGTGCTTGCTTGTCACTACCTCTGCAGCTGTGGGCACATGAGAGCGCAGAATGGCGCCCTCCTCCGGTGCCAGCTCTCTGTGCCTCTTGTTCTCTATGGTTTAGCCGCAGTTACATGGAGTTGTGCTGCACGCAGGAGCTCAGTACCAGGCGACCTGTGTTCTTCATTAATGCGCCTCTCTATGTTGTGCGGCCATTAAAAAAAATTGTCTGTAAAACAATAAATAATTATCGCATTATCATGTGCTTCCTGCACCTTCAGGGCAGATGTGACTGCTGCAGCCAATCACTGATCACCACGCATCTGGTTGACTGCAGCAGACACATGCTCAGGGCTCTCCGCTCCGTGGGGGCAGGGCTTAATTTCAGGCTTTTTCCCTGTTAAGCATTGGTAATAGAGTTGGTGCAAGTCGAGGATAGGTAGAAGGAGGTTCTTCAGCCCTGCATCCTATCTCATTACCGCATTACAGAAGCTTGCCATCGGCAGCACAGAGAAAAGTACAAGTGAGACTGGGGGTCAGTGTGTGGATGCTGGAGGACCGTCATCCACATGAGCAGGAAAGGTGGGTGGCCATTGTGACCAGAGAGGAGGCGGCACCAGATCAGACCAGAAACACCCTTTGGACTGGACCATGCCATATGGGGGCATTATAACAGCTATTTTTGAGGCTCTGTAGAGATGGATAGGGATAGAGATTCATATATATGTAGCGCCCCTGAGGGTTCAGTCGCCACAGAGGTACTGCACCTCCTCCTGAGGTGTGATATCCCACCATCCAGGTAAGGTGGAAACTCCTGACCACGCTCCAACACCTGCACCCCACACCACAAAGTAGTGTAGCAAAGCACCTTTGGCGGCTCCCTGCTTGGAGTATAGCAAAGCACCCATTGGTGGCTCCCTGCTTGGAACACGAAACGTGCTGGGAGGTGGGTGGAGTTAGATTACATTACAAGGAACCGCAAGAGTTTGAGTAGTTAGTTAGTTGGTTGGAGGAGAGAGAAGAAGATCCCTAGAGAGAGGGATAGATGGATGGAGGTGCTGCAGCAGAGCCCAGTGACCTGGGTCTGATGGCACGGGAACGGGAAAGAGAGCAACGTAGACTGAAAGCCTGACTCTCCATAGAAAGAAAGGATTAGTACGGAACGTGCGGAGTAAAGAGAACAGAGCACCCTTCCTAGAAGTTCTAAGCACATGGCCGGGGTCCGGTCCCCGAGGTTGTACGGATACTAATGGTCCTGCAGCAGACACCGGAGGAATAGAAGTAGTGACCACTTTATTCCCACACCAGACTTGGGGGCACAACAGCAACTGGATAGTGAGCCGGGACTTAGTAGCAAGGAGTCCCCGAAGCAGGCTACAGCTGTCTGCCGTACAAGTAGAGTTCACAGGAACATGAGACAGGAGGAACTCCAGTGTAACTCAGTACTAGGAGTACTTCATCTAAAGGCACTATAAGAGGAGACAGAAAGGCACATAAGTTGGCGGAGTGTTGGAAAGGAGTATTCCATCTGGCCTGGGGGTTGACTGAGTCCCTGACCCGGAGGACACGGCACGGAAGCAGGCACCTGTTTGTACAACAGACTGTGAGTAAAGCTTTGGAACTACATGCCCTGGTGTCCTCCACTTACTCCTGCGCCAACCTGTCCAGCACTGCTACATCCCTTGGCCTGACACCACACCATCTGAGTGTCACCACATCCACTCTGCCCTGGGACAACAGCCCTGCCTGTGGAGGGCTATACCATCACTGCTGCACCACACCATCTGTCCCAGAGGATCTGTCTGCAGCATCGGCCTAACATCTACATTGCCGAACACCAAAGGTGGCGTCACAACTTATTCATTCACACTGAACATTTACATTGGGCGCCCAGGGCCACGGGCCGGGTCGCAGCTACCGTGACAACTCCCATTGAGATCCACCGGGCCCGGTACCGAGTACCCCATGGCCCTGGGTGTGAGGGCGTCCCATATATCTTCCTACAATTCTGTAAAGCAGGTGGTAAAGGAGATGGCAGGACTTTATATTGTGAAAAGCAAATGACAGGTTCCCTTTTAAAAAAAAATCCCATCTGACCTTCCCTCCAGTGCTGTCACTCCAACAATCTTCACCAGATCTCAGGCGATCACTTTATGCGCTCCAGCCATTCAACCCTGCAGCCAGTCAGTTGCGTCAGCAGGCAGATTACTGGTGGTTGTGACATCATTACTTCTGGTCCGGCGGCAAAGATCATCAGAGCAGCTTCCGGTGGGAGTTGTACCTTCATATTTTTTGGATTGGTTCTCTTTAAAAAAAGAGCGGAAAACTCACTGACAAAAAATTCTAACTTTGGGTGACTTTGGTGATGATCCCTCTAAGGTTTTTTTAGCTTATTGTATTGGATATTAGCAAATCCTATAAAGCAATTCCGTTACCTAAAGTATTTTTCCCATTAAATCCACAGTTTATTTAATGTGTCTGGTGGGAGTCTGACTGCTGGCAATGAGAATGGGCGTCCCTGGGTCCCAGGTGTCAAAGTAGCATCATGGAATGGAGCAGTACTGTGACACCTGATCCTTTCAATGTCTATGGGACATCCGAGAAGAGTCTGTAGTTGATGACTGATTGAGAGGGTACATGAATAGTATATATGAAACACATTTGTATCCAATCAATCCTCAAAAAAGTAATGGTCTAACCTAGGCTTGGACGTGTTCCTCCAGAGCAGGAACAACAGGTAAGTAGGTGTCTTTATTTTCTTTAGGCATATCCATGCAGACAGGACACATCCACTGTTCCTCCTGGACCCTCATTCTAATGTTTTGCTCCTAGATTTACAACGACAATATAAACCTTGTCACTTTACTAAATTACCCTTTAATTAATCTCTTATTTGCTTGTAATGCATTTTTAAAACCTAGTCATAAGGGACTCATCAACCGACTCATATTGCATGTGAGCATACCACAATAAAGAGACACATGGCTAATGGATAAGTGAATAGCGCTCCACAAGAGCCCAAGTTCCAGACTGGACTCTGGTAAATCTGTGGATGTTGTCTACCAGGGCTTTTCAAAGGACTTTGATATAATGCAAAATAAAAGATTGCTCTCACTAACAACATAAACCATTGCCTTTTCTGGAGGGTTTCGTACATTTATATGTGGTTCAATAAGAGCCACGAATTCATCAAAACAAATAATATAATTAAGTGGGAGACGGAACTTGGGTTAAGCCCAGGGGCAGCAGACTGGGAGCAGGCTTGTTCCTCCTCTATGTCCGCCACGTTATCTATGTCTCTTCTGGAAACCCATCAGAAAATCATCTCCCGTTGGTACTATACCCCAGCCAGACTAGCCAGGATATATCCAGAGATCTCCCCATTATGCTGGAGAGGATGCGGACAACACGGGAACCTTCTTCATATATTGTGGTTTTGTCCGGTGATCAAACCTCTTTGGAGAGATATCTCTCTCCTAATAAACTCCCTTCTCCAAAAACCCATCACCCTCTCACCACAACTGGCCTTGCTATCTATCACCCCACAAGAACTAAATCAAACTCTTCCCCCTTTAATAATTCATATTCTTCTTATTACCAAAAGTTCCATAGCTTTTCATTGGAAACGACCGGACATTCCAACCATTGAAGATATAAGAGACAAAATCTCCTTACATAAATCTTTTGAACTAAAACTAGCCACTATTAACAATAATATTGGCCATTTCTCCCGCAAATGGTTCAGATGGATTGCATTATTTCCCTCAAGCTAACTCTACAGCAATTGCTGCACTGATACTTTGTTGTTTGTTCTTTTCTCTGTTCCAGAGATAATCTGGCGACTGTTAAACATATAGTTATAGTATTGTTCTGGTTATAAGATAACCCAGTTAATTATACTACACCGCTAATGTCTTGAAAATAAAAACTTGTTCGGACCATTTGGTCCTTCCCCCCCTTTTCCCTTCCCTCCTCACCCTCCCATCCCCTCCCTGAGACCCCTTTTTCCTCACTATTGTAAAACCCCTTAATAAAATTGGTTTGAAAACAAAATAAAAGATTGCTACATAAAATGAGAACTGTGGAACTAATGAGGAAATATGTGTATATGATCTAACAACTGGCTCAGTGATAAGAAACAGAAGGTGGTTAATAATGTAACCCACTCTGATTGGGTTACAGTTATCAGTGGGGTATTACAGGGGTCAGTATTGGGCCCTCTTTAATATATTTATTAATGACATTGACAAGTGCCGAGATGGAAGAATTTCAATATTTACTGATAATACTAAGCTCTTCAAGGTGATCAATGTAAAGGAGGATAATTTAATATATTACAGGGGGATTTATGTAAGCTGGAGGCTTAGGTTGAGGAATTACAAATTAAGTTTAAAGTAGATGTACTTGGACCAAGGAAATAAAAATGTATAATTATGTACTAAGTAGTAAAACTGTTACTGAAAAGACTTGAATGCATTGGTAGACAGCAAACTAATTTTTAGTGATCAGAACCAGGCAGCTGCTTTTAATGCAATAAAATCATGGGATCCATTAAAAGAGACATAAATGCTCATGACAAGAACATAGTTTTGCCTCTACTGTATTTAAATCACTAGTGTGGCCACACATAGATACTGAGTACAATTTTTGGACTCCAGTGTTTAAGAAGAACATAGCTGAACTAGAGTGGGTGCAGAGAAGAGTGACCAAGGTTATTAAAATTATTTATTTTTAAAGCATCTTTCATTCCATGGTGCTTTACATGAGAAGGGGTTACTTACAAAATATAAATTACAGTCAAGAAACTAACACTGACAGACTGATACAGAAAGGAGAAGGCCCTGCCCTTGAGTGCTTACAATCTATAGAGTAATGGTGAAGGAGACAGTAGTTTAGGGAGGTTATCTTCGCTGGTGGTGAGGTGGGTTATTGCAGGCTGTAAGCTTTCTTGAATAGATGAGTTTTTAAGTTCCGTCTGAAAGTTCTGAGTGTGGTGAATAATCTGACATGTTGGGACACAGAATTCCATCAGAGAATGAGGGATTTTCAGAGAAGCTTTGGAGGCGATTGGTTGAGGAATGTATAAGTGCATAGGAGAGAAGGAGGTCTTGGAAGGAATGGAGATGATGTGTTGGAAGATATTGGGAGATTAGTTTGGAGAAATATGGCAGAGACAGATTATGGATGGCTTTTTTGGTCAATATCAGTAGTTTGAACTGTCTACGTAGGGGAATTGGGAGCCACTGAAGGGATTTAAAGAGGGAGGAAGTAGAGGTGTAGCGAGGAGAGAGGTGGATTACTCAGGCAGCGGAGTTAAAGATTGACTGGAGAGGTATGAGAATGTTAGCAGGAAGGCCACAGAGGAGGATATTGCAGTAGTCGAGACAGTAGATGATGACTGCTTGGATTAACATTTTGGTAGATTGATGGTTGAGGAAAAGACAGATTCTGGAAATATTTTTGAGTTGGAGGAGGCAAGAGCTTTGATATGCGGTTTAAAGAATAGGGCAGGGTTACTCCGAGGCAGCGGACCTCCGGTACAGGAGAAAATGTGATGTCATTTATTGTGATTGAGCTAGTAGGTGAGTTAGGTGAGATGGAAGAAAGATGATGTGTCCAGTTCTGCCCATATTAAGTTTTTGGAAGCGAGAGGAGAAGGAGGAGGATATGGCTGATAGACACTCCAGGATTCTGGACAGCAGAGAGGTTACATCTGGGCCAGAGAAGTAGATCGGAGTGTCATCAGCATATTGACGGTACTGGAAGCCATGGGACTTTATAAGTTGCCCCAGGCCAAGGATTGAGAAGAGTACGGGTTCAAGGACAGAGCCCTGAGGGAAAACAACAGAGGGAGGGTGAAATGAGAAGGTTGTATGGGAGTGGGAGGCACTAAATATGTGGCTATAAAGATAAGAGGAGATCCAGGAGAGGGCAAAGTTTTTGAAGCCAAGGGAAGTGGGAGTAGGAGGGAGTAGTCAACTGTGTTGAAGGCAGAGGACAGGTGTAGAAGGAGTATAGAGAATCGTCTGTTAGCTTTGTCAATAAGAAGGTCGTCAGTAATTTTGGTTAGTGCAGTTTCAGTGGAGTGGTTGGGACAGAAGCCAGATTGTAGGTTGTCAAAGAGTAAGTTAGAAAGGGAGCAGAGATATTGGACGATAGCTGGACGCAGAGATCAGGTCGAGGGATAGTTTCTTCAGAATAGGTGTGTTTGAAAGCAGAAGGGAAGTTATTACAAGTTTGCAGCACAACTAGCATAGGATACTGCTTTGATACTGGGACCGCCACTTCCTCCTCCACAGATACGTTGATTGACCTGTAAACAAGCGGTGTACTCCGCGGTCATAACTGAGATCACAGTACGAACCTCTCCTTCAGATATTAGACGTACAGCTCTACCTTTAAACAATGGAGGACACCTCATAGCCACTGAAGCTTGGATTCCACTGAAATGGACACTGTGTCCTTGCATTCCCTAAACTTCTCTAACACAACTTACAACAGTCGGTACACTGAGGAAGGTCTTATCGACCGAAACGTAATTGCTTTTGTACTATTGTGGACTGCATTAAAATTTTCTTCAAAGCATCCATTTGAGTGCCAGGTTTAATCTACTATATGTATGAGAGGAGCATCTGAGTCAATAGCCGATGCCACTGTGGCTGTATCGTGAAGTGAAGATATGGAGGACAGTGGTAGAATAGAGTTAGAGAGTGGGTAAATTTCTAGGTGTGCAAGGTTTCTGCTGGGATGAGCTAGTTGCTGGACATGGCGAGAAGGTGAAGAGGATAGAAATGAGAAAGTGAGTAGTTGGTCAGATAGGAGGAGGGGTGAGGTTAGATAAGGAGCAGAGGTGGGTGAAGACAAGGGCTAATATATGTCCATCCCATGTAGGTGGCTGTGGAGAACCAAGGGAATGGGTGGACTGCTGCACCAAGACAGGTTATCAAACTAGGGGTTATTTAGTTTGGGGTGACCATATTACAAATGTATGAATAGACAACACATTTTCCTAATGATCTTCTTATACCTAGTATTAACTGCTATGTAATAAAAGGAAGTACCAGCGGTAGACAAAAATCACTTTATGCAATGGGGGCTCCACGTAAAGTTAGTCACGTAAAGAGTCTGAATACTTATGACCATGTGATATTTCAGTTTTTCTTTTTAATAAATTTGCAAAAATTTCTACATTTCTGTTTTTTTTTCCAGTCAAGATGGGGTGCAGAGTGTACATTAATGAGAAAAAAAATGAACTTTTTTGAATTGACCAAATGGCTGCAATGAATGCACTGCCATAATGCATACGTTCTTGCGTCATATTGCATATTGTGAGGCCCATACATTTCGGTCCTGAAGCAGGTGAAGAGTAAACCAGGACTTTATTTTATATACTAACAAAACTAGATGCAAGAAAGTTGCAGCAGCTTTTGTTCTAGGTCGTTCCCATTATATGTTATACTAAGTGAAGAATGGCATCAATAAACACAGTCGTAACAAGTGTCAGGAGACTGGTAAGACCTTTATGGTAATGAG